>NC_137582.1:18979249-19579249 GCF_963210335.1 Falco punctatus | reverse complement strand
AGCAGGAGTCAAGATTTGTGTCTGTACATTGCAAGAAGCTGGGATTGAGTTTTGCTACAGGACTGATGTCCTTTGGTACTCTTCTCTGCAAACCTGAGCAGGAGTCCTCACAGTCTCCCCGTTGAAGGACTCCCCCGGGGAGCCCAGGAGATGGTGAGGGAGGCACCAGCCAGGGTTTTACTGTGTTTCTTCCAGCCGTTTTTCATTTAGTGACCACATGTCAGCACTGCCGCCGAGGAAACATTCCCATGAGCCTGGCTGCAATCATCTCTCTCTCGTCTCTTAACATTTCTGTTTGTTATCCAGCCAGTGGATAACATTATACAAAATGCCTTGTTGAAATCAATCCTACTTATGCCATGTGTTTTATCTCCAGCTTGTGGATACTTTTGTTTGCAACCCCACATAACAAGCCGAGACAGGTCCCTCGCGCATCGCAGCACTTAGAAAACGGGTCCTGTGTAAATAATACCTTTCAACTCTAACTGGGGGTCCCCGAAAGCCATTTCTTTCTCTTTAAGAGACTTACTTTCCTGCTATGGCTCAAATGCTACTCCTCTGGCTCAGAAGGGATCACGGGGGTGACTTACACATTCATATCAGGCAAGAGTATGTGACAATATATACCCCACTGTGGCCTCTCTCCCGGGCGATGTGGGACTACAGTTTTATTCCCAAGCCCTACCTGAAAGAGCAGAGCTTCCTTGGGCTGGAGAGTGAAGCTGTAGGGCCCTCTTGTGGGAAGAACACAGCAGTCCTACTCGTTGTGAAATTCTATACATTCGGGTGAAAACCTGCAGTGAAGTGCTGTCGCCTGCTGAAGCATCGTACGATGATGTGCTCTGTGTGGCAGCCCGGGTATCTTCCATCGGCGCTCAAATCTGACTGCCATCTGCAAGCTTGGCAAAGAGAAAGGGTTGTGTTTATAAACTTTAGCCCTGCAAACAGCTGCTGACCTCTCCTCCTCTGTCCCTGATCTTCCAGAGTGGTTGAGTGTTTTTTTCTCTACCCTAGTCATGGATGTTGACTCCTAAAACCAACCTCTCTGCTCCATTCAGCTGGGCTCAGTGGTGGTGGGACCTCATCCTTATGTGGATGAGTTCAGTCTAGGCCACAGTCATGCCATGACCTGGGGACCTGCAGCATCCCCTTCTCTCCTCCAGCTGCTGACCACAGCTCCTCATGCCCCAGTCCAGCTGCACTCCCACCAAGGAGGGCTGTGGGTCTGTGGCCTCACCTCCTTGCAACGTGCCTCCTCCTCTCTGCCTCTTGCCTGCTGGCCTGGAAAAACCCTGGCATGGCTTCCTGGAGGCTTCAAATACTTTTTGCGTCTTTGCACCTGCTTCAAGGAACTTGGGGCCACATCTTGACCTGGTATGTTATCTGTGGGCTTAGAGGAGCTGCAAGCTTGCTGCAGGCAGTGAGGGATGCTGGAGCTGGGACCCCTAGGCAGGGGGAATTAGCACAGGCACCTGCTTTATGTCAGATCTGCGGACAGAAGTCACCAGGTTTTAGCTCCGGAGTATGCCTAAAAGGTCAGTGAGAGGAGCTGTGTCTGGTTTTACTCTGGGCAGTCAATGGCAGGAGCTGGATGTTAGCTGTTTTGTATTGAACCACACTAGGCAGGAGTGTGCTGAGGGTTTTGAGGGAAACGTTGCTGGTTTTGGAACAAAAGATATTGATGAGCTGTTGAAGCCTATTGAACCTAAAGCACTGAACTGTCCTGTGTGCTGCTGACATGGACCCTGAATCTCACAAACTGGAGTAAGAGACCAAAGGATCGATCAAACCCTTCAACACCTCCAGCAACAAAGAAATACAGATCACAAGATCTGGAGCTAGCACAGGACCTCAGTAAATATCTTGCAATACCACACTAAAACCTGTTGCACACCTGGCTGCATCCCTGAATTGTCTTGTTCATGGTGTTACCACAAACTAAATAAAAAATAAATATTTCTTACGTGATTTGCTAAACATCAGAGCTTGTATTCCAGGAAAAACAGCATGACTCAGGATGCTAGTGTTACTCAAATTAGCAGCAAATCTTGGGAAGAAGGATCAGGCAGCCCATTGCTCTGCCTCAGGGGCAATCATTTATGATACTGCAAAATCCCAAGTCTGTATAGCTTTGGTAGAGCTTTACATTTATTTTGTACAGTGTGTAAAGTATTAGAAGAAGAAACTCGATTCACCTTAATTCACTTCTCTCCTCCTAGGACAAGAGATGCTTCAAAAATTAAATTCTGTTTGATTTCCATAGTGTGCTTTAACTAAAATGCTATGTGACATCTATAAACCAGTGCAGGAATTATACTTACAGAGCTGACGTAAAATGTTGTTATTTCTTTCTGCAGTAGTGCTTTGCTGGGCCTGCCTTGTATCCAACAGGCTGTGGCACAGTTTTAAGAGTCCTGTTGGTCTTATTCCACCCTATGACTTGTTGGCAAAGTCCCAGGTTTTATGGGCTGCAGGGAGTCATTCCTTTTGTGTGTCCTTCTCAACCATCCCAAGTGTTTAGAGTTACATTCCAAATCCATGGGCGTAATGGAGATCCAGGTTATGGAGCTGTTCCACAAGTATATATTTAGATCCAGTTCAGGAAAGGTCTAAAAATGTGTCTGAATTAAAATATGACAAAACAACACCATCCAGAGATAACTGAGCTGTCTTGGAACAAGCTAATGCCATGCTGGAAGCAGTACAGCTTTGGTGGTACAATGTTCTCCTGGAGACATTTTAACTCCAGTGGGGCCATGCATGTTAGTCTTGGTACAGTGCTTTTGGAAATTAGGCACATTCCCCAAGCATTCCCACTGATTTGTTCAAAGCTAGTCTAGGTAGCACTATGTCACACTGTAGGTACGATTTCTAAGGGTGTATTCCCCTTCCTATGCCCCAAAGCTGAACGCTATTAGTATTGGACTGAGTTGGGATAGTGCTGTCTGATTTTGAGCATTGCAGCTCAAAACGTGCACCCACATAAGTGGGAAATGTGCTGAAAACTAACTGCCCATTGGGCTCAGTCCTTCTTCTGTTGAAGTCAGTTGGGGTTTCACCACTGATTTCCATTGGGGAAAAATCTGGGATCCCAGCAGCTGTCAGTGCAATATTACTGTAAGATAGTGGTAGGTAGCTGCAGGCAGTGTGATTTGGAAGAACAAATTTGAGCAGACAGGGGTTAGATCAATATCTAGAGGATGATTATCTTGGTCAGAACAGTATTTTCCATAGCCTAATCCAATCTAAACAATCTCTAAATATATCACAGACTGTGAAATTTCAATCCCTGTCCTGTCAGCTTGTTCATGTGAAGATGGATGACAAGCCTGATGAAGTCAAAGGGCCCAATCCTGCTACAGCTGAAGTGACTAATAAATCTCCCATTAACTTCAGAGAAGCCCTAAAAGAGTCACTTTGTCAAATTGCTCAATTAAACAGAGGTAGCAAGGTCTTCTCCAGGTGTAATGGGTTCACAGCCGTTGCACGTGCATGAGCCTTCTCCTCAAGGGAAAGGACCATCTCTGCAAGCTTATGGAAATCAAAAAACCAAGCCTAAAAGAGATGGAGATCATGTTCAGGATAGGAGGCTGCTACTTTAGGCGGCCCTTGGCCAGAAATGACTGCACAGGGACTCAGTGAAAGCCATTTATTTTGTAATATTTTTTTTGTGGTGGTCAGGGGCTCTTGGATGTGTGCAGATGTGTTTGTCTGCTCCACTGTAACCCCTCGCCTATGGCCAGGTATGTGCTTGGAGGAAGGAGGCACTGCTGGACAGCAGAATCTTCATCTGGGGTGACATGAAGTTAAAGAAATGAGAAAACTGAACAAAATTTGGCGAGCCCATTGAGAACATGTTTGCCTGGAATTCAGGCTTTTTGTGGAAAAGGTGGCCATCAGGACTGACAGCTCAGCCAGCCAGGCAGCCTCCAAAGTGGGGCAGCAGCCTAAGGATGGTGCAAACTGGGGGCAGGGTTTGGGATGGCGTCCTGATTTGCCTTAGGAATCCACCCAGGCAACCCTATGGGATGATTAACAAATGCATAAGTGTATGTTTGCAGACTCGTTACTGATCTAAGACCAGGTAAGATTAATTGCTGTTGCAGTAATGAGCTTGTGGATGAGCTTACAGCAGCACTTATTAAGTACCTCTCTGGGAATAAATATCTCTCTTCACCCAGGTGGAACCCCCCAGCCAGTGTTACGAGAAACTTCCACTGTCATGATGGGAAGAATATGAAAAAACAAGATTGCAAATTCACTCAGCGGATCTGCCCAGCAGGCTACAGGCTGGAATTGTAATTCTCACTCCAGCCATCTTTGCTTTGCCCTCAATGCAATCACACATATGTACATATAAGCCTCTTCCTGTTTATTGCAGTAAATAAATATTTTGCTAAACTGAAAAAAGTAATGACATTGATATGATAATGAGGTTAAATTTTTAGGTATAAATATAGCCATGTAAAAAGGCTTTGCTCACAGGAATTCATTCTGACTGCTGCTAAAACCCTGGCGCCTTAATTATATTAATCATTTAAAACTTTAACTGCTGCATGTTATTTAAAACTTGAAATACCTCCAAACAACTTTGGATGCCTGTAAGGCTTCAACAGATGTTTTCCTTATCATTACAATGCATTCTTTCTTATTTCTCACTTCCAGAATGCTATAAAATATTGTCAAATTATGCAAAATTAAAAAAATAAAGTTGAGCTGAATAGTACTGGGAAAAAATAGTCTATTCACCTTTTTGGGTGTATAGTCAAATGAAAAAGTAATGGATTCTGAAAATAATCATGTCAGCAGCGATGTCTGGAAGCTCACCTGGGTTATGGATTAACCACGCTGTGGGTGCAGAAACACACAAATGTTTTTTTTCCATGTGCAGTCAGCTTGGATCCAGGAGCACACCAGTTGGCTGCACATTTTCTGAGACAGGTCAGGGCTGAAGTCAGTCTACCTGCTCATGCTCAGTGTGGAGATGAATTTGGTACCTGCTGAGAGATCCACACTACACTTCTCAGGATTTTTTAGGCATAGCAATTAGAATTTGTTCTCTATAGCTATAGCATTCGTAAGTAAAACACACCAGAGAGGCTGGCCAACTCATTAATTAAAATAGGAAAAAAAAATGCATTTGAAGAGAAACACAGGGTAATAGCTGCATCGTTCCTTTGTAATTTACAACACAGAGATTACTCAGGCCAGGTCCTGTATTTGCAGATTCAGTAGCCACTTTGCCATTGGTTCGGCACATATAGGATGAAACCTGCTCAAGCCGCTCTGAAAACCTAAGATAAGGCTAATATCAAAGAAAATTCTTTTATTTCCAGTTAGGATTTAGCAATAGGTGAAGCATTTTCCAATATTAATCGTTCAGACAGGTATAGTTGCAAGGTGTCTAACTCTCTTGGGCATCCAGGGCTCAGCAGTACCTATACCAGGCTCAGCTTGCTCTTCAGGAAAAGTGGATGTGTCCAGTGATTACATGGTGGGGTCAAAATATAAAGAGCAGCTTGAGGCTAGTAGCAGAGAGGGTTCATGATAGCTTCATGACTTCTAAATCAGGAGCATTTTCCTTTGTTTCTAGTCAGAAGGCTGAAGCAGCGCTGCTTGGGGGGCAATTAGGTTGCTAGATCAACTAATGCTTGCATGACCTGCTCTGGGCAAGATCCTCATCCTGGTTTCAAATGAACTAGTTTTATTTGAAAAATTGAAACTCACTTTTAAGAGAAGGAATTTGATCTGTGCTGTTTTTTAAGAATGGATTTGATGCACTGGCTGATGAGTTGGCTATTTAGCTACAGTTTACATTAATTTTACTTTGGTTTTGCAGAAAGATTAAATCAAATTGTCCATATCTGCCACATGTTGGATTATGCTACAGGCATGCTATTATTTCTACAATGACAATTAGGTGATGTCATGTCTACTTTGTTCTTTGGGCATTCTTCCCCACATCTGGTGTTTTGGGAAGAACGTAACATTCACTAAACCAGGAACACATTACTCTAACATCTAATGCTTCTTGTACAAATTAAGGCTCTGATCCTGTGAAGATTTATTCATATGCTTGCTTTCGTGTACAATGAGTTGTCCCATTGAACTTGCAAAATGAATAAAGTTATGCTTATTCATAAGTGCTAGAAGGACTCGTGCCTAAATAATGAAACTGAACACTGACAGTATATAATTATCCATAAGATTCAGCTATAAACATAGCAGAATCCACCTCCAAAATAAATGTAGGAAATGGAGTGGAGAAGCCTGTGAGAGTATTTCTACTTTGCCTCATTCACAGCAATTTTGCACTGTTAGTAATAACCAAACCGGTAACCTAAATTGCCTGCTGCTTGTGCTATATATGAACTCTGGCACATGATTTGGTTTCTGCATCCATTTAGACACTTACTGTTGCCAATAGATGTTAAAAGTGACACAGAGGTGGAAAGAAAGGTCTCTAAATAATTTCAGTGCACTTTGGAGACCGCAATTTATTGCTAACAGCCATCCATTACTTTAACAAAATTAACAGACATGATTCTCACCATGTACACAGTCCATTGCTTTCAGAATGACTCCAACATTGCCAGTCTAGATAAATTTTGTCACTTACATGTCCTTAGTCCTTAGGTTTTACATCAATTTAAGTTTATTCATAGTTGGCCAAAATACAGAGTTTCGAGTTGGCAGACAATAATAATTGTTACTCAAAAAATATCTAATGAATTGGAACTTTGAAAACAAAAATTGCTCACAGAGGCCCCATGGTGTGAAAGAAAATGGCATTGCTGTTTCTTTCACCACTGACAAGAGAGGAGTGTTGGTTGAATGCACAAGCTCCAGAGGTCTCTAGGTTGACTGTCCACCACATTCCCTGGGTGGGTTACAATGCTCCCAGGCTCCTGGGTCATCATCTTGTGATATGAGGGCTGGTGTGGTAGGCTGTGAAGCTTTAAAGACCAAGAAATAGATTTTCTTTCCAGGAAAGGACCCGGAGAGCTTGAGCAGCTACTTCCATTTTCAGCATCCTGGTTCAGTGATCAAAGCGTGAGAGCCTGGAGGCCTGCAGCTGCAGCCAGGACCTCACAGCTCTCAAGCAGCTGACTTCACAGCAATGTCACTTCTCTCGCCCAAGAGGCACCGCTCAAGGGAGCCATGCTTGCAAGGGACTCTAACATGCCCCTGTGGAGCCACAACTGTGAGAGCTCCAAGGTCTCCAAGGGCAAATAGACCCAGGTCTTGGCTCTGGAGGGCAGGGCTGAGAAGACCTAAGTGCCTGGGTCTCTCCAGCTTCTTGTAGATGCATTGAGTCCTCATCATTACTCTCTGAACCCAGGCAAGTTTCTGTGGGAGAGATGCCTCTGGTCTACCAAGAGCTCAACAAACTTGAGATGTTTCAGTTGAAGGATTTCAGTTCAAACTCTAGCTTTTTCAATTAATTGCATCAAAACTTTTCTGACCTGCTTTAGGTAGGACATGTGATACAAGGCTAGCCTGGACTCAGAAAATGTATTCTGAAAAAAAAATTATTATTGTATTTTTAAAACTGTATTAAAAAACCATGGGTGATGTGTTGGGTGTTTGTGATTTTTTTTTTTTTTAGTTTAGGAACTGGGGACAGGTAACCAAATGTTCCCTGTTTACGAAGAACATCCACAATGACCAAGCATTTATAAACAATAAACAATATACATATTGATGATTAATGCAAATGTCTTGACAGCTTTTCAAGAAAGTGTATGATGGAGTAAATAGTTTATTAGCTTTCTAAAGATTAAAGGCATTTAAAGATATTTTGCATTTCTGTTACAGATTACTGAGATCGGAGAAAACAGGGAGCTGGAACACTTGTACAATACTCTACAAAAGACAGGTCTTTGTAAGTGCATCTTTAAAACATTTTAGTTTCTCATTTTTAATAGTCTTGTTGCAATATAAAATGACAGGGACAGCAAAGCATGGCGGTTACCTGCAGTTATCACCTTCTCAGCATTGCTGTCCATGAGGCAGAGAAAGTTAAGACCTCACCAGATTAGCTGTCATATACTACTCTGATTTCTTCATTTGCATCTGATTCATTTTAACGGCTGCTTAAGGTACTGGTTGTCTTGTATTCAACAGGTTCTCTGAACTTACACAAGCCATGTTAAAGGGGAGCAAGAGCCAAAAGCCCTTACAGCATTGATCCCAAGGCTGTTGTCAGTGTTGGAACAAGTCCCAGTTGAATGTAATTTCTTCTTAGCACAAGGACTCACATTTTGGGAACAAAACCAAATTCTGTCAGACTGTAAGACAATTGACTTTTCTGGTTACAATGTAATTAATGTTATTTAAATCTCAGAAAAGAAAGCAAAGAAACCAGAAAAGGTTCACGTTTAGGACTACGCACCTTTCTTTCACTACCTATCTCAAGGGAAGTGAATCTATTAGAAACATGGTTCCAAATGCCAAAAACAATAAAAATGCAGACTTTAAGGTCTAGCCAAATTGTGGTTAAAGTTATTTCTCTGTGGATCACACTCACTCATTAATTTTAAGGCTGGACATTCTCCAAACTCTGTGGTTGCTTTGCAACAAGGAGTAAGATCCCAGTGATTAGATGCCTTACATTTTACTTTTTTCTAATTTTTTTCTAATATATCCAGATGAATGAAAATTAGGATTTCAGTACTCTGTTGCTTCATGAAGGAAAAGCAAAGGAGTAACGTAAACCTCTTGAAAATGAACGCAAGCATTCAAAATAGAGCAAAGCAGTTTAGGTTATATAAATAAATACAGCTCAATGGTTTGGATCACATATATGTGATGTGGTCTTCTAGAATTTTCATTTTAAGAGGTAGAAAAGTGCTGTGGTCAAATGCTTTCAACATAATTAAATTCATAGGAAATAATTCCATTTCAATACAGATTGTCAGCAAAAGATTCTTTTGGAGAACATAGGAAAAGAAGCACATGAAAGACTTGCACTTTTGTACAAAACATTGTGAAATGCCCTGTTCTTCAGAGGCATTTTCATAAAGAAATCAGTAAACAAATCAACAGAACAGTGTGCTTCCAAAGCAAAAATAATCCTTTACAAAAGACTGTCAATGAAATTAAACTCTTATATTAAAAGACGCTACTGAAAAGCGTAAGGAAGGCTTGTAGCTACTTTGAAAATTGTGGGTTTTTTTTTAAATACTGATCCAGTAGAAGAAATTTGTATATTAAACTTCAAAAGAATACAGTGGATAGAAGTATGGGTGTCTCTGCTGAGATTTATTTTAGGATATGCTTTTTTTGGAAAGACCAAAATTATATTAAGCTTATGTTTAAAAGCTTGAGATACCTTGCTCAGGATTTTTTTTTCTGTAATATGCCTTGACTTCTGTTTGCATCTTTGTATAGTATGAGGAAATGCCCTTTCAGGTCATTGAAAGATACTCGGTCACATTAAAACATTAGTCTTGAGCTAAAACTTCTTAAAGAAGGTTAAGGTTTTGCTCAGAAAATTGATCACTGCAATACAGGGAGTGTCTTTATAACTAACCTTGTTGCACTCCTAAGGTCTTACACCCTTAAACACTTCATAACACCTGCTGATGGCCACTATGGTAGACAGGAGACCAGATGAAATAGGTGTTGATCTGACCAGTGTGGATTTCTGCCCGAGAGACTTCCTGGTCCTGCTGAGGCCAGTGTTAGAATTCCCACAAAAAGCAGGTGAACTCTCAGGTAATCCTGGGATGATTTTGGGGGTGCCTGTGCATTCAGGACACAACACGAGTGTAATGCTGCTGGCACCACAAGCAAGCAGCGGCATAACACGTTGCTCTTGGACAAATGTAAGATCGCCCTCTCCTCTCCCATTTGAAAACGTGGATATGTCTCCTTTCCTTGCACAATCACCTGTGAGTTCACTCCACAGGTTGGTGTAAAACCCCCAGATGCCACTGGGCTAAAACTGTTATGACTCCAGTACCAACCTCTCCTGACCCCATTACCTGCCTGGGCTGTCCCCACCTTCCCTTATGCCAGGTCTGGTGCCTGCTTAGCAGATCCGCAACATTTCCATGTTGTGGATGCTCCATAGCTGTGCCACTAGCTCCAATGGAGGTTAGCCCATGTGCCTTTCTCATGTACCCCATCCCTGATGTAAAAATGACTAACTCAGATTAGGTGGGCTCAATTTGGATTGTCATGCTCAGCTTTGAACAGCCAGGCTTTAGTTTAAGGAATACCTTTTATATTACTTTCTTGTATCTCTGGTGGCATTATTTCCTTTGCCTTTTTTTAATTATTTTTTTTAGCCTCATGAAAATGTCCCAACTATCACTACACATCAAATAATATGCAAAGTATCCTCCACAAAGCTGTGCAAATAATTCTGTGTATGTGTCAAATGCTTGATTGCTTCTTAAGAACTGTAACAGCCTGTGAAATAATGGCTGGATATTTTTAAATCTTTTATTCACTTGATAGTCTAGGAAGTATTTTTATGTAAATCGGCTGTACAGAGTTATTTTACTGTCAATATAGACTATAAAATACATTAACATTATAGTGAACTAAATTATTTCAGGCATAAAAATAGGCAGTGAGCTTTAATTTCCAGAGGGGGCCATTAAAGACCCCAACTGGCCCCTGTCAATGTATTGATGGTTGTTGAAGTTATAGGACCATATGAAACTCCCTATAAGGCTAGGCTACAGGTGCTTTGGCTAAAGTTTTTTTTTCCTTTTTCCAGGTGTGTGAACCAGAGGGCATTTATGAAAAAGGAAAGTCTTAAACAGTTAATTAGACCAAAGCTTTCTAAAGAAACCAATCCTTTAGCTAAACCATTTAGGAAAGTTTTGCGCAGTAAGGTTTCAAGTGCTGCAGGATTTGAGTTCCCCTCTTGCAGAAGATCCCTTGCAGATATACATATGAATATCCAGTTTTATAGCACTTCAGAAAGGACAGCCAAACCCAGAAATGCTTAGGAACACCAGCCTTTGCTGAAAGGCTTCACTGGAAGTTGTCATCCCAAATGGTAGATAGAAGTAGTCCGTAATGCTGGGTCA
Source organism: Falco punctatus (assembly GCF_963210335.1). Lineage (NCBI taxonomy): Eukaryota > Metazoa > Chordata > Aves > Falconiformes > Falconidae > Falco > Falco punctatus. The sequence continues at coordinate 19,568,201 of NC_137582.1, read as the reverse complement.
AGAAGCACTCGCAGTGATTCCCATTAGTGTGTAGCATGGGCTGTAGGGAATATGTAGGGATCCAAAAGCTTGCATGGGAGAGTATTGCCCTAGATGTGCTTAAAGCACTGATGTAAGTTTCAGTCCTACAAACCTTACACATGTGCTTGATTTTAAACATACAAGTAAATTCTATTGATGTCAATATGCATGGCATCCATTTAGAAACTGTAGAACTGGTTTCAGGCTTTTTTGGTTTTGTTTTAAGATTGTATATCTCTATTACTAAGCAGATTGTAAGACCCAGTTGACACTGAGTCATTTTTTCCAGCACTTATTCTTATTTTGTTAGTTGCAACAGTATGACTATAGGATGGAATGTTGAACATCTCTGTATTGCGGACTCAAACTGGATGATTTATGAGCGACGTGTGGGGTAAGTTTTTCGAGAAATATAAATTATACCTGTTCATCATGTTGACTTCTTCTAATGTTTCCCACATGTTACTATGACAATATTCACGGGATATATATTTTAATTTCTGTTGCATAGAGGAAGTGTGTCAGGTCTGCACATTTTACTTGATTTTATGGCTGAGTGCTGTGTCTAATGTAGGTTGTAAATCTTCTTGGAAAAATACATGAGAAGGTTTTCATCACAGTGGCTCTCCTGGCAATTCTGAAGTTTTTAATAAGCATAATTTAAATTTAAAAAGAACTTTTACACCCCTTATGATGTGGAGACTTTTAAAGTGAGGGCAGTAAATGCTGTACAGAAAAGCAGAAGCTTCATGGCAACAATTGCTGAATGCATTACACAGTTAAACACATTGTTAAAACCCTTATATCAATAAACTTGGAAAAAATATTTTGTGGGCAATATTTAATTTCCTGTTTTCCTTATAGGGGGTACAGGATAGTTTTTAAACTTCCAGCTTTTTTTCCCTTTTTTTTTTTTTTCTCCCTTGGGGAAAAAGTGGCTTTAAAAGTTCTTTATAGTTCTCTAAACATGTTTTCCCTGGGACCTGAAGAGTTTTCATGATGGTGATATTTTTCTTTTAAAAAATAAATGTAAAAACTAGATGGAACTTCCTGAGTTGCATTAGACAGTCTCAGTTTCTGCACCATAAGCTGTTGTTCTACATGGCAATTAGTTTGCATATGCATCTGAAACCAACGCTGAGAAAAATGACAGCAAGTTGTGCTGAGAAGTTGTTGAATGGAATTATTCAGCAGGCCAAACCCCATTAATCACAGGGTATGTTCTCCCTGTGATACTTTAGCGTGCAGTTAAACTGGACTCCACTTATTTACTTTTCAGTATAATTTTTTTAATCAGAGCGAGAACATTAATTGCAGAGATTCCCCCAAAAGTGAAATCTCCTCCAAATCACGAATTTAGAACTAAATATAATTACCCATAAAGAATGAAGAGTTTTAGTAATTTCCTGTCATTTCCCACTAAATTAATTTTTTGCCTCGCAATACTGCTTTACAAAACCATCAGTCCCATCTCACGTAAAGTGGAGCACCCGATATGAAGGTTCCATTCTCCCTTCTTTTCCTGTTCTAATGCACCTATGTTCATAAAGGAAGGGAGAAAATCCTCATCCCATTTGTCATCTTCTTCTAGGCTATTTTTTGATATCACTCTCATCTTGTCCTTGTAGTTGCTGTAGCTTTTGCATTTGGACCCCTAATAAGTCAGCGGAATATCAGCTTCAGACAAATGGCTGCAGCTGCTTATTTATATTCATATATACTATTGACTATATCGGTATAATGGTATACTTGTCTTTCTAAGTATTTAGCCTGTGTTCTTGCCTGAAGCCCATGCTGTGCTATATCTCTGGGCATACCACTGCAGCTTAGTTCTGGTCTCCTAATAACTTCATTACTCCTTGTAAAGTTGTGGCATTTTTTAAAAAAGTGTGGTTCAGGGGAATGTACACTCTAGAAACACCTGACAAATGTTGTCAGCAAAGAGTTTGGTGAAACCCTCAAAATAGTCCTCACCTGACCTTCCACCAGTGTGAAGTATCACAGCTTGAAGATTAGCTGATGCTTCACCACCGTGCCAGAAACAGTGCTGAGGGCCACCTGGGAGGCACAAGTGACCTCCCACATGCTGCCCACTGCTGCACTGAGAGTGGCTGCTATCGGCAGGGTAACACATTCAGAGTCCACTTAACTCACTGCCCAGCTGTGGCAGAGCTTTTATAAAACTCTACCTTTACTGTGATTCCTGAAAGTGCAGGCGTGCTGCTAATCTTTCATCAGAGGCTCTGTGACCTGACTGGGATCTCCTGTTTGACATGGAAAGTCCCTTCCTGGATCCCACCAGAGTATGAGCAGAAGTCTGTGACCTCCTTTCCTCACAACGCCAGCTGCTGGGATGTGTTTCTCTGGCCTTTGCAGCAACAATGTGGTAGTATAAATTGTTCCATGGGTTTATTATCAGTTTATGCCTGGCCTGTTTGGATTTTTGTGAATGTTTCAGATTCATCCTGCACTTTGAATGAGATTTTTTTTTTCTCATTTGGAAAGTTATACAAGCTTCTTTTTGCAGAAGAGACTTCCTTCATTTGGTAACACCAGACAAACTGACAGAACAGGCGGGAAAGAAAAGCTTTGCCCAGAGCTTCACAATTTCTTCATAACAATCTAGATGCTAATTTCCCATGGGATTTTCAGTCTGGCCGTACCAGGCTCACATAAAGGGATGGAATACTTACAACCCTTCCATCTGGCAGTCCTAGACCCAAATTGCAAGTGTATGCCAAGGCACAAAGGGCAGATTTATGTGGGGAAACTTGAGTCTATCCTGCTAATCCTGTCTGTAGGGAACTTATATAGACATCAGCTGGAAAGTGAACAAAATTTTGACAGAGTCAGGTTTCACCACCTGTGTTGTGGGGTAACACTGGTGTTAAGTTTGTATATGTTCTACTGGAGATGCTGCAAAACACAATGGTGCTTTTAACTGCTTTAAATGGTGTAGGAAAAGAACAAGTGAAATGAATCAACATACTGATGTGCATTTTCTCTGAAGAATATGCTGAAAATTCTAAAGGAGTATAGTATAACATATATTTCTGTTTTTTCAAGGGATTGTGCCAACATACGTTACTGTTGCTTAGTGTTTCTCAGATGGACTTAGTGCTGTCTTCATGGGCAAGAGTCAAAAGAACGTGAGCGAGCAGCTGCATGCTGCTTAGTCACTGGCTGGGGTTAAACCACAACAATATCACACAGCTTAAATTTGGCAGAGGAATAGGAACAGGGAGAAGTAGAGTTCAGTCAGTTTGTCATATTGTCTGTAGTGGAAAAAAGCTTTCCAAAGCATGTAAAGGATTTAAGTACACCAATTCACTGGAAGTCTGTTAAAAATCTCCTATCCCAAATTTATCATGGAGGTACAAGGAGAAACTTAGGACACATTGAACAAGAACACATTGTGGGTATTTCAAAAGTTTTATGTTTCTTTACAGCAACAGGGTAGGAAAACAAAGATACAGTTTAGGAAAGATAATTCCTTTGGTGAGGAGCCAGGTATTAGTGTAGACCTTTGGCAGCTATCTTAAATAGCTGGTTTAGCTGTCATACTTAACACCATAGCCACACCAGGCCAAATGTATATTGACCTTTCCCAATCCTGCAGCCCCAGCAGCCCTAGATGTCTCTGGTATTCTGGTATTCGGATAGGAAGCCAGCTGGAAATGCCAGGCACAAAACTCTCTAAGGCACAATATGAGAATTCTTGCTCAGACCATGCTTCAGCTCAAAGAAACTGAAAAAGCACTGTTTGTGTTTCTTTCTGACACTGGAGCTCGGCTAAAAGGTGGGAAAATGAGAAGGATCTGGTTCTAGGAGCAAGAGCAAATGGATGACTCGTACAGAAATACCAAAAAAAAACCCAAAACCCAACCAAAACCAAAATAGAGAAGTGATCCCTAACCAGACAGTTTCTTACCTTTGTAGGCAGTGTACAGATAACAGTGAGAGATGATAGGTTAGTACCTCACAGAGACTGAAGGAAAATAGGAAATAATGAACTGACTACAGTGAAATATTCTGTTGCAACCCCACCACTACTGGCTTGTGATCAGGTATGCAGTTTTAAATGAAAAATGGCACAAAAGTCCAAAGGCTGAGTCTGTGACAAAAGATTGGCATCTTACTGAAGTGCCATGCAAGATGCAGAATGTATTTACCATTTTTTAAAATTGCTTCGTGACTAAGAACATTTTTAAAGCACATAGGAAATTTATGTGCCTCCCAAGGATGCATTTGACAGTAGTGGTTTTAGGCTTGGTGCTATAATTGTTTAACTCCATGAGTAAAGCAAACTGATTTGTAATGTGATAGAGTCACAGAGCTGTCAACACATTTACATCACATGACTTTTCCCTAGCTGATAACGCTGTAGTTTATGGTGGATTTTGGCTGAACTCAAAGTAGAAAAGAAGACAAAGGTTGGAAAGCAAATGGAAAAGACTCCAACATAATGAAAGTACATTTACATCCAACTTTGGAAGTTGAGCAGAAGTTTGGGGAGGGTAAAAAAGGCCACATATATCTTAGCAGTCTTGATAAATTTGAGAGGTACGTTCCAGGGGCCCAAGTGTGACTCCTGGTTAAAGGAAGCTTAACATTAAGATCCATGTAGAAGTGGCCAAACATGCTTTCATCTTTTTTTCTGCTCATGTTTTTTGGCATAAAAAACATCTTCCTGCATTGTATCTATTTGGCTTTCAGAGCATAATTGTCCAGTCCTGGTGGACACCTATGTTGCTGCCACAACTGAGGGAGTTAATTGTTTGAAGAAGTCTCAGTAGACAGCCCGGTTGGTGTGCAGATGTCTAAACTGACCAACAGAAAGGAGAGAGGTTGTCCATTTGTCCCCTGGATTATGAATTAGGTGTCTGTATGAGACTGTCATTGCATTTCTGGCTCTTTGAGGTCTAAATCTTGAGTTTAGATATAGATGAATGACTCGCTGTTTTGAAATGCTGGTTTATACCTGATACTGATATGCTGACCTAGTAGTTAGAGTACACACCCCAAAGGAGGAAAACTTGTCTTCTATATTTTGTTCAGCTTCAGGAAGTTTAAATGTGCAGATACCATGTAAGTTCAAATGAGCATCTTAGATATTCACAGTCTTGCTGAAGCTAGACTGAAATGCTGCCAACAGCATCTGATTCATGTGGCCAAAGAGACACCTTAGCTCCAGTCCCTGTTCCTCAGACTGTTTTGTGCACTTTGCAGTAAAAGCTAAATAGAAGCTACTAAATGTCCAAGCCAAGACCAGTGACAAGTGGCATTCATCAGTACTGGGACCAGCACTGTTTAACAGCTTTCTTGATGCCGTGGACAGTGGGATTGAGTGCACCCTCAGCAAGTTCACCGATAACACCAAGTTGTGTGGTGTGGTTGACACGCTGAAGGGAAGGGATGCCATCCAGAGGGTCCTTGATAGGCTTGAGAGGTCAGTGCAAACCTCTTGAATTTCAACAAGGCCAAGTGCAAGGTCCTGCACATCGGTCAGGGCAATCCCAAGGACAAATACAGGCTGGAGAGAGAATGCGTTGAGGACAGCCCTGAGGAGAATGTTTTAGGGGTGTTGGTGGGTGAGAAGTTCAATATGACCCAGCAATGTGCACTTGCAGTCCAGAAAGCCAGTCATATCCAGGGCCGCATCAAAAGAAGCATGGTCAGCAGGTCGAGGGAGGTGATTCCCCCCTCTACTCTGCTCTTGTGAGACCCCACCTGGAGTGCTTGTTCAGGTCTGGGTCCCCCAACATAAGAAGGACATGGGCCTGTTGGAGCGGGTCCAGAGGAGGGCCATGAAGATGATCAGAGGGCTGGAGCACCTCTCCTGTGAAGACAGGCTGAGAGAGATGGGGTTGTTCAGCCTGGAGAAGAGAAGGCTCCAGGGAGACCTTATAGCAGCCTGCCAGTGCCTAAAGGGGGCCTACAACAAAGCTGGAGAGGGACTTTTTACAAGGGCCTGTAGTGACAGGACAAGGGGGAATGGCTTTAAGTTGAAAGAGGGTAGATTTAGATTAGGTACTGGGAAGAAATTCTTTAATGTGGGGGTAGCAAGGCACTGGAACAGGTTGCCCAGAGGAGTTTTGTGTGCCCCATCCCTGGAAGTTTCAAGGCCAGGCTGGATGGGGCTTTAAGCAACCTGTTGTAGTGAAGGTAGTCCTTGCCCATGGCAGCAGGGTTGGAACTAGATGATCTTTAAGGTCCCTTCCAACATAAACAGTTCTATGATTGCATGAATCTATGATAAATACAATTTCTAAAGTAAGTATTTTGGGAAAGCTTGAGACCAAGCTTACCTCAGTGTCCTCATTCCTGGACTCACAGTTTTGTGTTCATCTGCAAAAGAAATAGAAAGTGCTGTGTCTTTGCCACCTTCTTTATCATTTGGTAAATAAGGTTGTTCTAGATGTTTCTGTAGGGGTCAGAGATCCTAATATCCTGAGGACATCATTGTTTCCATAAGGGACAGTAGGAGAAAGTCTTTCACTGTGTGGAAGTTAATACCAGTGCCTCCTTTTCAGAAATCTGCTAAAATTCACGGAGATTTGACTCATAGTGAGATACAAATTCATCCTATCGCATTATTGCATGCTCAGGTCTTCATTTTTGTTGAGAAATTCTATATGGCAGGATGGAGATTTTGCAGTGTTTCTACTAAACTTGGTTAAGACAGCTCAGGTGATAATATTAAATGTCTGTCATGTCTGATTGTGCTGGTATTGCCAATGAGAAGACATTAATCAGTAGTTTGTGAGATTATCTTAGTTTAGTTAATTCCTATGCTATAATTCCTAAATTATACTGAGACACCATGGTGATAGACACTTTAAAGAAAGATTTATTTTGTACAGTTGAAACTTTGAGAAAATGAGATATTTATTCCTCTGTCCTGTACACTACAGGATTTTGTTGACACTGTGTACTAAAATTACCGAAGTGCAAAGATGTGTTACTACAAGTCATAATTTCTATTCAAAGATATCCTGTTGTCTGTCCGAAACAGTGAAGCAGAAAAGTAACTATGAATGACAACTAAATCAGATATTATATGTATTATTGTCTCTGCAAGTGACTCTGGCAGCTGTTATACAGAGAATTGATGGTCCTGCCTCGGGCAGAGGGGAAATGTTGACACACCTGGATAGTCACATTTTATCAAGGAGTCAAACCTGCAGTTTCATGCTCTGGTAGAAAGTGGCAGTTCTCATCTCAAAAATATTTGATTTTTCAAAAGACTAGGACCTAGGCTAGACCTACATAGCACCTGAGATTTAGTATGTGCTTCTTTATCTTCAATATCCTTATAAAACACAGCCTATTGGGGGATTAAAAGATATATTTTTAACTTTTGTAGTGATAAAAGCAAACATAGGAAAGTAAGTAATATGATTGTTATTATCAAGTACCAACATTTTTGAAACCCAGTCCCACTAAGTAACTCCCTATCTGTCCCTAGTGGCTATCAATAGTGAAGATGTACTTGCATTTTGTTCTCTGGTTAAGATATTAAGATATGATTATCAACAGTTTATCCAGTCTTTGCTGCAGATGAAAAGACATAAATTGGCTTAGTGCAGAGTCAGGTGTGGTCTGCAGGATGTATGTACTCAGGTGCAAGTGCCATGAAATGCAGGTGATCTGTCCAGTAATACTTTATATCCTGGCACAAAGCCAGAGCAGCAAAAGTCCACAAGGGAATACCTTCAGGAGACTTCCAGATGGTTCTCTACAGGAAGCTTGGACCAGCTTGATTTATTTGCTTTGGCTAAGTATGGATATAGCATGCAACTGAAGTAGAAAGCCAGTCAAAAGCCTGAAGCACTGGGGAGCAGAGTATAGAGACAAATGTGACTGCAATGCGATTCTCAGTGCAAACTTTTGTAATTACTATACTCTTGGTTCTTCCATGACTTGGGCATCACAGATCCCTGTATGTATAACATCGAGATAAGTATATATGGAAACATGGTAAATACATAAAGAAATATCCTATTTCCTGCTCCTGGTGAGCATTATTTCTGCGTATCAAATTTGAAGTTGTGATTCTTTGTCTTTTTCTTTCTATTGCATTTGTTCTATATTTCATCATATGGTTTTATTTATATTTTGCCAAGGGTATCCAGAAACCCCTGCTCCAAGGTGCTGTTAAGTTAAAAGAAATAATTAGGATTTTTCAACTTCAGAAATAAGCTCTTGACACATTGTGCCTGAAGTTCAAGGTTGCCTGTGGCATGGTAGCTGGGGAAGTACAAGCCCACATCTGGGCTCTTCCATGAGTATGGTTCTACAGCTTTGAAATAGCCCATTGACAGTGACATTGGAAAGGCACTACAGAGAGCCACTGACTGACACTTTGCTTCAAGAGCATCAGGCTGTTGACGCACAGATGTGGACACAGATCTTCGCTGTCCGCTGACAGCATTTTGTAAGGAGAAAAATGGTATTTCAGTTTCTCTGAGTTTGCAATAAGTAGGAGTAGTTAACGTCTACCAGAAAATTTGTCACATTTTCAGGTTGTGCCTGGCCAGAACAGGCTTTGGGCAGTGTTCCTTCATGGTTTGCATTGTTCTTGATCCTTTGTGTCTAACACTAAGTGAAGAAGAGCGATTAGGATTGACAGCCTGGAAAGAAGATTCCACTGTGATGAGGCAGAATGAAAGCATACAGCCCAGAGATTTAGCCAGTGATAGAAAAGCTTCAGCGATGAGATTGTAGCTGCATGACTGAGCATGCCTGTTGTGGTTTAACCCCGGCCGGCAACCAAGCACCACGCAGCCACTTGTTCAGTCCCCCTCACCCAGAGGGATGGGGAGGACAATCGGGAAGGAATGCAAAACTCAAGGGTTGAGATAAGAACAATTTAATAGGTAAAGCAAAACTGTGCACACAAACAAGGCAAAGCAAGGAATTCATTCACCGCTTCCCACGGGCAGGCAGGTGTTCAGCCATCCCCAGGACAGCCGGGCTCCATCACGCATAACAGTTACTCGGGAAGACAAATGCCATAGTGCCAAATGTCCCCCCCTTCCTTCTTCTTCACCCAGTTCATATACTCAGCACGACATCCCATGGTATGGAATACGTCTTTGGCTAGTTCAGGTCTGCTTTCCTGGCCGTGTCCCCTCCCAGTTTCCTGTGCCCCTCCAGCCCTCTTGCTGGCAGGGCCCAAGGAACTGAAAAGTCCTTGATTTAATATAATCATTACCCAGCAACAACTAAAACTATCAGTGTGTTAACAACATTGTTCTCACATCAGAGCTGAAACCCAATACCATACTAGCTACTAAGAAGAAAATTAACTCTATCCCAACCGAAACCAGGACAATGCCCTTTATTGATGCAGAGGGACAGCAGCTTCAGCAGGAGTTTGCTGGTCCCAGGTGGAAAGTGCTAGGCCTCAAGAAATATTTTTCCACAAAGTATTTTCTCAGCTAAGCAATGGACTCAAAAGTGGATTTGAAAGGGATATTGTCCTTCTATGATATGTGATACACCATTTTTTCACAAAATGAATTTAATGAGTCAAATGTCCAAGCCTCTTTCCTTGGATGCAACCACAGCCCAAGAATCAGCTCGGTTAGAGCAAAGGCCCTTGCAAAATTACTGGAGGGACCACTTCAGAAAAGTGTATTCAGTGTGACCGGCAAAATATTTCACGCTACTTCTCATTGCAACACTATATTCCTTAGAATGTTTTCAATTATATATATAGTGAGTCAGGGCTTGTCTATGGGGAGAATGAAGCTGGCTTCAGAATTCTGGATTTTACAAGGACAAAGGGCTGGGCCTCAGTCAGTCCTGCCAGGGGCAGCATGGGTGTCTGATAGCTGTTGTTGTTTTGCTGTTCCTGCTGCTGTTGGGTGGACGACAGAAATGATGGCAGTGCCTCTGGAGTACCACCTGCCTCTGCCCACAGAAGCAGCCACCATCCTATACAGCCCACCTCTCGCTGGGTGGTCATAGCAAGCCTGACTTAGCAGGGCTGCTTTTGCCCTTGTCTGGCCAAGCCTCATGACTGATGGCTCTAGGTGTGAGTAGAATGAGTATTGATGAGAAAGCCAAGGGGAAATAAAATCTTTGAATTTAAAAATAATTGCCTGTCTACCTACCCTCCAAGAGGCTTGCATGGGAAATGGATTAGAACAGCCATGCACTGGTAATGCCTAACACCGTCTACTTAGTGCAGTACCCAGCGTGCTAAGTCGTGCCATACTGTATAGCAAAGCAGTCAGTTCAGCGTACAAACCTGAATGAAAAAATGGGGTCACAGTGACACAAATATATCTCCTTGCAAAAAGTGTTATGAGACCATTACTGTTAATACATGGTCAGGACTGTGGTTTCCCGATGACCAACTTCCATCGCATCTAGATGAAATCTGCCATCAATTTGAGGGAAGAGATCTGCTTGCTGCTCTCCATCCTGTGCAATACCAAATATCCTTCTTGACCATTGAAAGCAACAGGACCTCTGCTATTAAGGATTTTTCTAGGCTTGACTTTGACATAACTGACAAGTCCTTCACAACATGAGGTTTTATTTTACATTCCCAGAAAGAAGAAAGTGTATGACTATTCAGAACCAGGAGTTCTGAAAAATGTTGCAGTCCAGTATAATGGCTTTATCAAACTTGCATATATACTATCCCATAGACTACAAAATTTTTAGTGATATTCTGTCACTTATAAAATCTTGGAAAAAAAGATTGTTCTATTTACAGGCCTGTTAAGAATTACAAGGCAATATGGCCAATGCATTAATTCACTGTGAGGCTTTGCAACCATAATCCATCACTATCAGGCCCAGAAGTGGAAAGCCAGCATGACATTTAATGGCATATAGAGACATAAAATCTGGAAACTGCTGCAACTTCTTACAAGCCAAGTTGAGTAAAACGTTAATCAAAAAGGTCATAAAGTGTAAATAATGAACGGTTATGCAAGAAAGTGAACCACATGCGTCACTGCTACTTCCTTCACACTTCCATTCCTCTAGCAAAAAGCCTCCAAACCTCAAACTGCTGCAGTTAGCAAAACTGCTATCAGAACTGTTACAACTGAACATATCTAAAAAGACTGAAATCCTAGGCAGAGGGATAAGAAGTGAACAGTATCTGGTTGTTTTTTTTTTTTGTTGGTTGGTAAATAACAACAACAGGAATGGGCCAGGAAGAGTTGTGCAAGAGTTATTGGGAATGGGGAGGTCTACAACAGGAGAAAAAGCACTGCAGAAACATGAATCTTGGATTTGAGAAGGGTTGGAGGTGTGCTAAAGCAGAAGGCAAGAAGCTATGAGTAGTAGGCAGTGCCCTCTCCATCCTGTAGGATAGCAGTGCCCATAAAGAACTGTCTCTTACTGTATGTCTAAATAAACCATGGCACGTGCTCTAGCAATAAAGGAATATCCATGAAACCCAAATGTATTTGGCAAGGCAACAATCAACCTGTGCATGGTACAAGAAGGATCAAGCCTGGCAAATCTGGCAGAATCCAAGCCTGATGGTCCAGCTGTTCCCTGGACTCTTTAACAACTGCTTTGTCACTTAGCCAGGAGTTACACTGGCATTGTACTTCCTCATGCTGCCTCATGCTCTGCCAGATCATGTCAAGCTCATGAAAAACAGAAAAGGTAGTTACAGTACAATTGCCCTTCTGTGTGGCCTCAGGTCTGCTGACTCCTGGAATCAGTCTTTTGGGTTTTCCCCACAGTAAATGTGTGTAAATCTACTAGATATTCTGTACATCAAAGATAGATGTACTTTGCTCTTCGTATGAAAACGATGCTAACTGCATTGAGTAGACATATATTGGAAAGCTGGAAAAAAAACTGGAGGAGGAGAGGGGTCAAAAGAATTTTCTGTGATTTATAGGAAGAATCTTTCTTGCTTCATGTTCTACATGGTGGAGGCTGTAGGGGAAGCTAATCCTTTTGATGGCACAAGCAACAAAGTGGGGAGGACTTAGGACTGGGCGCTGAGATACCCTACTCCAGCTCCCTACCTCTGCCTCAGGTTTTCTCTTTCCTTTCCAAGTCCTCTTCTTTCAGGAGGACTCTGAGGGAGACTGATGGGGGAAGAGATAAGGCATACTGAAGGAAAGATTTCGTGGTGCTTGCTCATGGCAGCCTCTGTACTCAAAGGATAGTTCCTCTTGAGTTTGGTTCCCTCCTTCCCAAGATGCTCCCATCTCTCTTATCTCTAGAAACACTTTAGGGCTACAGCCTGCAGTACTAACAGGCTGAATGTGTGCTATAGGCTCCTAGCTATACATTCTTCTCTCCATAACTCCATCTCTGTACCTGGACAGAGGGTGCATTTGTTGTTTTCAGGAACTTGGGTCCCATTCAGACTCATGGTGTAGCTAAATAACACCTGGAAATAAAGCTAGCTCTAAAAGTTCCTGCCTACTGGCTATGTATATCTTTACACTATTTCTCTCCCTGTTGCAATTAACTGCCCTTTCAGCTGTGCTGGTACAGATGGTCCTGAGGTTATAAACATGGAAACAGTCCTTGCTAAAATAACCTCTCATTTCAAAACCAGTAAATGGAACTTGTGGAGTATTCATCTTTGGAGATACTCCAAAACCATCTGGACATGGTCCAGTGCAACCTGCTTTAGGCGGCCCCACTTGAAAAAGGGGTTGAACTAGATGAACTCCAGAAGCCACTTCCAACCTCAACCATTCTTTGATTCTGGGATTCTGTAAAAGTACGTTAAGTCCCTGTTACCTGTTTGCTAATGGTAGAAAGGTAATGGAATCAGTGTGAACAAGACCTTCTTAAAAGGATTGTGTCCCATCTGTGCTCCCCAGCATGGTCTGGCTATGCTGAAGCCTGGTTTTGCATATAGGGCTGGAATTAAGCAGATTTTCAGGAGTCTGGGTCACGAGCAGGCAGCAGGGTCTGGCCTGAGTCCCTTGCTTGAGTATATCAGCCTGGGTGTATCCAGGAGCAGAACGTTCAAGGATGCTGACACAGGTAGAGTAGGAATTGCATTGTCAGTACACAGATATAATTTTCAGAGGCTGCAACACACCACATTGAAACTAGTCTGCTCACAAGCTGTCTTGTTGTGTCAATTTGTATCAAGAGGTACTAGAAAATCATCTTCTGCAACCAATATATTTATGACCTTTTAAATATTGATTTTGCTGAGTGGCAGTGAAGGCAAAGATCAAAGCTTAGTTGGTGATTAAACTGGAGAGATTTGAGCCATAAATAGGAAACTGATATCCAATGCATTGAAAAGTAATGTATCTTGGAAACTCATTGAAAAAATAGTAACAAATCAAGCCTGTGAAGCCTAATTGGAACTTTGATGAGGGCCAGAAAATTTCAAAGCAATCTGAGAGTGCACATGCATTTGAAAGCACTTGGAAAAGTAAGCTGTTACTTAAGAAATTATTCCCACTATAATATTGTGAATGCCCTGCAAATGGTTTCATGCATTAAACATAGAAACATAGAATCATAGAATAGTTTGGATTGGAAGAGGACTTAAAAGATCTAGTTCCAACCCCACTGCCACAGACAGGCACAACTTTCCACTAGACCAGGCTGCTCAAAGCCCCATCCAACCTGGCCTTGAACACTTCCAGGGATGGGGCATCCACAGCTTCTCTGGGCAACCTGTGCCAGTGCCTCACCACCCTCACAGTAAACATCTAGAATCCACATTCACTCAGGTCTGATGAGTGGTATGAATAGCACTGCATTAGTCTTGCCATGTTTTTAATTGTTGGCTTTAGGGAATGCTTTTTGAGGTGACAGTTGGTATTATTTGGCAATATTATATATATATAATATCTGGCAAAACATTAAAATCAACCTAAACTTCAAAGAAAGATGCAATAGCTTGATGTCTGCAGCTGTTCCTGCCACTGGATTTTTTGTGCTTTTGTTTTCCACAGACAGCAAAGCTGAGATTTATCACACTTTGATTTAGATACTTAACTGAAGTATCTCAATGCAGAGAAAGGATTCCCAGGCTATATCCCTAGTGAAGGTGAGGTGATGTCAATAGAGGACGATTGAACGCACTGGTACACATCTGGGAGACAAGTGCATAGGTAGGCTGAATCACCTCTCTGTCTCCCTTGCCTACAATGATAGCTTGAATTTTGAGGGTACTTAAATGCAGCAACTCAATTGTGTATCTCAACCCTGGTGGGAGGGATCTGGGTGCAAGCCCTTGATATTTGCAACTGATCAGCATTCGTTGATCTCCATTTGTTGTCCCTCTATCTTTGACTGTTCATTTTTTCCAGTGTAAATCTCTGGAGATTCTGCAGTAATTGCCACACACAGCTGTATAACTTCTCGCTCTTTCTCCTTGGTGGTCTCCAGGCCCAACATCAATATTCCCTTCATATTCTGCAGTAATGCTGGCCATAAGACAAGGAAATCCAGACAGGGCATGGACCTAGGGTTTCCTTTCCAGGATCCATACCTGATCCTTGGGACAGTCAGTCACAGAAGAAGCCATTTGTTCATTGTGCAACAGAAAGTCTACTGGTTCTTGTGTTCCTCTAAGAGGAATCGCTGATAAGCTTAAAAAGTTTATTTTACTTTCTTTCTTAACACCAGGAAACAAAATATCTAGTGAAAACTGGGTTTAGGCATAACATCCCTATCTCTGTATCAAATGTGTGATTTAGCTTCTGTGTCACTGAGAATTTATCTAAGAAATTCCTTGTAAGGAACAAAAATATACAACAAAGATAACTACATTGGCTGTTCTTCTCCTGAAAGAGCAACAGCCAGGGACCTCAAACTCAGGCAATCCAGTACTCTTTAAAGAACCACCTAAATAATACTTCACATATCACCTTTGGAATTGCGGCTAATAAACTAATATAAAACATAGTATTAGAATTCCTACTCATTTTCTGCATCTCGCGAAACTGGTAAGGTACTGAAAAGATGAGAAGCAATGCCTTTCTTTATAATATGGCATAATAAATTTTGTACGAATAAAACAGGAAAACAAGTTACTTCTAAGCAATATGATGTGGCTGGTAATCTTAGAAGTTACAGATCCATAAGAAGATTTTGAATTTTAAGTGGTGAAATGATTTTTTAAAAGTAAGGTCTATTAAAAAGTACAATTTAATTCCCTCTCTAGGGCCATGCTTCTAAAACTCATTTTCCTTCTCTTTATAGACGCACTGTTATTTTCCCCTTGATATCAATGACACAGATTTTAAAGTTAATTTGAAATAATGAAACATGGAACCAGGAGAGCTCCTCTTATGTAGCATACAACTATATTGCAGATAATTGTAATTTTCTTCACGTGTTAGTAGGTGTACAGAAGAGCGAATAGCAAATCTTCAGTTTCTCCAGGAGATGTCTCTCTCTTACTAAAATACAGTAAAGCCATTTGTGTTTCCAGGGATCTATCCTGCGTTACAGATCTTGGCTCCCTCAGCCTGCAGTTATGACCTCACAAGAAAGCAATACGCAGTCTGACCGCTGCGTTTGCTGTGTTCTGTTGTGGGCTTTGGCTGTTGCTTCCAGTGCAAATGCCTCATTTTTAGGTCAATGTTTTTAAAAACCATGGGAGCTGAACAAACATTTGTGCTGCAGCCTTGTTTTTTTATGCACTTCAAACTTAATGTGGAAGGCTCACTTGCTTGATTTCTACAACCAAGTAATTTATTGTA
Source organism: Falco punctatus (assembly GCF_963210335.1). Lineage (NCBI taxonomy): Eukaryota > Metazoa > Chordata > Aves > Falconiformes > Falconidae > Falco > Falco punctatus. The sequence continues at coordinate 19,552,503 of NC_137582.1, read as the reverse complement.
CAGTTCTGCCACTGCAACCAGAGAACACACAGTGGTATCAATGGATTTTAGGGACAGACACAGCTCACGGGAGCCTGAATATATGCTATTATTCTGTTAACAACATAAAGAAGTGTTGTTGTTTAATCCCAGCTGGCAACTAAGTACCACGCAGCCACTTGCTCACTCTCCCCTGCCCCAGAGGGATGGTGAAGAGATTCAGGAAAAGGGTAAAACTAGTGGGTTGAGATAAGAACAATTTAATAATTAAAACCAAGTCAACTCTAATCTAATAAATAATAATAATAAAAACAATTGTAATGAGAGGGAGAGAGAAGGAGAAAAGAATAAAATCCAAAAGAGAAAAAACCAAGTGATGCCAAATACAGTTGTTCACCACCCACTGACGGATGCTCAGCCAGTCCCCGAGCAGCAATCGGCACCCCTGGCCATCTCTCCTCCAGTTCATATACTAAGCATGGAATATCCCTTTGGCTAGTTCAGGTCAGCTGTGTCCCGTCCCAATTTCTTGTGCCACTCCAGCTCCTTGATAAACATTACTGAACAGCAACAACTAAAAACATCAGTGTGATATCAACGTTGTTCTCACACAAATCCAAAACACACCATTGTACCAGCTACTGAGAAGAAAACATACTCTATCCCAGGTAAATTCAGGACATGAATATACTGTGAACAAGAAATAATTCAATATTCTCCTTGAAATACATCACAAAGGAATTTAATCCAGATACAGGAGTTTTGAAACATTTTCAGTTCTACTGAACAGAACATGCAGAAGAGCAGATAGTTCTATGACAATAAATTTCATTTTTGTTAATGACCCAGTAAAAGAATTTATGATTTAAGAAATTGCATAGGATGGTCAAAACACTTGCAGTCCTAAGTCCGTTGGATCTACTGTTTTTTACTCTCATCATAGTAGTGGTTTTACCCTGTACTTTATGATATCAGCTCAGGTGAACCAGACTTCTTTGGGGAGGAGACAGACACAAGAAATCTCTTTTTTCTCTGGACAGAGCAAGCCAACAACCTGATTAGCCAAATTATTTTATTAATATGTATTTTTTGCATGATTATCACTGACTTACTGATGATCTTCACTGGGAATTACAGGAATTATGGCATCCATAACAGTAACTTTTTTCCTCATGGGAGAAATAATGAAATATGATATGAAATTTTAGTCTGATGAATAGGTCCTGGGGCTTTCAGATGCTTTAGAGGAAAAATTCTTGAATTGATAGGAGCATTTATGCCATTGGAGAATGAAGTACGGATCCATGTGATGGTCCCAGGTCACCTGTGGCTTGGGGGATTTGTGAAGATCAAGAAGGAGGCAAGACAGGATGATGCCTTAGTGGAGTTACTCTGCTTCTGGAAAGAAATAGACAGCTGAACACACATATTTCCCCCCAAAATTCCTCAAGAAAAGAAAAGAAAAGGGGCATAAGATGTCCCCAGCAAGAAGTGGGGACAAAGAAGCAAGGTTGAGCCTTTGTCCAGAAATCAGGCTATTCACACTGCAGTATGGATTTAGTTTGGAGGAACTTCCAGGTTTGGGCTGAAGTCTCTGGGGGCAGTAGCTGTCCTGTGGCAAGTCTGTCTCTCTTGGCAATAATATTTCTGCTGGTAAGCTGAGTGGCAGTACTCAGGGGTAAAAAAAGAGAAGTTCCACCTAGTCTTCCTCTGCTTGAGGCATCGAGATCAAATGTTGTTCACTTGTGTTGGTCTTCATGACATGATTCCTTTCAGGGACTGAAAAGTTCATTAAAGAGTCACCGAGTTATCTGAGTTAAACTTAACTAAAAAATGAGCTGCTTGTACCTTTCAGAGGTTGACTTTCAGGGTCTTTTCACAATCAGAGGAAAAGATACTATTTCCCCACAATTTTAAGGACTTCTTTTTAATTCTAACAGCAGAACCCTACTCATTCATCTTTAAAACAACACCGAGCAGCAAAGGTATTACACGTTGGTTACAGAGACCTGTTGAATATCACATTTCTTGGACACCCTAAATGAGGCCAGTGTCCTGTGTGCTGTGGAAAAGTTCCTATTACTCAGCTGGCTGACATGGAAGCTCTTATTGTTGATGTTTTTGTTTTTGTGTTCTGCTTTGCAGCTGCACTCCCCCCCAGGAAGAAACGCGGGTGCTTCTGCTGACTTAGTCCTAGCCAGAGTCCCCTGAATGCACCGGAGCCACCCGATTCTTGGAGAGCCTGGAAGTAATTTCCAGCCCAGTGTGTTTCATTTTGAAGTTTAGTCAAACAGCGCAGCCAGATGGAACGGTGGATTGTCCTGGAGAAAACATAATCTCAAAGTGGAACTTTAAATTAAAAAAAAGAGAGAGAAGAAACTAGGAAAGGAGGCGAGGAGGCTAACTTTGTGATGTCCCTAGAAAAGAAAATTATCTCAATGCCAGAGTGATGTGAGCAGCTGAAAGGAATGGATTAATGGGTTGAACTTTTGGGTGGAGTTTTGGGGGTCAAAGGAATATTTCTGCAAGCCACTTCACCTGTCACCATCCAGCCTGAACCCACCTGTCTTTCTGCTAGGAGTGCCTTGAAAACTTCATGTTAGCCTTTTCCAAACCGCACTCCTGCTATTCTGACACACATTCAAGACACAGCCTTAGAGCTTCTGCCATGAGTAGATAAGCAGTTTCTTGGATTCAAGGACAGTGGGCCCCAAGCCCCCTCTGACCGAATTCTCTTTTGGATTCTTGCCTGTCCCTTACAAAAACCTAGATTTAAAAGTTCCCATGTGGGAAGGATTCAGCAGTAACCTTGGTATGTTGTACCAGGTGTTAGTTATCCTCGCTGTTAAAGTATGTCAGGTCTATTTGATAACATGGCTTTAAGTATGTTCCAACCTGTCACAAGTAGACTTTTGCACTTTTGCTTCAGAGCTGAAGAAAGGAGTCAACCTGAAAGGTGGCTGTGTTTTCCTACCTCCATGTCAACTTCTCTGCTTGGACATTACCACCTTCATTCAGCCTAGCTCAGGCAGAAAGCTCCTTACAGGTGGGGATGGACCTGCATCCTGAGGTGTGCTGTAGCACCTGAGTGGCATAGCCCAGTGGAATGTCACACACAGATACTCCAGATGATTCTGAATTACCTACCAGCTTATTTACCAGGAGCTATATTATTCTACTAACACAGTGCTGCCTCCACCTAAGCTACCTGCATGTAAAGTTTCCTATAGATAAGCTGAGCTGACAGCCCACTGCCCCACTAGCTGGGTCATCAGGGTGAGCTGGGCACCAGGCACACACAAGACAAGTGCAGAAGGTGAGTGCTGCCTTGGAGCATGCCAGAAGGAGCAGTCAGGGGAACATCTAGAAAGTGGTAAGAACTGAGGAGCGATGGGATCCATTCTAGGACATGGTACACTGCTTACACTGACGGCATCCAGATAGCCTCCAAAATGGGCATCTTTTCAGCTCTACAGAGCCCACCTAAGTGAATAGTAGTGGTTTTTTTTCTATTTATTTTTATCTTGTGTAACTTTATTTTTAATCAGTTGTAAATACATTTGTTTACTGAAGCCTGTCTTCTAAAAGAAAAAAAAAAAATCTGTATTAAGGTTCCTCCAGTGCTTAGCCAATGGGTCTAATTTGGCTACATATATTTGCAGACACTCTTAATGTTTATTCTACAAAGCTATATGTTTGCAGATCCTATTTTACTGTCTAATAGCACTGGATCTTATCCATCTCTCTCGTCATCTCATTTTTTCCCCGAGAAATTCACTGTACGATTTCCAAATTCCTAATTTCATCCTGATGTAGTCAGTGCAAGGCTCCTGCTTAGGGAACAATGGGAGAGTGAGTAAAACCTCAGTACTTCTCCTGAATGTTTGTATTAGTGACTTCTGTAGTTTTTCCTCACATTTATGCCAGCAGGGGTTACAAGCCTTTGCATACTTCCTGCGCTGGGTAAAGACCTAGCTGTGTGATCAAGTTACCATGGTCTAAACAAGTTACTACAGGTCAACTGAGTAGTAATTACCTGCATATGTAGCATAAACTACTATGAAATTTTCTGACTTAGGTAATTCTCTTTCCTTACATGCAAGCTTTAATCAAATTAGTTTGTGTCTGACAAGCCTCAACACACGCATCGAAGTGGTGTCCATTGGTGCCTTGTGACTTCTGAATCACTGCAAATGGGCAACATATTTGAGCTTCATCACTGTGTGAAATGTCAAATTATCTCAATTTCTGTACTGAACCCAGGAAAGTGGTCCTTTAGCTACCACTGAAGTATGTGGCTAGTCTTTTAAAATTACATGAAGGTGCTATTAGAAAGAAGGTTTGTTGTAGCTGTTTCATGTGCTGTTTTGCAGCCTGCTGGACAGATGCCATGTTCTGGATGCTCTGATGAAGATGGTGCCACCTGCAGCGGTGGGGATTTCTATTTGCTATCGGCTTTAACCTGACTGAACTAGTGGAAACTCTTCAGGAGAAGAGGTACATTTTTGGGGGCCAAATGGATTTTGAGAAGGAAATTTTCCTAGGGATACAGAGATTGTGTAACTTATTCAAGCTAAGAGAGCACTGAAAAATAACAGAGTGCACAGCAAGGATGAGGAAAGGATCCACCATGCAGGGACCATGGGGCAAGAAATACTGGCTTTCACGTCCTTTATTTAACATCTTATCTAGAAATTTTGGGCCTTCCCAATTTAAAATTTCCTTGTACTAATAAAAACTCAGAGGCTGGGAACGTTTGAGTCTTCAATGAGTTAATCTCACAGGCTTTTCTTCAGAGACATGTATTACTAGTGTGGATACCCCTCTTGTTCCTTCTGTGACTTATATGACTTTGAGTTAAAAAAAAAAAAAAAAAAAAAGACTTTTGGCACAGGACCTTGACCTGTGTTTGGAAAGAAGGTGAGAGTTGGTGGCGTGGCTGATGAGCTCCTGAAAGTTATAGTTTGGCTTCCGAGAGCTGTTCATTTTGTACTTTCCATGCAGAGAAGGAAGTGTGATAGCTGAGAAACAGACTTCAAGGATACACACTCAGGCATGTGTGACTGAGAGAACTTTCCAGGCGAACACTTCTGAGCCTTCACTTGCAATAAATAGTGATGAAGCATGAAGGCGTGGAAAGCACCTTTAAAGAGGAGATGCATGCCCCTGGGCAGGAGAAACAGGACCATGAGGACCATGCAGGGATAACGAGCCACCAGGGCTTGAGTGATGCCTTGCATTGCACCGTAAGCAGGGTCACCTGTGCTTCAAATTCATTACTGTGCTGTCATCCTCTGTTACGATGGCCAGAATGATGGTGACAACAATCTGCTCTAGAAGTGATCATCAGTGACAAAAAGACATTTTCTCCTGGTGCACAAAGCAAAGAGGACCTCCTTGCCCTTCTTCTACCTCTATACTTGTAATAAAATCTTATTCTAGTAATGTATTTCTGGTTGTGTGCCAGTAACAAGGTGAAGGTAGAACCTACATCAGCTCCCTTACCTGCTGTATACCACTGTTTATTTTTCTGATTTATTATTAGCAGATGTACAATTTTCCCCATACTCACTGGTGTGTTTTCCATCAGGTCATTCCATATTTGAGTGTATCAGTTTGATGCCACTGTCAGGTAGGTGACATAAACAGTTACACCAGTATGGAATTTGCAAAATCACAGTTACATTGTATGCCTTAGGTGTAGAAAAAAATCCAAACCAATCCCTTTTCCTTGTTTCTCTAGTAATACAAAATTGCTGTTTCTTCAGAGCAATAGCTAGTTTCTATGATCAGCTGTAAACAATTACCAAGCTGCCTGCCTTGATGATTTATAACTTAGTTATAAAAGAGTGTACTTGCTTCCAGGCTGCTTGCTAAGCCCAGAGGAAGACCCTGAGTTAATGTTGATGATGCTATTTTATCACCTGCTGTGAACTAATTCTAGGAACTAGTTAGATTTTTCTAAGGAAATTGCTTTGCAATGTGAAATCAAGAAAGTCAATACTCTTCTCCTTTTTTCCCCCTCTGTGTGTGGGAATAAAGCAATATCAGGAAGTGATTTTTTGCGAAAAGGTGCTTATTTTCAGGATGAAATTTCTGGTCCAAAGCAGAGATGACAATAACATAAGGACAATAGAACAGAACACGGTCCAGTGGAGATAGTACCCATGGGGAAAATAAGGGAATTGGAACAGAGTATGTGTTTTGAATCTGCTGTTAATTTAAATCCAGTGTGGATTCCTTTGTAACCTGCTATTGGGACAGATACTTACTTTTCATTAAACACTGTGGAAGATCCTGTTTTTATCACATTGCTGAATGCATAATTTTTTTAATTAAAATTTTTACTAATTCTTCAAGGTAAGAAAGTTACTTCCTACAGAGATGTAATAAGAAAACTCAGGTGACTATTTTCTTAGATTTTATTTTGGCTTAGTACTTGGTATCCTTTAAGGGTTAAAAAATTCAATGGTGAACAACTATGGCATGTTAATAGTTATTTTAAAGCTTCATTTTAAGCTACATATATCAAGCACCCTGGAGTTTTTGTTTGCTTGCAATAGTTATTTTGTGTGATCATCTGTTATTAATTACAGTATTGTTGGTCAACTGACTGTTCCAGTGATTAGTGGTATTGTTATAAAAGTATGTACACTCCCTCAGTTCGTGGGTGGTGGTGGCAGTTGTGTTGATATCATTCCTGTCTTTTTCACGGGACAGAGCTTTAGGTCTTGTTTGGTTACTTCATTTCAACCAGATCCCAGTTCTTTTTACTATCCTTTTTGGAATGTTTGTGACTACACTAACTGATATAGGGATGGATCTTCTGAAGGTATACGGATTTTCATCTCCTATGATAGATGCACAGTGCTCAGGAAGACAAGATATATATGCTACCTAGAAATACCAGAAAAAAAGCTATGTGGAGTCTTATTAATTGACAGTTTAATTTTTGTGTGACTACCCTCTAAAATGTAGACTAAATCAGTGAGAAATTGATTTTAAATTGGACAGTGGCTTCTAGGAGAAAAATAAAGCCAGTCATTTTGATGTCAGATGGTAAATAAAAGTTATGTGAACATCGTTTCAGAAGGAATTCAGCCACCAGTATGGTATTTCTCTCCTACTTATGTCACATTTGTGTACTGTGATTTCATATACTTGTGCTTTAAAGCTTAGCATCAGAGAAACTTGTTCTTTTTTGTTTGTTTGTGGTTTTTTTTGTTTGTTTGTTTGTGGGATTTTTTTTTAAATGACACTAGCTTTTAAAAGCTTAGTGACTTTTTATGCTGGACAGTGTAAGACAAAACTGGAGCCACTGAGGTACCAATGAGAGCTGCCATGGCAATAGATATACAGCTACTAACTGTGAAGCTACTGCTGTAATTAACAAGTGTGATGGCAAAAAAGACGTTTCTGGGAAAGCTGTATGTCCTGCAGACTCAGAGAGCTAGTGAGAGCTTTGAAGAAGCATAGATTTTTGGACAAGGAGCCCTTAATATCGCTGCAGAGATGAGTGTGGTGAACCTAATCCTCCCATGCAAAGACAACTTTACAAAAGAATTCCTCTTACCCTGTTGCTTTACAAGCAAATTCCACAGGCAAACTGGCTCTTACTGCATTAGTTTAGTTAAAATACTGTTTTGGGCAGCCATGTCCTATACAATAGTCAATTAATTGCATCTGTATCTAACCTGAATAACAACCCATAGTGATCCTAATGTTTACAACAAACACCTTCGGTATGTTCCAGCTAAAGCTGCCAAAGACATTCAGATTCACTTACTAATTTTTGAACTTGATGCATTATCTTTTGTCTAATAGAATAATACAGTGATGTAAACCAGCTTGATGTTAATTGGCCAAGAAGTTCTCTATTAGGCTTTTCTTTGAATTGTTGTAATGGAACTGGGTGAAACTTGCTTAATAGTACTGTACCTTTTCATTCAGGATGAATACAGCAAGAAGATAAACACCTTCATCACATATCGGTGAAAGCAATAATCATCTTTGTCCAAAACTCAGACCAGATACTGAACTAGAGCTAAAAGTTCAGTGGCACACTATGTATGTCTTTCTGTGGTTACTTTTGTGAGTTCAGGGGCAGTGAGTTGATTGGGTGGCACACTTTGTGTACGTAAAAAAGGAGTAAGAGTAGAAATTCCTAAGGACGTAGTGAAAGACAGATATCTGATATTTTTTTCCCATGTTGCAGAGACGTCTTGTAGGGCTTGACTGTGCAAAGCAGGCGGCCAAGGAAAGCAGTCCTTCCTGTGAATCACTAGAGCTGCCAGGTGAGTGTGATCACAGCCAGAATGACTGTAAGTTGTTACACAGACACTCAGGGACGAAACATTTGCTAAACTGATTTATTGGGATCTTTGCACAGGGTAACACTTACCCAAGAAACCAAATCTGTTGAACAGGATGGCAAATCACTGTCTAGAAGGTGATGGGAGTCTGCTGTGAGGGTCCTTGCAATGGTGTCTTCAGCTGGACAGACTGAGATTTCCCAAACCACTCTGCTGCTCAGCTCATGTGATCCTGCTGGGCTGTGGTCCTACGAGACCACTCCATTACAAGCATGAGCCAGCACTGTAGATTATAGTAAAGTTCTTATAAGTTCTGTCTTGGCTATGTACAAAAGACTGTCCTACATGACCCTTTCTGCACATATAGGAATGGTTTTATTAACTATTTACAAATATGTATGTACACTTTGATTAATTCTATAGCAGGAGCTGCCCGGAGGAGTCCCTGGCCTGGCCATGTTCTCCATCCCAGATACGTTGAAGCACACAAGTTGTGCCTGTCAAATAGCCTAGCTAGGCACAGCAGGAACTGTCTGATGAATTGTCTGGGACTGCCTAAAATTCCTACCTAATTTCTCCTGCAGGAATTAAGAAAATGCTTTGCTATGAGGCTGGCTGAGAGCTTAGAGCATCATCTTGCCTTGATTCCATTCCTTGTGCCACCTCTGCAGAGACTAGCTGGGAGCTCTGGGACCACCCAGGGAACCAAAGCCTAAGTGTGCAGTGTGTGCGCTGACTCACAGCCCTGGCACCAGCTACACTGAAGAAGTACCTACAGGATAAACTCATGAATTTATCTCATAAATTAAATTCAATAGTTCTTCCAACAAAGTGCAAAATAAAACCCCAAAATGATAAACCTGATTTGGTAGGGCTGATGATCTGCAGATGTCAAAGATGAACCATATATATTGCCTGAATTCAAAATGAGGAATGATGTTACTTCATTTTGGAGGCTATCTGGCCATTTGAAAAATGTTTTCTGTGCTGCATGTGCACAGGATAATGTGGTTCTTTGTTGACATGCACTGAAAATAAGAAATACTCTACCAAGTGCAGTGCTTTGCACTTACAGTCCTGGTTCTTGTTTGCACTAAAGCTCTTTTGTGTGAGTCTGGAAGTGTACTGAGCAGTTGAAGCAAGTACTTATTTTGCTGAGGATCTCCTTGAGTCAGGGTGAAGAGCTTTGAGTTTAAGAGAGACTCAGTCACTAGAAGAAGCCCAAGCTAGCTCGATGTCACCAGAGTTCTTGTTTTGCTTTGCTCATAGATCAGGACATGTTCCTGTTCTGGGCAGGAGAAGACAACTCCCCAGTGTCCTCACTTATGTGTGCTGTGTTGAAAGCAGGAAAAGTAAATGGAACAGCTGGTACATTAAATTCATGCCTTCTAAATCACTGTGGTGATAACAGCACTATCAATATCTTCTTTCACTTGTCTGTTGCATAGTCTTTTTTGTTTGAGTATTCACAGGTCCCTTTATGTCACAAGTTTTCTCCAGCTGAAAGCACCACTGTCGATGTATTTTGAGTGAAAAGGGACATTTCTATTTTTATTTTAAGATTATGCTTCCGCTGTTGACATGGAATATGTGTGGTAATGGAAGTGTTAAAGGGGATGTTTGCATCTCTGAAGTGATTCTGGATAAAGGAAGGAATTGTTATCATGTGCTGAAGGTTTGTGCCTTACCCTTAGTTCAGGTCATGCAGAACTTGGATAGCATTTTGGATACAGTGTTGGGGTTTTTTTAGCTTTGTGTCATTTATATTCATCTAGACTATCGCTGGAAAAAGCATTTTCCTAAACCACAGCTTTGACCTCTCTTTCTGTCCTCTCTGCTGCTACTTCTCTGTCACATCAAATGCAATTTTGTCTTTGCTCATGGACTTTTTCTTGCCCTAATCTCCCTCACCTATCTCTATTCCAGTGCTGAGCAAGTGACTGCTGTCTCTGATCAGCCCGTGTTGTCGAACTGACACTCCACAGTCACTGGTCTATCCATGTCCATCTAATCCCGTGTCTCCTATTTAGCTTGTTAGAAGCTCTCTAGGGAGAAGCCCTTGTTCTCTGTGTTAGCAGCTAGTGCAGTTATGCCCTGGGGTCCCACTGGGGATCCCAGGCTCTTTGAAAATATAAGTTAATAAAATATGAATTAGTAAAAACTATGTTGTGCAGAGGGATGGGAAAGTGAGAGGAACTTAGGTAACACCCTGGGGCTCTCCACATTAGTCAGTAGTGGTGCCTAGTAGGAGCTGATAAGCAGAGAAATGGTGCTGAGGATCTGCTGTAGGAGGCATGTACTTTGTGCTGGGGGGTTGTTTCCAGCTAGCTCTAGCCTGGTGCCATGGGCTGGAAGCGAACTGACAGCTGGAGCACACCTTCTGGTTTCGTTTCAGCTAAGGGGAATATGGTGTGTACTCTCTAAGACAGCTCTGCTGTGAAACACAGGTGTTGTTGGGGGATATGGGGATGTTCACTTCAGAAGTGTCCTCCTGAGCCAAACCGAAGTGATGATGTAGGCACACCCTCACTGCCTGCCTATCTTCAGTACAATTTTTCATTATGACACAAAATTAGCAAAATGCATAAATATTACTCCAAGGTAATAACTTTTTTTTCTTCTGATTGAGATCTGAATTATAAATTTATGTTCATCAGCCTAGAGTGATCTGTCAGAAAAGACAAATTATTTTCTTCTATATACATGTTTACACTAACAGGAGTGGCTTTATAGAGCCCAGTGGCTAGAGCATTACAGAAAAACAGAGAATAACGCCAGAGCCAGAGATTTAGTTTAAACCTGCAAAAACCTGCAACAGAAGACACTCAAGTGTGCCAACCAAGTGCACCTTGAATGTAACAGATTTCAAAGATCTGTCTGGTTTTCTTGAATCATAGGGTATTTTGTTGCAATCTGGCACTACAATGTCTTGTTATTTTATTTTAAAATTTCACCGTACTTTTCACTTAGTTAAATTCTGCCACTTACATAGCCAGTGGTGAATGGTGATGAAACTGGAGAGAACAGAAGGGAAAAAAAAGATGTCTATATAGGTGTCATCAAGAACTGTTACATTCTTATTTCATTATTTGGCTTGTGCTAACATATGGACTAAGAGTTATCCATACTGCCATTTATTTTTGGCTATGAAATGGTAAATAAAGGAAAAAGCAACACTTGTCTTGGTACTACCAGACTGGCAACTTGATGTAACAAAATGGAAGGATGAAATGAGATATACAAGCATTACTTCTCAATGCTTACAAGACTACAGTGAGCTGCAATTTAGTTTGGTGCCTGTATAGCTTTAAACTTGGTTTAAGGTGAAAACTTTTAAAATCTTGTATTTTTCAGTATATTGCTCTCATTCCTTTTGTTTTGTTTTGGTTGTTTGTTTGGGTTTTTTTTTCCCAAAAGTGATTTGAGTTCCTTCTTCTAAGTTTAATAAAATCTGCAAAGTAACTTAAGTCTTAAATATCTGCTTTGTACGTTTATTCTGCTAGTTAAAACATTGATTTCCATTCCTTACAAATACTAATTGCACAGAAGGTTGTGGGGATACACATGTGTGTGTGTGTGTGTGTATGTAATATCTTGCTTCCTCTTTTCAAAGCATTGTCCAAACACCAGCTAATTGATTTGACATGCTAAAAGAGAAACTCAGTGCAACCAAGTCATTTTGGTATGAAAGACATTTCCAGTCATCTCCGTTCAATAATTGCAACCACAACTTCAAAGATGATACAGATGCAAACTGAAATGTGTGATCTTGTTCTATCTGGATTTGATTTCTTTCCCCTTTTTCTCTGAAATACTCATCCTCCCCTTCCTGCTGGGATCAATGATGGCTGGGACTGCCACGTACAATGAAGCTATACAAGTCCAGAGTGACTGAATTTTACTCCAGAGATATAACTCCAGTTCCCTCTTCCTCTCCTTCAATGGAACTGGCCCTAATTTTATGCATATTCTGTGAGTTATATCCAAAATGCAGGTCTGAATAAAATCTCCTAGGAGGAAGATGGGGAATCATGATCCTTATCTTCTAATAGGCCCCTTTCTGAGATCATCCTTCTCTTATCTCTTTCCAAATGCTGTTATTCCATATGGGAGTACAATAAATTGTTGTTGACTGGTGAATACCCCCACAACTCTTGCAGAGGATAAATCACACCACACATCTTGAAATTCCTAAGCATATTCCACCAGTGAAAGATAGTGACCGTCAAGTCTGTACAGATGGAAATTTTTTAATACCTTAGTTAGTCCAAACATTTTGCTGACTATGTGAAGTCCACCAGGAACTTTGAAATTACTGCTGATTTTACGTGAAAGACTCTCAGAAGTTATTGGAACCACAGAAGACCTCTGTGACCCTGTCTCCTCATAGCTCTACATATTAGTAAATATCGTGCTAGAAAGTTTCAGCAACAGTTTCTCGTGTGCTTGTGGAACACAACGTCGTGACGGATAGCCATCATCTGCACAGAAGATGATGACACTAAAGCAGCTGTAAACATTGTTTTGTCTGCTTGCTTCACCCATTTTTTGTCCATGTGGCTGACTCAGGAGCCAGCAGCAGGCTGCTCTGGGTATGGCCATATGTGGCACCATGGCTTTACCTCGGTACATGGCACCAGGGTAGAAGGTACTGGTTAGCACATGAATGGATGCTGCAGGAGGGATAAGAGCACAGTATGGGGGAGAGAGGAAGGGTCTAGTCTTTGAGTGGACTTCAACCATAACAAATAGGTGAGATGTAACCAAAATATGCAAGAAAAAAAGTTTGTAAGGGTGCTCGCCATTTCTGATGTTCCTCCAGACCTCACAGGATCAGAGAACATAAACTTCCTGGGAGCAGATTTTTTAGTACTTCTTTCTTCCACTTACATAAAAATCAGAAACGCCATTAAAATGTCACTTTTTTGCATTTTTTCTGGTACTTACAAGTCACAACATGTCAACTTTTAGCATCTGGTGTAGATTCAAAATCTACTTGAATCTCTGTACTTAAAAGTGCGAGGGCTCTGCAGGAAGAGATGGCACAGCTGTGGCTGACTGGAGCTGCCCAGCTGACTTGCCTCCTTCAGTTATCAAAAAGGCTGAGGTCATACTCATGTTTTTCCAGTAAGATATCTTTGTATCATTGCAGTCAAGTGGCCACAACCAGACATGGCTATGCCATAAAAGCAGAAAAGTCATGAAGTCCACAATTCTGTTGTTTTTCCATAGATGCATGATATTGTTCCAGTGCTTCAATATTTCAATCAGATTAAAGTTCTCGGTAGGAAACAGCTGTTGAATGATGTCCTATAGTTTCCTGAATGCAGGATTATAATATTTTTTTCTGTAGAACCTAATTCCTAAAAAAAAAAAAAAGAAATTATGAATTTGCTTTTAATTCCAAGGCATGTTTTACTTTTCCATGATCTCTGATGGTCAGTCATGTTGGGCTCTCCTGGAGCACTTGGGGCTATCATAACCACCACTACTTCAAGCATCACTGACTGAGTTTTGCAAGTCTTTGGCGTGTGAGCCTGGGGACTGGAAGAGATTAGTGTGATTCCATGGCCCAGGAATTATGAGGGGACAGATGTAGTGTGAATACTGCCATGCAAGGTTTATTTTATGTTTTGTCCATTTTTTTCATTGTACTTTGAAAACAGAGAGATACCTTAGATTTTGGCCAGTATAATAACACTGGGAGGCTAAAGAAAGAGGTACTCACTTCTGCCTGCTCAGATGGTACAAAAGCTGCAAGAGGGGGAAACAAATCCCCTTGAAACAGGCACATGGACTGTATTAGAGGGTGGAAGGGCTGTGAGTTCATAACCACTACCTTACCCACTCACAATTGCACCAATGATTGATGTGGCATTTAAAATTTTGGCAAACTGTTTCAAATGGCCGGTTCAGAGCTGGCTTCAAGCTGCAGAGAGCCCTGTCAGGCAACCTGATGAAAATAGAGCAACAATGACTTCAATGGGCTTGCACAAGCTAAAGCTTTGAGGCCTTGGTGGCAATTTCCTTCTTTTCTTTCTTCCTTTTTCTGTTTTAAATTGGGATCATCTACATGTAATTTTGTTTGAAGACGTTGGAATGCTCCTTGCCCAGGCCTTGTGGCTGACTGACCAGCTATAGTGCTGGAAGAAAAATTGTTTTCTGAAAAGAAATTGGGTGCATGCATGAATATATAGTGGAATAGTATCCACCGCTGCATGTGGCAGGCTATACAACATCAAGCAAGTTCATCACTGCAACAGGGATTTGGGGTACAATTAGCAATTAAATCCATTTCTCACATTTCCATGCCTTCCAAAATTAGTTTGAAATCAGAAGAGTTTGGTAAAATTTTGTGAGAGGGAAAATGAAATCCCTTTAAGCTGGCATTGCTGCTGAATCCCCTCGGCAATAAGACCTTGCCAGGAGTCTTCACTTGGCAACTTATTCTGAGGATTCACTGAAAATTTTTTTCAAACTATAGGTATCGACATGAATCTTCAATTTGTTTTGAACATCACTGATGAGTGCCACCTTCCATTTAGTTTGCATTCATTATTTTGGGGTAAATATTATCTATTCATTCTCCTTAAGCTAGGGGAAAGCACCTGGTAAAAGAAATCCCAAAAGGTGGAAATTATAACAAAAAGGTGCCGCAGAATAGGAGAGAGGCCATAGTCTTCTCCTTGCTGCTTGTGACAGAAGACCAACATGTATGTCAATGTCTGTGTCACAGCTAAAAGTACTAGTCAGTTGGTATAGGTCTGGGAAAAACATTTTTTTCTCCCTGGAGGCTTTTAGATTTGTCAAACCTCAAAAAAATGGTATGTGAAGAACTGTATTTTTGGTATGTGAAGAATTATATATTCAAAATGAGATTGGCCCAAGGGGCTGATTTCTGTCAGCTGCTCTTCTGGGTTCATCAGTAGCTGTGGTACTGGTAGGTTGGATTTGGATTTGGATTTCTATCCCTGTCTCCATCATCTGGGGCTTGGAGCTTTCAGGGGTTCCCAGACCTCCTGCCAGACTGCAGCAGTGGCCCAGAGAGGTGTCAAACCCTGAGGAACTGCAGACTGAAGATGGAGTTGCTCTGCTTGGTTTCACCACTGACTGTCTCTGGCCAGCTCTAAATGGCCTGTATAGGATTTTGCAAAGAGATTGATTGTTTTCCCCTGATAAACACGAAGAGAAATTAAGTGCCTGAAAAGGAAAAAGTTATTTAACTCAAAGAAAATATGCCTTTCCTTCCCCTTTGCATGCAATCTTTCAAATGAGTTTTTATTTAAAATCACTGCTAGCCATGTGTGTCTTTCATACAAAAGAAGACCTAGGTAGCTGTCAAAATTTCATTGCACAGTCCTTTTCTTTGTTTAAAAAAAAAAGTAATTTTCTTTGTTAAAAAAAAAAAAAAGAGAGAACATCATTAATTTTGTTGTTAGGACAAATATGAAGAAAACAAAACAGAAGAAGCAAAAGATTATAACGAGGTAAAAAAAGCTTCCTCCTCCCAATTTTTTCACTGATTTGCAACAGATAAAGTTCCCATTTCTTCCAACTTCCCCCTCAGGATGCAATTGTATTTGTGTGCCATATTCCATCAGCCAGGTTGTAGCTTCCCACCACCACAGTATGCACTGAAAAACAGGGTGTCAGATGCCTTGGCCTCATCGTGCTGTGGCACAGCAGCTCAGTGTCTGCACACCAGTTTGGGCCAGGAGTGCAAGTCTGAGGGGTATCTCCTGCTTGTCCCAGCAAACCAAGCTCTGCTTTACATCACAGGGTGGCCTCAGGGTGAGAAGGTGATGGAGGGAGCACCTAGGGTGCTTCAGCTGTTGCAGGTAGCCTGGAGCTGGTCAGGGGGAAAATCCATGAAATACATTCAGCACTGGTGTCCTCATTTTCAGTTACACATCATTTGTATAAACACTTTCTGTTCATTCCAAAACCACCTGTCAACCAAGACGCTTTTGTTACCTGCCTGGAATTGCCCATTGCAGGTTTATTTCTGAATGAAAAGGGCAATTGCTTCTGTGATCCTTTGAGAGACAAGAGAAGGAATACAGAAAATCATTTCTTTTCCATGCTTGTAGTCTTATAATTTGCTCTGTATTTAGAATTGAAAGGATAAACAACCAACCTTACAGTGCTGCTCCCTGGCTAGCTGGAAAGTGCACTGCAGGGGTACTTCATGCTGTTTGATGTTAGTTGTGCCTCTTTTTTTCACCCTTCCTGAGGTAAAGATTACATTGGAAAGGATTTGCTTTTTGCTGTTTCAGCAAGCGGAGCCAACTGGCAGCCAGTTTGGTGTTTATATCGCAGTTGTTTCTTCTCCAGGGCACAGATTTTAGCATTGCGCAAAATGGTGTATTGTTATGTCCAGATCAGGAAAAATAATTTTCCTCTCCATGGCAGATATAAAAGTGACAGCCTGTCAGAGCAGAGATCTCTCAGGTATGTGTTGCTGTAGGAAACACCTGGATGCTGTCGACATAGTTGGATGCTGCTGACAGTTTAAAAATGGGGAAAATATATGCAGAGAGGAGAGTTATTTTTACTTGTGTAGAGTCTATCAGTATCTTGTGGCCTCGCTGATGATGTTCCAAACAAAATGTACAAAATAAAAACTGAAAAAGAGAACTCCAACAAAAATATTCTTAGCAACTTGATAAACTAATTTTGGAGACTAGTAGACAGCTTCAACCTCTTCATTCCGTGAATGGCTCCATACAACAGGACTTAAGAACACCTGCAGCTTGGTGCATCTTCCAAGGTCTGTTCTGCAGCCATGAGAAATCTCCATTCCTGGATAAACTTACTATAAAGCAAAATATCTGGTGTAGTGGTATTGATTATGGTCTAGAACATGGCCTTTTGAACCACAGTACCAAAAAATACCAAAGTACCGAGGAAGTAGTTTATGGGGAAGCTTGATAAATGCCAAGATCTTAAAGCTGAGATGATATTCTAAGAAAAGATATTACAGAGGGGAATATATGTTAATGTGGTTGCAGTTGCTTGTGATGCTGATGCAGCACTCTGAAATATTCCATTTTAGTTAAATTTTTTGAGACTTTCTGGCTTCAGGTCGAAGTGTTCACAGTAATTAATCTTTCTAACAAGAAAATAACCAAGAATTTAAGCTGATTTGAAGCAATAGAATAAAAACTCTCTCTGTGGTGATCTCAGCGGGGCCAGAATGCAGTGGCTGTAAACTGGCACAGATCCATGAAGCCTCACCCAATGTTGCTGCAGTGTAACAACAAGCTGAATGATGCTTTCAGTTTGTTAACTGACTGGTGCAGATCGTGTATCCATCCAGGGAACATGATGTGCAGAAGCCACAGCTTGGCTCTGGATGAATACCACCAGTGCTCTGTGAATCATTGCTGAATCCCATGTACTCACGAGCCAAGCGAGCCTGGGAAAAGCCGTGTCAGTTTTGATTAGGCCAGGTTTCCAAGGTGGTTTTGGAATGTGGAAGTTTCTGCCTCTTTTGGACTCCACAATGCCAAAGCCAGTGCCGGTGTGGGTATCTCCCTGTTCTTGATCAGCATTTTAAGCAGTTGTGTGCTGAATATATGAGGCAGACAGTACTATCAGAAGAGGTTTTCAAACACGTTTGCTTTTATTAATAGTAAAAAAAAAAAAAGTGCTAGAGAAGTTACAGACCCCTTTCCTAGACTCCCCGCTCCACTCTCCAATTCTGACCTCATTCTTCCTGTGAGTCTTTCCTTGGAGAGTGTCCTAGGTTTGGTGGGTTCACTTCTTTCTATTCTTCCTCCAGGTTGGTCTTCTGGCATGTTGTCTGGATGCTCTCTTTTGTCAGCCAAATTTCCTTCTTGAATTTAACTCTGGTCTTTTCGCCAAACTTTTACACAGCTGAATTTCAGCCACAAGATGGACCCATCCCAACTAATCACTGTCCTCAGAACTGGCCCAGTTTCTGACTTATTCAAGGTGGCCTTGACAGGACTCATGTTGATAATCCGCTATTAATTAGCGGTCCTCCTCTCCTCTCTTCCCCCAAGATGGAATAGAAAAAATTGTTGTTACTGAGGTTAAGCAATTGCCACACAAAGTGGGGTTTACAATGCAAGCAGTCACGTACAATTATTTGCAGAGATGCTGTGCTCTACTGCATGTTCTTTTTAATGAGAAATATGTAACAGATACATATGTATTCACGGGCAGAAAATCAGAGCCTCATTCTTTTAAATTTAAACACCTTTTCAAATCATATGAGCCTAAGCGTAGAAAATTTTGAAGTGGAATAGCTAACTCATAGCCCCTAGCACAGCACAAGGCTGTCCCTGCTGAATGAGGTTTTTCACAACACAAAAAAAAGACTTTTTTTTCTAGGGAAATGTAAAAAGACATGCCTAAATGATGTCCTTTTATAGTAAAATTTCATCACTTCAAGGAAAATATATTAGTTCTGATTTATCCACATACAAAGAGTTAAAACTAACTTGTTCTTAAAAAATAACTGAAAAAAAGGACACATTGAAATATAATGCATTAGCTGTTGCCTTATTAATTTATGGTGTGATCTTGCTCTCTCTTTTAACTGAGTAGCAACTCTTACAGACACTGGCGATTGTAACATAGTACTTTAGCTGGTAATGAACAAAATGTAATCTTAGAGTATTCCACACTTCATTCAGAATAGCAAAGCTCTAGTGTAATACTCATTCTATCACCTTCCATAATAGGTAAAGATGTGTTTTGGCACATGATGCCTCCAGTCACTAAATACCTGGCCCTTAGCCCAGAGGAGTAAAATTTCTGGCCAAACATGTTATACGCTGTTGTCTGTGGCTCAGTTATAAGGATAATTGCTTGAAACTACTTCTGCCTGTGCTCAGGCAGCTTGAAGCTACAAGTCAAAGCTTAATCATATCTAGGGACTCCAACCACTGGGCCACTGGCAGAATCATTGAAAATATCCCCACTTGCCTCTCTGGGCTTTGTCTTGGGTTACCACGGTCGTCTCACCGCCTATCTTGTGTCAGTAATGGGACAGCATGCCAGGGGCTGATACTGGGGCACATCATTGTTCAATGTCATCAGCAACCCGGACAACAAGTGCACCCTCAGCAGTCCTGTGGTGGCACTCAGCTAAGGGCAGTGACTGACATGACCCCTCAGTCAGCAAGCTCAGTAAAGCTGGCTGCACCAGCAAAGCCCCCATGGAGATCAGGAAAGAAAAACTGTGCATCTAGAAGGATAATCCTCTGCTTTGCTGTGGTTTGCAAAGTGACCGGCTCAATGACAGGTTGTGGCAGCGGGTGTCGTGTGGAACATGAGCCACCGCTGCACTCTCATTGCAAACAGAGCAGACTTCATACTGAGAGACATTATGAGGATCTTGGGCAGCAGATCAAGGGAAGCTACTGTCCTCTTCTCCTGGGAGGATAGCGCAGAAGTGGAACAGGTTGTCCAGGGAGGTTATGAAACCTGTCTCAGGGGGTGTTCAATTCTGTGTTAGGCAAAGCTACAGGTGACTTCATCTACTTGGCGATACTCTTGCTGTGAGTGGAAGGTTGGACCACAGACTTCAAAGCTGTCTTCCAACCAATGCTTCTATTATTTCGTGATTTAACTATAGTACCTATAACCATATATCACAAAGCACTCAATAATAAGACCAAACTAAAAACATACTAAAAAGAGAAACAATCAGATCAAAGACACAGTATTACAAAGCTAAATAAACCTAATTCATTCATATTATTAAAAAATCTACCTACTGGCTGCTGATGGGAAATCTTGGGAAATACAGACAAAAGGAGATAAAATGCAAGGCAGAGGGAGATAAAGTTGCATGAAACAAGAGGAAGGATTCCAATAAGTCAAAGTTAATTAAGAACATCAATATCATAGCAGTAAACACTTCTTTTATGAAGGTCCCCATGCTATCTTGAACAGCAGCTTCGGAAATGAAAGGTAGAATACCTCCATTCACTTTCATGCCTTTGTGTATAAAACTCAGTGTGTTAATTTGGCATTCAATACATTTGTCTTTACATAAATCTGCATAATATAGTGGAAGACTTATTCCCTTTGTGGCCTAATCCCTCAACCTCATTTCTGTCTGAAACAGGCAGGAAAATGAACTGATGGCAAAGATACCTGGAAGGTATAAGTGGTATGATAATGAAGGCAGAAAGCAAGGGTTTCTTACTGAAGTCAGCCTGGTATGGCAATCTTCATGCACTTTAAGTCACTTAAGTGAATGTGAGCACCTTTGTTCTGGCACACCATGCTTGGCGGTTGGTCTACAGAGTGAAAATGTGCACAGATAAAATGTTCAGAAATGCCTGACATCCTGAAAGAATCTAAGTGAAAATGCAAATGATGCAAATAAAATGTAAAGTGAAAATGCAAATGACTGCCTTGTCAAGTTCCCCAAAAGAGGTAAGAAGATTAAGCCCATTTCCCAGTTCTGAACCACATCTATGCATTATTTAAGATCAAAACATCATTTTCAAAAATACACTGGAATGGAGGTCTAGATCCATGAAAGAGTACAGACTGTGGAGAACCCAGCTCCCAGACACTTCCTACCCAGCTGAAGTCAGAGTCCTAGCTCAAAGCTGCACAGATTTAATTTTATGGCAAACCATGATATATCTATTGGCTAGAGGAGGAACAGGAGTGTGAGAATTGGTCCAGAACCTCATGACTCTTGGGCACGATGACCCCTAGAGCAGGAAGCTGTGCTGGTGCCTCAGTGGGAGAGGCTGAGATCAGCCAGTGGGAGTATTTTCTGTGCTCTGATCCTCTGTGGTCACTTGGAAAGTTTGTGAGTTATACAGGGTTCAGGATTTACATGGTACCATTGAGTCAGCTGTAGACTACGTGGATGGGTTGGTTATTCAGCTCTTAACAGCGTCACGTATCACAGAAGCAAGTATGTTGTACTGGGTGGTGCTAACACTATACGGATTTTTTCATAGGGTAGGAACGTAACAGTTCTTTTAGTCCTGATCATAAATGTCTTAGCTGAGTGACCTGGCTGCTGGGGTCAAGCAGAAGAAGGGGTGTAGCGCCTTCTTATCTCTTTGTTTTGTGTTAGGCACTGTCTGGCAGCATGCACTCAGAAAACCCAGGGTTATGCTGCTAGACACGAGGGAGAAGCTTAGGTTATAAATTCTGACAAAATTCAGCCATGAATTCAGTGCCTGGCTTCTCAGCACTATCAAGAATTAAGCAATTCTGGGTGTGACCGGCAACAGACAGTTTGGTATCTGGGGAATTTTACTGGGAGAAGCATCTGAAGTTTTAGGCAATTCCAGAATTGGGGAGCTGCTGAGGAAGGAGAGTGAAAGGCTGAGGATCTACATTTTGCACAACTGCGTCTTAATATGACACAGGGGTTTTCTTGTGAATTTGCTCATTCAGAGATGTGAAAAGTCCTGAGGAGCTCATTGGTTCTTCAGTTAAGAAAAGTTCCTCTCCTGTCGTCAGATGTGTCTTGCTGAAAGACCATAAATCTGTCCCAAGGAGGGGCCAGGGAGCCAGAGGCATGGCTAGAGACAGCAGGGGCACAAGGCAGTGGTGGGGCTCCACAATAGACCATGGGGAAGAAGGAGGACAAGGGTCAACTGGGAGCAAGACGGGGGCAGCAGAGGAAGAGTAAGAGGAGCTTTCCTCTTGGCTGAACCCAGCAATACAGCTCCTTGGAGACACGGTAGAGAGCTGCAGACCACCGCTCTGCTTTTTAGCAACTGGTTCGGCAACTGGGTTGACTTCAGCAGTTAGTTTTTCAGGGCACTGAACACTTCCCTCACAAGCTGGTCATCCTCATGGTTGTCCCAGATATGAAGAAGGCACAGCTGAGGCTCTGACTCCACCAGTTTGTGTTCTTTGAATGTTCTGAACCTTTTTAAAAGCCCATTTTGTAAATGCAGAATGATTTGGGCACATGTGTTTATATCTTCTTTTTTTTTTTCCCTAAATTAATGTTTCCAAAAATCAGTTTGAAAAAAAAAAAAGAAGACAAAAACAATTGACAAAAAAATGCTTTTTCTGGCAGCTTTTCTTTGTGCTGAACAATTGTGCATAAATGATAGTCTTGTGCTATGAAGTGCAGAAGTATTCCAGCCAGCATTATACACAGAGTTTTTTCCCCAATTAAACATATATTTTCCTTGTCAGCTGGCTGTACCTGATTCTGTTATTTTTTAAAAAGGAAGTTTGATTAAAGCCCATTTGTTCACCACAAATCATTTGAAACTGCCAGCCTTAAATAGGTGGTAACTGAGAAATATCACCAAAACAAATTACATCACCTCCTCTGAGTTGCTAACTGAAATTCTTCCTTTCTCCAAGTGGGGTTCAAGGAAAGTGCATGCCAGTCCATGTTCATTGTGAAGCAAACTCTGTATGCTGGATATTCCTCCCCAGTCCTGTATGGATACCATTTGTGTGCAGATCTGCATGGACAAAAAGTTCAGCCTGTCCTAAATCCTTCAGCAATGTCCCTCTGGAGGGAGCAGTGCGTTGGTGAACCAGTATAGAAAAGGCAGGTGGACTAGGAAATCTTTCTAAACTTAGAAGCTAAGCATAACCGATTGTACCAGCTTCTCCAATTGATTCTCAACCTGCAGTTCTCAGAGAGTCTTTTTGGAGCTTCACAGCAGGAGAAATTCTGGCCCTAACTGACCACCAAATTAATGGGACAATATTTTACACGCTGTACTTACCTGTGTGTAATTTGGCATTGGATATCCACTGAAATGTATTTATATGAAAATTCTCTCAGGATAATATAATGCTCCATGTGCATAAACATCATCTGAGTAGAACATTAGGCTATATGGGTAAAGTTTTGATCTGTTACATATGAGGAGAATGTATCACTTTCTTTTTACCTTCTTGAAGGTAAAATTTCTTATTGCTTTTTGTTTACACTATTACTCCTGAAGAACAGTTACAATGAAATAATAGAAAATTAAGTTTGTAATAACATATCACCTGTTCATCAATTAATATTTAAAAAGCAGTCAAAATAATTAACTGAAAGGGAAAGGAAAACCAATTATATAAAATAAGTAAATGATGAAACACCAAGTATAGCATAATAGAATTAAATAGTAGCTATTATGCAGCAATTTGAGTTGAAGGTCTGGTTTTTAGGCTATTTCTACATCTCAGTGGTGCTCATTCTCTCTGAATCCAAGTCTCGCTTGTCTCAAGCAGCATGGCAGCTCTTTCCATTAATTTTCAGCTACATAATTACACAAAATTTTTAGGAATTGGGTTAGGAGACTCAAACCTAAAGCTACCTGTAAAAAGCTGCAGTGACCTTACAACTGTGTCTGCAAGCAGAGGTAATGTCGAAGCAAAGTAACCCACATTTAGAAAAATATCGCTGATATTCAGAGATGGGGTCATCACATACTACTTGGCAAAGAAGTTGAAAAGGCATTGTTGATCATTTTCTTGAAAGCATAAGCAATTGTGAAAGCAAATATATTTCATAAAGCTTGTAAGAGTGGATGGCAAAAGAACTGAAACTGTTGTGCCATTCTGCAAGTCTATAATAAATCAGAATTTTGGATTCAGCTTATGGTTCTAATTATTCTGTCCCCAGGAAAGACATAGAGATTGAAGAGGTACTGGGAAAGGTAGCACAGATGGGCGGGCATATAGACTGTTTTTCAACCTGGGAAAATGCAAATAGGCAGCTAAGCTGAAATCTTCAGCTTAGAAGAGAGATAATAGGGGCTGTTTTCATAGAAGTCTCTAAAAATCCTGAATTCTAGGGAGAAATCGAGTGAGGCAAGGTATTTACTGCTTTTGTAGTGCAATTAAGTTATCCACTAACATGGTGTTGAAGACTTAATTGGTTTCTCATTGAGAGCATCACAGTATTTAATTACATGAGAAAAAAATCTGTGTGATTAGTTAAAACAGTTTGGAGTTACAGCTCTTCTCACTATCTGAGAAAAATTATTCCATGTAAGTAAAAGGAAGATGCCACTAAAAATTATATATAAAGTATGTAAGCAAAAAATTAGAAGATTGGGTGTAAAAGAGGAGTGGAAGACCTTCTAGGAGCTTGAGAAGATCAAGTGAGTCTTGAAATTGATAGATCTCCTGGAGTGCAAACACAAAGTTAAACACATTAGTTACCAGAGGACACCCTCAGGTTGCTGAAAAGTGTGAGACCAGCATCAGAGCAAGTGGTGATGAGTCAGCTGATGTAACTGAATAGTGACATATAAAAAGAACAAAATTTGCTGGAGAAAAAAGCCTGAAAAGTTGAAAAGATCAACACTGATGATAACACCCAGGTAAAAAAGCCTTACAAATCCAAGTAAAATCCTCTTTGTTATCTTCTTCAGAGGTCTAAAAGACTGGTTGTGTTTCTATTTGAAGAGCAAACTGATTTGTAGAAAGATAGAGATGCTGCAAAAGATACTCTGCAGATATGACCAAGTAACAGAAGTTGATAGAAACTTTTACATTTTGTTGTCAGCTTCTGAGGGGGACTCACTTCCTACTGAAACATTTGATGTTTTATTGTACAAAGTTGGAAGACCAATGCAAATGTTTTCAATACAGATTTTAATTTCACTGATAAAATTTGTTTTCCCAAGTTGTTTGATATCAGTAGTAATTTCCTTGTTAAGAAAAGATAGGCATTCAATAAGCACTGTGCACAACTGAATACCCGTATCTACTTATGTTTTTTGAAGTGCACTCTTCACTTTTTTGGAGTCTCTGAATTTCCTCATCTCCTGAGCGCTGGAGGGTTCCTTCGCTTCCTTTTCTGGAAGTGGCCTTTCAAGTTCCTCTATCAAGATCTTCCCTCTGCCAGTGCTTCCAGCCCTTGTGATCTCATCGGTCAAGTAGGATGTCCTTCACTGAAGTGTTCCTAGGAAGGATGCCTCTACCTCATGCTGTGCTGTGAACAGGAAAGCTTTCATGTATATACGGAAACATCCTCACAGGTATTTGGAGGGGGACATAAATTCCGCTACTGTCCCTTTTTGGGTCAGAAACCTGACTTATGCACTTTTGGGTCAGAGACCCAAATGATGCACATTGATGGTGAAAGCTCGTGTTGTAGCAAGGTGTTCAACCATATCTGGGTGGTCTCAGGTAGCACTCTACCTGGCTGCCTGCCCACTTGTTCTTGCAAGCCTGTCCTGTGATAGGGAGGAAAAGGCTGAAGAACTGAGAAACAGAGCAGTCCCACAAAAGTCCGACAGTGCAGCTAACAGTTTACGTGCTCTACCGTGCTGTGGCAGCTTTATGAAGAGCACTAGAGCAGAAGTGATTGTTAAAGAAAATGTATTTTGAATTAAGAAAATTGAAGTGCTGAAGCTGCTAAATGGCAGAACCAGGCCTCATCCCTTGTATAGCCCTAATCCAAGGCTGGTTTAAAACTTAGTCAAGTTAATCAGTAGGTGAATAGAGAAACAATAGATGATCAATTTGTATACACAGGTGCTCTCAGAAATGCAGGTGTTTTTAGAAAAATTAGTAGATGTGAATAGGAACTGCTTGTTCAAAGACTAAGTATGCTTGATGGATTGTGCAAGTTAAAGCAGGCAGAAAGAAGATCTTGATCTGAGAAGGACCTTGGAACGGAGGCAGAGACTGGAACCGAAGAGATGAATCAACTGGGACAAGGCCAGGTGACGAATTCGCAGAACTGACAAGACTAAGGGAAACTTCTAAAAACTTTGGACATTGACTGATTTGATAAGTGTATATAAGTTGTGCTGCATCCCTTTGTTCTCTGCCATTCACTGAGTTGGTGGCCCAACTCTGAGTTGTGATTAAAGCTAGCCTAGGGGTACCCATGTCTGTGTGAATTTCCCCTTTAACAGTGATCCCTATCTACTGTGCCAGTAGGGCTGACTGACCTGGCTCACTGCTGTGCCCCATGGCTTCCACTCTGGAGCTCACGCTTATCCATCTGGGTACAAAGGCAGAGTAAACTACCACGTAGATATAACCTAAACCTGATCAGAGAAGCATCATGCTGCTTTACACAAGACAGATAGTAGGGTCAAAGGTAGCATTAAGTCCGCTTTCATGAAATTTTTGCCCACTGGCAGAGCACATGTTGGCAGGTACCTTTGCCGCTCCACCACGTAGCTGTGAAGCTGAAATTGCAGGCACCGAACAGGAGCAGGTACCTGTGTTGTTCCTTAGGATCCGTTGCAGCCTCCAGCCTTGCAGTGGAGCATCACTGAGGTAGCCGGGGGTGCCTAGGAGTGCAGGCAGGGAATGCCCCACACCGGCAGCTCTCTGCAGAGGTGCCAGGGCAGGTCTGGCCCATGACCATGACCAGCTTTTTCAGTGCTGCACTTGCAAAGTTATGTAGCGTGATTTTGTTTCTGTTCTGTTCGCAGGAGGAGGTATAGCTGGGTATTTGTGACTATGGCACATTAACATCTCACCCAGCACATAAACACTTAATTGCTTGCTGGCAGATTTCCTTCCATTTGGCATCCATCCTGCTGTATCACTCTAGGATGGACAACATAAAAGATATGTTTGTTATAGTTGGGACTGGGAGATAATGAGGGGGAAACTTATGACGTTAAAGATAGCAGCTTTGATCCTATTATCTTTGAGGAGGAAGAAATTTTTATCCCAACTGACTTATTTTTTCCTAAAATAATTTAATTTGGGAGGTCAGGGGTTATAGTCCTATTGTAAACAATGAAAACTCCATTCAAGTCAATCCCAGCTTGTGTTGCATCTAAATGAGCTCTTCTGCCTGGAATTCAGGACAGAAGTTGTTTGCCTAAACACATGAACATTGTATTATTTATCCAAGAAGATTTTGTTTTAATAAATACAAGATCTGAATTCGGAATGGACCACTCCTATGCTCACTGGCACATATCAGTGTTAAAATTTTATTTCTTTTCAAGCTGGAAACTCTTCTGGTTTGTGTGTGTTTGTTCACATGTGTTTTTTTTTTTAAATCAGAGAGTAATGATATCGCATAACCTTTTCTGATCTCGGCCATTACCAAGCCAAATCTCAATTTCCATCAGGTTCTTTTAGTGTCTTCATCAGGAAGAATTATTAAAAAGACAGTCAATCTCCTCCTGTTTGAATTAAAAAAAGAGAAATATTAACTTCTATCTATTTTAAGTGTTATTTTTAACTAATAGCAGCTGTTGTTCGACAAGCCTGACTTATCAGCCCTGTCAAAATGCAGTTTCTTTGGAGGGGAGACTGTTCTGAACCTAAAGATGCTTCCAAGAGAAGCCCATAAGACTGGCTACATATGATGGAACAGGTTTGGGGGTTTTGTCTCTTTAGTTTTCTCCTTTCTTTTGATGATACACCTGTTGACCTGGAACTGGGGTGGACCTCTGGGCTGTCACATTCAGGTCACTGTGGCACTGTGTAATGCAAATACTGTGAGAGAAATGTGTCGTGTGTCACAGGTGAGGAGTGGAATCTACAGGAGGAATGGGAAACTTCAGGAAAAGTTTGAAACAGCACTTTTGACCAGCAGCTGGCCTGGTTCTGAGTTGCCCTGGTATAAATCAATAATAATTTAATGGAGTCAGGTGGAGTTGCTCCAGTATGACACCCATTTGAGTGAGAAGAGCAAATTCTGAAGTTTCTTCCTTCTTCTTTCACAGACCTACATGTTTTAACCATTAAGCATGATGACACAAGAGAGAAAACTCCCTCCATCACAATCAGTTAGCACTCCAAATCGAAACAAACGACTCAGAGCCAGATATCATGAAATAAGACAGCCACGAGTTCAGCAAGACATCTCCCTCACGATCCCACAACCTGCCTCCCGCCGAGGCATTCCCTGCCACCACTCAGCCACTCTCTACAGCTTCCACGATTATTCGAGTCAGCTGCTTTTTTTGCTGTTCTCCCAGCATGTGAGGGAACACGTGAACTCCCTAAGCAAAAGCTGCATGGGGAGTCTGGTCAGTGGGAGGGGAGCACTGCTGCTGCTTCTGGTACCTGCTGGAGAATACCCCAAGGTGATGGGTATGATGCCCAGTGAGCACCTTCCACATGTGTTCTCATCTTTGCTGATTACCGTAATGTCCGTGTATAAATAGTAGCTCTCCCTTTTTATATCCTTCTCCTGCCTGATTCACTGGGTGATGCAGCGTCAGTGATGTTTGACTCACTGCTATGGCAATTGCAAAACGACGGTTTCACAAACATTGGATTGTGACATCTGAATGAATCAGACGGGAGGAGGAGGATGGGCAAGCCCTGCAAGAGAGCTGCACCTGAGCCAGGCTTGGCCCCTGTCCCCAGATGAAGGAAATGAGCACAGGGAGGATGTGACATTCCTAAGGAGCAAGAAAAGAGCAAACCCATTGGAAATAATAGGAGCACAGTGTGTGTGGGGGGGGGCAAGTGTGCTAGGAAAAATTTCTGTATCAGGGGTGTGAGTCAAAGATAGGGCTGGGAGGTCTGTTAATAAACACTGGGAAAACACTCTAAACATGACTTTCACTTTCTGTGGTGGAGAAAAATGAAATGGAAGCTGCAGCAGAACGGGGAGCCAGATAAAAAGACACAAAGAAAAGGGAACAAGAGAAGTCAAAAAGAAAAGGAGAATGTGAAAGGCTGACCTCCAGGCTGAAAGCATTTTCGTTGGTGTGTTGTGAACATGTTTCTGCTCTGAGTCCGATTACACCAGTTTTTAGCCATGTAATTGCAATGGGAAAATCTGGAACTGTGTCTGGAAGGTATGGGGGTGTGCATGGGTGGCCTCAGAGCGTGACCCACAAAACATTGTGCAGCCAGTAGAAAGATCTGCTGGTTCTATGAAAACTGAGAACAAGTATTCAGTTCCTCTTTTTTGCTGGATTTGGAACAGCCTGAATAGCTCGTGCCTCTCTCTAGCTGTACTCCCCAACCCATGGCTTTTCATTCAAAGTTTCATTTAGAGAGATGGGGAGGCTTCACTTAACAAAGGATGACAAAATGTGAGGTGATAGTGTGCTAACATTCATTGGTTAGGGTACCCAGTTATGATACGGGAGACCTTTCCTCAGTGAGGACCCTCTGACTGCAATTCCCCACCTCCTGGCAAGGCTGAGCTGGGGAGAGAGTGCATTTTCCTCCCAGTCTCCTGTGCTTCTATGCACACTTTTCTGGGTATGATAACTATTCCTAGAGTCTTTCCACACCTCAAGGATATTTATATATATCCTTTAAAGAACCAACCTGTGAATATAAATGCAGAGCAGGCCTTAAAGCGGGGATTTCCCCATTTTTAGTAAAGCAATGTCCTAAATCACTAGCATAGACTAAATTATTCTTTCTTTTCTTTCTGGCTGGGCAAATAATTTCTTTTTCTATACAGCTGAGAAATTCCCAAGGAAGACCCACACGTACCAGACCTGTCCCAGAAGAGTTTAAGTCCGGTGGCTGGGGCTCTGTGGCAGACTGGGGGACACTGGCTCACCTCCTTTTAGCCAAAGGAGAGAATGACTTGGAGAAGGAACGCTCCACCTTCTGAGCTATGCTGTGACCGCAGAGCTCACCAGCTGCAACGTGTTCAAAGAAACTCATAGACATGGGGTGTAAGTACCTGGGCTGTTTCTCACCCAGGATGGAGAGGTGGAGAGAAGAATGTTCAGAATAGAGAGGAGTGAAAGAACAGCACAAATTGCACAGATATAGTGTTCAGAGGGCTCTTGCTCATTTTATATTGAGTATGGGGATTCACATCCAGTCTTAGCACAGGTTTCCAGGCTGAATTTACTTTTGTTACAGTGCACTAAAAAATAATTGGAAGCAGTCTCTGGACCATTGTTGTTGACCTTTAAGAATCTGTGATAGCTGGGGAAGGAACCAGAAGCCTGGGGAAAGGCATCTACTTTTTGAAAAAGAAGCTTAGAAACAAAAAGAAAAAGCAAGAGGGAACCTATCAGTCTAACTTCATTTCTTGGAGAAAGAATTTCAGAAATAGTCAAACAAGCTGAGAACCCTTGAAAAACTTTTAAAACTGATAAATATCAGAGGTGAATGTACAAAAGTTCAAAGAGATGATGATTAGTATATCTTTGTCAATGAAGTTTAGTGTGACAACTGTCACATTTTTATGTGATATGAAACAGACTTTGTGAACAAGGTAAAAGCAGTGAAATGTCATAAAAGCAGTAAGAAGGATTGGAAACTGTTTCAAACACCACTCTCGTTAGTAACTAAAAGAGTAAAATTTTTATAGCACTTCTATGAGATGCAGAACTGTTAGAAAAGTGCCCTCACAGAGCTGTTATCAATGGATCACTGTTAAAAAAACCCAGCTGATATTGAATACTTAGTGTTTTTTTCCCCTAGGTCTAATTTTGTTAAATATTTTTTATTCTTACCGCTGTGCTTGAATAGCGAGTGTGCTTATTTGCAGATGATATGAAGTCTACAGGTACATTGAAGGACAGTGTTGAAATTCAAAATGATCTTGACAAGTTGCAGAAATAATCAGGAAAATTATAGGGCAAAATTCAAAGGAACAAAACCAAGGTATTGCGTTTTGGCAGGACCATTCACCTGTACAGGTAAGGGACAGGAAACAATGATGGAGTAATACTATGGGGAAGGATCTGCATTCTGTGTGTGCATCACAAGCTGAGCATTTCACGCTGCTATCAAAAAAAGTGCCTGAAATATGGAGTTAGAAGTAAAATGATGAACTGATCTTTCCATTTCACTTGGCAATGATGAGATATTTTTGTTCTCAGTCATGGCACCCTATTTCTATAATGATGCAGGCCAGCTGGAAGAAAACACTACCAGTGATCAAAGGATGAGACAGCATAACTCATGAGGAAGGATAAACAGAATCAAAGTTATCAAGCTAAGAAGAGACGCTTTTCATTTTTTAATTTGTTTCCTTCCAGCATGCAAGAGTATGTCCAGCTTTCCAGATAATGCGAAGGCTGGGAAAGGCATTCCAGTAGCTAGAAAGGATAGGACTTTGTGACAATCTGGATTTGAGTTAAGATCAAGATAGAACTCTTGTCAAACTATCTGCATGCAGAGTTAATATGCAACCACATTACACAGGCAAAGGGCGGTTGGAATTGCAGTAGTTGGTGTGAGACAACTGTGAAACTACATGGAAGTGGGAGGACTGAAAATCAAAATATAGGTTCTGCCACCTTGTAAGCTTATTTTGGTGTCTTGAAAGATAACATAGACATAAATTGTTGCCAGGATCAGGGAAGTTCTTTTCTTCTGGATCTTCTTAAATGGTTGTTAATCTTGCCATATGTAGCCATTTAAGTGGTGGGCAATATGGAACTTGTCCTAAAGCAAAACAGAGAAGTCCTGCTTTTTTACCCCTCTGAACATGTGAGCAGGGTCTCCTGTAAACAAGAGCTGGGTCATGGCCAAAATCCAAGATTTGGATTTTTCTGTTATTTATGAATGCTTGAATTTTAGAAATACTCCCTTGACTCATCATAAGTAAACTATGAGTATACACTCAGTTGTCTACCATCCCAATGATATTCACAATCGATTCATAATCTACAAAAAGTTACAGATGGTCAAATCAGAAGTCCATACCAGAACAACCCCCAAAATAAAATCTGTCAGAGTAAGCACAGTAGTCAGTGAGGAGATTGGCACTGACTAGAAAGGGCTTTCATTCAGACCCTCAAGATTTTCAAAAAATAAGTCCTGTTTCTTCTATTCCATGTTTCATATATTTAATATTTCCCTTTGTAGGATAAATTTCTTATGTAAATTAAGAAGTAGGTTTTGGAAATATAATCTATGCACATTTATCTTATTCGTGTTTGCTTAGTTAGCATTGTGGAAGAAACTGAACTGTCAGACCAATTGCCATCTGCTTTCTCTTTATAGATTTTTGCTAGAACAAACGCTACAAGAACATAGTGTGGCTTTTCTCTTTTGGACCTGGTGTTACATGGTCTTTGGTACACCATGCTGTGCACTGCCTGTGCTTCACCACACCTGAAGAAACTGTAGCCATATTGTTGTAAGGGATGGGAAAGCATTTGACATTCCTAATGTCATACTCTAATAGCAGTGACAAAGTCTCACCCAAGACACTCGCCTACTCTTGCTGGACAGTAAGAAGAGTTTTTCCCAGGTCTTCCATTATGTTAGGTCTACTAAGGGAATGTCAGGCTAGCTTCCTAAAACTAGGTCACTGTTTCCTTCAAAACAGTAGTTACTCAGTGTGGTCCAGGAAAAATAATACAGAAATCCACTGTTTTAAGGGATAAGGGCTGCACTTTGCTGCTCGAAAGCTGTGACTTAGTTTTCTGAATATTGGGTGTCACTACAGTACTGGGAATTCCCATCAGTCTCTTACAGTCACTTTATTTATTATCTTTTTCCTTTAATTCAAAGAAAAGTTAAACATTGTGGTCACCTTATGCTCTTCTTCACGATGGTATTAAAGGATTTTATGATCAATAATGCACCAAGGTCCTGATGCTTTTTTTTGGTGAACTAAGGTTGTTTTAGTCCATAGACCATACATGGTCTCTTACAAGGACTGCTGAGATTAATTTGTCATTAGTAAGACTGTCTGGGCAGAAAATTAGGAAATAAGTGAACAGACAAATTGGAAACACAGTCCTTAAGGTGAAGTGCTTTACATTGTAGCGTGTGTCACCATAGCAAATGATGACAGAAGTAAACACTCACAGGAATGGACATAAGAAGAGCAAACAAATTATTTATCAGCTAGACTGTTTTCCCTGGAAAATATTTATGACCCCTGCTTTTCTTACTTGTTGCTAACTGAGAAATTAATTTGCAGTGAGTTTTGGCATATGTACATAGGCTGATATTGGGTGCTATTGGTCTTGTGTACAGCATACCAGCTGGGGAAGGGACTCTGACCCAGACAAGCCAGGCCATCCAGGCATGACTCACCTCTTGAACAGTCACCTTCCATCTCTGTCCTGTGATGTTACCCATGGAAAAAGAACTGTGCCATCTTGTATCCTTTCAGAATGTGATGAAGGCAGCAGAAAGTGATCCTCAGTCATTGCATAACAGTAAAAAGCTGAGTTGAAGTGATTAAGACAGCCTGGCAGAAGTCACACAGATTCCTTTGAAAGACTTAGAGCACTCCTTCCTGGAAAAACAGAGATTACTCAAGAACACTAATAAGCATCTTGCTTTGCTGTGGTGACCTAAGGATTCAAATGAAGATTTGTACAAAGAGCTTGTATCTTTCATCACAGCATTGAGTGCAGTTGGAAAAATAGGTAAGTTTTTGTGTATGCAGGCCCTTCTTCAGATCTATAATATAAGCAAGATAGAGCATAAAAGTCTTCTGTATTTGTCTGGTGATGCAGAAGGGTAATGTCAGCCTTATCAATTAGAGCTATGAGCTAGGAGCCAGTTTTAGTTCATAAAAATTTTACCTTGAAGAAATTACTCTGCTTCCCTGAGAGAAGTAGGCAGTGCTATGTATGTGCAGCTAATATTTCAGACTGGGAGATTCAATTTTTGTATCTATTAGGACAGATGGGGAAAAAAACAACTTTTAAACAAGCAGTTATTGTAAAGGCTATTGCATAGGATAGCATGCAGCAATACGGTTTGGAAGCATTTCACAAAAGTAGGTAAAGCTTCACTCTACCTTATAGACTGGTCCTGAGCCCAACCTCTCCAGCTCACCAGCTGAACACCAGCTTAATCAATGAATTCCTGCCAGGCTCAGCACCCCTTTGGGGACTGTCCTTCCCCCAGCTGGAGGCTTGTGCCCTCATTTGA
Organism: Falco punctatus; assembly: GCF_963210335.1. Taxonomy (NCBI): domain Eukaryota; kingdom Metazoa; phylum Chordata; class Aves; order Falconiformes; family Falconidae; genus Falco; species Falco punctatus. The sequence continues at coordinate 19,518,475 of NC_137582.1, read as the reverse complement.
GCACATCTGGATTACAGAAATTGAATAATAACCAGGAAGATTCAGTCTCCAGATTATTTCTGGGTGCCAGCCAAAACTTCAAAAGATATAGGTATTTGGCCAGATTCTTACTTGCATTCACGTCCCTTTATTCTGATGTCATTTCACTTTATATTGTTGGGTGATGTAAATGAGAATCAGGCCCTCGGCCATTATAAATCTACAGTATACATCAAAACACGGAGAATGGTAACCGGAGGCCTTGGCAATTAGAGTTGTGAGTCTGTAGCTTGTTTCTTTGTTCATACATCACAGTGTGTGATTCTTCAGATCCTGTTCAACCAACACCTCAGCCAAGCATTTCACTTGACACAAGTTTGTATTTGGGATCCAAAATCTGTAAGGAAGGTGCTGAGTCTCAGTGTGACTCTTCTGCAGATACTCTTTAATCACAATTCTATTCTTTCTTCTTCCAAAAATGTCTAAACCTGGAGTATAGCCACATAAGGGTTTGCATTTATATATATTGTGCTTAACTCCCTACTGCTTTCTCCCAAAACCCTGAACACACAGGTCTGACCTAATACCTGGTATGATTAAAAAATCTTTCTTTAATTACCCTAACCTTGTGAACATGCAATGTGGCATCTTTCCACTCTTTTTAAAATATTATATCTTTGTCTTTTCAATCCTTACAAAGACACTACGTTCTCCATGGGATAGTACCAGAAATCCTCTGGCAACTTCTGGAAAAAGGAATATTTTTTCATCTTAGAGAAAAATATATCTTTGGTACACAATGCCTTCAAATCCAAAGGGACTGAAATATAATTTAAATGAAAGCTGTCCTGGCCTGTAAACCCCACACAAGGAAAACAGTTGACATGCCTTAGCATTGTATTTCAATCCAGTATCACCTTGACTTTGTACTTGTTCATATCTTACATACTGTTAAGCTATGCTGAAAATTAAAAGCTATATCCTCTCCCATCTTCAGCACCTCTGTAGGGTCAGCAAAGGAGAATACTACTTGCTTTTGTAGTGGTATTTGTGCCCAAGCACAATTCAGAGCACCTGCCAGGCTGTTCCAGATGTTCTCATATGGTCTGGTATATATATGCTCTTACGGTCCCTGACACAGGCACAGGTGGTTTGCTGGTGCCTGCGGTGCTCGGGCAGCTCACCCTCCTCACTCCCTTTACCAGTGAAATGACTCCAGAGCTGATCAAGGAAAAACAACATAAGAATGAGCTAAGATAATTTTGTATTTATTGAAGTACTTTTGCAATGGGGTGTATAACGCTTGTCTTTCTGTATGTCTTGGAGAGGGGCAGGAGATTGTCCACAGCAGGAAGACTTTGGCCCTTCAGACTTGAAGCCACAGATACCTAGGTAAGCAGCTTTCTGCAGCTCCCTCTGCGACCTGTCCCAGAGCTGCAATGTTCTGATCCCCTGGGTCCTTCTGCAACTGACATTTTTTGAGTCCTAAACTGTGGATTCCTCCCTATCCAAATGGAAGGACTGCACAGTGGTGACCATGACGTGTACACTGTGTCCTCTGATGCTTAAACCCCCTAACTCCTTTTAGGACACTGTCCTGACCAGCTGAGAGCAGTTTCACTCCATGCCCATTCCCACTGTGAATATAACGCCATTTGTAGGTGGGGCAGGGCAGAGCATAACCTAGATGGCATGGGACAGCACACGTCCTGCTGGACCCTCTAACCACGTTTCCCAGCATACAGCTCCCCCCACATCAGTGGGAGTTTAGGTCTTAGAAGGCTTCACACCTGGTTCTGGTGAATATCTGATTACAAGTCAGACTACTACGGCTCCTGAAGGCAGGCTTGCATGCTCCAAGAAGGCAGGAACATGTTACAGACAGGAGATAGGGGTGGAAGAAAACTTTGGAGAGCTCGTCCCTGCAGCATATATAAATGAAACCTTTGCTGGGGTTCGGGTAGGAGCACCGAGCCCAGGCGAGCAGAACTCAGCAGCATTAGGATCCTGAGCTGAACCGCATTGGAATCAATGCTAATCTTTGCTGTATTTTGGTTTTTTAAGCATTTGGATCACTTCTTTGTTAACACTTATCCAGGAGCAACCTTCCCGTTTCCTCACAGAAGGAAGGTTTCCTTTTTTGCAGCTCCTCTTTGTCGTCAGATGAAAACAAATTGGATTTATGGCTCTCACTAAAGGTCGCAGAGAAGCCAAGTGATTTGAAAGGGAAAAGCAGAATAACTTCCACAAAGAAATGCTTTTAATTAAAAAAATGTTTTGAAGTATTGCATAAAGAACCATTAATTGTTGCCCCAGCCATTATGGGATATTATATCCTTATGGAAGTTATTTGCTGTCAGCTCAAGTCTATGGTAGCTTATTTGCTCTAGGCTCTTTCTTTTTCTTTAATTTTCCCTCTTTTTTTTAGAAGAGGTAAATTAAACTACCTCAAGAAGAGGAATTTTTCTATTTCCTGGGGTTTTTTCCTTCCTTTTTTCTCTCTTTTTTTTTTTCTTCTTTTAGGACAGAGGTTTCTAATGATCACATTTGACCCCAGACATCCTCCCACCTGTTCCCTTACAAAGCTCCTGCCAAAACCATGGGTTTGTAACCCCAAGTAGTAACCCATCATGAACTGAGTCAGAGCAGAAGTTGTGGTGTCTCTACCTTCCCTGATCTGGACTGTCTTTCCCAGTTATAACACCTTTTTTTCACCAGAGGAGCAGCAGCAGCTCACACTGCTCCACAATGCAGCTGCAAGGAACTGCAAAATGACAAAACCTCCTTGATTCTTCTTTTTTGCCCGGAGGCTAAAGCAGATAAATGTCCCATCTTCTACATCCCCTGCTTGCCCCAGTAGCAAAATTCCTAACGTAATGTACACTGTTATGGCCTACATTGCCCAGGACCAGTCACATTGGGGGGTTGTGCCTGCTAGCCAAAAAAGCAGCTTTCAAAGGCTGGAATTCCAAGGGCAGTATCACCTAATGGAAGAAATGGATGATTGACCTTTAAACTTTGAAGTGTCCTCTAAAAAACTCAAATTTATTTTTGACCAACAGGTGTATTCACATGTGGAGAATGCTATAAGGGGACACAGGGAGCAGATACTTGAGGGAAGTGTCCAGTTGCACTTAAACACTTTGAAAATTGAAAAGTGACTGAATGGCCCCAAAGCACTTTAGAAATGAGCCAAGTGGATGATTTTATATTTCCTTCTCCACCTGGCTCTGTGCTAGTCATACTGGTTTAATTTTTCATTGGGAATTTCAAATCCCTGTAAGACGTGTTATGTACTTTTTCATTAGAGATGCCTGCATAGGATAGACAAGGAGCATAAAATGACTGAGGTGTCCAGCTGCTTATCTGGGTTTTTGTCTGTTGGAAGGCCTCAATAATCCCAAGAGCTCTGTGTAGCCATAACCTGAGAGTGGAGATACCTAACATGTCCCTGGCAGAGCCCCCTCAATGGCAGAAGCCTAGTGAGACCCTTTCCTCTTTTATTGTGGCACAGAGCAGCTTCTTCAGAGAAGGAAGATTTAGAAAATTATGGAGTGGGGGGAGGTGGGAAGGGTGCCTTTTTTCTTTTTTGTTAGAACTTGAGTTTTACCCAATTCAAATCTTCCTCCACTTCTGCACTGTAGCTCTCTGGGTTCTATTTTACTGGGAGATCTGTCATCGCTTTTATTGATTGGCTTGGTCAAAAATTTATCTCAAATGCAAAGGGGATCCCTTTGCCTCCCTTGCATCAGACTATTTTGAACCATTGCCAAGATGAAGGTGGGTGTAAGGCACTCATCACAAAACAGCCCCACCACAATGCAAACCAGAGTGTTTTCAGCACTGGTCAGTAGTGCAAATCTTTCTGAGCACTATGTGCATGTCTGATCTAAGCTGGCTGAAGTGAGTAAACATGGTGCTTATCTGAAAGAAGGGAAGTGTTACTTACTTTCAGTATGGATTTGTCAAACTGTCCCAAATGAATAAAGAAAAAAAGAAACAAAAAACAACCCCCCCCCCGCCCCAAATCAACCCCAAAACAGTCAATATTGAACACCTTGCTTTTTTAATAAAGGGCTCGTGTATTGTATACTGCCAAGCGAAGTGGAGAAACCTGGTCTAGGCAAAAGCAGACTGTGTCTTTAGATAAAAATCTGTACTCAGAAAATTATTTGCAACAGTTTTCTGTCAATGTGCATTCAGTGAGGCTCCAAATTTTTGTTTGTCGTGGATCTGGGAATATTCAGCATTTTCAGAGACTATTGCGCTCTGCGTGGAAGTTACCTAATTAATTAATAATTAATTAATAATAACCATATTGTTGCACAGATAGCTGTTAACCAGCAAACAGCTGTGCTGCTGGCTGGGACAGAATTCTACTGTGTTGAAGGGTCTGTCCCACATGCACTGGCATAAGCGCAGAGGAGTCCCTGAGGTGCAAACTCTCTCTGGAAGAGTGTGGCAGCAACAAACTTCATGAAAATAGTTACAAATTCACTGATCCTGGAACATTTCCAATCCTGCTCTCTCTTACTGCTCCCATTTTATTTTTCTCTTCCAAAGATGCTTTCAGCTGTTGGCAGGAATGACAGCGATTGCCCAGCATGCCAGTGACCTTCAACTTTGCATCCTGAAACCTTTTGTCCTTCCAAAGAGGCCCTCCCCTGGCCCTTTTCTCCCATCATGCATTATTCCTTTCCTTCAGAATGTCAATTTTCTTCCACTTTTTCACTTTTCTTAAGCAGTATCTAAATTACATAGCTATTTTGGCTTGGTATTTCTCCCCCCATCCGTCCCCCCCTTTTTTCATTATTATGTGCTGCTTTTTATTCACACCTCTGAAATAGCTGACAAAAAAAGTCTCCTTGTGGGCTTTTAATGCTGGCATAAGGCAAAAAAGTCGTTAGTACCAGTGTGCCTTATAAGAGGTGCATTTTTGTGCTAAATTTATTATTTAGTAGCAGAAGCTTTAGAAAGATAGGATGAGACCTTCAAGATTGAGGCATCACAATTCATTAACATTTAATTTTCAGTACCCCATTACATTTAAGATAGGTAATACACAGTAAAGGCAGTCTCAGTGATTTCTACATATGCATGAGGAAATTTCTGAGACCAAAAATGAGAGTACAGGAGCCTGATTGATTTTGGAAGGATATTGATGGAATGGATAACATGGAACATGTTGAGGTGATTGCAAAAGTTCAATCTTGCTTGCTCTCCAGTTCTTCTCAGTCCAGTGCTGGGCCCTGTCTCAGGGAATATGATATGAGCAGCTAAGTCCTGCCATAAACCGTCATCTCAAATTAGGTACCCAAATCCTTTCTTCCAAGGATCAAAACTTTGATGTCCCTTCATAGCTGGAAGTGGACTACTTGACTCATTGAGGCCAGTTCCATTTCCGCAAGCATGTAGAGAACTGGGAAGAGGGTCAGGTTTTTTAAGTAATCATTAGATGTAGAAATGTCCCCTTCCCCTTTTTTGCATCTAGCCTCCTCATTTCAAGACACTTTCTCCTATCTTCCTGAAATAGTCCATAAATATGATGTTATATTCTCATATATTCATATATACTCGTATATATTAAAATAATTCTAGTAAAGTTGTTCCAACTTTGTATGAGATGCTTAGCTATTTTGGGAACCAGAAAGTGAGATGTTGCGATTTTGTATTTGTCCACACAAAATCAGCTTAATTTTTTCCTGAACAGTCACCAGAAAGGGGACAGAAGCCCAGTTTATGCACTGACCTTTCAGTATTATACCAAGCAGGTCACTGGAGAAGGGACTAGACTAGATTTTCCACAGCACCTGGTAAATGGGCCAGATGCAACACTACATGATCATGCTTATTCCCAGCATACTTAGTCCTCAACAGATGAACATTCAAGTGGAATAGCCTGGGCAGAAGAAAGTCCTATATCAAGCTCCTACAGACATTCATATCATGATAGTCAATTTTCTGTTTGTTTGGTTTGGGTTTTTTTTTTGGTTTTGCTTTTTGGGGGTGGAGTGGAATGGGTGTTTGTGGTTGTTGGTTGTTTTTTTCCAGGGAAGGGGTTTTTGCATTCCTGACTCACATATTGTGGATGAGGGCACTAAGTGCTGAGTGAGGAGAATTAGAGGCAGCTTGAAGGCACGGATCTAATGTGGTTCCAACTCTGAGGCTGGTGTAATAATTCTTCTGCTTCCACTGATGTTATTGGGGCTTACATGCAAGATAAACGGCAAGGAGGTAGCAGATATCAAGCAGCAGAGCCTTAGGCATCTCTGATACATTAGCAAGCACTGAGACAACATAGACCTTACCAGGACTATGCTGGGATGTCTTGAATATCAGTTGCCTCTACAGGCAGATAGCTACCCATGAGCCTTCCCATGTGTAATCTATGCTGTACATTAAAATAAATTTTAAAACAAAAAAAGGAAAAAGAAAAGACCTGATTCCAACATCATTAACACTTCCCCCCAAATTAATTTCTTTGACTATATTGAAGTTATGGGAAATGAGGCATTTGGCATTCTTTGGAAGACAAATAAGGAAAGAATGCTGAAAACAGAGTGTAAAATTTGTGATGGCAAGGATGGGTGGTACTGGCCATTAGCATACTTAATGGTAATGCTGAGAGCTCAGTTCTTTGGTCCTCTTACAAGCCCACAAGCAAAGCAATGCTAAATGTTCATTAAAGAACTGCTAGCTGGGACAGGAGAGGAAGGAGGTGGAAAAAAGCTTTTTCCATCATTAGTTTCTACAATGACACTTATTTTACAGGAAAACCTCACAAAGCCAACCTTTACAAGTGATGGTCTCTCAAAAGGGTGATTCTGTCCTATTCTCAATTGCTTTAAGTTAGAGTTCAACCAGTGTTTCATAACTATAGGATGAAAGCCAGACATGTCACCTGGCAATATGTCTTTCCCATGCTGGCAAAAGAGGTATAAATAAGCCAAGAGTGATGACTCTCACCCCATCTCTTTGCCTGGATGCCTTTTCCTTCCTCTTCGTAACCCAGGGAACAAGGGCTGTGCTTCACGCTTCTGCTTCTGGCTATTTTTTTGCTCCTCTGGATGCAGATTTGTGGCTTTTCTCCCTGTGTTTAACTAAAGGAAAAGTGGAGTCTAGTAGTGGTAAAGCTCATCACAAATTTGATATATATTTCATGGTTTCTTTCACTGTAGTCTTCAGTTCAACCCAGGGAAACTTAGCTACCTTTAAAGCTTCTCCCTTTCTATTAAATTAATTTGAAATTGGCAATGGGTTCAAAATTGAGGTGAGACAGATAGGGAGTGTGATAGTATCAGTCTTTCTCTCTAAGGAAAGTGCATTCGGTAAAGTATAGCCAATGGAAATAAGGAGAAGTCATCTAATTTGTTTTTTCTTAGTACTTGTTCTGTTGCAGACAGCTGGCAGTGACTACATACTGTATGAAAAGTTTCTTATTTTATAAAATACATGTCATTTATATGGTGAACAAAATTATGTGTTAACATACTTGAGTGTCATTTTCTGTTCTCTTTTTTAAAATTACAAAAAATAGCTCGCATTTAAAATTCTTGAATTAAAAAAACAAACCACGAGAGAGCAGATAAAAACCAACATAAAGAAACTGTAATGAAAAGTTTCTTATAATTTTTATAGGATTTTCTAATAACTAGGAAGGCAGGAAATAACTTGAGACAGAGCTTTCTCCTTCTGTGCCTGACTCCTCCCGGGGTTTGAAGCCCTCATAACATTGCTGGACCTCACCCATATGAGAAACAGCTGCAGTTTAACTGTGCAAATGCTGCACTCTCTCTAGCTGGGAAGTGGGTTTTGGTTAACTGCTGGGGAAAAAGGAAAAAGAAAAGTCACCATTTTAACTACTGTTACTAAAAGCCATATGGGGAAATATTACAGCAGAATAGCTTAACTCATGGAAATAGGAAGAAGCATGGCAATTGTCATATGTAACTGCTTTCTGTGCTGATTATAAGCAAGTTATACTCTAACAGTTTTTTAAATGTTCAGCATACAGAGTATTAACGGGCAAGTATGAGCAGACTGTGCCTTGGTGAAGACACTTAGGAATGCAGAAGAGGGCAATGAAAACCTAACTCACAAATTTTATGTTTCACAGCTTGCCCTATAAGTAACATTTGAATAAAGTAAGAGGCACTTGCTTGACCAGAAAAGACTTCATTATCCAGGAAAGGTATTGCTGGTAATAATGCACTGCAATGAAGATTAAACAACAAGTACATGGAGTCTAAAAATGTATGTCATTTTAAAAGCAGAGATACCGTATCTGCAGTATTTTTAGTGATACAAAGGTGTGTGTTATCTGCCTGAAAGCTCTGTAAAACCTGTGCGTGTTGGGGGTTGTACAACAGTAGTTCTTTGTGGAGATTCAAACAACTTTAGTTACACATAGGTAGGGATTTATAGGGCTAGATGCTTAGATAGGATTTAGTTGGGCTCCCTCAACAGCTGTAAAAGCATATCCCTGCAATAATTTGTCTTAAGGAAGTTGTCTGAAACAAGATATTATTGAAATGCTGAAAGGTTCCCCTAAAATACATCAGTTCAATGGATAGACCAATGAATAATCGCTGTCGGTGAGCTCAATGGATATTTTTGGTGGATATTTTATATTTGCCAGTCCCAAAACAGACAGTTGAAGACTGTGGGAGTTGATCCACTGTTTAAAAGCTATGGGAGCATAGAATAGAGGGGGGTGGACATTTTATGTATTTGGTGCCCTTTCTAGAGATACAATGGTCCTCTTTTTTTCTTGAATCCAACTGAAATGTGCTGTCAGTTCCAGTTTTCATCATAAATATGAAAACTTTCAAATTGACATATTTATTTCTATACTTACAGTTTTAATAAAACCTATTTATAATCTACAGCTAGAAATACAACTACAAATTCATAATAAGCTCTGTAGGTTTTCGTCTTTATGAATAGTGTGTCAGTGACTCAGACAATTTGCTAATACAATTTTATATCCTCATATATTTAATATGTTTTTCTCCATACTTTCTAGATCTTAATCTTGCACCCGTTTCTAGAATCAGCTTGCCACAGGAGGGAGGCTCCATCTCTACCCTTTAATGCAGCAGGATAACACTCTATTCCTGAGCGGTTCAGAAGCTCCCTGAGGAAAAGGGTGACGATACTGATTTTCGTTTTTCTTTCAGCAAACTAATTGCCTTGGTTTGGTTCTTCCACTGTGTGTGTCATCCAAAGGTTTCTGGACTGTGTGCAGCCTGGAAGGCTGTGGGTGATTGCACTTAGCTAGTGCTGCTGGGTCATCAGAAACCAAATTATTAGCAAGCCTGTTGCAGTGTCCCAGATTTATACCCTGTAAACAGCTAAAAATGTTGTTGAGGTTTGTGTCTCCCTTTGATGGTTTGTAGGGTCTTCCAGGCTAATGCCAGATTCCAGCAGCATGCATGTCTGTATCTTTAAAACATTTTTTCAAAGGAGGGGGCACTAGATGCTTAACTGCTTGATAAAAAAGAGGTGGCTGAAATGTTTTCTCTAGAAATGAAAGGAGAGATGGGAAAAGAAAAATCAACAGGCTGAAAGTTCCCTAATTAACCCTGGCATGAATATATATGGCAAAGGATACATGAAAAGATAATAACAGCTAGCTGGGCCCACCATAATGAGGGCTCAGAATGAGAGACTGCATTTATAAGAGAAACTGGGATTAGACAAAAAAGTTAAATAGAAGCAACTAAAAGACTTAATTTTTTCCCATTACTGGCAGTAATCCCCCAAGTGAAGAACATAAACACAAATCATCCCAAAGTGGAGGGAGGATCGGAAGCATATTATCTGACCAGTTCAGCTAAATCATGAGCTCTCTGTTGACCTCAGTTAGAAAACAGAAGCATACAAACCCCAGAAACTTGGTCAGGAAAAAAAAAGAAAATAATAATAAAAAAAAAAGGAGGGAGGGACAAAACCAAAAAGCCACAAAACAGAATGCAACTAGCAAGGGACATAAGGAATCACTCTATATGAGCACTGGGAGGCCGAGAAAGACAAAGCAAAGGGTAATTCTGCTGTCCTCCAGAAGCAGGTATAGAGATGGCTCAGAGGGCAGCTGCAAGCAGACAGCTGGGACGACAACAAATAACAAAAGTTGGAGCCTATAGCAAAGCAGTAGGAGGAGAGAAAATGCTGGGCCTGGAGATGATCTGAAATGGTATCAGAATGGTTAAGAAAAGCCAGAAAACCCCCAGACCCAAACCATGTAGCCAAATGCAGAGCTCATCTTCAAACCAGAAAAGAAAGAAGACCATGGAATTGTGCACCAGTCAATCTAAGTTCAGTTTCTAGAAAAATTCTGGGAAAAAAATGATCCAACCAGTTGTAAAAACTGAGAAATCTGAAAGAAGGAAGATTGAAGACAATACAGATTTGTTGGAAACTAAACATTTCAAACACAGTATCTCACTTTTTTTTTTCTTCAACAGGCCTGGTGATAAGATGCTAATCCCACAGATCTTGATTTTAATAAAGGTTTTACTTTTTCAAAAGCTAGGTAAAATTGTGTTCCTTGTGAAACAGTTATAGGATGGATGCCAAACTGGTTATAAAATTGCACCACAGGAAAAATTAAAAATTTTTCATTATTAGGATGTGAGGCTGTTATTAAATAGTACCTGCAGGAGTCTGTCCTGGGTGTATTTCTGTTTGATATTTTCATTAATGGCACAGAGGACAGAATAGAGATTAGACTTAATACATCTGCAGAGGACTTGATGCTACAATGATCCAAGAAAAACAAAAATAAAATAAAAAATGAGGGACGATTTCCACACAGTGTATTTAAATTGAAATGATCAGTTGCATAAACAGATGATGGGAGCAACTCATCAACTGGCGACTCTTCAGAAAAGGATCTGAAGTTATAGAAGTTCACATACCTTCTATAATTAAAAATGTTCATGCTATTGCAAAGTCCTTTGAACACCACATTGGGCTGTATAAACAGCATAAACAGGCAGTAGACACTTGAAGTAATCCTTCAGCTGTGCGCAGCACTGGTAAGGGCTTGGCTGGATTGTTGTGCTCAGTTTGGCGATCCTCACTTTAATGATTTGAGCAATCCAGACTCATTGAAGGTCTTAAGAACATAATTTATGAGGGAAATGGAAAAAAAACATATTGTTAAGCCTGAAGAAGAAAAGCTTGTGGGGGAGCACATCCAAACATTTTCAAGTATGCAAGGAAAGGAAAATTCAGACTTCTGCCATAAAGATAATAAAACACTGAGATAACTTGTCTAAAGAGATAATGGAGTTTCCATCATGAAGGGATTTTAGATAGACATGGCAGGAGAGTGAAAGATATAACTAATGAAATTATTATGGGGGGACGGGGGCATGGACTAGATGGCCTATTGGGATCCCATCCACAATGAAATTTCAGGTAAACTTGGAAACTTACTGATGATGCCCTTTTATTTCATAGATCTGGAAACTGGCTGAGCATTGGAAACAAAAGTAAAATCTTTGTCACTAAGTTATTCATCAGAAGAAAGTAATCTGATGTTTTTTGATGTGCAAATGATGGCTCACAATTGCCTGTCACGTCAAATGAGGCTTGTTCAGTAAGCTGGGGAGCCACCGTTCTGCAACCAGCCTTTAATGCATTGGTGTATCAGAGGGTGAGCTGGTGGAGGAGCTAATGTCTGGATTTGTTACTGTAAATGTTTTGGTCTTTATTGTTCTTCAGGTTTTTTTTTAATCTTGAATGGATAAAAGTTACCCAGCTGATGTAATGGAGCAGTAATTCCTTTATGTCTTTTCATGCACGTAAAAATGTAATTTAGAACATGATTACAGAAAGATCACGGTTATGTTGGCCAAATTATACTACTTCTATTCTCTTCCTTACAAAGCTTTCTGGCCAGTTCACTCTCATTTGGGAGTCTGCAAACAGGGCAGATGCAAGACTAATACTGAATGGGTCAGTAAACCTGGCCCCTCGCTCCAACGCCCTGCACGTTTCTGGAAGGATATGGTAGGGGGACCACTGCAACCTTCTCCAGCCATTCTGTCTCTCAGAAAACACAAACACAGGAAATTCGTGATCTTATTTCTAGGCTTCCCAGTTGTACTGTGTTACGAAAAGGCCATCCTTAGGGTGAATCCAGAGCTAGTTACTTCTCAATTAAATGAAGTGAAATTCTGGCTTTACTGAAAGAAAAGGTAATTTTTGTCTTGACACTTAAGGAATCAGGATAAAATCATTCCTTCTCCTTTATAATGGAAATACCCTTTTTAATGTTGTTTCTAGAGAGGGAACAATCTTTTTTATTAAAATCTGTAGGATTATTCATTTTACATTCCCCTAACAGACCCCAGTGTTTTCAGTCAGAATTGAGAAGATGTCTGCTGTCTCAAAGACCTTTTAATCACAGATGACAGAAATACACAAGTGGGGAGAGAAAAGTGGCCAGAAAACCCAAGAGTCACTCACAAGCAAAAGAACAAAAGCAGAGGTGGGCGAACACTTAACTGATTCTATCTCTGTAATTATTTATTATTATAGTAATTAAATCATAATTAATTCCTTAGTTGCATTTAACATTGTTAATATTCTTATTTCATCTTGCTTAATTTCTGCTAGAATTAGATTCATCGAATTTGCCTACTTAATTCCAGAAATCCTAATCCACCTTTAGATTTTGTCCATCTCACCTCACAATTTCTGTTTTAACATTTGTATTTTGCCCCTTTCTGTTAATTATGTTTTGTCCCCTACCCACTGCCTACAGGAATTTTTCTTGACTAGCTGTGAAGAATTTTCATCATCCCAATTTCCCTATTACCATAAAATCACCCTTAATCCAGAGCAACTTGTAGTAAAGTAAAATAGGGAATGTATTTACAAATTAAAATAGAGATGACAGTGTGGCAAAAGTCTTGGGAGGAGTGAAAGTAACTTGAGAGAAAACGCCCTAACACTTTGATTAGCTTGGGAGTCTCTTCCCATGGTATCCAGCTGAAAAGCTGTTAAGAGATTCCTTTGCTTTCTAGCTGGGGAGCTACTTCTCAACCAAGTCCTTTGTCTTTGCTTTCTTGGACGATGATATCACCTTGGACCCCATTTTTTCTTTTCAGTGTCCTGTTTGGGGATCTCTTCAGATACAGAATTTCTTCTGCACTCCTTGTTCCATACATTTGGAAGGGCCTTAGGCAGAAGGGAAAATATATCAAAGATGAAGTGACAGGTAATGGAGCTGCCTGGCTAAAATCCCTCCTCTGACAAGATCCGCAAGCATCAGTGTATCTCATTGGGAGTTTTTCCAAAACATTTGCATCAATCATTGTGAGCAGAAAGAAGACGCAGGGAACTCACTGTAGTCTCCATCCCAACCCACCATCATTAATCCAAAGTCTGTTGAATAATGTTTCATGTCTGTGGCTTTCTTTATCAAGCAGAGCCTATTCAAACCTAAATCTCCTATCTTTCAGTGCAGTGCATTTTGTTAAGCAATTAATTAGAAAATAATCGTATTCCTGGGCAAAGAATCTAGTCCCTCCTTTGCACAGGCACAGCTTCAAGAGAGGGGATGGGACTTGCCTTTCCCCAGGCTTGCCTTCAGCCTGGGGCTTAGCACACTTTTCTGGGAGAGGGAAGTGTTGAATTCTGAACCCCAAAAGAACTTATGTCATGATGCATGAGTGAGATTGCTACCTACTAAAGGCAAACAAAATCTGTCTTCATGGAAGAAGGGGCTGTCTGTGAATGTGAGGTTTTGTGCTGAGTATGGTAAATGCCTATGCAATTTTGGAGGAAAAATTTTAGATTCCTCTTGCTTTTGAATTACCTAGAATATAAGTGAGGCCTTTGTGCATTATGCTTCTAGGTGTTGGTGCCTAAATCCTCTTTACATCATGCTTTATGTTCTTCAGAAGGAAGATTTTCCTTTCGCTGTGATACTTTCCTTAGCTGCCCCATGATATCTTAGCACGTTGCAACAATTTGTATTCATTATTTGCTTGCATGCTCAGTTTTCTGGGCAAAAATTATCTTAATAAGGTAGGAGCAGATAATATAATGTGTTTGGTCCAAGTATTGAAAGGAAAATATTTTAGCTGCTATGGCTAACCATGATTATGACCAGTACTAAATTACATGTAATGAACTGACCTTCGACTAATCATTTCAGAAGGAAAAAGCCTAATAACGCTTTTAAGTTAGTGTATGCACATTCATTTCTATTAGACTTTATTCTTCCATTATTTGAGAGCTGGCTGGCTGACAAAAGCATCTTATCCAGAAAGTGCACAAATTTTAACATTTCCTTCTGCGTTTTGATCACACACGTGACATGCTTTCTCTATAGCTTTTTAACGCAACAGTTCAATAATGAGGGTCCAAATTACCTGAGCCAAATTAAACTTAGTAACATGGCTCCAAACCCACAAAGGTGCTCAGGGGAGCTACACATTATCAAGCAGGGAAGTGCACTGCAGCAGCTCTACCATCAGCCATTTGCAGTGTTACTAATGATCTCTGTTGTAAAGTATTTAACCTTTGGAAAGAACAGTGATAACAAGGAGGAAGAGAGTCCTTACACTGGAAAGTGTATGCTTGCAAGCACATGTATCTGTTTTTCATTGTATGTTATGGTTATTTATTATTACCATGACACAGACATGTCCTATCATGGTATGTGGCAAAATTTGATTATTTTTTTTAACACATGCAATAAAATTTAAAAAAAAAAGTACCTTACTTTAACTAACGGATACTTCCTAAAGATGCATCACAGCATTGAGTTCAGTAACAGGCAATTACAATGAGTAGGGCTGTGGAATCAGGTAGACTGGGCATCAGAAGCAAACAACCATAGATTAAATATCTACACAGAATAGATCTAGACAATAATGTATACATTTCCAAGCCATCTCCGCAGCCATCACAAGGAACACCCAAGGCAAGAGAACTAACAGGATCTGCTCATACTCTATTTGCATTTTTTTGAACATTTTGTATTTTGTCCAAGCCATCCAATTGCCTCATGGAAACCATGTGGCTAGAATGGAGCAACCACAGTGCACCAGAATGATGTTACTGAGATAACCAAAAAAGGCTAGAAATGCCCATATAAGAGTGGGGAAATATTTCTTAAAAACACCTATCTTGTCTCTGATATCTGAATCCTTGTTCTCACAGACAACCCTATAAACAGACTGAAAGATAAATCTCCAAAATAAGTTTCATAATTGTACTAAAAATACTAAAAAATATGGACTTAGCAAGGTACAATATTGCTCTATTGCATATTATTTTTCCTGACTATGACTATCAAATTGTAACTCTGTGTGGCACAGAGAGCTCTGGTTCTTTATCCCTCTCATAAATGAAAAACACCTTCCATTTTTATGTTTGCTAATACTTCTTTCTGCTCCATAGATACCAAGTACCCATCTCTCCTGAGCTCAGACTGATTGATATAGGCTTAATTAATCTCAGAAAATTGTTTTCCAACTGGAAATTTGCTTCTTCCATTCAGACCTGACAATTTGTGCATCAAAAATACACATTTTCAGTAGCTATAGTGGTTGGTCTAATGGATTTCTTTATCTATACACTCTGGCTCTCTGAGTCCTCCTGATCTCTTACATCACATCATTTTACATGACTCTGTTTTCCTTTGATAATAATTTTCTTCATGGTTGAATTTACACTGGGGTGGATCATAATTGCCTATGCATGATACACTTCTGCTGTCTTTCAAGATCTTCTGCTTGATGTGGAGAAACAATATGGTAAGTTAATACAGCTGCCTGTTCATAGCAGCATAAGATAAGCATAAAATCCTAGAAAACCAGAAGACTAGAATGTTCTACAAATAGAAGAAAACATCGCTGTTTGGAAACTGGCAAATGCTACATTGATTTTTGTGTGTGTTGCAAAATAATAGGACAAAAATTTCTCCCTTTTATCTTTCCTTCAGCCTAGGTATGGATTAATAGCTAATAAGTATGTTCTGCTTGAGAGAGAGAACTATTTCTATGTTTTGAGTAACAAAAGGTGTCCAAGTTTGTCAGATTGGTTCAAAACAGATTTATTTATTAACTGGTTTATTTATTTGGTTTACCTTGAATAGTGGAAGAATAAGCACCAGGAACAACAAAAAAAAAAAGTTAATAGCAGCTTTTCCCCAAATTCTGTTTAAATGTGGAGGTTTTTTGCAGCATTTTTCACTGAAAGAATAAAAATAAAGGGAAAGGGGAAAAGCGATCTTAGGTCATGATTAAAGGTTTTGTTCTTGGTGCTCCTCCAGGACTGTTTGGTTCTGACTCAGATAAAGAGATTAATGCTCTCAAAGCTGTGATACAGGGAGTTGCGGTTCTGTGATTGTACATTCATGATTTATAAAGTCTGTTGACTCTTTTGTGAAATTGCCTCTGTGGAAATTGTTTGGGATAAGAAAGAAACTCAAGTGACCACTGCTGTTTGCATCCCTTTTTCAAAGGAGACTTTATCGTAGTTTTATTCAGGAAAGGATTTCAAAGGGGTGCTTTGGTTTGGGAACACTGGAGTGCAATTACCACTGGCATGTTTCATAGCACAGTGCAGTTCACTGCTTCACTTTATGTCAAGACTTGCTAATCACACAGGATTCCAGAAAAAAAGTAAAATTAAAAAAACACATACAGTTAGACTCCTTATAGGGCAAAAATATCTAACAACGAGTTTAATGAATATTCAATAAATCTTACACCCCCACTCCCCAGTTCTGAGAAAAAAGGTGTTTGCTTAGTATATTTTCTGGTTTCTAGTTTAACTGTAAGTATGAGTAACAGATTTCATACCTTTTATTTTAGTAATTATAATGTAAGCTACTGAGTCTACAGGAAGTCTTTATTACCGTTAGGGGGCTTCTCCAATGCAATTTCATGCTGATAGAAATAGCAATCACTGAGCTATATAGCAGAACACTGATGTTAGCTGTGATGGGTTATTCCTGCACCAGCACTCCTACTGGGACAGAATCTTTCCCAAGAGGAAATGTGGAGGTCAGACCCAGAAAATATGAGTTCTTTATAGACAAGGCATGGGGGAAAGCATGGCAATATTCAATGCCAGCAGCAGCTAAAAATACCTGCACCTTTTAAATTTGAAAGCAAAGGCGGGTGAGGAGTTGAAGTAAGTTTAAGCCAAAAGAGGGGAGTGAATGACCCTGGAGGACAGGAAGGCTAAGCAGAAAAAATATATATATGTAATAAAATCAAAAATTTATCTATAAATTTATAAATATATATTTATAGTATCATTATATAATATATAATATAAATATATAGGATATAATAAAAATATGTTAAAAAAATAAAATTTCCCATTTTTATACTTGGAGTTTTCTGAAGCTCGATTTGTGCACATAGCCCAGTTAGGATCTCAGCTGCAGTTGGGGAATCGGAGACACCCTGTGCACAAATGAATCCTGCAGTAATAAACCTCATTATTATGAACCACTAAAACCCTACTTGGGAAATCAGGACGAAGATATCCTGATGTCTCTGTTCAAATATTAGCCAAAAATAGATCTCAGCACAGCTTTCTTCCCACATTAGTAATTTTATTCAAAATTTTACCCTGCATATGATACAATGAACATTAAGAAGAACAAGGAAAATGAGGGAGTTTAAATTACCTTTTGTAGTGTTATGTGTATATATTGGCTATTTTGTGAATCTTTTACTATAGTCATGTTTTATTATTGCATAACAGAATAATTATAAAAATGTGTCCTTTGTGAAAGAGATACTCCCATGTGGTAACTTAGACATATTGACTTTCCATTATAAATTGATAATTGTAGTTTAAAATGATAAATGGCAACATCTGAATTGATCTGATTTAATAAACAACTATTTTTACCTAATTATGATCCACTTATGGTTTTCCTGTTTGGATGGCAAAACATTTTGGTCATTAACACCAGATTGCCTGACAGAGTTGTCCTTTCTGCGTGGACTAGAGGGTCCTTTGCATAAAGTTGAAATCTCAGACTTCTCTCCCTTTTACTGAGGAATTTCCTGTTTTATTGTTTCTGACAAATTTTAGGCACGTAAATCCAGATTCATAAAGGGATTTGGATATAATAACCTTAAGACTGCTACATCAGTGTTGCTTTGGTGTTGGAATTTACAATCCCACACCAAAGGCATAAATTCTCTGGAATGGTGTTTTTCCAGCTTTTGAAAGTGTTGCCCTCTTTTGGCTCCTGTGTCTTCATACAATTTTCGCCCACATCCTTGTGTTTAAATTAAAACACAGTTCAGGTTAGGTGTAATTGCTGGAAGACCTTAGTTCCTCCAGGGTAGCAGAGGGCAAAAAACAGCTACAAGGGCTAACTCTTAATGTAAATTTTGGTGACCCCCACCAGCTGAGCTGCTGCTGGCCGTTAAAGCTAATTACCAGCTCCCTGGCTAGCATGAGCACTTGCAGCCAATAATGACTGTTGCTTTTTACACTCTTATGCTGAAAGAACCCCTGCTGTATCATGAGAACAGAAAAGAAAAAAAAAAGTATGTGGCAGCATGGTAAAACATTGCGTATGACTTGCTGACACCTCTTGGGCGCAAAGGTGAGCTCCTTGGTGGGCAGGATGCAGAGTCTGAAAAATGCAGTGATTTGGGAGTCTGATGAGTTTGTATAACACAAATGCTCCTGTACCGAAGCTCTTCACCAAGACTGGGAATCTCTGGGAATGTGCCACAGTATAACTTTTGACACGAGAAAGCTTCCCAGGGAAGGTTTAATGTCCTAGCTGTCAGACAGGAATTTCATGGATACTCCTCACAGTTCAGTTATGCCTCAGCCCCACTATGGGCAGCAAAGCACCTTGGACAGATTGGTTGGGTTGCTGAGCTTAGATATGGAAGGAACTAGATGTTCAAGTATTAAGCCTACTGTTTGCCCGAGCAGATGTTTTTTCCCATTGCTTAAAGCACCAACTTCAGCAGAGCAGTGGAAGCTCTGTTTGCAATACGCCAGCATGTCCTCAAACATGCACCAGGAAGCACCAGTATTCAAAAAAAATCTGTCTCTGCCCTCTCTTTCATCATTTGCGGTCACTTATCCATCCCAGGAGAGGTTTTTAAGGGAATCACCAGCAGCTTTTCTTGCCAGAGATTCCAGGCGTTCGACTGATGATTCAGATGACATTTGTGCAAGCCCACTGAAGAGAGCCAAATCTGTAGGGTAAGTGACAGCTTTCAGTGCTGGAAAGGAGAATCCTATAGCAGGGGAAATGAGCCAGTCCATAGGGGTGTGCTCTGTTCAGTGACTCGGGACTCTGGAAATACTGCATTACCCACATATGTTACGTTGCACTAAAAGTAACCTTGGAAGGATAAAAACATTTCTTTTGCCTACACTAAAATGTTTTGTCATTTTAATGATACCACTGAAATTTTTACACAGTGAAAAATCTTGATATCATTTGAGATCTATTTGGAGCTATCCTGTGATCACTTGTGTGTAGCGCCAGCTGAATTGATTATCAGGTGTATGTATGTATATGTGTATGTGTATGAATACATGGGATCATTGACTAAATGGTTCTGTGCTAGACCGGTTAATGTAGGAGACCACCGGTTATCTCAGAAATCCTATTGAGCTTACCCAATTAAGCATCGAGATTTGTGAGTACACTTCAAAAATCTATTTGTTGATGTGGGTTTTGTGTGTGTTTTTTAGGGTTTTCTTTTCTGAATGAAGAAAGGAGGAAAAAAGGATAACAGGTTTTAAAAGTAATGCCCTAATGATTGAGGTGTAGCAGCTTTCTGGAAAAGCCAGTCCGAGATTTCAGAATTATACCAAGGTAGTTGGAGGTGTTAGGACTGCCCTGGATTTTAAAAGTGGCTTTACTTTTACACAGATAATCCAGGTATGTGCATTGATTGCATAGAATTATTTTCAATCTGTGTCTTTGCTAATAAAATTAATGGCATTTTAATTTGAAACACCCACATCAGAGGCATACCTAAATAGGTATATCATGATGTGATCCACAGTATCTTCTATGTTTTCTTGAAAATATGCTCAGCAACCTTGAAAAGCTGTCTATCTCTGCTTATCTGCATCCTTTTGAAAAGTTCACTGTTTATAATTGATAATTTTTACTACCAGAGCTTAGGATTGTAGAAGTCCTCGTAGGATCAAATCCAGCTTGCCACCAGGCCTGCCTGTGAGATGTGGGTATTTTCAACGGAATTTTCTTGATCTTATGTTTGACAGTAACGTGCATAAGCTACATATTTGAGACTAGTCCGTGAATTCTTCGCAATGTTCCATGAAAATTAACACTGCAAGTGCTTAAATTAGGCAATCCTGAAATTTCAAAGCCTGTAGGGGTTGGAAGCCAGACTCCTGGAAACACAGCAGTGATTTATCAGCAGAGATTTATCATATGGCACATCTTCCAGCAAAGAGAAATGGCAGGTAGTGTAGAAACAGTTATGCTGGGTGGGGCAGATCTTTAATTTGCTTGTCTCTAGTAAAGCTGTCACATTTGCTAAAGGCTCCACTGATTCCTTCCCTTCCTGACCTACTTTTCATCCAGTCCTCTTGAGGGGAAGATTTATTTTCTTCTTTAAATGTCAAGTTTAGGCCTTATACTTGCTACGTAAGCAAGAGATTAAATCCTTTATGTGTCCTGTATTTTTGCAGAGTAGTGTAAGGAGGGTTGATTTGACATTGGTTGTACTAATAAACTATTAACATTTTTCCAGTTTTTACAGCTGTATATAAAAAGCTTTCATACAACACTTCTTTTTCTCCAACAGACCATGGAAATGTAGTATCATTATGGGTATCATTATGCTTGTTTTCTAGCCTAGGAACACTGAACTCCAGAGAAATGAGGTGACTTTTCCACAGTTCCAGCCTACATGGAACGAAGCAAAGGGTCCCTGTGTCATTTACCTACTGGTGTGGATCCGATGCTATTGTCTTGTTCTTTCTTCTCTTCTCTATTCCTTTTCTCACTCTAGGGGATAATTGACTTTTCACTGAGTGAGACAGCTGCTTGTGATTACAACACGAGATTTAAAAACAGCACAGAGAAATAACAGTGCTACATGAAAGGACAACTCTGGTGACAGTAATGTAATGAAAAGGCAGTAGCACTAATGGGATTGAGAGGCTTTCCAGAAACGAAGTTTGGAGTAATTTGCCAGAAATATTGTTTCTGAGACCAAAATCAGTCTTTATAAATACAATGATTCTCCTCGTTTCATCAAATGTCTTACTAAAAGGCTGGACCGTGCTAGATGATGCTGAAGGCTTCTGACAGACGCCTACAAGATTGTGCATGCAGTACAGAGCACATGAGACCTATGCACACTCTCCATCCCTGTTAAAGCTGTAGTCAGTCCTTGGACAGTCTGTTTACTCCTTGGGGCACGAGAGGAGCCATTGCTCTTCCTTTTTTTTTTCAACTAGAACTTCCTTTTTTCCTGTTCTGTTGACTGGGATCTCACAATACTCACAACGTATGATACTTTTGGGTGGTAAAGGGGAGTACCTGGGTCAGAATAATCTCAAAACTTATGTAATACTATACACAACTTATTGCATGTATATTTTTTTTTTAAAAAAAAAAGCTCTCCAAACTTGCAGGTTTAGTTATGTGTTACCCTAGAAAATAGAACACCAGTTACTACAAATAACTGATCTTAATTAAAATTATTAAAACCCCAAACTCTAAATATAACCATACCACACTCTCTGGTAGGTTTGCCGCTTAGAGTTTGCCAAATGTGCTAACCAGGAGATGCGGGATAGAATATTTTTTGTGATTCAAGTTAATCTACATCACACACACCTGTAATTTCTGTTTTCAGAGGCTGAAATAATAAAGGTCTATTTTCCAGTGAGCATTATAGTCAAACATTAATATAAAATGAACCATTTAACATGCGGTAATAAGACACTGTTTCTCTGAAATTAGTGGAAGTCTGCAACACCAATGATTCCCATTCCATGTGTTATGGAAGGGCACACAAAGACCCAACACTGCTTATTGTGGGAGAGTCTTTGGAAACAAAACTGCAGTCTTGGGAAAGAAGAAATTATTCCCAGAAGAAAAGATGTTCCTTAGAAGGACCAGAAACCTTCAAGGCTTCAGGACCAGAAGCCTTGAACAGCTTCCACCTCCACTGCTGGCCCAAAGAAGCTTTTTGAAGAAGCTAGCTCACCTGGGACAGATTAAAGGTGTTGATTGAGTGGGTGAGTCTTCAGGAAAATAAGTCTTCAGGAAAATCTGAGCTTAGCCTGAGGGTTGCTGATGGGAAAAAAAGACCTTAGCCAGGTTACAGGCCTTGGCGGATGGGCTGAAAATCTTATCACTGGTGAGGGGGTTAAAAGGTGGAGAAGTCGCAGTTGGAAATATTCAGCCAAAGTAGGAGGACTGTGGAGATCTCAAGGTGGACAACTTGGAAGGGTAATTGTATCGCTTGAGAAAAGGGCCATAAAAATCTTGAAAGGAAGCCAATTGTAACTTAAGAGTCGGATAGCTTTGAAGATAAAATGATAGTGGAACATTTCCTGGAGCACAAAAAGAGCTGTGGCAGGAAGCTGGAAGATAATGTGCGGTGGGATCCCCTGGGTTCTCCTCTCTAGTCCCTGACATCCTCAAGTCCATTTGATAAATGCAATAAATCCTATCTTAAAGGCAGAAAACATGTATATTATAACTTCTCATTTTTATTTTTACTATGAACCCTTTACTAGCTTGTTAAAAAGTCCCTTTTCTAACTGTTGGGAACCACCTTCTAACTTCTAATTCTTCTGATTTCTAACCAAAATTTTCTCTCTGCCAGTTCTCTACTAGTCTGTATGCCCTTGTTCTTAACCTGAAACTGCTTTTAATACAAGTAGGTCTTCTCATCCAAAACAAGGGAAAAGCTTTTAGTCCGAGGCCAACTAGGTCTTCAATGGACAAAAGCAAACTAGCTTTAGCTGCTGCTCGCCATGCAAGCTATATGTTCCCTGTATCACTCAGGTTCCTGCTTCTGCTTTTGTTTTTCACTGAATCTTTCTTAAAATAAGAGGATGATAGTTACCTCTAGTCAGTCTCCTAAATGAGATGTCATCAGCAACTTAACCACTTTTGTTAATACTCCCCTATGTCTGCCTAACATAGTTCTTCCATTTGATGCTATGGTCGCATTGCTTTTCCACAGCAGTGTCCCACCAGCTCGCTGTGATACAGTGTTAAAAAACTGTATGTAATTCCTCATCTTCAACTCTTTCCAAATTATGCATTTTGTGCTAATTGATTTGATTTCAGTCCCTATCTGTGATTCTTATTCTCAACCAGCTTTTGGTGTAATGTTTGTCATGTCTGTGTTGATACAAAACTGGGAGGTGTCACCACCAGATTTTATCAAAAATTCCTATTTTTCATCTATGAAAACATCAAAAATCCTGTGATTAAGGAAACTTGTCCTGAGGTGGTTGAACTAAACCTGTGCTACTTTCAGACTATGATTCCTGGCATTCAAACCTGTTTCTTAACTTTCCCTCATCAGTTTCCCCTGTAATTCTCAGTTACTATTGTCACAATTATTTTCTCATATCAGCAGCTTACTGATATCCATGTAGATGAGATATGTTCAGTTTTGTATCAAAAATCAATTACCAAAAAATACTTAGCACATCTTTCTTTCTTTCTTTCTTTTTTTTTAATCTCCCAATGTATAGGGATACCAATATCCAAGAATAACCCATTACTAAGAGTATGTGTTGTGAGGTTGCCATCAGAGACATTTATAGTTCCCCATGATAAATCATGACTCTACGAATGTCTGAATCTGGCCTTGGGCTCCATAGCACGATCATCAGAACTTGTACTTAGCCATTTTCCTCATAAACAGATCTTGTTTGACTGTTTTCTCTTTGTCCTCTCTTTTGTCTATTCTCATAATGATTTTGTCACCCCTCATATACAGCGACACTCCACCTCCTCTTAGAACACTCCCATTTGCAATTGTGTGCCTGATTTTTGATTGAAAAGCTGTAACATTTATCAATTTTTGCTGAATAAAACTGTTTAGGAAAATTTTCAGTTTTGCCATGTTTCTGGAAACAAGCCTCATCGCTACAATAGCCTAGTAGCTGCAAACACAATAGGACACTCTTTCTAGGAGAGCTCACAGCCGAGACTGACGCAAAGAGGAAGGATCAGGACTTGATGTACATGCAGAAAAGGTCAATAACGGAGCCAAGAGTTGAACTCTCTAATCCCTGTTGAGTGCTCTTTCTCCTCAAGTTTGTTGTGTATCAAGGGAAATATTAGTCACACCTGTACCGAGACGCTGAGACATCTGGCCCAAGCAAGGCAGCTCTACTTCCAAGTTCTTTTACCATTTTACCCCCAGACTGACTTCTTCAATACAACTCCGACTTTTTTGACATTTAATCCTCCCTTCTTCTTCCTTTTGGCATTGCTTCAGTCACAATCCCTTGTACATTAGTTCAGTTCTGGATTTACCAAGCTTTTAAGTCATGCAGGGAAACATTCCCTATAGACTTCTTATTCTTCAGCCACACCCTTCCCCATCATTTTATATCTCCTCTTCTATCAAAACCTGCATGAAAACATCTTTTTTTTCTGAATAGCGTGTTTTGTCTGCTAAATCCCTTCATATACATTTAACCCCACAATGCAACTAATCCAAACCCAACAGGCATCTTGTGAAAGTACACAAAGAGAAAACAAATCTAACGGTGATTGCATTGATCATTGCTGGGCCAAGAAGCATATGTTTCTTCTCCAATCAATAACATTTTATATCTAAACTTATTTCAAAGTAATTAAAACAATAAAACACTTCAACTTAAACTCATAAGCAGTCTCCTTTCCTGCCTGTATTTTAAGAAAAAAAGTGGCATACTTGTCTGTTGTTAAAAAATCATAATTAAAAAAAAATAGGAAGGAAAATGTGCATTTAACATCTGGCTTTTGGTGAGGTCTTGCTCTCTCCTATTTTTTCCAGCTGTGTTGGCTCTTTACTTTGATGGATCCTCATTCAGGCATCCCTGAAGTTCATTTTCCTACTGATTGGATGTCCCTTGGCCACCTTCCCATTTTGAGAAGAGAAAGCAGGAGCGGATACCACACATGAACTTGGCTTAAATGGGACTAAACTGTCCCCTCCACTTTCAGGCACAGCTGGAATGAAGAACTTGGAAATATGAAAACAAAACACAAAAAAGCAACCAAGCCCCAGTCAGACAGCTATATCTACTTACTCCAGAGAAACAGCTACTCTTTAGAGCTGTGTACTCTCCTGATTGGGGCCAACCAGGAGGAAATAAAGCCAGGTTTAAGATTCATCAATAAGCAGATGAAGAGAAATGTGGACTGCTGAGCAAGGAACTGGAAAGGAAGGAGATATATTGTAGGGTTTTTTACCTGTTAAGTGTTATCTCACTTCCCTGGTTTATGCTTATATAAATAACATCATACTGCCCTTCAAATTTCTGCTCAGTTCATTGAGTACCTCCTTTTATTCCCTCACCCATGGCTGTGTCTTTACTGAGACACCAGTCTCAGTAAAGTTTCTCCTTAAAGGGCAGGACTTAACTAAAAAATGTCCATTACCCTTAGGTGGGAGTAGCTCTTACAATAAGGGTTTCGATAACTTTGGCTAGGGTTTCCTAGGCAGAAATATGCATTCTGCAGCACGCGTGCACATACACAGTGAACAGGACACATCTGGAAAGCACTGTATAAAAAAGTACTGCTGACCTGGGGCTGCAGAGTCAGACTTCAGTAGGGCCTTTGGAGTTCATTTAGCATGCACAGGTCATCATCACAGCATGCATGCAGTCCTCTACAACATGTGTGCAGTAGGGACTTCTAGAAACATGGCTCAAATCCTTTAATTCCAAATAAGATTTTACTTAAATTCTAGGTGCAAATAGCACAAAATTTGGAAAAATTAGACACTTGGTAATCATACTAACGTCCTTTAATTTGACTTCTGTAGCAAAGGCCAAGAAAAATCAGTTTTCTGCATGACAATTTGTTTGACCTATGGCGTATCTTCTAAGAATAGCAGCTTGCCTTGATCTTGATAGATGGATGATGCACAATCACTATGTTCCAATGTTTTTTCAATAGTTTTTTTTGTAATTAACATATACTTCTTAAACTATATCTGCTGCATTAAATCTTCTGGTAATTGTCTTGACATTGATTTCTGATAGATGAACTTATTTTGTAAAGCAAGTGACAGTAAATGTTTTCTGATTGTATTAGAGGATGACAGCAACGTTCTTAGCCTTAGTAGTGCGGTGGGAAGGGTACGTGTGATACAATACACCTCATGAAGTTAGGGCTTCTTGTAGGGATGTCCATGGTCTACCCTTGGCAAAATGGCCTGGGTGACAACAGCTGTTAAGGCAGGAGGGCTTGTGTACATGACAGGTGAATGGGACACCCAGAAATGTCTAAAATTGATAATGTTCATGTGGTTGGTTGACCCTGGCTGGACACCAGGTGCCAACCAAAGCTGCCCTGTCACTCCCCTTCTCAACTGGACAGGGGACAGAGAATGTAATGAAAGGTTTGTGGGTTGGGGTGAGGACAGGGAGAGATCACTCACCAGCTGCTGCCATGGGCAAACCAGACTCGACTTGGGGAAATTAATTTTATTTATTACCAATGAGATCAGAGTAGGGTAATGAGAAATAAAACCTAAATCTTACACCCCCTTTCCCTCACCTCTCCCTTCTTCCTGGGCACAACTTTACTCCCCATTTTCTCTCCCGGCTCCCGCCAGTGACACAGGGGACAGGAACGGGGCTGGGCCAGTCCCTCACGCTGCCTCTGCCGCCCCTGCCCCTCAGGGGGAGGCTCCTCACACCCTGCCCCGCTCCCGCCTGGGGTCCCTCCCGCGGGACACAGTCCCCCGTGGGCTTCTCCAACGGGAGCCCTGCCCAGAGGCTGCAGTTCTTCATGCCCTGCCCCAGCTGGGTCCCCCCATGGGGAGGAGCAGCCTCTGCCTGAGGGGCTGCATCTCATGAAACCTGCCCCAGACGGGGCTCCTCGCCATGGGGGTCACAGGCCCTGCCAGGAGCTGCTCCAGCGCAGGCTGCCCATGGGGTCACAGCCTCCTCTGGGCACCCCCTGCCCCGGCGTGGGGCTCTGCATGGGCTGCAGGTGGGGATCTGCTCCACTGTATCCTGGTTTCAGCTGGGAT
Source organism: Falco punctatus (assembly GCF_963210335.1). Lineage (NCBI taxonomy): Eukaryota > Metazoa > Chordata > Aves > Falconiformes > Falconidae > Falco > Falco punctatus. Next base: position 19,491,263 of record NC_137582.1, on the reverse strand, counting down.
AGAGTTAATTTTTTTCTTAGTAGGTGATGCAATGCTGTGTTTTGGATTTTGTTGAGGTGAGAACGATGTTGATAACACACTTATGGCTTTAGTTGCTGCTGGGTAATGTTTATACTAAGTCAAGGACTTTTCATTTCTCAGGCCCTGCCAGTGAGAGGGCTGGAGGAGCACAGCCAGGACAGCTGATCTGAACTAGCCAAAGGGATATTCCATATCACAGAATAACATGCTCAGTATATAAACTGAGGGGAGTTGACCATAGCTGCCGATCACTGCTCGGGGACTGGTTAGGCATCAGTCAGCATGTGGTGAGCATTTGTATTGTGCATCACCTGTTTTGGAGGTGGTTTTTTTTCCCATCCCTTTGGGTTTTATTCCTCTCCCCTTCTCTCTCCTTTCTATTAGAATCGTTGTTACTATATTTTTTCAATTATTAAACTGCTCTTATGTCAATATATAAGTTTTACCTTTTCCCCAACTCAGGCTGGGGGGAGTGAGCAAGTGGCTGTGTGGTGCTTAGTTGCTGGCTGAGGTAAAACCATGACATACCATTAACCACCATCAGCTGAAGGGGGACAGCCTGCCTCACACCATGGTCTTCACCAGGGGTTGCCAGGGAATCCCTGCTCCAGCGCCTGGAGCACCTCCTCCCTCTTCTTCACTAACCTTAGTATCTGCGGAGCTGTTTCTCTCACATACTCTCACTCCTCTCTTTGGCTGCCATTGCACAGGGTTTTTTTCCCCATTCCTAAATATGTTATCCCGGAGACACTGCCACCATCGCTAATGGGCTCAGTCTTGGCCAGAGGTAGGTCTATCTTGGAGCTGGTTGTCACTGGCTTTATTGGACATAGGGGAAGCTTCTAACAGCTTCTCACAGAAGCCACACCTGTAGCCCTCCACTACCAAAACCTTGCCATGCAAATCCAATACAGTTCAAGAGGAAGCTGATTGTCAGGTGGTTTATCATCAAATCATAGAATGGGTTGGGTTGGAAGGGACATGGAGCTGTTGACTGCAGCTTTTTGAGTGTGACCATCCAGCCAATTCCTTATCCGCTGAGTGGTCCATCCATCAGATCCATGTCTCTCCAGTTTAGAGACAATGTCATTGTGCAGGACAGTGTCAAATGCTTTGCACAAGTCCAGGTAGATGACATCAGTTGCTCTTCCCTCATCCACCAAAACTATAACCCTGTCATAGAGGGACACCAAATTTGTCAGGCATGATTTGCCCTTAGTGAAGCCATGCTGACTGTCACCGATCACCTCCTTATTTTCCATGTGCCCTAGCACAGTTTCCAGGAGGATCTGTTCCATGATCTTGCCAGGCTCAGAGGTGAGACTGACTAGCCTGTAGCTCCACAGGTCTTTCTTTGCCCCTTTTTAAAAATGGAGGTTATGTTTCCTCTTTTCCAGTCAGTGGGAACTTCACTGGACAGCCATGACTTCTCATATATGATGGATTAATCATTAACCAGGAAAATTCAAAGAAGAGTTTTGTTGTGTTTGTGTTGGTTTTGTGTGGGGTTTTTTTGTTGGGGAGGGGGGGTTATTGTTTTTTTTGGTTGTTTTTTGTTGGTTTTTTTTCAAACAAAGGAGAATTCAGCTCAAAAAGAAATAAGGACAAATATTTGTGACATGGAGAGAGCCCTCAGAGAGGAAACCGCAGCAGCACTTGGTTTGGCACCTGGTTTGACACTGTCATGGGATGCCTTATCAATGTATCTGTGCTACCCTGGCCAGATCCAGCATACTTCTGCAGGATCCTACAAGGAGTCTTCACCCAGCTGGTGGGGTGATGGGATGGGGCAGCTCATGGGGATGCACATGCATGACCTCCTGTGGCTCTCCTACCAGGTTCTGGGATGAGTGTGGGCACACACATAACAAAAGCACCCCCACCTCCAGCTGGCACATGGCCAGAGGATGGATGTACATGCAACTGAGTGTGCCTCTGTGTTGTTATTAGTTGCTGCTAGTTAGATAAGCCACTAACAATGTATAGGTGTTTGCTAACAACTGGTGTTAAGTATGTAGTATAGTGATTTTCCTGTTGATTCTGAATGCACCATTCACCAGTTGCTGATTTCTGCCATTAATCAATCAATAGTCTGCTTTGATCTTGAGCTGGTTTTAAACCGTGCCAAGACACTTCTCTCTGCAACACTTCTCTGTGCTTGGGGGTTGTAGCAAGGTGGGGATCAGTTTCTTCTCCCAGGTAACAAGTAATGGGACAAGAGGAAAGAGCCTCAAGTTGTGCCAGAGGAGGTTTAATTCAGATACTAAGAAAAATTTCTTCACTGCAAAGGTTGTCAAGCACTGGAACAGGTGGCCCAGGGAGGTGCTTGAGTCACCATCCCTGGAGGCATTTAAAAGATGTGTAGATCTGGCACTTAGGGACGTGGTTCAGAACTAGGTTAATGATTAGACTCAATCTTAAATGGTTCTATATTATGATCTAAATGGTTCTATAATTCTACGATTTTATGATATTGTGGTTCTATGAATAAAAAGTCAAGTTGGAAAAGAGGTGACATAATTGAACCAAAGGTGGATATCACACAGGTGACAGACTTCAGATGACTCTAAATTTGGAGTCTCTGAGGTGTGCAGTGGGGTTATGCAGAGATAATAAACTTGCTTTTCCCTTCTACTGTCTGCTATTTAATTTGATTATACCATGCAGAGTGGAAAGTATTCACCCGGCACTGTTGCCTTATTTTTCTGCAACTTTTATATTTGAAATAAAATTCCTTGGCCTGTAGTCCTGTTTTAATAACTTGATTAAATGAATGAATGTGAAGAAAAAAACAGAACGAAGAAAAAATGTAAAGTAAGCACAATAGTGATCAAGAAAGGACTGTTTTCCCTCTGTGACAGCCTGTACAAATAAAGTGTGTACCCAGTGTGAGTAATCCTTAACTGTTTTTGCTATTAGCTCAAAAAAACCCCAGACTTTGTGAATGAATCCTGTGGCACTGCTAGGGGGATACAGGATGTGGTTTTATGCCTTGAGAGGTTTCCCTGTGACTGACGAGAGGCTGAAGTCCTGCAGGGGTTGCGGGAGCCTGGGCAGCTCCCCCAGCCAGTTCCTCTGAGCTTTTCTTGCCTTTTTCCTATGGGAAAAGGCAGGACTAGAAAGGGGAAATTTGAGACAGAAAGTGGAAAGACACTTCAATGTCTGTGTGCATCATACCTAAAGCAGGCCAATGAATGCTGTTTTCTAGTAGAAAGCTTGCAGAGGGCTGATAAAAAGTTTGCATGCTGTTTAGAGAAGGCCTATGACAGCATTCAGACATACTCTGTCACAGAGCCTGAGACAGGTTTTAGGTAGAGCAATATAGCTCAGCAATGAATTCTAACATGCTACTGTCCAATTAAAATGGTGAAGCAAAAGACTCTAATCAGCTAAAATCTTGTTGGGCTTGACTGTGGACTGAAAACAAAGCAGAATGAATTCAAACCCAATGAAACAAAACCAGGGAGGGGAATATTTCTTTATTCCACATGGATCAGTGTGTATTTTATCTTAGTGTTACATGATGCATATTAATGATGGTTAGACTTTCATATTTGATATTTTCAGTTTCATAATCATCAGAAAATTTGGATGCATTTTCATATCCCATTATTGGCTTTGCACTGGATAACACTTCTCGGGTTTTGCGACTTTGGCTTTAGCTGAAATAGAAACATTGTACCAGAGGTATACTTGAAACTGTGGTCAAGGAAATCTGATTTCTTGTTGCTTACATGAACTGGCTGCTTTAAGTCAACATTTTGTCTTTCAAGAGAGCAATTTTATTGGCCATCATTCTAACAATAATCTAGTATTAGTTATTTGTAAAAAGCTATCTTTTAAAGATGGCTATTCCAAAGTAATTTTTAAAATGCACAATTTAAGCTATAAAAATCAACTCGGAAAACTCAGCTGTATTTTTTCCCTCTCTCTCAAGATCTAAATGAAGCAATTATGAATTTTACTTGAAACTTAGTTTATTGTTTACCTCACTTGGCTTAGTGGTTTATAGTAGCTCTGGAAGAGGACGTGCCCTCTGAAAGCACCAGTAGTTGCAAACCAAAGGATTTGGACAGTAGTCTGGGAACTGACTTGGACATATGGAAACATTCACATTACTCAGGTACAAATGCTGAAAGATGTCACAGGCTCCTTTTGAGCATCTGGGCAAGAATCTCTCCTCCACAGTTAGAAGGTAATGAAGTAAAAGCTCAACTTGGCACATCCCTTCTTCATACGCATTTCATGTTTTAGGCAGCACCTCATTCTGCTGTTACTGCTTTTGCTTTCCTGCCTGTAGATCACACTGTGCATCAAACTGTGTCCTGTTATCTGTACCAGATGGTCAGGTCCCACGGAGGGATTTGGGCTTGTAACCAGTAATGACATTTCAGTGCAGCAGCAGCAGCAGCAGTGTGTGTGTTGTACTGTTAGATGCAGTGTAATATGGAGGAGTTGTTTATTATAAACTGAGGTCCCTGATGCCTTTTTACAGTGATTGTCCAGGAGGGAAGGTTAAAGGTCTCATGTGTTCCCTGTCTACCCTGTGCCTCCACAATGTAAGAAAAGATTCATTTAGTCAGTGTTCCTTTTCTCCAGAGAGCAGCCTTGTTGGCCAGTATTATCTGTTCTTCTATAAAATGACCAGTCTGTTAGAGGTTTTGTTTATAAAATACACAATGCAAGTTAGTCAGCAAACACAATTCTTGATTTTTCTCTTGTGGAGTTCCAAGTGAAAATTACCTAATCAGCTTTTCATGAAGTGTGTTTAATCATAATGTTTCTTCACTTGGCTTGCAGATTTTGGAGTGAGACTTAGAAGGGCATGTGCCTTGGTGAATCAAAGCTGGCCAAAGTGTGGGTGGCAGAGGTTTATAGACACATTTTATGCTTGCTTTAGTTCAGGAACCAGTGCCCCTGGGGTCAGTGAAAAGGCTTCAGATAATGCTGAAGTCATGTGTGCATGGACTGAATATGACCTCGGATGTTTATATGCTACCAGCTGGCTAGTGAGTTGTATGCACAATGTACAGCTTTAATGTTCCCTTGCAGAGGCTGCTCCACTCTCTCTCTTGCTCTGCTAGGACAAAAACCTGGTGAGAACATGAGAAAGTATTATGTTTAATGAAGGGAAGGAAAAGAGGAGCCAGTGAAAAGGAAAGTCACTAATTGATATTTTGGCATGTAACAAAGATCTTCTACATAGATTTTACATCTGTGCAAAACAATAACTTCATTAATCCCTCTGAACTGTGTTCTCTATTGTTCTCATCTGTAGCTAAAACCTTTGCCTTTAGGAATTAGTCCAAAAGATCAGAAGATTATTGTTGCATTATGATCTGCAGATTGTGTGTGTAGATTTATATGTTAAAATTGCCAAATTAATTGATGTGTTATTATTTTTTTAAATCTTAAATCTGCTGTTTGGTCTATGGCTTGGCATAACACCATGAAGTCCCTAAACACAAAAGAAGAGTGCTTTGGAATGCAAAGTGCCTGAATACTGACGTCAGGTAAACGTGTTTCAGGTTGCAAGCCAATATATCTTTTTGAAGTGACCTCCATTTGAAAAAGAAGCGTTCAAAAGTTTAATTAGCTTTAAATAAGTTTCTGTAACTGAGAGCAAATGGCAATTTCATGACAGAAATTTCACCGTGTCCACACTTGGAACTGAAATGGTAAATATCAGCAAAGATAAACTTTTTAATGTCTACGTAACAACAGCACTGGGGAGATTAATGTACTGAAAGCAAACAATTACATTGTTGTTTCTTATCGTATCTGATTAGGGTACTTGTGAGAAGGACCTCAATAATTTTGCTCTTCTGCTTGTAAACAGAGTGACTGCTTAGATAATAGTCTCTAGTTGTGACATCCCTTAGCAACACATTGTGAAAACACAAACATGCTGCTTTATTAACCATTCCACCATGACTGTGTTTTAAATTCATTTGGAGGATATATTCTCAGATAATTACGAAGAGGGGCATGCAAGAGGCCACATCTGGCTATGAGGTACGTACTGTAGGAACCTGCCCTGTTGGCATCGTAAGTGCAGAGTCTGGCAGAGTTTGGGCAGCGCAGGAGCTGCCCACCCAAAAGAGTGGGCTCTTTGGGTAGCATTTGATGTAAAACAGAAAGAAAACACGTGGCAACCTGCTGTGATGATTTGTGAAGGATCTGGAGAAGGGGGTGCAGAAGGCCAGGAAGCACAGCTTTGTGTGCTAGGTAATGTGGGCAGATGAAGGTGTTTCCTTGAAGGGTTTTGAGCCAGAGACCAGGAAGTGACCCCAGGTTGGTAGTGATGGCCATGGGCTGCCTGGGAAACTGGAGCCTGAGCGACGCCTGCAGAGAGTTGGCAGTGTGTAAGAGCATCAGCCACCACACTGAAGGGACAGCAGTGGTTGTAGGTGCTATTAACACTGTTCATCAATGTAAAGAGTAATAGTCTATATTTTCATATACATGGAATTAGACACATTGCTGGAGAACAACTCTCCTTTCCTCTCCTCCTGTCACTATGTTTGGGTGTGAATGCTGACTCCCCTGATGCAGATAAACCTCCTCTGACGAAAGATGTGGTCCCCATCCCTGAGGATATTTTCTGCCTTCCAAACTGGGTTTAACGGGGAACTAATCAGTTAACACATTTCAACTGCAATGCAGTAAAGAAGTGTTATTTTTGATAGAAAGGTGGGCTAAATTCAGTTTTATGAATTACTCCATCCCACTTCTCATGAATGGTAGCCCTGACAGTGGTAAGATGTTTTGTTGCAAATTGATGGGGAACAGCTGCCTTGTGAATGTAGGATGTTAAAATTAAGGGATTAGAGACAAGATACATGTTACACTTGATCCATTTATGGAGCAAAAATCAAGGAACAAAAAGTGTGCTGGGGTTTAAAGAGAAATCTTTTTGTTTTCTAATGCTGGCCTACATTCCTCTAACTCTTTGTAAGGAATAAATGACACACACTAAGGGCAATATGTAACTTTTTTTTTTTCCCCTAGAAAAAAAGAAATCATGTTATTCACACCAAATAAATAATTATTTTAGAACTCAGTATTCTTTTTAAAATACAAATCTTAAAATAGTGCATAGATACGCTTAAAATTATTCTTAATTTAGACATTTTATATATATTTATATGTATTTATTTTTATATTAATTTAGACATTCTATATATAGAGAGACATTACATATATATAATTAATTATAGCCATTAATTTAGGCACAGCTTTTAGTGTAACAAACAGGGCAGATATTTGGTATAAATTGAGATCCATATTGTTCCAGCTATATTGCTAACACCACTCGTTGATTTGGCAACTGGCAGAAACACCAATCAGCAATCCACTTTTCTAAATCATCTGACTTCTTTCAGCTTCTCATATTTATAGAACATATGGCTACAGTAATAAAAAGAATAAGATGCCTTTCTTTATTTCATATCTCTTTATTTGAGATGGAGTAATAGGGTATTGTTTTGAGTTTTAAAAAGTCAGCTTTTGTTCTATTTAAAAATTGTTTTCCTCTTCTCCAACGACAGCATTGATTAGTCTTTGCCGTCTTCAAGGATCCTTTTTCTTATTGCTTCCTTAAGGTCTAAATGCTGAATATGCAAAATGATGATCTTAACTAGTGTCTAATGAGTGAGGCTGGGAATCAAGACAACATTTCTCTCTTATTGACAAATTCATTACTTCAGACTATGGTTATTCTTCATGGAAGGCTGAAGGGCATAATTAGTGTTTGCAAAGTAACTCGAGATACTTGGATGAAAAGCACTTTATACAAAGTGTGAAGTGTTTTACTTGAAGAAACATGATCTGGCAAGTACAGTGGGACAGGACATAGCTGTGCAGCAGTCACAAGAACATGTTCTCCCCTCACCAAAATGCTTCAGTGAAATTATGATAGTCTACTGTTTTTCTAGCTCATTTTGTTTAAATCTGAACTTTTCTACAGGTATTCGTTTTTCTTTTCTTCGCATGACAGTGTTGATACATACAACTAAGAAAAAGCCACAGATTTTTCTTCTGTTTGTCAAGAAAGTGAAACTTTGTAAGTGAAATTTAAGAAATTCCTTTTCAGACTGGCTGTACTTGATGATAATAGCCAGTTTTCAGTTAAAGGGATTAACAAATACAAATCAACACTATTTGACCCCAGTTCTCTATGTTTGCTAAAACAGCATTTCTTAGATGGTGATGATTGTGCAGAGATCTTTAGTAATCTATACGGGCCCAGGGTCAGACAGACTGGTGCTTTCGGTTAACCACAATGCTCATGAGGGTGCACTCAATCCCCTGGTCCAGATCATTGATAAAGATATTAAACAGAACTTCCTTCTGCTACGCCCCAATACCAAGCCCTGGGGAACACCACTTGTGACCAGCCACCAGCTGGATGTAACTCCATTCACCACCACATTTTGGGCTCAGCCATCCAGCCAGCTTCTTACCCAGTGAATAGTATACCGACCCAAGCCATAAGCAGCCAGTCTCTCCAGGAGAATGTTGTGGGAAAGTGTCAAAGGCTTGACTAATGTCCAGGTAGACACCATCCACAGCCTTTCCCTTATCTACTAGGTGGGTGGTTGTAGTGCTGTGCTTGTATTGGTAGCTAGAAAGGTGGCGATAACACATCAGTGTTTTGACTACTGCTGAGCAGTGCTCACACAGAGCCAAGGCTGTCTCCCCAACTTTCCCCTCCGTCCCCACCACTAGGCTGATCCTGGGAGGGGAGATAGCCAGTACAGCTGACCCAAAGTGACCAATGGAATATTCCATACATATGATGTCTGTTCATATATAAAAGCTAAGAAAAGAAGGAGGAAGGGGGGGCATTTGTTATTTACGATGTTTGTCTTTAGGAGTAACTTCTATGCGTACTGAAGCCCTGCTTCCCAGGAAATGACCAAACATCACCTGCTGATGGGAAGTAGAGAATAACATCTTTTGTTTTCCTTCCCTTCCACATGTGTGAATTTTGCTATTGCTTCATTAAACTACCTTTATCTTGGCCCACAAGACTTTTTCCATCTTGTTTTCTCCCTCCCTGTTCTGCTGAGGGGGTGAGTGATAGAGTGGCTTGGTGGCCATCTGGCGTCCAGCCAAAGTCAAGCCACCACATTTATATCTCGTCTAAATCTACCCTCTTTTGGGTGTAAAACCGTTATCCCTTGTTTAGGGTTTAGGAGATTTTCTTGCTTATATCTTGTTTAGGAGATATTCTTGCTACTAACTACAATGAATTCCACATAGCACAGATGTAACTATCAATTTTTGACCAGACAAATCCGTGTTAATGTTTAGCACCTGTCCTTTTCCTATTGAAGTTTACAGTAAGCATCATTGGACTGTATCACTGGCTGCCCCATTAATAAACTTTAACTGGAGCCCACCTCTCAGGCCTACTTATCAAAGTGTTTCTTTCTAATATATAAAGAAACTTTGGCTTGATAACATTACTAAAATCCTTCAGACTTCTGTCTCTCTTTTCAATATGTCTGTCTTGCTGTTCATTTAGACAACATTATTTTTAGGCACATAGCAGTCTCAGCCTCATTTCTACCTTTTGAAAGTTCAGGGAACTATTGATTGCCATTACTAGTGATGATAACTTTTCAAGGTTATCCTCAGCAATGAGGTAAACTTCAAACAGTGGGAAGGGAAGGAAAGGATAGTTGGAAAAATAAATACAGCAAATATCTTTATTTATTTGTATCCACGTAGATGAAAATTAAAGTATTTTGTGACAACCTGTGATTCCCTTCCTACTTTGAAGTACCCAGAAGAGAAGAATTAATAAAAGCAACAAGAAATTGATGGAAGAAACACACTTTTTTATTATAATAATTTATGTGTACAGTGTAAATATTGAAGGACTGTCATAGGAGTTAAGTTCTCAGATGGTGATCTCAGGCATTTTTACATCTTTATTACCTTTTTTCTCTCATTAATTCCCTGCAATTGCTAATATTGGAAGGAAAATTGCATAGCATGGAAATGCACTCATCTATTCAGCATCTATAAATGCACACTTTATGAGTTGTGCCTGTACATACAGCAGATAGTAAATGTCATAGAGAACATGAACATGTTGGAAGACTAATAAGAAAATTAATTACTGTGTACATACATTCAGATAAAGGACATGCAATTTATCTAATCCAAGATCTGCAGAGGTTGTTTTAGCTGCTTATATTGCCTCGTAGTGGTTTATCTAACACTTTTTCCCTCCCTACAGCAACACACATATGCACATATGCCTGAATGCACTCCAGATACCCAAGGCTAATGCCATTCAGATGCCCTGCTGTGTCCCATTGTCTGCTTTGCTGAAGGGCAAATCTGTAGTAGTGACAGTGTAAGCATAGCAATTTGCTTACAGATGTTGGATTTGCTTCTTTGCTGCATTGAGTCTATTATTTTCACTCATATCAGGACCATTTTTACCACTCCTGTGCATCCCTAAAACCATAATAAAGCTTCAATATATGAATAAAGTGACAAAACCCCTTTTGCTCTCAGGTTGGTTCTTAATCTAGGAACATGACCTGAGATGGAGGGTATAGCTGGCTTTTTGTGGGAATCTTAGGTTAGATTAGAAATAAACTGCAATAGGAAAACCTGTTAGACTTAAGATAGGTGTATCTGTGACCACCAAGCAAGCACCTTTGCACAGGAAAGAGAGTGAGGAACTGAAAATATTACTGTGTGGTCTTCCTTTGAGCAGATGTTTTTATCTGGGGACAGTCTGTAATGCATTTCCTTGACACTGAACTTCCACCCTGGACTCCTGCTTGAATGTCATGGACAAATGGGCCTGCACCCTCAATAAAGCAGACTAGGAGCCATGAATAATCTGAGACAAATAATGTCAATATCAACTCAAAAATGAATCACAAAGCCAGTCTAGGAATCCTCTGAATGGCATGCTATGGGGCCATACACAAGTCTACGTGGCTGGATGGGATCCACCCAAGTGTACTGAGGGAGCTGGAAGAAGTGCTCACTGAGCTGCTCTCCATCACTTGTCAACAGCCATGGCTAACCAGGGAGGTCCCAGAAGACTGGAGGTCAGCCAGTGTGATACCCATCTACAAGAAGGGCAGGAAGGAGGATCCAGGAAACTACAGGCTTGTCAGCCTGACCTCCGTGCTGGGGAAGGGTGTGCGGCGGATCATATTGAGTACCATCAGGTGGCACATGCAGGACAACCAGGTGATCAGGCTCAGCCAGCATGGGTTTATGGAAGACAGGTCCTGCTTGACGACCCTGATCTCCTATGACAACAAGACGACCCACCTAGTGGATAAGGGAAAGGCTGTGGATTTTTTTTACCTGGACCTTAGTGAAGCTTTTGACATTCTCTCCCACAACATTCTCCTGGAGAGACTGGCTGCTCATGGCTTGGGTGGATGTACTGTTCGCTGGGTAAGAAGCTGGCTGGATGGCTGAGCCCAGAGTTACATGGTGAATGGAGTTACATCCAGCTGGTGGCCGGTCACAAGTGGTGTTCCCCAGGGCTCCGTAACAGGGCCAGTCCTGTTTAATATCTTTATCAACAACCTGGACCAGGGGATTGACTACACGCTCAGTAGGTTTACAGATAACACTAAGTTGGATGGGGCTGTTGATCTGTTTGAGGGTAGGAAGGTTTTCACAAGGGGATCCAGACAGGCTGGATTGATGGGCCAAGGCCAACTGTATGATGTTCAACAAGGAGAAGTGCCAGGTCCTGCACTTGGGTCTCAAGAGCCCCATGCAGCGCTACAGGCTTGGGGAAGAAGGGCTGGAAAGATGTGTGACAGAAAAGGACCTGGGGTCGACAGCCAGCTGAACATGAGCCAGCAGTGTGCCCAGGTGGCCCAGAAGGCCAACAGCATCCTGGCTTGTATCAGCAGTCGTGTGGCCAGCAGGGCAAGGGCAGTGACTGTCCCCCTGCACTGGGCACTGGTGAGGCGGCACCTGGAACCCTGTGTTCAGTGTTGGGCCCCTCACTGCAGGGGGGACACGGAGGGGCTGGAGCGTGTCCAGAGACGGGCAACGGGGCTGGGGAAGGGGCTGGGGCACAAGTCTGATGGGGAGCGGCTGAGGGAGCTGGGGGTGTTCAGCTGAGGTTGGACCTTGTCGCTCTCTGCAACTCCCTGGCAGGGGGCTGTAGCCAGGTGGGGGTCAGTCTCTTCTGCCAGGGAACAAGTGATGGGATGAGAGGAAATGGCCTCAAGTTGCACCAGGGGAGGTTTCGATTGGATATTGGGAATAATTTCTTCACTGAAAGGGAGGTCAAGAATTGGAAGAGGCTGCCCAGGCAAGTGGTGAAATCGCCATCCCTGGAGGTATTTAAAAGATGTGATTACGGGGCACTTAGGGATGTGTTTTAGTGATGCTCTTGGTAGTGCTAGGTTAACAATTGTTTTTGATGACCTTAAGGGTCTTTTCCAATCCAAACGATTCTATGATATATGAATGAGTTCACCATTGCTAGTGTGAAACTTCAAAACAATTTGATTTAAGAAGTGCTGTAAAATTATTTTTGCAGGGCTAGTCCTTGCTTTAGTTTTAATACAAATATTTCTTTTGTTTTGTTTGGTTTTTTGTGGGGTTTTGTTTGTTTGTTTTCAGTAGAAAGGTAAGCGGAGCTTGTTCCTACTTGTAAGGCATGATTAAAGAAAAAGCTGAATGAAACATATCTCCTAGCTTGAGTTTCTTGATGGTGTTTTTTTTTTTAACCCATTATATAACTACTTTTTCTAAAACTATTATGTACTATATTGCAGGGGAAGCCTCGGCTTATTTACTAATCAGATATTTATTTCACACTTGTCCCTAATTTAACTGTTGTAGACATAGACAGCCTATGTTTGAGATACCTCTAGATTTTTTTCTTTTCTTTTCTCTTATAAAATACCTCCAAACTCCTGTAGTTCTCACATATCCCATCTAGACATGACTTCTGCTTCACGCCTGCCAATTTGAAAATGGACAACAGACTATTTGGAACGTGTAAAACGATTTTGTTCCTTATGAGCAAGAAAGTGTTTTTTCTTTATTCTAGGGAGATTGCTTTTTATTGACTTCAAACATGTTCATTTAGTAGGGCCTCCTAAGGGGAAAAATAACTGATGCTGACGAATTTTCTGCAATGTGTTAAGTAATAAATATAAAAAGAAGCAAATTCTAAAAAAATGTGCCAAGGAAAAAAAAACACAGAGAGTATTCACATTTACAGGCTCAGTTATCCACGGTTGTGAGGCCTCTGCACGCGGTGTCATTCACACTACAACTGTACCTATATCTTCTTATTTTATGTTCTTCCAATACCCTTTCGAATGCATTCATTATTGCATAGTCCATGAAGCCTAGGCTTTGGGAATAATTTTACGGTATCTTTAGACTATTTTTTTTTTTTCTGAATGCTTTTCAGATAATGTGTTAGCAAATGCAATAATTGCCATTTTTTGGCATGGCTTGCCGCAGGAATGCTTCCCCACCTTAGTCAAAAAGATCCATGAAGTTTCAGCACATCTATAGTCTTCGCTGTGTAGCAGTCATGAAATGGACTCTAGAACAGACATTTTCAGGGTTATGGTTTACCTGAAAACCTATTTCTGTAGCCTGACCAAAGTTGCAGCCAGGGTGTCCATAGATCCACCCGTGATAGTCAGGAGCTGGAGAACCATTTGCAGCTACTGAAGGATTGTCTACATGGGGAAACCAACTGGCAAATGCAGACTGGAACAAGCTTTATCACTTCTATAATAAATACATCAAAGCACTCCCCACATTCTCTGTATCTACAAAAACAGTGGAATAAAGGTTACGTGCTGTGGTTTGTACCTCCCTTGCCAAAGGTAAGAGCTTTGCTTCTTCCTGCAACAATGGCAAATAACAGAACAGATATTTCATCACATCCATGCTGCTTTTCTGCCTTTATTATCTGATCTCATCCCTCACATTTCACAACAGGGAAAGAGGAATTAGCAACAAAGGAGCTGTAGACTGCCACAGCAGAAATATCTCCAAATAAATTGTTGTTTCAGAAACTACAGGAAAAACCCTTCTTTCTAGTCACTGAGGGTCTTTGTGTATCTGCAAATATTCAATGTGGTTTCGGCTTAGTTAGTGATTGCATAATTATAAGATTTCTGCAACAATTTCCACCTAAATTTCAACGATCTCTAACCATTTTAAGTATTACCTGCAGACATTTTAGAAAATCCTTCAATAACTGCTCAAACCAGTGATTATATAATGCACACACATTCCTGTGTTTAACTCCATGTTTACTCTAAGAAGTAATCATCAAAACACTCCTTCAAACTTCAATACCAGGTCATTAAGAAGAAGAGTAAAACAACAGCTTCAGTGCTTCAGCTGACATCCTTAATCTAACCTCAAAAAAGGATTACAGTGCATTATTGACATTTTTGATCATCTAACAATTTAATTCATGTAAATAAGTGTTTTGACCATCAATTTCACAGAAACCTGGGGAAAAACAGGGACTTTTTTCCTTTCTTTTTTTGCCATGCTTTGGATAATTTTATTCTGGGTTTGGATAGCTTGTCAAAATAGACCTTGAGCCAAAGCATAACAGTTTCAAAGCCTAGAAAATATGAAATGAATACAGCAGTATCAATCCAGCTACCTTATTGTAAGTAAGATTTTTTGAGCGTTCAGTATTTTTAGTTCCAAATAAAACTGTTACCTCTAATTTGAGGTTTGCAACTACAAACAGCAATATTATGAATATGTCCTAAACCTCATGAACTGAGCTGAGAACATTTTCAGCAAACAAGGTAAAAATAATGTTTTCCCTTTCTCAAAATTTGTCCTCCCAGAGCTACATGTTGCAATTCACGTTTGGCTTATCTTCATACCCATGCAGAGTATGAGCTGGGAAAGAGTTTAAATACCACTAAGGACATTTAGGTGCAGCAGATGATTTTCCTCCTGTATCTTTGCACCACTGGTCAGAGAAACCAATTTAGAAGGTGAAAAGGAAGCAGATACATAACATATATGGTTTATGTCAATGTAGATGTGATCAGGGAGAGGTAGGTCTGAGCTTAATGTGGGTCCTTTGGGATACTTAACATTCTTGCATGGGTTGTCCTCTGTGTACACCATTAGTTCTGTAAAGACCCTAAATCACTAGTTTTTCTGTTGGTACAGGTGACTAGTGGGCATTTACACCACTGTACAAAATTGAAACAAAATTCAACTTTTAATACAAAAAGTGCCACAGAAACAGAGCCAACAGAAGATATTTCTCTCCTTCAAAGTATTGCCATGTGAGTCCTTTCTTTTACAAAAACATCTTCACAGACTCCAGCCAGGTGGACCTCACAGATGAAGATCAATAAGGAAAAAAATCAGTTTATGTAATTGCTCTGCTGTGCTGCAGTTTATTGCCTTTTTGAGAACAGGGACATAGGGAACTTCTTTGGCTCTGTCTTCTCTGACCATAAAACCAGATATTAGAGATCATAGACTATAAATGTGTTTGTATTGGCACCCTGCAAAGATTTGAGAGTGATTTGCAGTTAATATTAGATGACTCGTTTTCCAAGTGGCAAACTGACAGTAACCAGGCTAACTGTGAGTCGGTTAAATTGGCTATTACTGTGGATGTGGCATACTATTTTTTATTAAGGGATTTTAAAAACCTACACTAATTTTGCAAATTACTAAAGAAGGGCTGAAAAACAATAATTTTCTTTTTGTTGAAATGATCATTAAAATGCAGAGGATAAATAAAACCCTACCTTCAGGCTAAAAAGTCTGGATTGCTGTCTGCTTGCATTCTCATTAGATCTGAAAGTAATTCTTCTATTTGAATTTCTATTTCATTTAGTTAGTCATAGGGTGGAGGCATTTTTTTTCTTGATTTTGTTTTAGTAAAGTGCTGTAGAAATGTTTTAAGCATGCTTGAGGGAGTCTTGGGACTTTTTGGAAGTGGGCACTTTGCTCTGGGTCTGGCTCTGCCCTGAGCAGCAGCATCATGACTGTCTGTCAGGCACTGAAAGGTGTTCATGCTAAGCGTAACTGTTTGGAGAGGTTTCTCCTCCAACTGTCTAGAGACTTAAATGCAGAGGTCAATGTTCGCAGTGCACTGGAGTCGTTTACCAGAAGTGCAATTTAGATATTAGATGATTTCCTACAAAATATTCTTAATATTTACAATGTCCAAAATTGTTACAATATTTATATTCTTAGTACTTAGGATATCGTAATTTGTTATGAATATGCAATTGGCTGGAGAGAGAAGAAGCAGTTTTGGTGGCAGATGGGTCTGTGTTGGTAGAGGTTGTTTGTAACAGCACTTCGTGAGAATGTGCATGGACCCTGCTAATCCTGTTGAGGCATGAACTAATTAAGGTATAAATACTAATAGAAACCCTACTTGTTTTGGCTAGAAAAAACATCATCTAGGGTCATAAATACGATAAGTAATTTTATATAATTTGAAAACTTCATGTTTAATCAGCAACTCATTGTTACAGAGAGTTAAATGTTAATGCAGCGTGTTTTATACTGACCCCACAAAAACAATTTCTAGGGTAAGGGTCAAGAATGAAAATATATGTATTGTACTGGTATGGTTCCTGGGCCAGGCCACATATACAGTGTATTTTTGGAAGTGTTCAGGTGACTGCCCTAAACTAGTATACATTTCAAAAGGGTGTATCAGCTCGGTGACACTCTTAGAAAGCAGCTCTTTGTTCTGCACTTTCCCACCAAAGGAATAAAGCCTCCACTTTTCCACCTTTCTGCATGTAAAACTACTTCAGGAGGCGCTCATATCATTGTGGTAGAAGCTGCAGGATTGCGTAGATTGTAATTTCAGAACACATCCTGGTTTATCAAAAGCATAAACACACAGTTTCATCCAGCTGGATTACTTTGGTTTCTGATGTGCCTGCAAATACTGCCATGATAAAAACTTATATTCTTCTGTTATTCTGTCTTAAATGATGGAGAAAACTGTTTTTAAAACAGTTTGTGCTGTTTTTAAAATGTTTTTAAAACATTATGTGCTTCTTATAATTTATGCTACTCGTTTCATTTTGCATTCTACTTAAAAGAATCTAGATAAAATAACTGGTCCAACATCAATGGCAAAAACTATCTGTCAGGAGGGCTTTAGATATTGTGGATGTGCTTATGGCAGAAGGATGACCTCTGATGACAGCCCTCTGTCTCCTCCAGCAGTATTCTGTCATTCTATGGATATTGTAACATGATGATTAACTTATTTTTACAAGGCAGTTGAACAGGAATGTTAATAAATGTGAAAAGTTTTATATACAACTTTCATTTTCTGTTTTGGTGAGGTTTTTAAAATAATATACTGCGGACCTGTAAGAAATTAAACGTCTCTTTAAGCTGATCAAGAATTCAGATCCTAATGTGGCAATTTGTTGTAATGAATATAGAGTTAAAAAAAGGCAAGCATCCCTTGTTAATGTCTTCCTAAGCTGCTTCCTTTTGGTATAACAGGGCTATGTGGAAACTGATAACACAAACTGCCTGGGGCTAGTGGCATGGGTCCTGCTTCCCATGTTCTGGTAAGGTCTGATCCTCTGATACCAAGCACAGAAGCAGCATTTTCCTACTTTGGCAGGAAACATCTTTGCAGTGCTTGGATTATTATATAATCACAGAAATATTAAATTATCTTGAAACAGAGATAAGCCAGACACTAATATTGCCAGATACTGACTCTATGTTGAAGGGCTTTCATTTATTCTGGAACCTCACACTGTCTCCGCATTAACTCCTGGGTTCCTATGAACATCACACTTGGCATCGTTGTGTGGTACGTGAGACATACCAATACGATCCCTCCTCATTAACAGAGCTCAGAGTCTATTTTGACAAAATACAGAGAATACTGATGACCTGATTTGATCTTGTTTGACCAGTAAGTACTACTATTTGTTATTCCAATGATGTTGTCCAAATACTGTGAAAAAACATAACTGATTTTTAACTCAAGGTTAGCATTTCCAAATTACCCTAGAGATTAATCACAGCCCAAAAATTAATGTAATCTCTTGATTGCTCATCATTACTTCTTAATATATGAGAAATATTTTACCAACAAAGCTAACACATGAAGTAGAAGATAGCTTTACTTAATGATACATTTTTCTAGTTTATCTTAGACAAAATCTTTTCATTCTTAGAAAAAATATTTTGTTGAATAAAGCCATTGTTTCATCTAGCTCAAAAGCTTGCTTTTAACACTGAAAAATAGCAGGTAATCAGTAGTGGTCATTGTAAATGAAGGAACATTATCTTTCATAAAGTTCCTCTCCAGGCCAGCAGTAATTTAGGTTGGAGACGAGAAAGTCTTTAACAGGCTGGGAGCTTTAACAACTCTACCTGAAGCCACTGGAAATATTTTCAATTAATTCAAAGATAGTTTTCCTGAGCCACTTAATTTATGCCCTAAAGCAGAAGGTTTGTTAAGACTTATAGTAATTATTATCATTATCAAAACTGCAGGTACTGGCCTCAACGTATAAGCATTTTATCTTTGCCTGGATCTCAGCAAATAACATCTCATACTACAAAAGTGTCAGAACATTTGTAGATTTTCACTAGCCTAGGGGAAAAAAAAAAAGCTTTCTCAAGGAAGTTCATGTGTGGATATTCTCCTGGTTCTTCTAAAGCAGGTATAGGAATTTAACAAATGAATACATGCCTAGTACTTGCCATGCTCCTGGATCTCAATCATATAACCCAATTATTCTGAAAAGAGGTATTTGAAATACTTGAACTCAACTAAGAGGACTCTTATGATCCTCAGAAGTGACTAGGTAAAGGGAACCACTTTTTCAATATTATGTTACACGACAGCCCAACCACTTCAGCTAATAGTTTGCTTACCTTTTTATGCATATGCACCACCTAATCCTCTTCTGAATCTGTGACAACAGGGATTCTGTCGGCACTTCTCTGCACACAGAAGCTGCAGTTGGAAAGGAAAATTGCACAATATGGGTGTTTAGTCAAAGCAAGTAAATGTGTCCAAGAACAGTTCAATTTCTAATGAAAATCTTTCTAGGTACAAAGGCCTGGCTTGCCTGCTCCTTTGTCTGCAGCTCCCAGTGTCTGCAGGTGTCTCCAATTTAGTTGCCCAGCACAGGACTTATTAATAATGGTTGGAAACATTTGCATTTGGAAGATGCAAAGTGTCTCAAAAGCAGAGTGTCAGCACTGATGAGCTCCAGAACTTCACAGATAGTACTTTGATGAATTCATTAATAAAGGATTGGAAGTGTTTTGCCTGCTAAGTGCGTGACATGGCAGATAAGAATATTCCCACTTTTCCTGGCCAAATGTAGAAGACTGTCTTGATTTCAGAAATGGGTACTTACTGCTTTTTCTGCCTCTCTGCACTCTTTATCTGGAGGTGGACTAAAGCAGTATGATGAGTAGTTTGGAGTAACCTGATTTTTAGATGCATGTCCCTCTGGTTCCCCAAGACTGGCAGAGGTCCCTGCAGGTTACTCGTTCAGGAGCTGTGGGCAGCAGTGTGCTGCACAACAGCACAAATCGAATGCTTTCAGATTGGTCTGCGAAGAAGCAAGGCAGCAGCTAACAGCATCAATTAAGAAGGGATATTTAACTGCAGTCTGAGCACCTGAAGCATGTGGGGGAAAAGAAGGTCATCAGGAGCAGTCAGCATGGATTCTCCAAGAGGAAGTCATGCCTGACCAACCTGATAGCTTCTGTGATGGAATGACTGGCTGGGTAGACGAGGTAGACAAGGTAAAGCAGTGGATGTTATCTATGACCTTGACCTCAGCAAGGCTTTTGACGCTGTCTCCCACAGCATCCTCACACATAAGCTCAGGAAGCGTGGACTAGAGGAGCGGACAGTGAGGTGGACTGAGAACTGGCTGAATGGCAGAGCTCAGAGGGTTGTGATCAGCAGCACAGAGCCTGGCTGGAGGCCTGTAGCTCGTGGTGTTCCCCAGGGATCCGTGCTGGGTCCAGTCCTGTTCAACTTACGCATCAACAACCTGGAAGGAGGGACAGGGCGTACCCTCAGCAAGTTTGGTGACAATACAAAACTGGGAGGAGTGGATGACACACCAGAGGCTGTGCTGCCATTCAGCCAGACCTGAACGGGCTGGAGGGCTGGGAGGGAGGAACCTCATGAAGTTCAGCAAAGGCAAGTGTAGGGTCCTCACCTAGGGAGGGACAACCCCACACACCAGCACAGGCTGGGGCTGGCCTGCTGGAAGGCAGCTCTGTGGAGAAATACTTGGGAATCCTGGTGGACAGCAAGTTGCCCATGGGCCAGCAGTGTGCCCTTGGGGCCAAGAAGGCCAATGGAACCCTGGGGTTTCATTATGAGAAGTGTGGCCAGCAGGTTGAGGGAGGTGATCCTCTCCATCTGCTCTGCCATGGTGGGGCCACACCTGGAGTGCTGTGCCCAGGTCTGGGCTCCCCAGTTCAAGAGGGACAAGGAACTACTGGGGAGAGTCCAGCGGAGGGCTGTGAAGATGATGAGGGGGCTGGAGCATCTCCCTGATGAGGAAAGTCTGAGAGAGCTGGGCCTGTTTAGCCTGGAGAAGAGAAGGCTGAGAGAGGAGCTTATCAATATCTACAGAGATCTTAAAGGTGAGTGTCAAGAGGCTGGGGACGTGCTCTTTTCAGTGGTGCCCAGCAACAGGACAAGGGGCAATGGGCACAAACTGAAACACAAGAAGTTCCTTCTGAGTATGAGGAAGAATTTCTTTACCCTGAGGGCGAGAGAGCACTGGAACAGGCTGCCCAGAGAGGCTGTGGGGTCTCCTTCCCTGGACATGACTGTGCACCCTGCTTTAGGTGAACTTGCTTTAGCAGGGGGTTGGATAGTTGATCTCCAGAGGTCCCTTCCAACCCCAACCATTCTGTGATTCTGTGAAGTCTACCTAGCTTCTGCTTTAGACACCCAAATCTCACTTCAGACCTTTTCCTAAATTCTTATCTATTTAGAAGGAAAACATGATGGGTAAGTAAAATCCATGTTCCTGGCTCAGGTATTAATTCCTTTAAACATTCAGTTACATCATGCCTGCCCCTAAAGAAATCTGATTAGTACTACTGTATTTTTCACTCTGCCACAGCCATTAGAAGTAAAAGGCACCCTAAACCTCGGAACTTAACATGGGACCTTTCAGAAAAAGAAAACTTAGATTTATTCCACTGGAATTAGAACAAAACCAGATGTGGAGATCAGTTGGACTGTAAACCCAGCCAAAGTTAAGGTGCATTGGGCTCAGATAAGTTTCTTATCATGAATTATTCATGGCACCGAACTGTTAAGAAGATTCTGATTCTTTTCTTTAAGACATGTAACTTTAAGGATGAAATTATTTAAACCTTCAGTGCTTACAAGTTCTCACTATCTCTCAGAAAAGATTTTTTTCTATTTCTGAAAGCTTAAGTTCATAATTTTTTTTTTAGAATCTGGTGACTTTTAATGCTGCTTAAATAGTTACAGCAAGGCAAAATACATAGGACATGGAGCAACAAATGGATAGGTTATGATTTTAACCATGTCCTAAAATGCATGAACCCTCTGGGCTGGGCTAAAATGAAACTGGAAATCTAGGATGGGATCTGGCCTTAATGTACACGATTTTAGGCCCAAGATGGGCATACAGACCCCCTCTGGAGGCTGGCACATCTTTCCTCCTCTGCTGGTTATGAAGGCCACATAGGCATACAGTTCAGACCTAACCTTCAGATAGCTGAGAAAGGCAGTGTTATGGTTAATTTACAGTCATAGCCCTTGAAACCTCCCAGGTAGTAACTTTATGATTCCCAGTTATTTTTGATCTGCAAGCGAAGCAAAATATACAGAAATACATATGGAAGAAACCATGTTCTGTCCAAAGGCACGTTTCCTGTGTCAGAGGTAATGCCAGCTCTGCAAAAGAGCGTTCGCAAATTAACGTGTCAATGGTATAAACCTTACAAGCAGATCTGCGTTCCTGACCTCATAGGTAGGAAGCCTCACATCATCAGAGACCAAGCTGTTGTAACTTCATTCTGAAGGAAGGGAAGAAGAACAAACATAGTTGTGGAGTTTAAAAACAAAAAAAAATGAAAAAGAAGGGGAAAAAAGAACTGGACGTGCATAAAGGGCTCCTTCTGCAAGGTACTGAGTCTGAGTACTGACAAAATTCTGTCCTGTGTTTGAAAGAGCCCTGTGCTGAAGGAGGTCTTTGATCCTTGTACATGTAAACTCTGTTTCCAGTCTTTTTCTAAGCAGATAGTCTGCTTTGTGAAAAGTGGTTGATCAGTGGTTAAATTTCTCATTATCTTTGAAAGGGAGCAGATCTTCTGAATTAAACTCAGACCTGCTGAGATAATCGTTGAACTGGAAGGGGACTGTACCCTTAAAAACTCCCCTGCAGCTAAAGGAATGCCTCTTGAGTAAGGTGGTGGCTGCAACCAAAGTAGGGGGTACCTTTAGGAGACCGGGAGGGCCATTAATCATGGAGCAATTGCATTATGCTTAGATGGCCTGTAACTTACTCTGCAGCATGCAACAGATGTGTACAATATTCCCCTGTAATAACACGCTGTGTTGTGGGTTACTCACACATGCATAATATCAAGACATATTGTGGATATCTGCACTCCATGAGCAGATCATACCACTAATTTTGAGACTGCTCATGCACTCTGGTTTTTTTCATCAAGCATTGTTTCTGGATTGCATCCTGAGGAGAGTTTCCTTTACTTTCTGTTTTAGATCTCCAGCTCTAGTAGAATTAGGTAAGGATCTCTCACCAGAGGAAGAAGTTTCTATGTAAGCTAACAGGAACTGGATCTAGTTGAAGCTGTGACAGGAATATGGAAAGTACAGGTTGTGGAAGCTGGTAGCAATGACTCCCTTGAGGCGATGAAGAGCCGGTAACAACAGATAAAAAGTGGTCCACAAACAATAAGCAATTACCTAGGAGGTGCCTAGAGAACTGGAGAATAAACAGCTGTTAATTTAATTCAGAGAATAATAGAATAATAGAATGATTTTGATTTGAAAAGACCCTTAAGATCATCAAGTCCAACTATAAACCTAACACTCCAAAGTCCACCACTAAACCATGTCCCTAAGTGCCACATCTACATGTCTCTTAAAGACCCTCAAGGATGGTGACTCCACCACCTCCCTGGGCAGCCTGTTCCAATGCTTCACCACCCTTTCAGTGAAGAAATTATTCCTAATATCCAGCCTAAACCTACCCTGGTGCTACTTGAGGCCGTTTCCTCTTGTCCTGTCACTTGTTCCCTGGCAGAAGAGACCAACCCCCCCCTGCCTACAGCCCCCTGTCAGGGAGCTGCAGAGAGCGACAAGGTCCCCCCTCAGCCTCCTTTTCTCCAGGCTGAACACCCCCAGCTCCCTCAGCCGCTCCCCATCAGACTTGTGCCCCAGCCCCTTCCCCAGCCCCGTTGCCCGTCTCTGGACATGCTCCAGCCCCTCCGTGTCCCCCCTGCAGTGAGGGGCCCAACAATGAACACAGGGTTCCAGGTGCCGCCTCACCAGTGCCCAGTGCAGGGGGACGGTCACTGCCCTGGTCCTGCTGGCCACACGATTGCTGATACAGGCCGGGATGCTGTTGGCCTTCTGGGCCACCTGGGCACACAGCTGGCTCATGTTCAGCTGGCTGTCGACCAGCACCCCCAGGTCCTTTTCTGTCACACATCTTTCCAGCCCTTCTTCCCCAAGCCTGTAGCGCTGCATGGGGCTCTTGAGACCCAAGTGCAGGACCTGGCACTTCTCCTTGTTGAACATCATACAGTTGGCCTTGGCCCATCAATCCAGCCTGTCTGGATCCCCTTGTGAAAACCTTCCTACCCTCAAACAGATCAACAGTCCCATCCGACTTGGTGTTATCTGTAAGCCTACTAAGCGTGTAGTCAATCCCCTGGTCCAGGTTGTTGATAAAGATATTAAACAGGACTGGCCCTGGTACTGAGCCCTGGGGAACACCACTTGTGACTGGCCACCAGCTGGAAGTAACTCCATTCACCACCACCCTGGGCTCAGCCATCCAGCCAGCTTCTTACCCAGCGAACAGTACATCCACCCAAGCCATGAGCAGCCAGTCTCTCCAGGAGAATGTTGTGGGAGAGAATGTCAAAAGCTTCACTAAGGTCCAGGTAAAAAAAATCCACAGCCTTTCCCTTATCCACTAGGTGGGTCGTCTTGTTGTCATAGGAGATCAGGGTCGTCAAGCAGGACCTGTCTTCCATAAACCCATGCTGGCTGAGCCTGATCACCTGGTTGTCCTGCATGTGCCACCTGATGGTACTCAATATGATCCGCCGCACACCCTTCCCCAGCACGGAGGTCAGGCTGACAAGCCTGTAGTTTCCTGGATCCTCCTTCCTGCCCTTCTTGTAGATGGGTATCACACTGGCTGACCTCCAGTCTTCTGGGACCTCCCTGGTTAGCCAGGGCTGTTGACAAGTGATGGAGAGCAGCTCAGTGAGCACTTCTTCCAGCTCCCTCAGTACACTTGGGTGGATCCCGTCTGGCCCTATATATTTGTGTGTGTTTAAGTGGAGCAGAAGGTCACCAACTGTTTCCTCCTTGATTATGGGGGCTTCTTTCTGCTCCTCATCCCTGTCTTCCAGCTCAGTGGGCTGAGCACCTTGAGGGTAGTTGGTCTTGCTATTAAGGAATGAGGCTAAGAAGGCATTAAGCACCTCAGCCTTTTCCTCATCCTTTAAATCCTTCCAATCATCCATCCAATAAAGGATGGAGATTCTCCTTAGTCCTCCTTTTGTTCCCAATGTATTTATAGAAACATTTTTAATTGTCTTTCACAGCAGTAGCCACATTAAGTTCTAGTTGAGCTTTGACCCTTCTAAAAGTGCTTGTCTTCCAGCACTTGAGGATGGCCTGCTCCTGCCCCTTTAAGATTTCCTTCTTGATACTGTCCAGTCTTCCTGGACCCCTTGTCCCTTCAGGACTGCCGCCCAGGGGGTTTTGTCAACCAGTCTCCTAAACAGGCCAAATTCTGCCCTCTGAAGTCCAGGGTAGCAGTTCTGCTGACCTCCCTCCTTACTTCTCCAAGAAATGAAAACTCTAGCAATTCATGATCACTATGAACAAGACACCTCCAACCATCACATCACCCACAAGCCCTCCCCTGTTCACAAACAACAGGTCCAATGGGTGCCTTCCCTAATTGGCTCCCTCACCAGCTGTGTCAAGAAATTACCTTCCACACACTCCAGGAACCTCCTAGACTGTTCCTTCTCTGCTGAGCTGTTTTACCAGCACACATCCAGTAAGTTTAAGTCCCCCACGAAAACAAGGGCTAGAGGTAGTGAGACTTCTCCCAGCTGCTTGTAGAGTATTTCATCTGCCTCTTCATCCTGGTTGGGCGTTCTGTAATAGACTCCCACCAGGATATCTGGCTTGCTGGCCTTCCCCCTGATCCTGAGCCATAACCATTCAACCTTGTTGTTACTGTCTACTGCTCCACGCAATCGAAACACTCCCTAACACACAGAGCTACCCCACCACCTCTCGTTTCTTGCCTGTCCCTTCTGAAGAGTTTACAGCCATCCATTGCAGCACTCCCATCGTGTGAGTCATTCCACCATGCTTCAATGACGGCAACTACGTCCTAGTTTTCCTGCTGCACGATGGCTTCCACCTCCTCACATTTGTTGCCCATGCTTCAGGCATTGGCATAGATGCACTTCAGCTGTGCTATTGATCTCACCTCCAACACTGGCATGCCATCCCCAGGCTTGTATCTAGTAAGCCTGGTTTTATTCCCTTCCCCCTTCAAATCTAGTTTAAAGCTCACTCAATGAGCCCTGATAACACCTGAACTAGAATCCTTTTTCCCCTTTGTAGACAGGTGAACCCTGACTGTTGCCAGCAGGCCTGGTGCCAAGTAAACTGACCCAATGTAACAAAAACCAAATTCACTATCCTTGTGTTTTTGTATTCTTTTCCTGTGCAGAAAAAAACCCAGAAGGTCTCTTGCAAGATCTACCAAGAAGATCTGCAATATACCTTTCCATGTGAATTCCCCTTCTGCATTCTGCAAGGAATGAAGTGGAAATAGGAGAGCCTTCTCTTTTCCTCCTCTAGTTGTGAAGGGCTGGGGAGCAATTGTGATATCTGAGAGAAGTTCCCTCAGTTGACAGGAATATGAGCATGAGATGGGAAAGCAGGAGATATTTTACGAAACTCAAAACCTACCAGAATACATGTGTATTTCTGTTCAATTCTTCAGATGTTCCTCTGGAAAAATCATGTAAGACTCTTCTTAAAAAAAAAAAAAAAAAAGGTTACTCTAAATCAATATTCTCTCAGTTCTTGACATTCCATCAATACCCCAGGCAGGTTTCCTGGCCACCTCTGGCAGTCATATACTGCCTTGGTAGAAGTTCCCCTGCCAATGCAAGCAGTGAAGGACAGCTTGCATCACCTTGCCTTCTGAGGGCTTTTCTCCTGAGTTTCCTGCAAGGGATCCCCGTGGCAGCTGCTGCACAGAAGTCACCAGTGTACTCCATTTTTATCGTTACTAAGGGCAAATTCCCTTGAAGGTTTGAGCTTGGCAGGGTGCCACTCATTGACTCAACACCACTGTTTCAGCACATGGTTCTGCTGCTGTTTCTTTACAGCGCGTGTGGACAATGTATGTATTTGGAGCCTTCTGTCTTTCTGTTCATTCATTTTTGATCATATAAAACATTATTTTGTACTTGTTGAGATTTTCAACTTCCATCCGTAATTAAAGTGGTATAATGAGATAATCGATAGCCAGATCTCTTTTGTTTTAACTCAAAGTTATGGCCAGTTATCTACAGCTTCTCTCAATTCTTTTTTGGTACAAATCCCTTTACTTAGACTTAGGCCAAAAGTATGTTTTTTCTGGAAACTGTTGAAAGAAATGGTCCTGGCTGCCTACTTTTAACAAAAAATAATTGGAAAATATAAGGTTTCTCACTTTACTAAAAGGTATCTAATTTTTTGTGAGGACTCCTTTTGATTTTGATGAATGTAAGAATAATCTATCCACCTTCATTCATATCCAGTCATTGCTATTGTTTGTACCCTGTATAAGATACCAGCTTGCATGGGGAGCTCCAAAAGTGGTTATTGTGACGAAAAGCATTTGTGGAATATACGTATAAATTAACTTTTTTCTTTTAGTTATAAGAGAATGTTTAAAAAAAACTGGATAATTCTTGATATTTTTTTCTCCTTTTCTCCTTTTTCAGTTTTTATTTTTTGGAATTTTTTCTTTTTAAAAAAGTATTTTTAATTTTCTCAATTTTGCTACTCCAGAAGAAAACTTGGGGTCAGGGGAAGGGGGCAGGAATTTCCACTTATTACAAAAAGTTATTTCTTAAAAAATAAAATTCTAATTTGGCTTCAGCTCCTGAAGAAATCTTGACAAAATTCCCATATGAAATGATTGGATCAGATTTTTAAATTCCCCCTAAGAATATAGCTTTTACACATCAACACTCAGGTTTCAAGAAACATCACTTTGCCTACCTCATTTCAAAACAGAAAGTTGTATGTAGACACATGGAAAATATTATTTCCAAAATGACACAGAACTGTAAAAACTTATTAGTCTATACTCAGAACACTTTTTTTTGTCTTTAGTGGACAACAAATTTTGTTCTCATTGCCATTAAGTTATATCTGTGTGATGGGCAAACCTAAATGTTCCAAAATAAATCAGCAGAATAAAAGGGGAGATTTGAACAATAGCAAAGACGACAGCTGAAACCTTGTAAAACAAAACTGGGTTTTTTATCTTCTGTAACGCTTCTCTTTCATTCCTGTTGTACACCATTGTCTGCTGTCACCACTTACTACCTTGTATCTTTTTTGGGTTGTGAAGTACATAGGACTAGGACCTGTCTTTAGAATTTTGCAGGCTGCCATGGATGTCAGTGGTTCTGCATAAATATGGCAACATGAAGTGTTCAAGGCCAGGCTGGATGGGGCTTTGATCAATTTGGTCTAGTGGAAGGTGTCCCTGCCCGTGGCAGGGGGCTTGGAACTAGATGATCTTTCAGGTCTCTTCCAACCCAAACCATTGTATGATTCTATGACAGTGGCTGTTTGTACCTTCACAGCTGTTACCATGGTACACCCTGCCTATCTGTTTATACCCCGTGACTTTGGAAACACAGAATCTAACAAAAGTAACAGCCGAGGAGAATAATCCCTGTTCACTCACCTGCCAGGGCTGACCTTGCCAGCTGAATAAAACCAGTTCCAGCCAGTAGAGATATTTGTACACCAATAGCAGTTATGAAAATATTATACAATGAAACAGTATCATTCTAAGTTGTAATTCATATGTATATAGTAGCCATTCCTTTGAGTGGAAATACAAAATGGGCAATTTCAGGTCATGAACAAAAAAAGCCAGTAGTACTAAATAAATGAAACTGAACTACAAGGCATGGGAATGTAACCTAGTAAATGAATAATAAACCAGACAGACAGATAAGAAGGGCTTTTTCTCAGAGCTCTGCAACACACAACTTAATCTTTGTAAGGGAGGGAAGTGTTGCAAATGCTGCCTAATATTTTTCTGAAGCTCATATCCTCTGCAAAAACCCCAGTAATCATGCTGAAATGATTAGAGTGATTGTAGCATGAAATGGCTTGGATTTGCTCATCTGGCTTCAAGTTCAGAGCAATGACCAACAAGCTGACTTATGTTCTTAACAGTGTAGACCCAGAAGGGTTCGAGCAGATGTTGCAGGCTTACTCCAGGCAAATACATGAAGTTTTGTGGTTTCTCTTAAGTGTTTGCTAATATCTACCACATTGCAAAGTCAAATGTCCTTTCTCAACAGAGCTGACTATTCATAATACAATACAGATGATTTAATCTGTGGTTAGGACTTTCCATTTCTACTAGAGCTGTGTAAAGTCTGAACTGCTCAAACCTACATTACATTGGCATGCAAAACAAGAAAAGGCCCAAAATCCCAATTAGTTCCAAACTCTCTAACAGTTCACACCTCTGCTGTTGGGTTATGCTGTGATGCTGTCTATGACCCTGTGCATGTCCATGTGCTGCGAGGACATTACTCCTTCAAGTCATAACTGAATAAAGTGGGAGGTTTTTTAGAAAAGTTTTGAAGCAATTAGAGGTGAGTCTGTTTTCAAAACTAGAGACATCAGGATCTCAACTGTACTTGATTCTGTCACTTACATCAAAATGTTCATCTACATTCCCCTCTTACTTGTGACTTGCTTACAAAAATAATAAATGCTAACTTTTGATGTTGAAAATACTATTTGAAACTCACTACTAGGTAAAGTGGTTTTAATAGGATCATTATTTCTTTCAAAATTATTCTAATTTCTCTTTGCAGTCCTGACCACATCAAAACCCTGAAGAGATTTGTGTTGTTTGGTTTTGTTGTTTGTTGGGGTTTTTTTGTTTCATTTTTGGTTTTTTTTTTTTTGTTGTTTTTATTTTTGGGGCTTTTTTTGTTTGTTTGCTTTGGTTTTGGTTTTGGTTTTGTTGGGTTTTTTTCTTTCCCAGAGAAGAGTTTTATTCCAGAAACGTGAAGTTCCTGAAGAACTCAAATGAATCCCTTTTGAGTTTGGTGAGTGCTTCTGGACAACAGCATTGGGTGACGGAAGATTTAGAAAACTCTAAACAATTTGTTTTGACATCTTTAACAAAGACATGTAATTGGTTTTGCTTGAAAAACTGTTTTCGATAATAAATGAAGACAGAAGCCTGAGAAATTTGAGACCCACAAACAATACAATTTGTGTCAGAAAAAATACCTCTGCTAACAAAAAACGTATTCCAAGTTTTTGTTGGTTTAGCAAAACAAACAATGGGTTTCAGTTGACTGAAGATTATTTTCTTTTGTATTTTTGCTCAGTTTGGACAAAGAATAATAATAATAAAAAAATCTATTTCATACATAGCACTGCTCCTAAGTAACTCCCAGAACAAGGCAGAATGAAATAAAGTTTATATCTGGGTTGAAATGCTGGTCCCTTTGAAATCAATGGCAGAATTCCCATTAATTTCACTGGGGTCAGTCTTTTACCTTCATCATTAACTTAAAGCTCAGTTTTCCTTCATTATACATTGCAGAAGTGAAGGAGGCTTCTTTCTGCTCAAATCACTGCTAGTGAATCTGTCCCAAAAGAAACAGGCAATACACACTTCTCTTTTCTGTCCTAAAAGAGCACTGGGAAAACGCACATTTCTCCAACTTTTATAATCTATATGGGCGTTTTCAAATGTATCTTAATGTCTTTGTCTATAGTAAACCCTGTTTAAGATGTTAATAATTTTTGACAAGCACTTCCCTTGTGTCTGGATTTTGAAAGGAAAACCTAGAGCATAAAATGGCCTTGTTCTAGTCACGCAGTGGATTGAAACCAGCAGAAGCTGATAGCAAACAGCTTTTCTCAAAATATAAGTTCAGTTTTCTTTCCCATGCATTTCTACTTCACGTTTTGCTGCAAGAAAGCAATGTTATTTATAAAGACAGAACAAAAATTGAACTCTGAAATCTCCCTTTAATACTAATTCTTTGTCCAATTATTAATTTTTTTTGTAAGCTGTTCTTTCTACCTGACATCCAAACAGCAAGGAAAGAAAATTTATCCTGTAAAAAAAGTCTTCAGAGAGCTTTCTTTAGAGCACGGAGTGAAACAGAGGACTCCCAAAGGGGAAGTCTGCACTCCAGAGAGTCAGAAGAGCTATTTCCCATTTCAGGGCAGCCCAGCACCACACACCTCCAGTTCCTTCTGTTTATTGAGTTAATGGTGAATCATAGGAAATACACACTTTTCACCCATGTATGAGAATAAAGCAGCATTAATTGCATCGCAGTTTTTTTTATATGCAGCATCAAGGCTGTGGCCTATCTGAAAGCTTTAGAAAATTCAGCCTGTTTTATGACAGAGTTGGCGAGGCAATGAATTTCCTAGGGTTAAGAAGTCATCATATACTGGCAAGCCATCATAGCCGAGCATGTGCTCTTTGTTACTGGACCTTAACTGCATATCTGAGTCCTTGGATGCCTAAAAATAAGCATTAGAGTTGCATGTCTTCCTATCTTACAAAGTACAGCGTCGGCTGATATTCTGAAAGGTAAAACTTACATTAGGACTAGACATTTATTTTGTTTTTAACATGTTATCCATATAATTATAGATTTCACCAGTTTTCTACTGCTTTTATATGTAAATTGTTCAGGTCTCGCCTGTACTGAATTTGTTTTTCATTTATTTATGGTAATATGTGTTTATGTTTTTAAGTAAAATCTCTTGCTGCTTGCGATTGGAGACTCCCCAGGGAGGCAAAGCTGATAACAACTCTCACGTTAACCAAATTAGGAACATAAGTTTCTAACACATTATTTAAAAAAACGAGGAAGCAAATTAAAAAAAAAAATTAAAAAAAACCCACAACACCCCAAACCTGTAAAGAGGAAATGAAATTCTAACTTCACGTTCAGTGACAAAGATCATTAATTTATTGACGAAACACAAGCATCATGTTCAGACGTTGTGCTATAAATGCTAAAAGGGTACAAGACATCCTGCAATGAGAGAGAAAACAGTTACAGGACTGAGCAGAACATTTCTTTAGCACAACATATTAAAGGAACAATTCTAGCTCTGCTAGAAATTACAAATTTTATATATATATCCCATACCACATATTTCCTCCTCCCTTCCTGATGGAGTATGTTTTCTGCTGCAGCAGCAGCTGGGCTTTTCCTTTTCACTTGCTCTAGCAGCTGCAGTCCCACCCTCATCTCAGCACCAAGCACACACAGTGATTACATATGTCTATTGCAAATGATCATTTTCCCTTCTGCCTCCCAGCTACAAATTCCCATTACAGTATACCCCTCTTTAAATCTCTTCTTTATTGAGTTTCATCAGCATAAGGCCATTGTTAATACATCTGTTTGAAATAAAAAACAATTTCCCTGTGTCTGCCACCTCCTCTCCACTACAGAGTCTCACCCGATCCCAGGTTCCAGCCATGATTAACCGGCACACATGTGTTTCAAATAAAAGCTATCTTCTCTTCACACACACACCCTCCCTCTCCCAGCTGTGGACTTCCCTGCTGCGTTATACTCATTTGTAACTCTCCTGCCTTGTTTTCAGCCATGCTCTCCCATCAGTGCCTTCTGTGTTCTTAATATTTGCTTATGGATGTATTTAGCATCTTTCTTTCAAAGCAGCAGCTCTAAAAAAGATAAACAAATATCACAGTCTTCATTTTAGATGGGGAAATGAAAGCCTGCAGAGTTTGAGAAATCTACTGATGGCTCTACAGGGGGCACAGCAGGCTTGGGAGAGGCACCTGTGACCAGATTCTCACCTGGTGCAGACTGAAGCTGGAAATCAAGATCTTTGGGCTAATGGGTATGTGCCCCTGTGATGGATTGTTCTTCCTCCCTTTTCAAAGATTTTACTCTTTTTGGAGATACTCATCTTTGGAAAGCATTACTTACCTGTGATTTATATCTTAGACTTAGAGTGGGTTAGGGAAGTGGTGGGCTTCAGACTTACAGGCACATCCTTTCAGCTGTTATTCAGTGGCCAGAGACAGTCTTAATTTGTGGAAGACTAGAGCATGGGCCCATCCTTTCTCCCATCTGCAGAGCAGATGGCTTGTGCATGTCCCTAGTTTAACCCAGTGGGGCTCTGGGTAATAACCCTGACTGCTCATGCCTGTTGCTGCAATTACTCGCACCCAAACTATGTGCCGGTCTACTATGCAGAAGCTCTCAACACTGAACTACTTTCCCTTCATTTGGCTGCGCTGCTATGAACATAACCAGAACATGACAGTGCTTATGCTTCCCTGTGTTTATATTGTATCCCATAGCTGGTATTGCCAACCCCAGCTACATAAAAATTAGGAGTTGTCTCCCAAAGCAATACCAACACAAAAGAATTAATTAGCAAGCACTTGTGCTCATTTTTCTGACTTGTTGCCTCTTGAGTCAAGATTTTCAGCTTTCCCCTGTGACTATAGTGTCTAGAAATGTAAATATTTTTTATTCTTTCTGTAAATGAAAGCTAGAATTCCTATTTAATCTATTGTTTTGGGAAGGTGGTGCTTTAGGAAGGACACACACCCATTGTTATGGAACTCACTAAATACTTAGAAGAGTTGGGAACATGTTACAAGACTTAACTCCAAAGGAAAATTTGTATATATACCAGATAACATTGCACCAAAGAAAAGAAGCTGCTGGTCATTTGCCACTTGCTAAATGTCGCTTCCTGATAGACAGCAAAAACAGTCAAGAAAACCATTCAGAGCGTGGTGCTATTTTCTTTCTAAAATATTATTCTGAATAAAAATTTCTACAGTATTGACAAGTGGTTTATGTCTTAAATCATGTCTCCATTGTGAAATAAACATATTTAATTTAAAAATAATCTCCCACAGCAGAAAAAAGACTGTGGGGAGAACAGTTAACAGGAGCTAAATAGACAGGTAGAAGCACAGTGTAAGAAAAAAGATCTTTCTGACTATATTCATGAAAATATATGTGAGGTTCCTGAGTTTGCTTTTGTTTATGACCTTTGTGGTTGACAGACTCACAAGAATTAAAATTTGTGAATAATAATAAGGGGTTTAATTTGGAGACAATTTATCTGACCTCAGAATAAAAAAGTAGCAACTCAGAAAACCTGCCCAAAAATTGCTGTAGTACTTCTGCAAAATATTGTCTTGATCCTCTGTGAAAATGTAATAGAACAGATGCTTTAAAAAGGTGAAATCATGGACCAGAATCGAGGGAATGCTTGAATGAAGATATGTAATTTTCTGTTTAAGACTGCAAATCAGATGGACACCAAAGGGGTTACTTTTAATGTTGAACCCTGTATATGTTTTCATAGACAACTTCTGTATCTAACATTTGATTTCTGTAAACATGATAAACCATAAAGGGAAAGAATATAGAAGGACATTTTGGATAGATCAAACTCCCTTACTTGGAGAAGTTAAAACCAGATCATTAGTCCAGCTTTCACATAACACTGCATCTCTACCCTATGTCATAGTTGGCATTTGTTTCCTGTAAGACTGACCATCTTGACATTTCTTGCTCACCAAAAAGTGGAAAAGTTAAAGCAAGGCTGGCAGGGACAGTAAAGGTGAGATGCATCTCCTCAGCCCAGATTTCTCAAACACATTACTGAAAGCCTGAGACAATCCCAGACAGCAGTGATAAATGTCTGGCACAGCTAACACATGCAAACTGGTGTAGACTGTGTGTCTAGAGAAATGGAAACACCATTCCCTTTATGGCATCTGCTTGGAAAACAAACAAAAAACCAGGAGCAGCAGTCAGCTACCTCCCTGTTTAAAAGAAAAGAGAAGGTGCAGTTGGAAAAGAGGAACTTCCCTTCCATAAATGATTTTTACAAAAAAGAAGTATCTTAAATGTGGGACCTAACTTGAACACTCCCAAGGCTGGATCTGTCCCTATGTTCTGAACAACCTAGTTACTGATAAACTGTGTTTGTCTGAAGCAGTAGAACTTGACTTAGCTCTCTCACTCCTCCACTGTCTCCTGCTCGATTGACCTAAAATGTCCAAGGTGTCTCCAAGGACACATTCTGATGTGACCACATCAAAACCTGAGATTTGTTGTTGTTTTTCTTGCTTCTATTAAAAAGCATTAGACGAGAACAAATGATAGATGATCTCTATACTGCTGATGAGTTTACAACAGACGATCCACTCTTGGATAACTTGTGATCTTCCAGGCATTGACCAAGACGGACAGTTTAGTCTTAGGTATAAACTAAGAAATAAGGGCTGATACTGACTTTTTCCTTTGCTTCTGTAAAGTAGGGGAAAGTGTCATTTTCCTTTTCTGCCTTGTTTTACACAAATTCTTGAAGTTCTTTGCAGACACAATGAAGGTGGTGAGACTGCCTTCCACAAACATTTTTTTTGGATCTTGCTTTGATGTACAGTTTCGTCACACAATTAGAAAAAACATTCAGTCCCGGTACTGGCTCTTGGCTCACTGTCCATCATCCTTCCAGGGGCAGAGATGTAGGCAGAAGGCTGTGCAGTCAACACCACAGGTACCTGTCTTCCTGGCCCTGAAACGTTCAGGATAACACAGTCAATAGAGCAATCACATGAGCTCGGTGAACTGTGGCTTCAGAGGAAAATGTGGCTGGAAATGTTACACTTCCATGCAAAATATGTATTCCTCTGTGTGTGCACATGTGCACATTTCCTCAGCTTTCCTTATGAAACCACCACTTGTGAGTGAGCTCCTCAGAGGTCTCGTTATAACACTATAGGAAAGAAAATTGTGGGTTTGGCTCATTTGTTGTTCAAAGAATTATTAACTGAGTTGCAGCTGCAAGGCCTAATACTTTTCTGACTTGTACCTCTTCAAGGACAGAAGGCTTCTTGGGATCCAATCAAAGGATAAGAAATCAAAGCAAGACTTGCAGAAGTTGGAATTTGCCTCCAATCATCTTTTATCTTTTACTGCTGGAAGTAGCACATCAGCAGGAACTGAAAGTAACGCGACCATACATTCTGATTTTCAAACCCGAGCAGAATTTGCAGGCCTGATGGTAGAAGTGCTTTATCTCAACTCACTGCTCATAACATTGCCTCGCTGATTCTGCAGTAGAATTATGAGAAGTAAATATGTGCACACACACACATATGTACACTACATAGGATGTGCGCTACAGGTTTTGCATGATCAGCAACATTTGGCAGCTATCAGCCATAACAGCTTCCTCTCCATAAGTCTGATGATGGCCTTGTCTTTTCGTACTCCAGCCATAATTGTTAATATATTAAAGAGCTATGCCTTTAAACTTGAAGGTGTGAATATTTTCATACTGAGCCCTACATTTGATTCCTCTCCAGTTAGTCCACATACATGCAACTGGTTTCACAGCTGGATTATCTGCTCTCCAGTAAAGTGGAAATACTTTACAGAATTTTTCTCACACTTGTGTTATTTGTACGTCCCCTTCAAAATGTGTGCTTTCTGTCTGGATCTGCTGATAACAAGGGTTGAAGAGTGACTGAAGCCTTTCTGCAACTAGAATTCCTCTACCAATCTGCCTGTTTTATTTCAGCTATTACTTTGCTGCCATTTTTTTCTTAAAATTGACCAGGGATTCAAAAATTAGCTGTGGGGATAGACACATTCAGGGTATGATCAGGTAAGTCTTGTTTGTTCAGGAGACGGGACTAAAATGACATACTATCTCAGTATGCTGCATGCACATCCTTCTTGCTGCATGGGAGCAGCTATCCTCTCTGCACCAGGATCATTCAAGATATGTACATGTAGGTGTTAACAACACAGCTGTGTGGAGGGAGCATTTTATGCCACACAGTGTGGGCTTTCCCCATACTATTAGGTCTTGCTGCTATTTATCTGTGCAATAGATTCATTTTACCAGTTCCAAGTCTTTTCTAGTCAAAAGCCAGGCAATTTTCGATTGTACTTGTTACAAGGTGTCTTTGTGCCATTTCACACACATGATCTTAGAAATCACTTGTCCTTCTCGATCCGCTTAAAAGTTAGACTTCTAATCCAAGATAATCATCAAGGTTTACTCTAGTCAGTAAGTAAATAGCTCCAGGACAGTCACTTATCCTAAGAGAAACAAGTATTGCTATGAGCATACAGTGATATGTTTTCAAACTGGTCCGTCCCATCTCTCCATGGGTTTCCCCACTGTCTGGAGAGGAAACCTAGACAGGCAGATTAGTTGAGATGAAATCTGGACCTTGCTGACTTCACTGGGAATTGCTCACAACCTCTAGAGGCAGAGAGCTATCCCCAGGTAACTAGAGTCTAAAATGTTGAACTGCCTGGTGGCTGATGTGGTACAGGTATGTAACCACTAGTGGCTATGATATGACCATGGCAAATTCCTTTCTATTAGTGAGACAAATGGGGTTTAAAAATAGATAGAAACCAAATATTCCTTTAATGTTGTCTTGTCATTTGTCTTCCAGTCAGAGAATGTATGTCATTGCTTCACTGCTGCATTCACAGAGGCTTCCCTTGGTCTTCATTGTTGCTCTCCAAACCATTGCCAGAGGTGGGCCAATAACATCATCTTAACAGCAGGAATTAGTATGTCAAAACTGATCTTGCCTTGTTTCTCAGTATGTTGTTATGCACCGAGCAACAAACTGCACAGAAAACATGGTCTCAATGTTCTCTGAAAAGGACTGCTGAAATATTTGACAAGCTTCAGTCAAACCAAGCTGTTTTCTTCAGTTTGAAGCCAACTTGCCAAGAAGTCTTTCAACACTTTGTAGTGTTTTATGTAGGATTCTTCAGTGTAAGAAAATGTACAGTTCAGTAGGATGTTGTCTTTGCTGTTTTACTGTGACAATACGCAATGCTGAAGTTCTCAGCTTTTCAGTCACTCATCAGAGTAGCTTCTCTGCCGTAGCTGTATAGTGTGGATATAGACATGCCAGATATTAGATATGCCAGATATACGGCAGTGCCAGCATAGTGTACTTTGCTTACATTTATCATACACATTTTATTATCTCACCTCTGCTCCAATAGTAGATTTTTTCCAAGTACTTTCAAACTGCTGTAATGATTTAGATTTTGTTCTTATTTTTCTGAAAAGTCTGCTTCCTTTCCTCAAGTTTCAATCGGCTCTGTTATATACATTTTGTGATCTGATATCTGCTGTGTCTTGAAACACTGTGAGAAATGTCCAAGCTCTCCTAAGAGCACAAACCAAAGGTCCCACCTCCGGTGAGTGGAGTAAGTTGTTCCTGTATTCAGTTTATCAAAATTAGGGTTCGTGTCTTTTCCACTTTCTATTGCAAAACTTGCAGGCTTCCACATCCTACTTGCCCCACATGCAGTCCCCAGATCCCCTGCCCCCCCTCCACTCCCTCATTTCCCCTCCCTTCACCATGTTTCTACTCTCTTTTGTCCCATGTGATACCCCAGCAGCTCCTTCCCACTGCAATACCAGAGGTCTCCCAGTGCCGCTTGCCTTCCTTTTCCTAAGGTAGCCATCCTTTTCCAGAGGACACAATTCATAACATATTATGTGGAACAGCTGTTCCTAGAGAATAAATCTGCTGTCTTGATTCCACTTTTCTTCTTATAGAAGGCACACAGATTTAACAATTAACTCTAGGGCTAAACCAATAATTTGTACCTTCACAAATAACTTTTGTACCACCCAGGACCAGACAAAAGAGAGCCCAGGCTTTCCAGCACATCATTATATCATTCCTCTGGGCCTCACAGGACCTTTTAACTCCTCTCCAAAAACTGTGTTTTTTAAGGGAAAATAAATGCTTTTCACTGTCCACCTCTAAGGTTATAATTTTCTCTCTCTTGCAATTTTGTACTGTCATGTTGACATCAATTCTCTTGATCTCCGAAATGAGGTGAAAAGAATTGCTAGCAAAGCTGTAGAAATCTAAGATTTCGGAAATTGCTTGTTAATATTGCTTCTGCTTCTGAAACACACCCATGCTATGTTTTATTAGCTTGAATTTAGAAATAACAGACAGCTTGCTTTCATTCTCATCTCTTGAAAATCAGGCAACCCTCCAGCACCCAGACCAGCAAGCTCCCTAAATCCTGGCTGTAGTTGCACAGATGGGATAACATGGCCATGTCACTCTGAGCAGAGTGGAGTGAAGGTGTTGCTGGGTTTGCAACTTGCCTGTACCCATACGTTGCTTCATGCCCTTTACTCAGTCTTGCTTTGGAGTTGGTGGTGGGGAGGGTGAAGGGGGTGCTGTTAAGGATTATCCTTTTAGATCCATTTGCACAGCATCTGTCATCACGTGGCTCAGAGCTGCAATTGAGGGGCAACTCCATTGTGTGGCTGAACATAAATCGGGTTAGAAATCCAGAAATCCAAATCCCTTTGAGCTGTTCACTATGCAGTAAGTTCTTACCAAATGGTATAGGCTATTTTCTTTTTTGACATGAGTTCAAGTGAGGCAGGATGAAGGGATGGGTGATGCTGAGACAAAGCCCATGACTGCTCAACACAGGAATAAGAAGGATCTTCTTTTGGTGATCCTGGTTGTTACAGCTACTTTTGGCTTCTCAGAGCTCAATGGAGACATTTTTTTAAATCACAAAAGTTGGATTGGCTTTCTCTAATGTCATAGGTGTCCTCCAAAGTGTCCCAAAGATCTCCCTGCTGCAGAAACAGGAAGCTCACTTCTGTCCAGCCTTGGCCCAACTGCTGCCATGTGCTACAAACGCTCTCTGCGCTGCCAGCTTTTCCAACAAATTTGAGTTGAATTTCCATTTCAGGCAGCCTTTCCTATTTCAACTGTTGACACCACCTGCCTACTGTAGTTTTTGAGGGATATGAAGTGTTTCTTTGAGCTGGCTGTGTCCGCGTGGCCTGGGTGCCAGCTAATGTCAGTATAGTTTGAGGCTTCAAATGGTAATCCTTTACTGAAGCATCTATTCCTGTGTCACCTGATCCTGTGCTCTTGGATGCTTGCCTACCACAGATTTTGTTCATGCACACT
This sequence comes from Falco punctatus, assembly GCF_963210335.1. Classification (NCBI taxonomy): domain Eukaryota; kingdom Metazoa; phylum Chordata; class Aves; order Falconiformes; family Falconidae; genus Falco; species Falco punctatus. Next base: position 19,451,658 of record NC_137582.1, on the reverse strand, counting down.
CAGAACCCATCTCCTTCTTCTACTCCACTAGGGCAGAAGACTAACAGGAGCAAACCTGAAACATGTAGATAAGCATTTATCTACTGCGTGATACCGTAACAACACTTCAGTGTGTTACATACATAAATATGTTTGGTGCTTCACACTGCAGTTGAAGAGAAGCTGCAAACACAGGAGATAATCCTGATTTACATTAACACTGATGTGAATGCTCTCTCTATCACCATTCATGATTCTTCCTGGTAATTCTTAAATTATTTTGATCTGTGATGAAAATACTCTGCCACACTTGAGGAAAACCTAATGCCTCCATATTTTCACAACATTTGACTGCATTGTTCTGCTGTCAGAAACTAGTCTGCTAGCACTAAATGATCCAGAGATCTTTCAGAATAAAGGCTACTTATTAATTTCAGTGGTGTACTCAGACACCAAGTCCTAAGACATGGTGTTCAGTTCCAAGGTCTTAAATACTATGTAATTTTCTGGGATGCAAAATGACATGTATTAGCTGCTATGGAAACTCTTAAAAGGAGCCATTGTGATCAAGAGCGTAGAAGGGCTTGCAATTTGTCAACAGGTAACATGGAAGGGGAAATTGACTAGTAGGAAATGATTTTTATTTATTTATTCATTTATTTATTTATTTGCCCTATAGCACAGTCCTAAATTTTTTTTAAAGAATAAAAGCCAAAAGCACAAGGCCTGAACTTCTAGCTTGTTACTACTTTGGGTATCTCTGAACAGGTGCTAAATGCCCTCACATTACTTCTGTGGCTAAAGGGATGAATTTTGTAGTCCTTGCTCAGGAATAACAGCCATTAAGTGCACATGGGCCCAATGGCCTTCCAAAACACTTTTATAAATGACAAAGAATAAATTCTTGCAGACCAGTTATTTCTATTTATGGAGTACCCTGGAAAGAGAAGATATTTTGCTTTATATGAAGCTATGATTTATGTAAATGTGAGGAACAGACTAATGTAAAAGCAGGGTGCAAAGGCTATTAGAAGTGGAGGCTGTAGAAGGCAGAAAGTGGCCAGGTGGTGCAGTGGGCACAAAAATGACCCATTCATATCTACTTGCTGCAGCAAAGAGATTTTTGCTTTCCAGCAGAGACTAGAAATAACAGTGTTCAAGCCACTGAAGTGCCAGCATGAATCCTTACAGACTAGTGAAATGTCCCCACAGACAAGGAGGAACTATTACCGTGTTTATAATAATTGTGAGCTGATGGTACTAACACTGCACTGGGAGCAGAAATGGAGCACTGTATATTTGTTTTCCAAACAAAAATATCACATATTTTACCGAGGTATCTTCTAGCAAAGTTAGCTCACGTTTGCACCAAAAAGGAGATTGCCTTTTCCTCTCCTTCCTTTTGGAGTATAGCTCTGCAGTGGTAAGCTATTTGAAAGGACTATGTTCCAGGTAAGAGACAGCTATGAGAAAGATGGCCAGTGGTCAGGTCTGATATTGAAGTTGGCTCCTGGGTAAATAAGAGCCTAGTTCAGAAATAAATTTAATTTGTGGGCAGATTGTTCTTTATCTGCTGCATTTTGCAATGGAGAGTGAATGCCCTGGCTTCACAGAGGAAGCTGACAGGCAGAGACACCGCGCGGGCTGCAGGCTGTGTCCCTGCTGCAAACGTGCAATGAAGAGTCTGAGCAGAATTACTGAGCCTGAAGCATCAGTGTGGTGCCAGCAGGCTGTACCTGGCACACACCAAAGTTGGTGACAAACACCAGGACATCGACTTCTCTCTCTTTCACCTTCAGGGACAGAAGACTGTGTGAGGGAGGTGGCTGACTGTACCAGTGCTGTACCTGCATAGCTGGGAGGGTGGTGAGCTGCAGCATGGCTGTTTGCAAAAGCGAGGCCCAAAACTTTTCATCAGCTTCACAGTATCTGTCTCATCTAGTGAAACTGCACTAAGACACCACTTGTCTCTTTAGGACTTCATTTTGCAAGGCACAGAGCTTCATGCTTCATGCCAGCTGACATCCTTGAAGAAATTACTTGGAATGCTGTAGTGTCCAAATGAGAAAATATAGGTGGAGTATGAGATCAGTGGGCTACATCTAAGCTGTTCGTTGACTTTGCTCATTGATTTATAAGACCTTGTTGCACCTCAGTTTCTTCTGCTTTGTCCAGGGAGGAAAGAGTCTTTTTTTCTGTGTCTCTGTGCAATATGGTACTTGGTTACAAGTGAAAATATTTATTGAAAAAGATTAATGCTGTAAATTAGGGTGAAAAATGCTATAGATGCTAGAAATAATTTACAAGGCAGCATCTACAGAGTGTGAAGGCAGCGTCTACACAGCTTGGTGTATAAGCTCATCCTAAGTTTATCTGGATATATAACTACAAGAGTCTACTAAAAACATCCCAAGATTTCTCAGGTTGAAAGCATACAGGCGCAGGGAAAAAACAACCCAAACCAAAAAAGACATCCCAAACCCCTAAGATTCAACAGTGAAAAGGAAGAATAAAATACTTCAGAGTCTTCAGTGGTTTTGCATCTTGGAAAAGTGCAGATGTTTGCTGAACTGGATGATAAACAGAAAATTTGTGTAGCTGAGGGGGAGCTGAGGGGGAGTAGGAGAGATACGGAACCAGTTCTTCCTCACCTCTGTTTATCTCCTGAGCCCCAGAAGACTCTTTTGATGTATTTTGTCATATATTATTTTATCCAATATAAATCAATGGGGAATGTGACAGACATGTGGACCTAAGAGTCTGTTCATTTAATCATCCCCTGGACACAGTCCCAGGTTGTGAACCAAATGGGATAAATACAAGGAAGATAAAAGTTGCTGAGCATATCTGTTCAAAAATTAAGTCTTTGTCTGTGGGTTGCTAATGTAAACAGAGTGGACCAAAGGAGAAAGAAATAATCACCACTTGCAAAGAGTTCAGAGAAGGTCTGCTGTGCACAACCCCAGAAGATTAATTGTGTTGGAGTAGCTGGTGTCTGTCTACCAAACTATGAGACTGAATGAGCTGCTTTGTTTGGACACACATTTACTTTTATTTATAGACTGCTAGACCTTCTTGTTTGATTCATGGCTGTAATTATGTAAATATAATAATATTTACATATAGTAATAAATATTATAATCAAAAATAATGTTAAAAAAGTGAGGAAATAAAGATATTTTTCAATTGTGGGATTTTTTTTTCCCCCAGCATAAACTGACTCTTACTACTAGATCTCTTTTGTGTACTTCAAATGCAGCCATTTGGTTAAGCCTTCTCTACAAAATGCGTGTGTCCTGGAGAGTGATGTCATTAACTACAGGTGTTGCATGGTCTGAAGAGTGGCAGGAGGAGCACACAGTGTAATGAGGGTGCCAAGTTTTCTCAGACAGTGCTGGAAGTGCTATCTACTACTGCATGGGATACAAGGAAGACAAACGTGATGCAAATCATCTACTCTGTCTTCTGTGCAAGCATGTTACTCACTTACATAAAATACCATCCAGAAATGCATCTAGGGTTTTTCATCAGAGGCCGTGTCTGCATTAGCAGGCAGTGTCCATCTATAAAATGGATCCATACAGTGAAGCAGTTCATCCTGCAGACCTGATCTCCATCCTGTACATTTTTCAAGGGGCTTCCTTGAGGTAGTTCTGGACTGAACACCTATTTGTAGCTGTGGTGCCTGACACCATGCACACTTCCAGTCCAGTTTTACCCAAAAAAAAGAATGTTTGTGCATTGGGAGACCTCTTGACAATGTGAACTAAAGCACAGTAAATGGGAACTTGCTTCAGGAGTGCACTGCTGATCCAAGCTAAAATAGCAATGTAGATGAACTGGAAAATTTTTGGTTCCTTCCTAAAGTAAGCATGGGACACACACCAGCGATGCGGTGCAGATCCCAACCCGAGAGTGAACTGGAAAGCTACAGTTTCTGGCAGCATGAACCATAAATACATATCCATGGAGGCTGAAATCCTGTGTTAGTAGCATCATGGGTGGTGGTACCATGCTCTGTAAATGGAGTAAGACAGAAGTACTGTATTTGAAATATGGGGAAGTGATTGTAATTTCAATTTTCATCATCTAGGATGTTTAATCCTAGAAATAATAGAAGATGATCTATATGTCAACATCATAAATTCCAAGAAGGCCAACTGCAAGGTGCTGCACCCAATATCAGTACAGACCAGGTGATGAAGTGAATGAGGGCAGCCCTGCAGAAAAGAACTTGGGGATACTGGTGGATGGAAAATTGGATATGAGGCAGAAATGTGTGCTTGCAGCCCAGAAAGCCATCTGTATCCAGGGCTGCACCAAAGCAAGCATGACCAGCAGGTCAAGGGAGGTGATTCTCCCCCTCTACTCTGCTTTTGTGAGACCCCACCTGGAGTACTGCGTTCAGGTCTGGGGCCCCTGGCAGGAGAAAGACATGGAGCTGTTGGAGCGGGTCCAGAGGAAGGACACAAAAATGATCAGAGTGCTGGAGCACCTCTCTTATGAACACAGGCTGAGAGAATTGGGGTTGTTCGGCCTGGAGAAGGCTCTGGGGAGACCTTAACTATGACCTTTCAGTCTTTAAAGGGGCTTTATAAGAAAGGTGGAGAGGGATGTTTTACCAGGGCCTGAGGTGACAGGAGAAGGGGCAATGGTTTTAAACTGGAAGGGGGTAGGTTTAGGCTGGACATAAGGAAGAATTTTTTTACAGTGAAGGTGTTGATACACTGGAACAGATTGCCCAGAGGAGTTGTGGATGCCCCTTCCCTGGAAGTGTTCATTGTCAGGTGGGACATGGCTTTGAGCAACATGATCTAGTTGAATATGTCCCTGCCCATGGCAGGGAGATTGTACTAGAAGATCTTTGAAGGTCCCCTTCCAACCCAAACTTTTCTATGTCCTGTGTCTCCTTTTATCAGGAAAATCTTGGGCATGATCCAGTAAGTCGAACATTTACTTGACTTGAAGCATATCAGTGGTGCAGCCACCAGTGAAGCCATCCACATTTTTTCATTCACAAGGTAAGTACCATGGCCTTAGCAGACCTCTTTCTCCTTACAGCTAATTCAGGAAATTCAGCTCCAGCTAATACAGGTTGTATTCTGCTGTCTACAGCTGATACACACCTTAAATACCTTGACCAGCAGCTACAAGAGGGCTTCGGTTTGAGTTATATGGTTACCTTGAGTTTTGTGAGAATGTAACCATTCTTTTTGCTAAAATATGTATTATTCTTCATCTGCACACTTTACGATCTCAAAAAAGAAACTGGGAAACTGACAGATCTACAGTTTCGTTACTCTTTATACACGATGATTCCATTCAAGTGATATGTAGGGGTCACTTCTCAAGCTGAATTTGGCTGTCTCAAGCACTTGGGTTTCTCCCCTCCTCATCTTCAGGAGTCAGCCTGTTCCCAGATCCTGGGGAGAAGTCTCCTCTGGGGAACACAGGGCACTCCTCTTGGGTGGGGATCGGCCAGCTGCTGTCTAGATCGTTAACTCTGGACTGTATTTCTTTTTAAGAAGAACCTCAGTTGTTTTATGAAAGAAACTGTCTAGCTGGCTTCTTGTGATAGCGGGAGACTAGATGTGACCCATGGGGTGACCTTCATGCTTGTGTTCTTGTGTACAGGAATATCTTACACTCCTGGTTGTACTAGAGCAGACAGTGATCACAAAAACAGCCTGTGCTGTTTTGGGGATATTTGTGCCTTTCAGATACTATGATTGCTATGTTAAGAGCAGTACAGGGATGCCCTAATTTCAGCTAATATCTGTGTTACCAGAGTGTGTGCAAATGCGCAGATGTCCTTTGTCATTTGTCCTTGTAGTCCAGCAGTTTTACTCATTGGTGTTGTTTTACTTCTCTCCACATGCCATCCTTTCATGACTTCATATGGGCTCAAGTTTTCCATTGGAAATTTTCACTTTGGTTTGTGGTCTCACTACTAGTGTGTTATACAAAGAACTCCCCTCAAAAAAACCTGCAGCTCCTAAAGATAGTTTATTATCTGTTTCATAAGTAATTTCTGCTGGTTTCCTGATTCAGTTAGCAAGAATTCTCAAGATATTGGCAACAAAATGTAAGCATTTAAATACGTATTTAAGCTCTAAGAATAAAATATCTGGATGCCATTAAAATTTCCCACTAAAGTCAACAGGGTTATGATGATTAGGCTACTTGTGTTGAGAACCTCATACTTCTGATATTAAATTTAGGAGTTTGGCCATCAACTTCAGCTTTATGTGTTCTTTCAAGTCTATTTGGCATGGGGGTCTCTAATGTGATGATCAGAATTGGAGGAAGAAGATCATTTTTAGGGTACCTTTACTCAAAGAACTTCAAAGGTGATTAAAAACATTCACCTGTTTCTACAACTATCCCATCAATGTTTCCACAAATCTTTGGGGACCTAGACACAAGCACTTGGATTTCAGTCATTACTTTTTCCCGTTAAGGAAGAACCTGAGCTCTTTTCTATCTTTCCTTCAGCTCTTTCTGCCACACAGACCACCTCCTGATAGCCCAGAACTCTTCTAAACCCTCTGCTTTAGCCTTTTCATTGAACATTTGAGGGAGGGACGGGAGTGACGGATGTGATCAACTCTGCACAGAAATCATGACTATTTCCATTGAATCAAGCCCCTCACAACTTCTTCCAGAATTATTCCATGCATTAGTGAGTACACCATCCTTAGTAGGTTCAACTTACTGTGCTTCATGACAGAACAGCTAAGGTGTGAACACTGAGCTTTTGGAGTAACACTTGTTAACCCTACTGATAAATTCCAGAAATTTAGGTCTTGGGTTTCAAAAACAGCTCTGAACTTGCAGGAATGACCATGAGGTTAAAGAAACAAGAGTTTTACAGAAATGTGTATGCATTTTCAGTACCCAAGGAGAAAAGGACCCCAGATGGAATACAAGTATGGTGAATTTACTGCAATTTCTCTCTAATTTCCTAACCAGCTGCAGACTTTTATATCATCTTTGGGATTTTTCAAGAAACATCTTGCTTTTTAACAAGTCATTTGCAAAGAAACACAGTCAGACAGTTTTTCCATTTCTCTTCTTTTCTACTATTGTGTTGAAATTTGAGGAATAAGCAAAAAGAAAAAGAAAAAAAAAAAAGGAAAATGTGCCAACAGGTTATTAATCTGTCTATTCCATGTTGCCAGCAAATGAGGAGTGTCATAACTTTTTCTAATTTGGTCACCAGCACTTTCCCTTTCCAGAAAGCAGGACCGGAAAGGAAACCCCTCTGAATCTTGTCAACATCCCTGGGCTCCTCCAGGCTCTGGAGGAGGATCTGAAGGGCTCTATTGCACTTCTGCCAAGCTGCTGAAGTGCAAAGGTCGGTCTGCTCTCCCTTGGGACTCATCTGTTTCCATCACGTATACAGATGAGGCAGAGGAGGCTTTCAGCTTCAGACAAGCAGAGGGAGGCCTGCAGAAAATAAATGTCGGGGGGGAAAAAAAAAAGAAAAAAAAAAAACCAAAACCCTGAGGCCCTCTGCAGAAATAGGTGCACCAGTCCAGAGGCAGACAGACAGGCAGCCTGCATTATCAAAGCGTGCCCGGCTGCGCACCCGGCGGTGTGTTTATATAGGCCATGACACTGCATGTGTTGTCTGTGCACGGTGCGTCCACAAATGGCTTATTTGGCTTGGTCCCTTTCAGCTTCTTTCATTGAGGAAACCCCATCGCTCTGTGCAATTCTCCTACCCCTAAATAGTGCTGGCAGCCCGTTCTCACAGTGCCGGAGACTGTGATTGCCAGCAGTGTCCAACACCGGTAGGTTTAGCCCCAGTACTGGTATGTGAATGGGGACCTTACTGAAGCCACTAGAAAGATGTTTTCTGCCTGACAAAGTGGCAGAAAATGTGAAGGTTCTTCTCCCTTCTCCTGAATACAAGACCCAAAAGGCATTCTGGGCTACCTTAGTGTGTTTGAATAGATCTGTCTTTTTTTTCCCAATAAAAGCTTTCACACAGTAGGCATGACAATTAGCGGTTTTAAAATATTTTTTTCTTGTATAAAGAAATCTAGAGAAAACAAAGATTCCTATCCCAAGCCTAAGACTTACAGACCATATAGAATCATAGAATCATTTAGATCATTGAGTTCAACCATAAACCTAACACTCCCAAGTCCACCACTAAACCATGTCCCTAAGTGCCACATCTACATGTCTTTTAAAGACCCTCAAGGATGGTGACTCCACCACCTCCCTGGGCAGCCTGTTCCAATGCTTCACCACCCTTTCAGTGAAGAAATTATTCCTAATATCCAGCCTAAACCTACCCTGGTGCTACTTGAGGCCGTTTCCTCTTGTCCTGTCACTTGTTCCCTGGCAGAAGAGACCAACCCCCCCCTGCCTACAGCCCCCTGTCAGGGAGCTGCAGAGAGCGACAAGGTCCCCCCTCAGCCTCCTTTTCTCCAGGCTGAACACCCCCAGCTCCCTCAGCCGCTCCCCATCAGACTTGTGCCCCAGCCCCTTCCCCAGCCCCGTTGCCCGTCTCTGGACACGCTCCAGCCCCTCCGTGTCCCCCCTGCAGTGAGGGGCCCAACACTGAACACAGGGTTCCAGGTGCCGCCTCACCAGTGCCCAGTGCAGGGGGACGGTCACTGGCCTAGTCCTGCACTGGATTTTGTCTTATATTGTATAACTGTTTTTTCCATATATCTCTCTTCAAACTCTGGAGCTAAAGTTGACATTTTATGAAACTCAAGAGCTTCTCCTAAACTCTGACTGGAAGACCTAAAGATACATCCATAATGCCCTCACCAGGAAGGGCTATTTTCCTAGCAGGACACACAAGGCAAGTCAATAAGCTTGCTGTGGGCTGCCCAGCATGGGCATCAGATAGGACTGCAGAAGCAAAAAGGTGGACTTGAGTTGGCAAAAATGTGTGTGGCCTCCAGGATGTTTACATTCATATATGGACATATAAATCACAGAGCTACGAACGCCACGTGTCATTTTTTCTGAGTCCTGGGAAAAAGACACTGGATCAACTAATAAAACGTATTTTTAGTTCCAATAAACTTTATTCCTTTATTTATCATGTCCTGCAGCAAAATTCTTGCTGTTTGAAAGAAAAAGAATTGATTTCTTCAACAGAAGGTCAAAGTCTTTTCATGTACTTTGAATATGTTCTTATTGTTTAAATACAGACAAAATAAATGGCTGCTTGCAATTCCAAGTTGTGCAAGGCTTCCAGCTAATAAAAGGCTATGGGTCTATTCGCAACTATCAAAAATACCCCTATTAGTTCCCCACTCAGAAAATCGTGAGGAAAATACCCTGTTCCTCTTTTTGGTAAACAACATCACTAAGAAAACATGCTGACAAGATGTTTCTTTGAGATGCACCTGCAATCAGAAAACAATGGTCTTGAGGAGTACTTTTATGTTTGTAATAGATGGTCCCTTCTAAAACAAAAAAATTACTTAAACATGCTCCAAACCTAGATGACTATTCTCTATCCATCCCAAACAATGGATTAGTTAGAATTTCTGCCTCTATCATTTTTTCTATTAGATACATAGTTTGCTTTTTCCCACCAATGCACTTGATTTCATGAAATAGCTTTTATCATTTATAAACTATAGATGCTCTTATTAGTCTTGAAGAAGTCAGCTGGGATACCAGAAGCAGTCTCGCTCTTACAGCACAGAGCTTTTTGCAGCCTGAACTAGTTCCCCAAGGAACAAGAAAAATTATTTGAAGATGAAAGGTATGTTGTTGTGGTTTAACCCAGCAGGCAGCTGAACACCACACAGCTGTTCACTCACTTCCCCGCAGTGGGATGAGGGAGAGAAACAGGAAAAAGGTAAAACTTATAGGCTGAGATAAAGGCAGTTTAATAGGACAAAAATTAGTGGGAAATAATGACAAAAGAATGTAGAAACGAAGTGACGCACAACACAATTGCTCACCACCTGCTGACCGATGGCCAGCCAGTCCCTGAGCAATGGGCCGCCACTCCCAGCCAACTCTCCCAGTTTTATTGCTCAGCATGATGTCATACGGTATGGAATATCCCTTTGGCCAGATGGGGTCAGCTCTCCTGGCTGTGCCTCCTCCCAGATTCCTGTGCATCCGCAGCCTCCTCGCTGGCAGGGCAGCATGAGAAGCTGAAAAGTCCAACTAAAACATCAGGGTGTTATCAGCATTTTTCTCATCCTAAATCCAAAACACAGCACTATACCACCTACCAGGAAGAAAATTTACTCTATCCCAGCCAAAACCAGGACAGTTGTGTATCAATTATGGTACCCAAACTATTAACAGCAAGCAAAAGCAACTATGTTGCTGTCCACCATATGAACATCTATAGCTGTAGGGCAAAAGACAGTTCTGGGTTAGGGAAGTTTGCTTTCTGATTCTTATGCTAAATCACTTTCTCTTCTTGAGGAAAGCTGTGTCTCCATTTTCTTCTATAAAAGCATTAAACCCCTTTTCGATGACCAGCAGCATAAGAAGCAATTTCATTTAGCAGGAACTACTATTGTTTGATTATTTTTTAGGCTAAAGGTTTTGAAAAGACACATCTGAGGTACACCTGCAATTGGTTAGCCTCCTTTCCTATGTTCATCTAGTATCTGCTCTGAAAGCATGGACTAAGGGAGTGAGAAGACAGCCCTGGCAGTTGGTGCTGTTCTGTTATTGCATGCCAGGAGATTCTTTTCCCTACATAAAAAGGAATTGCAAAGACGGAGCCAGTATCTCCTCAGGGGGGCAAGTAAAAAAGATGGGAGTCAACAGTCACAAATTGCAAAAGGGGAATTAAAATTGGACACAATGGGAAAGTGTGGCTCAGCACTGGAGCAGGTGCCCTGAGAATCACAACAGTGTCCTGGACATCAGGCCCTGGACAATGTGACAGAGCTTGGAGGTTAGCTCTGCTTTGGGGAGGGTACTGGACTACATGATCTCCAGAGGTCTCTTCCAATTAAATTTTGCTAAGAATTTATAAGAATAAAGGTGTAAAATGAAGTGAATTAGTAATTTGGAATTCACTAACAGTAAAAAGTTCTGAATATTTTAAATCCTATTTGGAGAGGAGTTGTTTTCTTTGATTCTCAGTCCTTCTCCTAACTCCTCTATCAAGTTTAAGTTCTAAGTCTTAGGGACCACATATTATCTATCCTTCATGCTCCTATAAAACAGTTTCTGATGGGATGTAGACTGATAATGGGGGAGCAGCTGCCGTGCTCGGCTGAACTTGGCCAACTGTTGTGTTTGTGCTCAGACAAGTAGAAATTCCCCAGAGATCATCAAACATGCAGGGCAAAGGCTGAGGGCAGAGCTAACGGTCAGACAGCAACTTTTTTTAATCTGGCCTGCTGAAGTCATGGGGTTTTGCCCCAAGCAGGAGGCCTGGAAGAGACTCAGTGTCATACTGCAGCGTTTATCTCTGCACTGCCATGTCTGTGTCACTGGAAGCTGATAATGGGGTGAGGGAAAGCGTAGGCGTTTTCCTGAGCCTTTTGTCTAGACTTTCCTTTGTTCCAGGAGTTGCTTTTTGTCCAGGTATCCATCCTCTTAGGTCTGCCTGCTCCTCTTGCAAGCTTGCCTTTCACATGGCTGTACCCCAAGACAACAGTGAGCACTCCAATGAACACATGGGTATAGCTAAACGGGAGTTTCCCAAAATACTGGATGGTAGAACACACCCTCACTGTCCAGCAGCACTGTGAGTGAATTCCTTCAACTCCATTCCCCGGCATGCATCCCAAATACCTGGTGCAATTCAGTGCCCACTGCCATGTGAAACGGAGCAGGGTGCAATGAGGTGCAGTGCGGCACCGTGCCATGCAGTGAGGTGCAGTGCAGTGAGGTGTGGTGCTGTACTGTGCAGGGAGGTGCAATGAGGTGCAGTGTGGTGCAGTGCAATGAGGTGCAGTGATGTGCAGTGCAATGAGGTGCACTACAGTGCAATGAGTTGTGATGCAATGAGGTGTAGTGAGGTGCAAGTGTGGTGTGGTACAATGAGGTGCAGTGATGTGAGGTGTGGTGTGGTGCAAGGAGGTGAGTGCAGTGCAACGTGGTGAAGTGCAGTGCAATGACGTGCAGTGATGTGCAGTGCAGTGCAGGTGTGGCTTGGTGCAATGAGGTGAGATAGGGGGCAATGAGGTACAGTGCCACGAGGTGCAGTGATGTGCAGTGCAGTGCAGGTGCGGTGAGGTGTGGTACGGTGCAATGAGGTGCAGTGCAGTGTGATGAGGTACAGTGGTGTGCGGTGTGGTGCAGGTGCAATGTGGGTGCAGTGAGGTGCGGTGCAATGAGGTGCAGTACAATGAGGTGCAGTGAGGTGCAGTGGAGGTGCAGTGCAGTGCTGTGCAAGGAGGTGCAGTGATGTGCGGTATGGTGGAGGTGCAGTGCAGTGCAATGAGGTGCAGTGTGGTGCAGTGCTGTGCAAGGAGGTGCAGTGCGGTGCAATGAGGTGCAGTATGATGTGGTGCTGTGCAAGGAGGTGTGGCGATGTGCGGTGCGGTGCTGTGCAAGGAGGTGCAGTGCAGTGCTGTGTAAGGAGGTGCAGTGATGTGCGGTGCGGTGGAGGTGCGGTGCGGGTGCGGTGCGGTGCGGTGCCGTGCAGTGCTGTGCAAGGAGGTGCAGTGCGGTGCGGTGCTGTGCAAGGAGGTGCAGTGAGGTGCGGTGCGGTGCGGTGCGGGGCCGCTCTCCCCGCGGAGCCACAGCGGGGCGCGGTTGTGCCCAGAACCGCGGCTCGGCGCTCCCCCCTCCCGCCCCCCTCCGAGGGGGACGCATGTGATCCCTTTTTTTGTATCGCTATGGAAACAGACCAAAGCAAAGGGTAAATACACGGACAATGGCAAAAGACAATTTTAATTTTCATCCCCGCTTAAATGTCACACGTTTTTGAACACGCCGGCACCGTAACCGGAGCTCGCATCTGCAGCCCGATGTGGCGAGCTGGTCCCTGAAGCCTGAGGAATACAAGTCCCTCATTATTGCCAAGCGGGATCAGAGCACGTAGGTCTGTTTAGACACTGCGATGCATTGTAAGAGGCCTCCCTTCAGGGACTGCCATAAAAGCCTCCTTCTTCCCCCCTGTTAAAAAAGAGCAGCTGTATTCTTCTAGCATGGACCACGCCGAAGGCTGCCTGTCTCTGCTGCGCCGAGGCTCTCTAGGTCGGGCGTGAAAAAGCAAACTTCATTTTAGAGGCTCAACAGGATTGCCCAGTGTAGGAGCATGCTTCGGTGGGAGCTGTGCTCGCTCCCGTGCACGTGGCTGTGGGAAAACTGGTGGGGAAGGTTTCTGAGGCTGTGCATTGCTTGCTGACACTCAAGGTGTCTGACAAATATCTTGGCAGCTCTAAGCTGGTCTTACAGCATAAGCCCGAGCAGTCGCATAGGTTAGGGTATTTCAGGCTATCAGTTACCTGCTGGTGGCTGCTTCAAATACCATTGACATTAAATTAAGACCGTAGTTATTGCTTGTCAGACAGGAGAGAGAGGTCACCTTTCGGTGCCAGCACTCCCTAATTTTGTAGCTGTGCCTCAGCCTAGTTCTCCCTCTTCAAAGCCAGTAACAAAGCGCTCAGTGATACAAATAAACAGGACTGCATTGGTTATTTTATAGGTACATGAACAGTGTCTCGTTAATCGTTGAGTGTTACAGATGTGAACAGGGTGCTCTAAACTGTTTACCAGCTGGTTCTTGGAAACGAGGCTTCCTGGATGACTTTCCTATTGAGATATGCTGCCCCTCCTTGCAAATCCCTTGGCGGCTCCTGCTTCCCAGCAAGAGCAAACTCCCCATTCACACACAAGGTCGTTCCTAGAATTGTCACCGGAGATGCTAGAAAGGCTCCAGTTGGGCGGGTGGAAGATACCGATTGCTCCTCTCTGTTTCCCAGCGTAAGCCTGCTCATGACGCACACAGCATCTAGAAATGTAAGCCACGCTGTCGGTGACCTGGCAAACCCCAGGAGCACGTGGACTGCCTTGCTGCATCTGGAGCTGGGGGTGACCTTTCCTGAAAGGAGGAATCGGCTTTGAGTCAGGCTGGGAGTCAGCATGCTGCTGGATTTCTGTTAATTGTACTAATTGCAGCAGTCTCTCCTTGGCACTGTTTTACTTGGAAACTCGTGTGTGTTTAATTTTTAAGCTCACAGACAAAAATCTTGGCATGTGAAGGCTGAATCTTCTGGTTGGATTTGGGAAGGGGGAGGAATAGGACAGAAGGGAATGACCAGCTGGGCTCCTTTTGGCGCAGTCAGAAAATCCAGAGTCACTTATGACGCTTTCCAGTATCTCAGTGCTGTATTTCACAGGCATTCTGGCCGCTCATTAAATGTTTCACATGTATCTGAAGTAAGACAAAAGGAGGGAGAAAAACCACATGTGACTGTATATCGAGGAGCAATGTTGTACTATCACAGAGAGGAGCTAGATGGTTTAAGCAGCATTTTTGTGTTTGAAACCTTCAGGTTCTGCATTAATTTGCAAGGGCACATTGTCGTTACACAGAAAGCAAATCTGGTGCTATGCGCTAACGTACCTCTTACACTGTATTTATGTGAATGTGAGTGCACATTCTAACTATTAGTTACCATAATACATAACAGTTTGGCTAAATGCCTTCTTCGTTTATGATTTCCTGGTTTGGAAAGCATGCAGTTGTTACTGAACATTCCCAGTAGGAAAAATTGTATGGAAAGTTACTGCAAAGAAGAGTTTCTGGATAAAAAGACCCGACCAGTTCTCCAGTGTTATGCTGTGAGACAGCATTTTATCCCTTACAGACCCACTTAGGATGTAGGAGAAAAAGTATCAAAGGATATTTTGCTATCAAGGGTTAGTAACTTCTCTCCAGGATTATGGGGATTTTAGGAGATCATCCAGGAGTCATGTTTGCAATTAATATTAGTAAGAATAGCAGGTGATTTTAATGCATCAATAGAATCAGAAATCTTTATTGTGGTCTGTTGTATGGGTTTTTTTCTGTTGAGTTTGTTTTTCTAGAAAATCATATTACAGTATTTACTATTATTAAAAAAAAAAAAAAAAACAACCAACCTCATCTAGCATTGCTTTCCTGGTTATATATGAGGTTGAATGCCTGGTTAAATACCAGATGAGCTCAGCTATTTCAAAGCACTTTAATCCACATTTGACCAAGATCCTCATGTCTTAACTGCATATACCGAATGAACGAAAGAGTTGAATTTAGGAGGGACAGACTGACGTTCCCTTATCCCTGAGGGGATCTCCAGCTATTTGTGTATGTACTGTGACAGAAGGGTCTTTAGATATTTATTTAGATCTCTCATATGAAATATCCCTCTTTCTTTCTCTCCCACATAAACCTCTGCTTTTAGGGTATAAAAATATGTCTGTAGATTGAACCCTGGTTTCCTGGGAAAAGAAATCGTATATACCTCAGAAAGATTTTGGTAAGTAACTGAAATCTTTCAAATAAGGAACTGAATTGAGCAATATCCCTTACTAACTTAAAATGAGCTCTCTGGAGGTCAGTAGAACAGGGACCTTCTGCAGGTGAGGATCTGTGCAGTGCTCCCAAGACCTCTGAAAACTCATTTAGGCAAATGGAAAGTCTTCCCTGAAAGTTTTCCTCGCCCTCCAGCTCCTTACTTTTACCAGGAGCTCTGGCAGCATGGAAACCTCAGACTGGTGGAAGCAGAATATGTGTATCTGAATGGACTTTATCAGACCCCCTGTCTCCAGGGGAGTCACACCAGCCACCCCTTCACTCCCTGCTTACCTCTAAGATGGCAGGATCAGCTTTGATAAACGAGAAGGCATATCCCTCTTTTTGCCTTCCTTTAGGCTTCTGGGAGACTTTTGGCTATCACAGCATGGATTTACTCCACAGTATTTCTCTTAGCCCAGTCATTGCCATATCAGTATCACATTGTCCCATTTGCATGGGTGCACTTGTAATGCCTATGGGTCTTCATTTATTTCCTTTTTAACACACTTAATTCTTCTAATTTCTTCTGAAATGACCATTTGAATGATTACTTAAGAAAGGCATACAGATCTACTAGTTCACCTTAGCTCTACTGCATTCCATACTTCTAGGCACTTTTTTCCTCACCAGAATAACTGCATCCTAATGAATTCCCCTGCATTTTCAGTGTGGCACTGCTGTGTCTCTATCTGGAGTTTCCCCTCTGTGTCTTTAAGAATAAGGCCTGCAAGGATGGTGTTGCTGGTGGTATGTGCTTTCCCCTTCCCTGACTCTTTCCAAGCAATTAGGTTTGTAAAGAACTTTTTATTTTAAATGTATTCATTTTGTTTGCATCTACAGGCACTTTGGAGTCCTGTGCCACAGCAAGTTAAAACGGATACTTCTTTCAGTAGTCTGTCAGTTTGTTTCCAAAAGTTTGGCTCTATGTCTACAAAGTAATTATTTTTGCTGGCATCCATCTACCTTTGCTAGTTTTCAGATGGACTTGATGTCTCCTCCTCCCGGCATGGGGGCTTTTGAACGCCTGCCATTGCAAGATTTTGGTGTTGTTGTTGTTGGTACTTCTGCCTTTCATCTGGTGCAGCATCCTTGCAAACTGCTGAAATCTCGTGCTCCCTAAATCCCAGCAATCAGCCCTCTCATGTTTCCTGCTTTTGTGAACTGCAAGTTTGTAAATGGCAATTTCACAGATTGTGTTTGTCACTTCTGATCTGTCACTTTTCACATCTGGAAGATAGAATCAAATACCGGGAAACGTCTATGATGGATTCAAATCAATATAATCTTAGAAATTGTAACAGGTAAGGGGCAAATATGCTTTTGCATTGATTCCTTTGTTTGCCTGCCCCAAAAGGCTTTAGTCGGTGTGTACCATAACAAAGCATCTCTCTTCAAGGACCAAACTGATATCAGTTGCCATCAGTTCCAGTTTTCAGTTACTAAAAATGTGCTACCACATATATATGTATACACAGATGGAATATACATATAAAGACAAAAAAGGAAATAGTTCATGTCTCTTGCTGCAGTGACCTGTCTTTTCCCATTTAGCGAAGCTCCCCCATACCACCTGCAAACTTTGCTGACAGCAGGAGGGTGAAACATTTCAGGGGTATTTGGAAAGGCTTTTTTTGCACAACCCTGCTAGATTCATTCTTCCACTTTTTGAAATGTTCAGCCTCTCCATGTTTGTGATATTGAAGTACCAGCAGGCTCAGCCATGTAGGATGACACACAGACTGAATGTTAATCAGTGTTTTGTTCAGGCTGAGGTGATCTGCGGCTGCCTTGCCATGGGCATCTGCCACACTACATGGGAGGCAGTTTGCTTCAGTCCTTTCAAGCCTGTTGACAAAACAACAGCTAGCTCTTAAGAACTACATCTATATAAAAAAATAAAGCAATGCCACTGAAAGCTCCCAGGCACTGGAGCTGGATTGACTATACCACTAAATTCCACATTTGATTCACTACAACGGACACAGTGGCTCTGAAAGCCCACCCCTGGTAGTCCTGCCACCCCTGACTTAACCTCTACTTCTCCTCCCTTGGCCCCTTCATCAGAGATGGCTGCTTTTCATAGGCACCCCCCGGCTGTCAGCCCAGCAGTGCTCCTGACGTCCTCACTGCAGCCACCCGGGCTTGTCTTAATCAGACAGCTAAAAATTTAACACCCGTCCTGCTGAAAGTAGCCTGCTGATTTCAGAGGGAGCAGGATGTTGCCCTAACCATTTGGTTAGTCACTTCATGTAATATTTTTATTTTTCAACAAAGGTGTTTACTTTTCAAACAAAGATCATTGGTTCAGCCATGGCAACTATAGTGACTGTGTAGCCAGCAAACACTTAATATGTGGGTGGGTGGTTTGGATGGCCCTGAATACATAATTAAATTTGTTTTTCCCTTCAGCTCCCTGTGGTGTGTTATTTTTTTATATTTAAAAGTTATCCCATCTTGAAGACAACTGTTTTTTATTATTAAAAGGACAGCTTAAATGCGTTTAACAAAAGCTATTCTCATTTCTTTTATGTCTCAATCTTTTTACCAATTAAAAAAAAAAAAAAAAAAAAAAAGTCCTTTAGTGCCTATGATCGACTTCCTGTAGCCAAAATGTTTCTCTAAACATTTTCTAAAAGGTCTAGATGCTTTGTATACTTAATGCAATAAGCTCCACATTTCCTGATCCTTAAAATGTTCAGCATTAGCCTTGATGTTTTATACTGCATCAGCAAAATTGAGGATTTGGAGTGTTTCCCCACCTTAGAATGAAGAAGCTGCTGCATGTTGCTCCTGGTGCAGGTAAAAGGGAACAGCACATAAATAAGGGACCATCCTTGTAATGTGAACTTCCGCAGTCCCTGTGGGATGCACCAGTGCCTTTGGACCATGGCTTGTTAGCACGAATGGAGCCCTGTGAGTTCTGGCAGTGACAGCCCAGCAGACTCTGCGGGAATTCAAAGTCTATCAAGTTGGGTAGATGGTTTAAAATAGACAGGTGGAAATTCTGCAAAAACAAGTGTGATGCAGACACTTTGGGGAGAGGATCAAACCCACAAATGCAAATCTGAAGTGATTGGAAATGAAAGCAGTATAGCAAAGTGATTTTGAAGATTATGATGGAACTAAAGTTAGATAAGGATAGAAAATGTCATTTGCTTGTGAATCAACACCTTTCTTGTTCTAATTATTTCTCTCTGTTACCTTGGTTTCATGAGAATCATAGAATCACAGACTGGTTTGGGTTGGAAGGGACCTTCAAAGATCATCTAGTCCACCTCCAACCTGCCATGGGGAGGGACACCTTCCACTAGATCAAGTTGCTGAAAGACCCATCCAGCCCGGCCTTGGACACTTCTAGGGATGGGGCATCTATAACTTCTCTGGGTAACCTGTTCCAGTGCCTCACCATCCTCATCATAAAAAATACCTTCCTTATGTCCAGTCTAAACCTTTCAGTTTAAAACCATTGCCTCTTGTCCTGCCACTACAGGCCTTGATAAAAAGTCTCTCTCTTTCTTGTAAGTCCCCATTAAGTACTAGAAGGCTGCTATAAGGTCTCCCCAGAGCCATCTCTTCTCCAGGCTGAACAACCCCAACTCTCTCAGCCTGTCTTCGTAGGAGAGGTGTTCCAGGAGTGTCAGGAGTGTTACAGCAAAGTTTAGATAGTGAAGCTAAGCTGATGAAGCTGAAGCCTGGTGCCTGCGTGACAAGGGATATAGAGCATGGAAAGTCTGGAGGAACAAAGTTTGTTTAATACCTAAAAAAAGAAGACTGAGGACAAGATGGAATGTCCCTTGTATGTTAATGTTGCTACAAGGAGGACAGGGAGCCATTGTTGTCTGTGTTCCACAGGGGAGAGAATAGTCTGTTTATATCCAAAAGTTTTATATTGAAAAAGAAGAAAACTTTTAATATATAAGGGTTCTGAAGCACTGGCTGGCAAGTTATGTGTGAAAAACCTTTGATCGAATGTTTTCAAGAACAAACAAGCAGATGACCCTCTGCTGAGGAGGATTTAGTCTGCTTGATCCTGCCTCGGTGCAGGTTATTGGACTAGATTTTTTGGTGTATGTTTCTTTTTAGCCACACAGTTCTGTAATGTACATGCTCC
Source organism: Falco punctatus (assembly GCF_963210335.1). Classification (NCBI taxonomy): domain Eukaryota; kingdom Metazoa; phylum Chordata; class Aves; order Falconiformes; family Falconidae; genus Falco; species Falco punctatus. The sequence continues at coordinate 19,432,102 of NC_137582.1, read as the reverse complement.
GTGGACAATCTGGGAGAAATTAGAGTTGAATCCAAACAATCAGGCTGGGACTGATACTCATGCCTAGATGAAACAACCCAAATATGAAGGCGGAAATTCAACTAAGTAGCTACTATTAAAAAAGATCTATAAATAAATTGCCTAGAGTTTGAGACAGTCCCATTACTGTGGGAAACCAGGAAGGAATAGTTATTTTTAACTAACTCTCCTGTTGGCATTTCCATGGCAGCTGATTTGGTGATTTATTGAAATGCATTTGTAATGATTTCACTAATACACACATGACGTGATGAAAAACACCATGTTTAATGAGCTTTATGTGATTCATAACAAACTGCAGACAGTAAAAGCCTGATGACATTTTTAAATTCTATGGAACAAGAAAAATTTTAATTTTAAAAGCAGGAAGCTAAATTCTAAGAAATGTTCCTTCTCTAATTTGCCATTAAATCAAGGGAGACATGATAATTCTAAAAGGTTCTATAATTACATGTTAGTCTATTGTAGTCAAAGGAACTGGAAGTCAATTGGGATAAAACAAAACCAGGCAGCTATCTGGAATCTGTTGTTCACTGTCTTTTGGTCTTTGCCAAGCCTGCTTTGCTTTTACATGGCTTTTGTGTTTGGTTAAAATTAGTTGTCACATAACCAAATAATATTATAACAGAAAACAATAAAATCAGGAAATGTAATGTTCTCTTTCTGGAATGCCACATTATGCTGTAAGAGTTACTTAATTTTAAATTCTAAGTCAGTTAAAGTTGTTTTAAAAACTTCATTAATTTTTCCTTTGCACTCAGAGTCTGCCCATTTTGGTCCAAGCTGTAAGACTACAGAACTGACTTACTCAGCTAATTGCCCAGCCATTTGCTCATCTCCATTAAAATGGCTCAATACTCAGATAAAAATAGATACAAGTGGGCAACCCTTTTAAGGTTTGGAGGGGTTTTTTTCTTTGCATGCTTAACAGTGGACTTTTGAGCTTTTCCAAGTGAGAAGAAAAGAAGCCTGAATCTCCAGTGACTAGCTTACTAGAGCTTTAATTCAAACCTGAATCTCCCATTAAGGTCATCTCTATAGTGGTTTGAAGTTTTCTTATTCGTTAACCTCTGCATTGAACTGAATATTCCTCAGATTCCCTAATTAGTTACAGTTGGAGCTTTAGTGACTTTCAAGACTTTCCTCTTTGAGCTAGAAAGAAAAAGGTTCAAACAATGGTCAGGAAACCCTAAAACCTCTTATCTCTCAGCAGTTTGATTAGACAAGAAGAGTACTGTCTTGATGGATTGAAAGTGCTCTGTACCAGATAAGAACAAGAATGATAAGAACATTAGAGGTCTCCATTTTTTTAACGGAAGAAAAGACTGCTTTCCTTTTAAGCACTATCTTTTCTTCATTTACACATTGCAGGATAAACAGAATGTGTTTGCAATTAATATTTCTGCTTACACACTCACTGTGCCTCGATTTTTAACAGATAGAACAGAAGGATATAAGATTAAATTATTATCAAAGCAGCTGAAACTTAGTAACCTCCTTATTATACGTTGTGTGGCCTAGCGAAGCTGGAAAAGAAGGTAGAAAAGATGAAGCTATACAAATAAGCAAAAAAAATGTATTTGTTCAACGTATTCACTTTCAGATAGATTAAAAAGTAAATATAGGTGTGAGAAAGACATTAGCTGCCCTGCGAAGATGGTTGGGTAAATGTTCGGCTTGTGCTCCATTCAGTGGGTTGGTTGTTGCTTTTCTGCCAGTTGCTTTCCATTAATCACTTTGGTTCTAAAAGGCCTTAGAAGGAAATTGTTTACAGATATTTTCCTTTGCTCTGACAGAAATATGAAGCCATTTTCAATCAGCTCCCTCCCATCCTGCATTTGCAGCCCAGCCATTTCTCAGTTTAAGTCAATCAGGACATAGCCACTGACTTAAACTGGAGCAGATGAAGTTCTTTACCTAGCAATGGCTAAAAAGCCAGAGCGCTGAATGTTTTCTATAAGCCAAAGGATATTTTAATAGCTTAGCTTTTTGTGTAGCTGATTAACTTTGTATTCCAGTGCCAATATAGCAGAAGAGTCCTTATAGGAGTCATTTTAAGGAGCCTCAGGGCTGCATTTGTTCTCAGGCATACATTGGACACTTTGCATTAAACAGTTCCTCAGAATTTTCCTAAGATCTCAGTCATAGCCCAATGTATACCATTTAAAAAACAGAAACATCCTGATACCGTACATAATGCTTTTAGCTGTATGGGGTTTTTTTCTTGTGGTTTGGTTTTTTTTTTTTTTTTTTTTTTCTCTGATCATTGTTGAAGAGCTATTCTCTGGAGACTTCTATAGCAGTTTTTATGGGAATCTATTTATCATTACATGATGTTAATTCAGATGTTTTCGTTGAGCCTACATACTTCTTGCCTCTACATTTATAAATGCACAAATTTATGATGTTGTAAAGTTCAGAAATGGGCGAACTAGTACAGATGGTACTTGGGCCAAAGTAGCAGATTGTAGCCATCATTTCTAGTAGCTTTTTCTATAACTTTAAACAAACTAACCCGAACAGCTGGGATGGTCTGAGTTCCGTAATAACAAACTATTTACACATGAAAAAAGTCAACTTGAAAGCTCAGAAAGATAGGCCCATTTAGAGGAAACAGACTAAAATGTAAGTTTGATTCTATAATCACATCTTAATTATGTTTCAGTCATCAGCTCCTGCTGGCTTTGATGAATCATACGGAGGAGCTGGTCTGCATGCATATCTGTCTTTGCTTGCAAAAGAGCTAGTAGAAAAACATCAAAACCTTTCAAGGGAAATATGGCTCCACTGAAGTCAGTGGCAAGACTCCTGTATGCTTCAGAAGCAGAGTCAAGTCTTCAGGCTGGGATCCTGCCCACAGGCAACTGTAAGAACAAAACAGGAAAAATGGTTGGCTAATGAGAGTTGGGAAGGAATGAGCTGGAGAATATTTCTGGGAGGTTATGGAGGAGAAGTGGCAGCGATGAGGATGAGGAGACAGAACAGCTCAGGAGAAGAAGGAGGCAGAGCATGGAGAGGAGGCAATAGGAGAGCAGTAAGAAGAGGCAGCAGGAGAGCAGTAAGAGGAGGCAGGTGTGTGTGTCAATAAGCAAGAGTGGAGCTGAAATAATGGGTGCTGCTTTTCAGACCAAAGAAGACAGTGTTTCAAATCAGTTCCTTAAAGGGAGAGACTGTGGTGTTCTGAGTGAGCTGAAAGGGTTAAAAGCCTTCAGAAAGAAAACAGCCATCAAAGTCTTTACACTGTGTTTAGGTCCAAATCAGCTGTGCCAGAACAGTTCATCCCACCTCTGGCCTGCTCCCAGGGAACCTTTCCCTTCATAACCCTCACAGCTGGACTGGAGTTGGGCCACGAGGCAGATGAACAGAAAAGGCAATCTGTAGGACGATGCCTGTAGGCCTCTTTCCTGAGGACCCCACAGCCTATGGCACATGGTCCACCATGTCCTGTGACCAAAATGTTGCTTTCTCATACAAAGAGTCAAGAGAAGAGCATAACTGGCAGCCCACATGTCTCTGACACAACTGTTGTAAGACAAAGACCACTTGCATGGTGGATGTGAAGTAGATGCATCTCTGATCATATGAGAGAAAAGGCTTCTCTGCAAACTGCTATGAAGCTTCCTGCAACAGCAACAAGTACCACAGCACTGTGCTGGTCTCTGAAACCAGACATTTGGGCTATAACTGTCAACATTGAGTGACAAGGGCTTGGTACTGTCCTTGGACATTGAGGCCAGCTGGTGTGCAATGGCTTGCACACGTATCTTCCAAAACCTACATATGAGCTTACTTTGAGCCAAAAGGCTCTCCTTTAAGCCAAAGGTATCCTCTTGTCTCCCAAAGCAAGGAAAGGTGTGCACCCAGGCTGGGTCAGCAGTGCTCCCAGGCCTCTGCTAGCTCCTCTGATTATTTCTCACCTTGGAAAAAGCTAACTAGCCAGGTCAAATCCTTGCTGGGAACTCGTCTCCTAGCTGAACAGCACAGATGGTTGAATCACTGAGCCTGGGAATACTGCTTGGTGCTATTTAACTCCCCGTTACAGAAACATAAATGCTGTTTTTCTATGAGGTATTCTTATTGATTTACTTTGGCACATGAGAAGGATCATTCACAGGTTATTTTAAGTACTTGTAGCTTCAGTAATAACAGGAGTCTGGGCAATTAGGTCAGAAACAGCATCTTTTTGTATTTCAGGACATAACGATCCCAAATCAGTGTGACAAAGAAGCGCATTGCCAAACGGCACAGAGGGAACCTGATGAGTCAAGTTCTCCAGCACCTGGACCAGTGTGTAGGACCCAAGGCTGGAGAGCTTGCCACAGTGACACTCTTTATTGGAGTCACCAGGACCCATGTACTTTCGGTTCTGTGTGTGGTGTTAGCTTGGACCTGCATGGTCGCCAGGATGCAGCAATCAGCTCTGAAGGCGAATTGAGGAACACAAAGATTCCCCGTTGCTTCCATCGGGTGCCAGAGAAATCCTTGGTTTAGTGTGGCTCCTCGCGTTCACAGCTGGAGAGCTGGCAGTTGCCTTCCTTCTTTGGCTGCTACCCAACACAAAGTCAGATGAGGGACTAAGAAATACCACTTCGTACACACTCCTGTTGCTGCCTTTCCATTCACAAATGTAAAAACATCCTTGATTTTTTTTCTGACAAAAATGTAAACGGGTAGACTATCTGGCCCAGATATCTGCAATAGGATATAGGGCCTTTCACCTCTGTCTTATGAACAAAACACCGTTCCCTTCTGATACACGTTCGGTGGCTTGTGAGAAGAGAGCTGGTGGTCTGAACTGGGATGTCATGTGTCTGCACCAGGAAGCCACTGGGTTTGGGACTGATCAGCCCCTTTCTTGGCAGCCCCTGCAAAGGAGCCAGTGATGAGCCTCCTGCGCAGAGATAAGACATGCTGACTATACAAGGGAAACTGGTCTAGGCGGTGCTGGTCTTGCACTTGTCCCCTGACTAGTAGCTGGTCTTTGGACATCTGTAGGAAAGCTAATCACGAGCATGAATTCACTTACAAGACTGTAATGAAAGAGAGTGCTGTAAGTCATGCATATACATTTTTGTGAGAGGGTCCTTGGTGACTCAGGTATGCAATGCAGCATCTGTCAATGTGTGGTCTGATGAGTAAAAGAGTAGCTCTAAATGTGATGGACTTCAAAATCTGACATTGCATCACCTGGCTGTGAACAGTCCTTCACTGGCTTTGACTGCAGCACTTGGAGACCTGCTCAGTGCCAGCCCCTGCACCCAGGTGAGGGAATCAAACCTGCCTTGTACTCACACGTGTGTGAGAGGAAGGATGTGCGCCTGCCCTCTGCAAACAGCACGGCAAACCCCTTCCACACGGCACAGGGAGAACACTCCAACCACAGCGTTTCTGTTCTTAGGGCTCGGAGGTTCTACATATCCATCATCTGAGGAGGGGGAATTCCCAAACTCAGCAATACTGGTAGGTGTGCTGGTTTTGTCTGGCATAGAGTTAATTTTCTCCATAGTAGCTGGTGTGGGGCTGTGTTTTGGATTTGTGCTCAAAACAATGTTGATAACACGGGGATGTTTTCATTACTGCTGAGCAGCGCTTACACAGCGCCAAGGGCTTTTCTGCTTCTCCCACCACCCCACCAGTGAGCAGCTGGGGGGGCACAAGGAGTGGGGAGGGGACACAGCTGGGACAACTGGCCCCAACCGACCACAGGGACGTTCCATACCATAGGATGCTCAGCACATCAAGCTGGGGGAAGCAGAAGGAAGGGGGGACGTTCGGAGTGATGGCATTCATCTTCCACAGCACGTTACAGCACATGACACATGCTGGAGCCCGGCTTTCCTAGGGATGGCTGAACACCTGCCTGCCCATGGGAAGTGGTGGATGAATTTCACTTTTACTCTCTGATTCTGCTTGCTGATGGGAAGCAGTGAATGAATTTCACTTTTAATCTCTGATTCTCTCCCCTGTTCTGCCAGGGGGAGTGAGTGAGCAGCTGTGTGGTGCTTAGCTGCCGTCTGAGTCTGGGGTTAAACCACGACAGTAGGTTACATGGGAGCCCTTTGCTTCCAGCTGTTAAGTACATGAATAATAGCTGTAAATGTTTCTCTTTGTGTTATTCTCTTAAAACTGAGTACTCAGATTCAGATTCCTGTTGATGCAGCAGTGTCTGTGAATACTCTCTGAGCTGTGCCCTGCATTCAGACTGGTTCCACTTGGGTGCAACTGCACTGAATTGGGTTGGATTCTGGGATGCTGTATAAGTAAATATCTACACTTAAACTGGATGTGTGACTGGCCATTTAAACTTATTCTTATCCACACTGGGCTCTGAAGTGCCCCTTGACATATGCAAATGCATTGAAATAAGGCTGAGTGTATTTCTATGGCCACTTTTCACTAGTAAGGACCTCGTCACCTCCAAGATAACCAAAGAAAAAAAGAGCTGTAGGAGAAAATACTTGGAGACAAATTTTCCATTAGCTGTGGTGCTGGGTCAGGCTGTTGCATACCTTTGCTGCTCAGTTCTGCTCTCCTGTTGGAGACGGCTGCCTTGAGGACAGAGTCTGAAGAGCAGAACATGCAAAAAGTCCTCAGCTACTTCAGCAGACAATCTGATGGCTTAGCTCCAACCACCTCCTGCAGAAGCTCAAACTGAGCTCCCAGGGTTGAACGAGCAGTGGGGGAATGTGTAGTAATATCTTGAGCTAAATCATCTGTTCACTGAGTGAATGTGTCTAGACCCTGAATTCATTGGGAACTCAAAGAAAAACATCGCGCTCAGAAGGAAGAAAAGGAGATCAACTATTCTGAGTAAGTCTGGGATTGCATCTCCTCTGTGGGTCCAGTTCCAATACATCGTCCCATTATTCCCCTCCCTTTTACCCAGGTCATAGCAGGAATTTGCCCTCACCAGGTCTTTTATTATGTTGCATGCAAGAAAATAGTGAAGACATGTAGCACTGGGCATGGTAACGTGTAGAGGTAAGACCTTTCATCAAGCCCCAGAAGAGGTTGGTAATGAAAACTGGCTGATATAGTAGTATTCAGATCGTTGGTCATCAGATGCAGGACATCATAGCTGTTTTCTTTGAGTGGTGGGATTGAGCACTGGGTGGATACCTTACATGATTACTGATGGACCAAATGCACTGATAAAATAAGTCAGCTAACCATCTGCTTATGTAAGCTAATTCAACCAAATTCCTCTGGAACCTCGAAATGGTGCAGTCAGAGGATCTCCCAAGGCATCAACATCATCTCTGCAGGTTCTGCAAGTTCTTCTGGTTTTCCTGGTCTGATGAAAGTAGACAATGCAAAACACTGTGAGAACAGCACCCATTGGACTGCCAGCTGCCTGACTGGGAACATGGGATGTCAAAATCCCATAAAAATCCCAGTCCTCTAGAGATTTCTGTCTCATTTTTTCAGATAAGTCATTCAAGTCAATTCAGTTCCTAACCATCTGCTTCTCTTCATAAGCTGGACATTCAGGCTTTTTCATATTTGTTTAGTCTGAGCTCTCTCTTAGTGTTATCCTGCCCACACTGTAGACATCAGGAACTTGATTTAAGTGAGTAAAATAAACATTTGTGGGTCTTCTAATTGCAGTAAAAACCCCTGGGTTCTTGATAATGTTTGAGAAAACAACAAAGCCCAAAGACTAAGGATCAGATCTGTGAAAGTTCTTAACAAGCCACGTCCAAGAATGTACCTTTTGGTGGTCACTTATGCATGGCAATACTTAAAACTCACTCAAGACCTCTCTATTCAGCTTGAATGTAGAATATTTCATACCAAAAAATCTGGGAAAGAATCTCCTCTCTTTGTGGGCCCCAAGGTCCCATATTCTTGTTCGCATCAGAGCACAGGTCCCACTGAAAAGTAGAGGGGACCTTATTTAACCAGATGGTTTAGCCACTTTCTTGTAGACGAAGCCAAGGATTTGAGTCCCTTCAATTCAAACTACTTAATGAGTCAGTGTCCTGTTGACATAGTTGGGATATAAAAGTTGAATGCTGCACCAAGGTTGAAAATTTCCTCGTCGTGACCCTTTGGACTTAGTGGGAGAACCACCTGACCTGGTGCAGAGGCCGGTCCTGATTTCTAGGAAGGGGTGAGGGTTCAGTCATGCTTTCCACATAATGTTTCACACTAGCTACCTATAGGTGCTGGTTGAACCTCACTCTGCTGAAGTGCCTCTGTGCTGAAGGGCACTGAAGGTGTATTCAGGGGAAGCAGCTTAAGATTTTACCGTTCTCTGCCACTCCTTCTTCTCTTTGCCAATGCTGAATGAGCAAAGCAAAGCTTGAAAAACAATATCTTCTCACATCTCAGCCATTTCAGTGAAAATTGTTTAATTTATATTAAATTGTTTAATTTACTTGTACACACCTTTCTGTCATAGGAGTAGGTTGTTAATTCCAGGAATGGGGTAGAATGGAGGATTCATTTTCAAACTGCAAAAGTTGAATTTGTTGACCTATTATTATCTATTCCTTATCTCTCCCCAGATCTCTTCAAGTTTAGACTCTGAAGGCCTAGTGCCTAAATATATTGTAGTGCCTACTTTGCTACTCCTTACAGCAAGATCAGATAATCACCACTGTATTCCTTAATATTTCATCATCAAAATTTTCCACTAACACAGAAAACAAGATAAGCACCACCTCTAAATTACTTGAAATGCTAGGAGAGGACATAAAAAAAAAATATTCATCCTCCTTCCCAACAGACTCCACAAATCTGGCTGACCTTAGCTTTGTTTATCTCCAGTTAGAAAGTTTCCACCCTGTCTCTGTATCTGCCTTTTCAGTGGATACCGTTAACAACTCAAAGTCAAGACTCACGTCCGCTGGCTGCAAACAACAAGGAACAGTGTCTGACATGCCAAAGACGAGTGCTTGATTTTGGGGCTTGCAGCCATGAGGGCAGAATATCCTGCAAAAATCAGAGAGATTGGACTCACTAGTCTGTACCCTGCAGGACAGATTTTCTCTTGTACAGCTTGGTGTGAGTGGCACAATAGTCATGATCCCCTGCTGCTCTTCAGGTGATGTGAAGGTTCACTTTATTAAAGCATTCATAGGCTTTGGAGGTGTTAATTGCTTGCCCAAGCACTGCAATGCTTCGAGCCCGGTGTGTATCTGCCACCCATCTGTTTCGGCTCCTGTTTGTTAACACAGCTGGAAAAATTGATATGCAGGAACCCACTTCATCCCAGAAGTCTTTAAAAGCTAATTGCTACTCCTGGATGTCCAGCTAAACCAATCTAAACCAATTAGGGAATGCGCAGTTAAAGCAACAAAAGCTGTAAAGCATCCTTTGGAAAGACGATGCTAACCGGTGTGTTTTTGTGGCACACACTGATTTATTTGGCTATACAGTGATGATAAGATAAAATTGTAATGGCTCTGGCAGGGGACCCAGAGGTCACGATCCCTACAGTATCACTGGATTTAGCTGATATATATTATGAGGACTTAATGGTAACTGTTGTTTTTTTAGACGATATCTTTTGTTCTCAGTTAATGTACTCCTTGTTGGCTTTGGGCAGCAATCTAAATAGCTACAGCCACCTGATGATAAGTGTTGGCAAGGTGATAATCAGTTGGCTTGCCTTTTAATCCCTACAGTAATAGATGGATTAAAAAAAATCTTGAAGTGTGTTATAAATTACAGTGTTAGTTCAATTGTTTGTGATGATAGGCAAGGTTTATAGGGAGAAACAATCTTTTACCAGACTAACTGGTACACTTGCAAACAACAAACAAGTTTTCTGTCTCTCACATTTGTAGCATATCTTGTCCCTTTTCCTTCTGCTGGAAGAATGGGACCTTTTTTTTGTTCCTCTGAAAACCCAAATAGGGACACAAAACACTCCAGCAAGAAGACTGAAGTCCTTGCAGGACCTTATGTGCATCCCAGAGTGGACGCGTTTCCTCTGCCCTACCTGTGCAAGGTTTGATGGAAAGGGGCTGGGGACAGGGAAGCTGCAAGCAGCAGAGAGGAGCTAAAGGAGCTCAGCTGCGGACAAGTTGTGCTCAAGCACCATGAGCAGAAGGAACATTTTTTTCTGTCTAGGAAGAGCATTTTAAACCTGGCCATCAACCAGTGCCCCTTAGGTGGTCAAATCTATTGTAGGCATAGGTTTGGGTTTCTCCTGGGGGAGGCTGTGCCTTTCACATGATCGTTTTGTGGAAATGTACCCTAAGGCAGCACTGTTTATAGCCACAAACCTGTATATGAACATGACTGAGACTCCTGTGACTACGAGCACCTCTACCTCATTGCATCACACTCAACCCCAGCGTAGCCAAGGGAGATCCAACCAGTTTAATCAGGAGATTTAGAGCATTACTTGTCATATCCTGAGGAAGATGCCTCACTGTAACTATGAAGATTGTATGACAATGCTGACACATTAAGTCATCTTTCACAGGTTCAAACTTCCTGCTGTACATCAGTGTTCCCCATACAGGACTAATTTTTCAGGTCTTTCCTTAAATTTCTTGCCCTCGCTGTATCTTTTCCATTACACTATATCCTCTTTTTTTTTTTTTTTTTTTTTTTTTTGAGGTCAGGGAACCTCATCTGAGATGAGAGCAATTTTCATAGTATGGACTAATAACAGATTTACACAACAGCATATTGACATTTTCGGCTTTCATTTCCATTCCTTCTGGTAATTCTAACTTTTAACCTGCTTTTTGATTTCTACCGAGGTCTACCAAAGTATTTCTGCAGAATTATCAGTTGTTAGCCAGAATCACACTGCTCAGTAATACCAGCTCATTTTACATTCAGAGTCAGGATTCTTTTACCTCACATTGGTTACTTTATATCTTAGGGGCATTGACTTTCTTTCCATGTTTTATCACACAGTCACTGAGGGCTCAGCACGGCTGGCCACAAACAGGCAACCTCTGTCAGTACTGGAGGACTTCCCAGCTTCTAGCCTCTGCTCCAGAAAGGCTGCTGGAACTCCCAGGTCCTATCTGCCAGTGTTGTGTGGGCATCTCAGGTCCTCAGGTCTGTCAGGTAACACTACATCTCCATGTTCAGGGAACTGAATTACACCTTCAGTTTCCTATGGTTGTCCCAAAATTCTCTCCAGTCAGCTTACTCTGAATACAACTGAATTCTCATCAAACTTTCTCACTACCCTGCTCAGCCAGGTCACCCATGAGTATGTCCAAATTGCAAGTACTTGCTTTAGGCGTCAGTCTGGAGAGGCCTGCCTATTCTGTCTGACCATTTTTAAAGACAGCAGACTAGTGTTTTCCAAATTTCCAGTCCTTTAAAACAAAGAAACCTTTATGCATTTTAATCAGTGAATAAAGCTTATTCTCACAGATGCAATCCAGATTACTCCTTGACAATGGGTGTCAGTGACTTTTATTATTATCCAACTTTGGAAGACATTCATGTTTCTGCCTGGCTCTGCTCTTCATTTCTTTAGGTCAACACACTGATGCAGGGAAGATGTGAAACAATTCCTATCAGTTGTATGGACAGAAGTATTTGGCATGGCAATTTAGCAGCATGAGCTGGAGTCCTCTCTCACCAAGTTTTCTCTGGCTTCTTAAGGACACGGTGGTGTCACTCACAGTTTAAGATGGTGCTGTGTAAGACCTGCAAGTTTTCACAGTCTAACAAAGAACTAGTTGTACAATGAGGGCTGCAGTATCAAGAATCCCTTCAATAGAAGGAAAAGCATAATTTTAGGGTCTCTAGAAATAAAAATGGCTTTTGTAAGGGTAAGCTTGTGTTTACCAAAGCACTGGAATCCTTGATAGAAAGGAAATTTAGGTGAGTCAGGAAGAAAGTAATTCACTAGGCTGACTTTCATTATTTCTTATAATTCAAATTCAGCCCTGGAGCAGGGGGCTGGATTAAATGACTTCCTGAGATGCCTTTACATTTATTTCCTGTTATGGCTTTTCAAAACTTATGAGAATTGATGGTAGATTGAAAGGAACACTCCCCCCAGGTTGTGGTTCTTCCAGACAGTCCCTGAAATGTCTTTTTCCATTAATCTATTAGTCTCCAGGTGAAGAAGTGGTGGAGTTGGTAGAGCTGATGATTTAATTAAAAAAACCACTATTGAATCAAAAATAATAGTCACAGAAATAGCCCAAATTGCAAGAACAATTAATTTTATTATTAAAACAATAAAAAGTGGCATAGGCAGCCTGTATAACATGCTTCTCTGGTTTGCTATACAATACTATGCAGCAGCTTGCACTATTTATGTGAAATGTGAATAAGCAAGTTGAGTGATGTACCTGGTACAGACATAATAACAGTGTACCTACTAAAGAAATTAACTAAAGAAATTATCTTTCCTTCTAAAACATTTGAGGTGACAGGAAGCAATGAGCCTAAAATGCAGACTTGACAGCAGCAGTGATTTTCTAACAGAGAGGAAAATTAAGAACTGGAATAGATTGCTTAGAAAAAAAGAAGATGGGTTCATGATCAGAGAGGAGGAATATATGTGAGGAAGTAAATATGTATTTGAAGTTACACTGGCACAGATGCATGGTCTAGATGACTTCTTCAAGCCTATTTAGCAGTATTTCCTGTGACAGCAGCTTAGCCCCCTGCTCGTCCCTCCTTATCTCCAGACTATGATATCTGTAAGGCTTTTTCATCTGGAAAACCTAACTGCAAAAGCTGCAGGAAAATCTGATGTTACTGTTGGATGACAGACCATCAGCACAGAGAGTGTGGTCTCAGACTCCCACGCAGCCTCCAGTGAGCCTCCAGTAGTTCTTCATGTGAGCGAACATCATCAGCCAAGGTCAGATGCAGCGGGTGCAAAAGGTTGCATGTGCCCTCTGTGTGCTTAACCTTCCTTGTGATTTATTTTCAAACGGTGTTCAGTGTTTCTGCTGACTCTGCCAGGCATAAGCAGCAGACTTAGCTTGACCCAGCCCTTGATAATGATGCTGGCTGTCTGAAGTGGAGCCTGTTCCTGTGTGTGAGAAGTCACCTGTTGCGGGAGGAACTTGCTAAGACCCCTTATAGAGTTGAGAAGGTAAACTCAGGGCATGAAACTAGCTGTTCAGGTTGGCATATGACATTGTGCCTGGGCTCTGTTTCTGACTCTGTAGCTTGTTTACTGTATTACTTTGGGCTGATCTCTAAGCCCTCTGTACCTTGATTTTGCCACTGTTAAGTTCAGGCTGGAAGTCGTGGTGATCTGTCTCATTGTTTTGCAGTCTAGGAAAAGAAATGACTGTGAGAGCTAATTCCTGCAATGCAGCAATGCCTTGAGCTCCCATACTATTACCTAAGCATTGTCTGCTGGCAGTCTGTGGAGTGTATCTGGCCCACGGACCAACACTATCTCCCAGCAACCTGGCAGCATGTTCCCCTGATTGCCTGGTTTTCAGCAGAGACGGTGAAATGTGCTCCAGCAAGACTGCTGTGGTTGGTGGCAGAAAGGAAAAGGCATTGGCTGCGGGATGTTACTATTCAGCTCTCCATTATGCCAGCAGCAGCAATTTTGAGAAGATTGTAGATTAAAGGACTCTAGCTCCAAGGTATGCTACCTATGGGGACATGAGCTCTTCTCTGTCCTGTTATTACATTTGTAGTTGTCTCTAACGCATGGGAAAATGTGTCCTGAGACTGGCATCCAGCTCCTACCTGCAAAAAGTTGGATCACTTTGAAGACCAAGAGGAATAAAAAGATGAACCACTAATGGCAGCAGAAATGGCATTACCTATATAGTATTCCTGGCTGGAAGAGAGGCAAGCTAATAGAGAGACATGTCCCCAGGAGAGGAACAGACTATTATATGGAAAAATGAAGGTGTAGATTCAAATTGTAACTTCAGTGTATGAGAGTAGATCAATGCAGACAGCAGGTCAGGAGCACTGCAAAAAAACCCTTGATTTTACAGGATGGTAGCTAACAACACAAAAATACCCTTTTCAAGCTGTACAGTTAAAGCCAAATTAAATACTTACTTATATTGAATGTCTGCAGAAATAATGAATGACTGTCTTAAATCTCAGAGCTATATCATAGCAAAACTGGAACAAATCTTTTGTTCAATCAGACCTGCTTTATTTACTCTACTGAAAATGCCTGTTTGGAAAACCCTTGAAAAAGTGATACATAACAACATAAACTGATTCAGCTGCCATGTCAAGAGCAGACCCAGGCGTCCCAGGTGGCATCACACAGCAGGATATTCTCCCCACCAATTGAAAGCAAAACACCTCATTCAGGAGGTTCAAGGGAAGAAAATAAAATTTATACAGAGTTGTGTTTAAAACAGGGAGTACATCTCGTAGGGAGAAAAGCACAACTGAACTCAGCTAAGCTCTGTAGTGTCAGAAACCAGAGACCACCTGAGAAAGAGCTGCTGCTCCCTGGATATATGTGGAATCTGTATCTGCTTTGGGGATCCACCTGGGTACTGAGGAAATCCCTGCACAAGGTCTGGCTGCGGTTTAAGCCTTGACCAACCCCTCCTGTATCCTCTGCTTTTGGGAATCGATGAAATGCTTTTTCCTTAGCAGCAGCAGTAATTCTTTTGGAAGTCAGTCTAGCCAAACTCGACAGGACAGCTGTGAGAGGTGTGAGTGCAGAAAGGCAGCAGAAATGGAGAACAGGATTGTTCATTTGGGACATCCAGCCTTTTCAGTCTGCCGAACTTGATCTCATAAGACAGCCAGGAACTCCTCTGCAGGGGGAAACCTTGGGCTGGAGGAGACCCACACAAATGATTCAAAGCCTTCCTAGCTCTCCCCAATAGCCAGTATAGACTGGGGACAAGGAAGGTGCAGGTGGAGCTTGTTTCTCCTTGCAAAACTATACCAGAAGTATGGTCATGAGGTAAGGGAAATAAGGCTATTTTAATTCATGGTGAGGGGAGAATCTGGGCCCACAACCTTAAGATCACAGGAGTTCAAAGGTGAGGGGTACAGCTTGTCTGGACTGAAGGGTTTAACCATAGTACACCAGTTGATGAAGGTATGAGGAATGAAGGAGCAGCATCCAACATTTCCTAAGCAATTCTTGTAATGTCCCCTCAGGGTTTGCAAAGTACACGTGGTGGCTTTCGTGCTGCACTGGAGCTGGACCCAAGGATGATGGTTGCCTGGAAGCCCTGAACAGTTCCAGGTGCAGTGCCGCGGGGCGGCGAGGGGCTGGCACGCAGGATGCTGCTTCTGGCATTTGGCAAAACCCAGGAGGGCAAAGCTGGCCTAGCTGCACGTAAATGTTTTATCACACTAGAAAACCTTGCTAATGAGCAGCCTGGCTTCCCTTGGCTTTCACCAGGTTAATGCTCCGATATATATATTTTAGGTGTCGCTGTATTCTTAATCCGTGTATTGTGACTACCAGCGAGTTGTGCCTTATCTCTCTTAGCTCTGAAGAGCCTCAGTACTCTCTGTGGTGGGCCAGGCATCACAGCAGTTACCAGTGTCAGCACCCTGCTATGTGGATTAGTGCTAGCCAGTTTCCAGCCACGGCATTAGCTTGAGCCCTGGGAAATGTGCTTCCTCTCCAAGGTCAAGGTGATCGTGCTTTAGGAAGCTGCAAGTGGGCAGTCAGGAGGGCGGGTGAGCCAGTCACCCATTCCCAATAGTTATACCTCCAGAAGCACAAGTGATGAAGTGCCTAATTGCTGCCAAAAATGTTTCCAGATTTACCTCTGAATAGCTGGCCTTCTGTCTCCTTGTACCATGGCTCTGTCTCCTCCCGACTGCAGATGAGGCTTTTAGACACGCCGTTCTCGCAGCACTGAGCGCCCGTGTCTGTGCTGTGGGCAGTGCAGGCTTTGTGCGCTGTTACCTCGGTGTGGCTGCTCAGTCCCACACGGGGGTAATGTGCTACCTCTGGCAGAGATCAGTACTCACGTCTGACCCTGATCCTCCTTCATGGCAGTCTTAGCCTCACATTTTAGCTGGTCCGGCTGGCTCAGTGTGTAAAAGAGCTCAGCAAGCAGGTTGCTGTTTGCATTCATGCCATTTACTGTGTATGCATAACCCGAGTTTCTAAGCGTTCCCTGCAGTATTTTTCTTGAAAAATCAACCACCTAGAAGATTGTTTGAGCTCTGCTCACAGCTCTTCAAGTTCACGTCAGGTATGGCTGTAAGCTGTAGCTGCAGAATTTATAAACAGAGCAAATTCATCACTGAATGCTTAATGAGCCAGGCCTTGGAAATGAAGGACACCAGTTTCTTTCTTCAGCATCCTGTCTGGTCCGCATCTGACATGTTCTAGCCAAATCGACACCATCATGAGCATTCACACTCTGGGCAGCAGCGGGAAGAAGCAACAAAGTGGCATTTCACAGCCTGAGCTGCTGCTATTGTTCTACACAAGATCTATAAATTAAATAAGGTCTCAAAGCTTCTCAGTAAATAAAAGCTTCTAAATAAATGTGGTTAATAAAAGAGGGTCTCGGAAATGAGCAAATTACGATTTCTGTAAGAGTCCTACTGTATGTTGGCCATGAAAAATATCTTTGTCTCAGTCCTTGCTGGTTCACAGATTGATCTCTATGTGGAAATCTGTGCCAAAGAGTATTTGAGGTGTTCTGTTTAGGGAAATCTATAGGGGAGGTCAATTTAGGTAAAGCAGGGAATCCTCTTGAGATTGCAGAGAAAGAAAATCTGGAGGGGCTTACAGACTGAGAGCATTGGCCTGTGCTATTTTTTTGAAACAACTTCAGCTGTGGCTAGACTTGAGAAAATTTAAATGAGGTCTGTACTTGGGACGAGTCCAGAAGGACAAGTTTTGGCTCCTCCAGTTCAATACAGCGGGAAGAGGTGGGAAAGGTGTTGATAAACAGAAATGAACAGAAATGAAAAGGCTGCCACAGCTGGCTGACATTTAAAAGCTGTGAGACACACTTTTTTTGCTTCAAACTCCCAGCGACAAAGAGTTTTAAGGGCCAGGTTCTCATACCGGCCATACCAAACTAAATGGGGAGTAACTCCCAGTTTCTCATTTACACCAAAAGACCGATGTGAATCTGGATCTAAGAGGAAAGCTGGACAGGCCATCACGCTAGGTAATGACGCGATGTATCAGAGCTGGGAATCAGGCTCCAGGCACTGCAGTGAGGACTAAAGGCACCCCACGCACACATGTACTCCCTGCACGTGTTCAGGCTCTGCTGATTACGTTCTACATCACCTAAAATAGTTTGCATTTATTCACTTCAGCCTTTCCCTTGTAGTAATTCCTTAGTTCTCCTTCCGTGGGATCAGATGGTCATGGAGGGTCTCACGTTTGGTGGTTATAGCCATGTGGCAAGAGAGGGACGCCTCCAAGCCCTCTGCCTCCCGACTCCCACCCGCTGGTTTGAACATCTTGAGTCCGTATAAAGGGAAGATGAAGCCACGTGGATCTAGCAAAGAAGTCGTTGAATTGCAGCTGTGGGAACACATTATCTTGGATTTATAAGCAGTGGCACAAGTCTCCTGACCGCCACCAGGGATGACTATGGCTTCATTTGGGTTTGTTTCCTTGCCTGTTGAGGAAATCCTCCTCCCTTGCCCCTTTTTCCATTTATATTAAGCTGGGCTGCACACCCACTGTCTCTCCTGTGCTGAGCTGGCTCTGCAGCCTCTGTGCGTGGGAACAGATTTGTGAACTGTCTCGAAATAAACAGGCAAGCTAACCTACCCACACAGGCAAATCTGACACTATATGCCTAACATTGCATTCCTTTGGGCTGGAAGTCCTCATTTATTCCTTCGTAATTTTATTGCATGCATTTTTTTTCGACTAAAGCAGTCTATTGCTTCTCCCCGTGGAACCATTAGGTATGTGACATTTCCACCAAAACAATAATGTTTTCAAATGGTGCCAGTAAAATACTGGAGGTTTGATTGAAAATGAGAAAAGAGTTCTGAGCATCTAATAGGTTATTTTTCCAGCCCCAGAAAACTAAACTAACCTCTCAAGGACAAAAGCTTGCAAGCAAACTTTTGAACTTCCTTACAAGTACTCCCTGAAATACTTCTCAATGACTTTATCTATACTCATTACTGTATCTTATGAACTATTGTGCCCTGCTTCACACTGAAAATAATAAGCTGATGCACTAGTCTAAGAGGAACCAACTAAAAGACCTTGTTTTCTGCATGTGTGGGAATGTGTAATGCAAATATAAATAGTTTCTTCTTTGTGGACTGCTCATTTTCCTGGGGCAGTCTCACAGCAAAAAAACATGGCATTTCGTGTACTAGTGGCTGTCTTTGTGATATTAAGGGGAAAAGCCCAAACACAATAACGGTTCTGTGTATGTGATAGAGCCAAATGACCAAAATAGTACAAAATAAAACTAACAATGTAAGTTGCTGATTTGCCAGAGCTAGAGGGTTTAAAACTCATAGCCTAGCTTGTTTCCTAAGTATGATTATTATGGCATCAGTCAAAGACTTGAGCAGTGCTGGACTCATCTCTTCATAGCTCCTGTGCAGAGTAGAAATAAGACTGTATCACTTGCAAGTGAGAAACACCGCTGATATGTTCCTGCTTGCCTTTTGGGCCTGGGAGGCATAGGCTTTTCTGAGCACCTTCTAGACCCTGAAGGCTTGATTTGCTTGCCAGACTGTAGATGTCTGGAGTCATATGAAATGCCCTATTGTGCAGAGCTGGAACACACAACAGCAGCTACAGGGCGTTCGGCTGTCCTGGAGCTGCTGACGGGTACAGCAGTTCACCCTGTGGCATCTCAGGTTCAGGCAGTCAAATCCCATTGATTCCTCCATTCCCTGCAGGTGGTTTGGTGAAATCAGCCTTTGCAGTTTCATGGAGGTTTAGTTCATGCTGATGATACCAAGCAGAACGTATTCTGGCCAGCAAAAGTTCAAAAAATCAAAATCAAAATCATACATGTCAGTTCTAGGATCCCCTCATCTGAAATCCATTATACAAGCTATAGAGATCCAAAACAATTGTCTGAAGCCCCTAAAATTGTGTTGTCCACCAGTCAGGCACCAGACATCATCTGAAGACTTGAAGTGTTGGAAGAGCTACCACTTCCTCTGCTAATTTGCTCCAGTAATTAATCATGCTCACTTTTAAAAAAACAAAAGGTGTGGGTGTGGGTGTGGGAAGCGCATTTGAATCTCATTAACCTATTATCTAAAATAAGGTCATGCCTCTGGCTTGTCTGGTGAAGACATTGAAAATTGCTTCAATTATCCTTGCTTACCTGAGTGTAATCCCTAAAATATCAGATAAGTGGAGCTGCAAGGTAGTGCTGTTGGCACTAAGCCTGCAAAATAAATGATCTGTTTCCCCAGTCCAGGGTAGAATCTTTCCATGTCACCTATTTACTGTTAAGTCAGTGGTGTTTTGTTTCATTCATTCACCTTGATATAGAAGGAGATGTGCTGGAAACAGAGAAAAAAGTGTCATTAGACAAGGGAGGCAGAAGTGACAAGGATATTGTGTATTCATTAAAATTTATAGGTATGAATCTCAGGTCTGATTTACTGCCTCCGAAGAATTATGATGTATAGAAATAATTCATGCAGCCTAAGGGGTGTGTGTGAGATTCCAAAACTGTTATGTGTAAAAATGTCCTGGATTAATGCCATGTAAAAAGAAAAAAAGAAGCCCAGCAGTAAAACCCACCTTAATAAGATATTGATTGGAATTCAGATGTGAACCCCAGAATATCTATGTTGATATTATTTCTCTCTTGCTGCCAGCTCATCCAACAGATACACTTTACTAGCAAAGATTTGCTCTGGACCCCCCATATCAACCAGGAGGGAACCTTCACATTGCTCTCAGCACTGCTGTGCCAAGACCCTTCAAGGCTCATGCTTTTATCCTCACCACACTTCTCTGAGGTTGGCAAATAATGTTATCTCAAGTTAGTTAACAGCAGAGTGGGGGCACAGAAAGGTTGGAGGGTCAGTCCTCCCATCCATGGGACGCCTGGGCAGGAACATGAACAGGGACCACATGCCCCACACGTGGATCTGATGCAACCACTGCCCTCTCCTGCCCTTTGCTGTGGTTCCTACTGCCAGCCCCTCATAGTGGAAAATGCGCAGGATCTACTAGATTTTTCTTTATTAAAATATAAAAACTTGCTAACTGCTTGTTAAACACAGTTTGCTAAATCTGGGGTTTCCTGGATTCCTCTTGCACATTATAATTTGCAGCTCCCCAACAAAGTAGATGTACTTTTATCTGATTTTTTACAACTTACTCACAGTCATTTTAGATTAATAAACCCATGCTGAGAAAACAAATCTCCGGCCCTAAAGACAAACGATCAAGCAGGAAAACAGCCTGCCAGTGACTCAGAAACATTTCTTTTGCATTTGTTGTGGACTTCAGTTGATTGCATGCAACTTGTATGTGCGCGTCCACCACGATGGATTTTACCTACCTACCCCTTTAGCCTCAGCTGAGCGGGTTGGACTAAACCTTTCTTGGATGAAAGCTCTCCTTTCTTCCCCAGCTGCCCCGCTCTCCTCTCTGGGGCCCCAGGGACTTTACTGCTCGCTATTTTTGTGGTGAGTGTTATAGGTGGAAACAAAAAAAAAAACCTCAAAGGAAACAGAGGGGGACACAAAAGTCCCTGCTAAAGCCCCGGAGTGGGGAGGCCGGAGAGGCTGCAGGGCTGTGCGTGGCGAGAGGGAGGGCTGACACCTCGGGAGCTTTTCCATCAACATCCCGCCGCGTATTAGCTTCCTACGCAGCTGAGCCGCTGCACAAAAGAGCTAATCACAAACTCATCATCCTGAAAAAGATCAACACAAACGACTCTTGCTTATACATTGCTGGGGTTGTGCTAACATACATTTCCAGGCTGGGCTCCCCAGGGTTGGATCCAGCTGCGTTAATCTGCTTCTATCCAGTGCAGCCAGAAGCAAGTTAATCTTTTCTGTCAGTCTTGCTTTTAAAGGCAATGCAATAGAAAAGCAAGAGAAGCTCTAAGACAGGAGATAAACAGCTCTTAAAGAAGCTAAAAGGAGCCTGCTTTATACAATTGCTAATTTGAATTGCCTGCTTTTAAAGCTCAGCTTGCCATGCTTAAGGTAAGGGAGGCAGAAGGAGGCAGAAGGCAGCGCTGCTGTGAGGCTGTGGGCTCCTGGGGACAGACCAGGCAGAAAGGCAGCAACCGAGTCTGCAGAAAGAAAGAGTGTCAATATTTTGGCTGCCACAGTAAAGACCATTTAATGGAAGTTAAAGGCAATAAAGGGATTGGGGGTGGCTCAGGTAGCTGTGGGATATTTTCATAGACCCTCAGAGGAAGCAAGGCAGGACATAATTGGCATAAGAGTCCCACCTACTTGCAGTAGCCATACATGTGTGGAAGGACTTATTTAGATCCTCCTGTTTCCATGCAGAAATAAAGCACAGTTTCCCTTTTTCACAATAAATAAAGAAGATGGGAGCTGTCAGGCAAGGTCAGGGGAGAAGGGGATGGGGCAAGATGCCACTGAAGCTTTCCTTCCAGTGAGAGCTGGTTCAGGGCTCCAATGTCCCTCATCTGGTGTCAGAATGTCCCACAGCTTAAACTGATGGTGTGATGTGATCCACATACATCATACATAGTCCAAGGAAAATGAAAAAAAAAACAATCCCACAGAAGAATGTCCCACAGGCAAGCTGCAGCCTCAACCCCTTCAAAGCTGAGAGAGGTAAAGCTCCCTGCTCAGTCTGTACACTCTCTGTCCCAGTGCACACTGATAAAACCTTAATTTGCACAATGTGTGATTATTTCCACAAACCATTCCAAAATGGAGCTTCCAAAGAGAGGGAATGCTTTTCAAAAATAAATTATTGATGCAAAAAGCTTTTTTTCTGCCCCCCTTGAAAATTTCTCTCTGTGTACTCCTTTACCCTCTGGTTTGCTCTGTTAAAAACAGGGATGGCTACATGAAACTGAAAATTATTTCTGTGCCAAAATCCATGAATAGTCTATGCACTGCTTAAATCTGACATAATGGCACAAAATAGGAGTCAATTTGTACAGAGAATTGTTTAGAGAGACTTTCATCCTTCTTCCTCCCACTTGCAGACTGAATAAGGCAAGAATCCCTTGAAGAGTACATGAAAGGTCATTTTAAGAAACACCTTCTGCTACTCAGGGAAGAGTAGATGCATTTCAAATCAATCCATGTCAGTCCTGATGCTTTTGGTGATGCTGTGCACCCAGAAAAGCCCCACTGGAAGCATTTTTCCTGGGTAACAGCATTGCTTTCCCTGCCCCACAAGTACGTAGGGAAGCTGTAGGGTCTTGTATGACTGTGCTTGGTCCTGACATGTAACTCAGCGTTTGGTGTCTCCCAGGCTGGTGTTCAGGTAAGTACCAACTTAGTGAGAGGTCTGAAACGAGATAATCTCTGAATCCCTGAATTCTGGCTGTCTTGGGTGTTTTGGATCTTTGGAAATGACTCAGCTTAGAAAGCACACCATGCCCTCTGAGGTTGCTCTGTGAAGAGCATTGCTAGATACCCACGCACTAAGCCAAATGCAAGAGCCTGTCCCGCTCCTCCATGCAGGGCTGGGCTCTGCCTCCTGTGCCATGGCTGTGGCTGAAGGCATGTGGGGCTGCTGCAGCTCAGCCTGCACACGAGTGAGCATGATGCAGGCAGGAGAACAAAAAGTGTTGGCTTTCTCACAGATGTTGGAGTTCAGGTGGGGAAGGACTGGAGGAAACACAAGTATCTTGACTTTAGAGAAGGTCTATTCAAGACAAAATGTAACAAGTCACATAATTTTGATTAGGGGCCCCTGAGATGGTAAAACATTTCTACAAAGCACGTTTGGCAAGAGCCTGCAAGCTAAATCCTATTGGAAGCAGGGGGAAAGAGTGACAAAGGGCAAGTTAGTTAAATAGGAAAGAGTAGCTCTGAGTCTTTTAAGAAATATGTTCAAAGGGGAAACAAGAAGTACAGGGAGATCTGTTGAAAACAAGCCAAAGGAAGGTAAAAATGATGTTATATTTAGAGAACATCGATTTTTCGTGAACATTTCAACTAGCTGTACCAGAATCTTAAAAAAATATTTGCTGTTTACCAAGGAGGGAAGAGAAAATACATTCAGATATAAAAACGCAGAAGAGAAGAAAGTTGAGGACTGAGCAATGGGAGAAAGAAAAGGAACATATTAAATCATTCATTTGACCTTACTTACAGAACTGGAGAGCTGCTTAAGACATGAGTTGACATTGGCAAGCAGTGGTAAAAGAAGCAGGAGGGAGGATGGAGAAATAAAAAGTCTGTGTCAGGTTCAGCAGACAAGACCGCCTATCTAGATACATATTTCTTATGAATTAAAGGCTTAATTTCATGATCATTTCTTTCCTAGATTTGAGCAGCTAGGGTGCCTGGCCGTACACTTCTAGGCCTTCATTGCATTGCTGTTTCTGCTGTCCCTTTGAGATGGAGCAGCTCCCTTAAGGGTATTTTAAGACCCCTTGAGGCTGGGAAAGAGCTGAATGAGAGAGATACAACAATGATCTATAAAACAGGTTGTTGAAGAAGAAAGGTGAATAGGGTGAATGGTTCTTTGCTTTTTCCAGTATAAAAATCAAAGGACATGAAATGAAACTAGTGGGTACTATTTCCAAAGCAAACAAACAGAGGCACTTTTATTGACTGCATAATGCATACTTCTGCTATGGCCCATAGCATGGTAGGGTTGCAAATATTTCCATTAATTAAAAAAAAAAATTCAGGAGCATAAATGAAAGAAAAATCCACCAAGGATTATTAAATATAAAAGTATTAACTTTGTCTCAAGATATCCCTGAGTCACAAGTCACAGGAGGCTGGGAGAACATTCCTGGGAAGCATTCCTGCATGCTTGCCCTGTCCTTACATCCTTCCTCGGATAACATCTGCTGTGTCTGCTCTGCTGTTGGGGGCAGGACACCAGACCAAATGGACCTGTGCTCTGATCCAGTACAGATGTTCTCGTGTAAGATTGTGTGCTGCACTGTGAACTGGGGAATTGATCTGGGTTAAAAATAAGCCAGAAAGTTTTGGGTTTTTTCTATTTTTTAACCCCCATCAGTTCCCTAACATGGTTCATTGAGTGGCCAAATAAATGGTTGGATGGGCTCTATTAAGGGAGTGATGGGAAGAAGGATTAGCAGCCAGGCTTTGGTGTTGGGAAGCAGGAGCAGGATGAAACAGAAGAATTGACTAAACCATTTTTGTCAGGGAAAGAAACTCTTGAGGCCAAAAATACTGATTGAGAGCTGGTGTGAGTCAGAATCCGATTCATTTCTGTGTGGATGGTGCATGGTCAATAAAGACTGCATAAAGCCACATGTATCCCAGTGTTATCTTAACGGTGGCACAGAAAGGACTGGAATTCCTACCCCAGGTGAGAAGCTCAGCCCTCCCTCCTGCTCCCCTCAGTGGCAGCACCATGTTGACAAGTGAAGGACATCTGTGCCCTTCCCCAGAGCTGCGGGCTGGGAGAGGCAGTCTCATTTCTGAGCACTGCATTCTTGAAAGTGATGGAGCAAAAGTCAGTATTACCAGTTTTACTGGGCTAAATTTCTTTTTTCTTTTCTATGTAGAGCATTAAGGATAATTTTGGCCCCTCAGTTAAATAAAAATATAATTGTTTTATTTAAAAAAAAAAAAATAGGACTATTGGAAAGTACCCTGTACAAGAAGTGTGGCAGTACCCAGGCCAAGAAGTGAAGGAAACAAGGACTGAAGCAGAGTTTCCATACCTTTGGAACTAAATCCCAAGGTATTTTTTTCCTTTCTAGCCTCAATGAGATTTCGTGGGAACACTAAAAACAGAAACAGCCCCAATCTCTGAATTTTACAGAGGTAGCTTACCTTAACCTTGGTTCAATCCAGAAAGGCAGTTTCACAGATTTCCCTCTTTTCCAGATTTCTTAGGGGATAAGCCTTATGCTTCAGGTATTAAGAGCTGGAAGCTCAGAAGTCTTTAGTAGCCTCTGTACCAGTATCCTGCAGACAATCTTCAGGATAAGAAAAATACGCCTGCCACTGACATCTTTTGTAGTGACATGAGTCACCATCATTCCAGCTACAGTTAAATTTCCTTTGCTTGCCTTCACATGGCAGTTCAGCTTTATTCCTCACACTATCCTGCACTGCTTTTGGAGGAGCTTTCAAAGTGGGTAGCAAATGCAAAGTTTTCCTCCAGCTTTCGCTGACGGTACATCACAGTGCTGTTTCTTCTGCCTAGGTTATGGTTTTAGATCTGCTTTTGAGCCCTGCAAGCCAGCAAATTTGGGTGGCTGGACAGACTTTATAGACAGCTGATTGAGCCTACTTTCTAAATGCAGGTAAATATCTGTCCAGTAATACATATTATTGTCCTCTTTTCTAATGGTAAAAGTTCCTTTTTGGGGTCCAAACTGTGCCAGGCTGTTTTCTACCTGCACAGATCACACCTAGCTGCAAAGAGAGTTTGTTCTTTATTCAAGTCTTCTGTGGAGACTGCTGAAAGATGAAGACTGACTCTAGATACTTCTGGGTAAGGTTGCATAGGATATATTTTAATTGTTTTGCAACACCTCAGGCAGCCAAAAATTTATTAGCAGTCTGTGTGATCCTTTACTTAGCTGTGCTTAACACAGGGTAAACATGGAGGGAGAAATGGGCTGGTGAGGAGAGCACTGGGCAGGGATCCAGAAGCTCTGTAATGCATTCCTCACTCTGCCACAGATTAACCGTGATTAATCTTTCCTCATTTCTGTGTAATTAGACAGTAAAATTCTCGTAACAGGAATTAGCTCTCCCTACATGTGTATATACTGCATCTCATATGACTTTGTACCTTCAGGTGCAACTAAAATTCAGGCAATGAGTGTTGCTAATGCTGGTGCTGTTAGTAATAGCAATCCAGTTGTAATATTCAATAATTGTAACTGAAAATGAAAAGTGTTGCAATTTAGGGAGAACAGAGTGTGCGAAGAAAAAAAAAAAAAAAAAAAGCCCCCAAAAAACCCCAGAATAATTTAGAAAGTGAAATTGTCCTAGAAAAATCTCATGGTGTTAACACTATAACCTACATCTGTTCCTTGGTGTGCCACAGATTTACCATGTGAACTGTGGCTATGATCTCTTCCTGTTCCTTAGACTTCTTGTCATTAAAATGGCATTATTGATACTTAGAGGGGAATTGAGAGTGCTTTTGGAGATCCTGGAAGACGAAAGGAAGCCAAATCCCTTACCTGCTTGGAAAGGGCAGACTAAAGAATCAGATGATACCTTGACTTTTATGAAACTTTGTGTAATTCTATAAATGTCCTAAATTGTGAGTATTTGTTCTAAATGTCCACTTATTTCTCAGAATTTCCTAATTTTTGCAAAGGGTTTGATATAAGCTGACTAAAATGTGAACAATACTTAGACCCTAAGATCTAGAACATTAGTTTCCTTCTACAGATTATTTCTGAGTGGGTTCCTAGTGAAGTGGGCTCCTCTTTTAGACTTGCCAGATGACATCTGCCACTCTTGTGAAACCTCATTTGTTAGCAGCAATTGCCTCAAAATTTATAGCTGAATATCTAGGGAGAACATGGTGCTTATTGTTCCCTGCATTGAATTATGAGTTCTTACCAAACAAGTTCAGAAGGCAGAGCACGTACTTCTGTATCCTCCCCCTTGTGATTTTCTTTTCTTGAGATATTTTAAAATTATATTCTCAAATCGGTCCGGAAAACCGAGATGAGACACACCACTGAGTAAGGCAGAGTGCCATAGGCAGAATCAATGTACCTGGTAGATGCAAGCAAGATATCACAACTAACACAGTGATAAGCCGAACACTTCAAAGTATATCATCATGAAAAATTCAAAACTATGAAGTGTTTGAAGAACATAGTATTCTTCCAGGTGAAACACTTTCGTGACTTGGCTGAAGTCTAAATGTACCCTTGGTTTATATGACTTTCCTAATGAGATTTTTGTGAGTGACTGTTTTTTTTCACCTTAAGCTCTGTCAGGAGTTCATTGTTCAAGGTTTAAGAAACCTGTGTAATGGAAATATTATCAACAAGGGATAAAGTTCCATAATACCTATTTCAGTGGTGTCAAGAAGCACAAGCTTCTACCGTGAGCCTAAGTCAGTCAGGCAGAGAGAGAGAGGCACCCTTGCCAAATTCATTGGAAACCTCTATCAAGATTATTTTGGAATTAGAAAGTAGGTCTGGAAGGGTCCCTGGGAGATCCTGTAGTTCATAACCCTCCTCCAGGCAGATCCAGCAAGTCCTGAATCACTCATGGGGAATGTTTGTGTAACCCCTTTCTACAATCCTCCAGTAAATGAGATTCCACATCTTCCCAGGAGAACCTGCTCCAGGCTTTACCATCACTACTATTGAAAATATTTTTCCAGCATCTAACCTAAACTTCTGTTGCTTGGGTTTTGTCCACGACTTTGTATCTGTCCCCAAGAGGCACAGAGAAAAGGACCCTTCCCTTTTCACAGATACCTTCTATACTGCAAAATATCGCAGTTACTGCAGACTTCTCTTTTCTGGAAGAGGGCCTGACCAAGTTTCCACAATTTACTGTGCTATCGTTTGTTTACTGAGCTGTGGTGTTTAAGCACGTTGGCATGGTTAACCCTCCCAACAGAGAAGTGAAATGCTTTGGCTTCACCCAGCCATGAAGGCACAGCTGATGCACAGAAACTTGTCTGCAGACAGTGGTTTTTGTGTATATGTATCCTCAGAGTCTAGCCCAGAAAAAAACGCTTAATTTCTTGGCTGAATTTTCCCCAAAACTGCTCAACTTGGGCTTCACTGGATCACTGTCATGGAAAATTTAAATTAACAAATGGCTTCAGTTTGACAATGTCGTAATCAAAATGTAGAATCTTATAAAGCAATGTTAACAAAATTGCTATTATTTCTGCTTCATTTATGTGGCATGTGTATGTCCATGTGTATCCAGGCAGATGCATGGATACTGGTCTCTGCACTCGAATAATTCCGTTCACCTCCTGCTTTTTCCTTAAATATTCTTGAAATGTTCATGTCGGATAAACAAGAAAACAGAAAAATGCATTTTTGTTTTACTAGATTGGCTTTGAATCACTGATAGCATGACTGTGAATCATAAAATGTACGCTACATGCTTTTATGATTAATGCTTTAGTAAAATAGTTTCTGTTGGTGTTACAGACATCTCAGGAAACTTTACTGGCTTTAATTTAACCTCTAAAATTTTTTTTGGCTCGACATAAATTAGTTTATGTTATTCTATAATAAGTAAAATGTAACCGTTTTATTAATGTAAATTGTAAAAGCTACAACCTTTATGCTTCTCATTAGCGTTGGAGGGAAAACAAAACAACAAAAAATCTCCATTGGAACAAGGCTTCCTAAGATGTAGATTTAGTTTTTTGTCGGCTTTGGAACTTCTGTCACTTCCCTCTCATTCTTGATGATTCTTCCTTGCACAGAAAGCAGGGATGCTAAATGTTACAATCAGGAGCAGGTTGGAGTTTGTGAGAAATACCATTTGCACTGTTGATTGAAGAAAAGTGTGAACAGCAAACTTACTACCTAACTGCACTGTTATATTAATGGTAATGTCAACTTAATCCAATGAAACTACAAAGCTTTCAGCATTCACAATAAATATATTTGAGATTGGAACATTCTTAAAATGTGCTAATAATAGGGAAGTTACGTGATTTATATTTTTACATCTACAGGGAGTGTAATCACTTGAGGATAAAACCCCCCAATTATTCTATTTGATATATAACATTTTTTGAGGTAGGTAGACTTTATTCCCCCATGACACTTTTATTTTACATAGAGTGGTTAAGAAATTTGTTTATAGTGGTGCAGACCATTTTCAGTTAAGATAGGAGTTTTCTAAAGCCAGTCTTGTACACTACCTGCAGCACCTCTTTCCTCTGTTAATGTGGAAGTTCCGGGAGTCACTGGGGGATGCAGGTGGATGAACCTAGACCTTCTTCCTCACATTTTGAGCTCGTACATTGGTGTAATGTAATAACATCTCTAGACTTCTCTAAAGCAACAGTATTTTGAGTAGTTTGTTATTTAGGAAGCTCACTGTGAAGGCAGTGTAAAAATAGCTATATTCTACCCATGTGCATGCAGACTGGCTTACTAGCCTTTTCTTTAAAACTTTTTCCTTCCCTCCACATTCCAAACTGGCTGTTACAGATGAGCGTGATCACACCCTTTTGAACCAATCACTCCTTTTTAATTTTCCTTCCTTTGTTTTTAATGGAGTTAAGATAATTATTTTTTTCTGAGCACAAATACAAGCATGAGCTGAAAGATACCTACCATTATAAGCAAACTTACCAGAAAGCAAACTTATTTGCTGTTAAACCACAAAGTACTGGGAACTGTAACATCATGATTTATTTTTTAGGGATTAAATAAACCCACTTTGAAATCTTAATTCTCCAAGTAAAATAAAGTGGATTGTCGGATAATTCTTTTCTGTTAAAACTTTTGTGGTTTTGAAAATGTCCCGTGTGTGGTAAACACATAATATACTTGATTTCTTTTTGTTTTTCCTTTCTTTTTTCCACTATGGTAGGTTTTAACAGGGATTTAAGGAGGATTTAACTGGTGCCTGAATCCTGTGCTACCTTTTCATGTAGGGCAAATCACTGCTCTGTATGAACTCAAGTCTGCAATGGATTGCTCTTGTATTTTGTAACAGTTCCACATCTTTATGCAGCAGGAGTTTCCTAATCCTTAATTATGCCCTAAAGAAATTAGAATAGCAAAGCCACCACTAACCTTCTAAGATTTGGTGGGAAAATATATGCTTACTCACTGTTTGCTGTTTTTTGCTGGGTTTTTGGTCATGAGTACATAATACCACTGCAGATGCATAGAACTAAAAATCAGTTTTCAGTATTTTGTTGAGTCACTCTACTTTCAAGACTAAGGCTGTAGGATCATGAGCATTTTAAGTCAACACAACTCTGCTGTGCTGCTAAGATATCTACCAGCCCCCATGGGCTCATTCCTGCTCCTGCACCATCCCTACAGGAAGCTGACCCACGTTAATATTAAATTGGCAAATAAAGAATAAGTTTGTAACAGGGATTGTTCCTGTGATCTTCTTCATGTGGCTAAATCAGTGTTTGTGCTGGGACATGGAAGGAGCAGCACAGGGAGCTGCAGTAAGGCAGGGATGAGGGTTTGGACGATGGTGCCAGCTTGCAAGGGTTTACACAGCCCATGCTTTTACAATGCCAGAGGACAATTTTACGAGGATGGTTTCTCAGCTGGAGCGTGCTTCCTTTCATAAAACAGCCTGATATTTCTGCAGAACAACCATGAGTGTTGCATAGGTGCGTGGCACCTTCAGATGTCCAGACCTTTTACGCACATATCAAAACAGCAGTTGAAAGGCATAGCTTAATCACCCAAGTTGGAAAAAAAATTCCCAAATTAACTTTTGCCTAAGGTAACAAGGTTTGTATTCTGCTTATTAAATAGAAGAAGTAGGGCCTGTAGAAGGCATTCTTAGCATAAGAACATAAAAATACATTATAAAGTTCAGCACCTTATTTTTATGATTCCCATAAAGTCCATGAGATAGCAATGTTTGCCTACTGAATTCATTTTCATCAAGCTTCACTGCACAGTCTGTTCTCCCGATGTTTCCCAGGGGCAGCTGCTTAAAGTTCTTGACTTAAATCATTAAATGCTTGATTTATGGTGCATGCTTCCGGAGCCTTAGCACTTTTCCAACTCATATTGCAGTATATCCTTACCCTAATCATGTTACTGTTTAAATATATTTGGATGGTAGGGGATTAAAGTGAACCGGCCTGTTCATTTTCTTACAAAGGAGCAAGATTATTTATCTGACAGTTGCTGTAACAGTCACAGAGTGTAACTCAGAACAGCCTTGTTAGCAAGTTGGAGGCAGACTTACTGCTTCATTGGTGCTTGAATATCATTAGCTGGTGCGGTCCTGCCTCTAAAATGTATTTCCTTTGGATAAGATCCTCATCTGCACTGGAAATAGTTGATTATTTGGATGCTGGAATAAATTTAACTTTTTATCTTCTTTGAAACGATACAGAAAGAAGTTGACACCTCAAGCTAGGAAGACATGAAGTACAGGGCTGGAGGGTATGCTTTTTCTAAGACTTTTCTAACCTCCAGCTCCTGCTCAAAGAAACCACTCACCTTTGATTTTCATTGAAAAACGTAGGGGAATTGCATGTTCTTCTGCAGCTAAAAAGAAAGATATGCAAAACTTTGATATCAGCAAAGATCCATACCAGCCTCACTGACCTATTAAAAGGACCTTTGCATCATATGTAAAATTATGACTAAATTGTGTACTAGAAAGTAAACAGCAGATGAAGATAGTACTTCTATCATGACAGACTGAATTCAGACCTATTAGAGACAGCCCTTAATGCAAGTAAGGACAACTAATGTTTGCTTCCATAGCTTAGACTGGGGTGGAAAAAGTTTTTCTGACTGCTGACCAACATAAAGGAATAATTCATCTGGGTTTTGTCACATTTGTTTGTTATAATGTCACATTTCCAACAATCTTCTTAAAAGCAGGAGAATGGTGAAAGAGGGACCATGAGCATAACCATTCACATGTAAAAAAAACCCACTTCTCAGTCCAAGTGTGTTTGTGATATCTTGTACTTAGTTCTGTGAATATTTCAACACTGCAGCGTTGCTGGTGAGAACACTGGTGCAAAGTCTATTTAAAACTGGAATGCTCAGAAATTTGCCGAAAGCAAGTATCAAATTGTTCACAGATGGAAGCTGGTGGTGTTCTTGCAAGTCTCTTCTCATTGTTTTCTGTTTTCAGAAAACAGAATTTAATACAGTCATGCAACTTTAAAGAGAACTTACCAAGAGTGGAATAAATCATGCTGACTCCCTCTCCCCAGCAAACACCACTTCTTTAGCCAGCTGAAAGATTCCAATATTCTGTTTATGTTTGACATTGATCATTTATTTTGATTTACAAGAACAAGGGAATTATGGGTGCTGACAAGAAAACTGTGGGAATTAGGCTGGAGTGATTTTGGACATTATGAGTCAGGGTTACTGCCCTATCACTTTGCCAGATGTTACCAGCCCCTTTGGCAAAAGCAGCAGCAGTTAACTGTGTGCTTCAGCTCAGCTGCTGTGTTTCATAGCCTGGTGTGTTAACGTCCCCTTTGATTTCTTTCCTTTCCACTGATTTATAGGATTCAGTTGCATCCCATTTACAGGATGAATAGGATTCGGTTTCATCTGAAAGGAGCTCAGGTCATCCAGACTACAACACAGTGTGTACCAAAGCACAGAAAATGGGAACTATAGGGAGATTTGCTTCGAGGGCACCTATAAGCCTGACTATAACCATGATGGAAACACTATCCCAGCAGGTAACAATAAATAATATGCAGCAACAAGGGAGATAAGTGTGTGAAGTACATGAGGTCCCAGAGCTAACATAACAAAACTGGATTTTGTTCCTTACACAACAGAAGAGATACACATTAAATCGAAGTCTCCTTTGAGGCCTTTTCCTCAAGATATTATTTTCAGTTTCCAGTAATCATTATCATAGAATCATACAACAGCCCGGTTTAGAAGGGACTGCAAAAGACCATCTGCTCCAAGCTTTTGTGGGAAAGGGAGCCTAGATGAAATCATCTAGCAGCCTATACAACCACATCTTGAAAACCTCCAGTGACAGGGACTCTACCACCTGCCTGGGGAGGCTGTCCCAGTGAATGATTATTCTCACTGTAAAATTTCTTTCTTATATTGAGATGAAACCTCTCCCAGTGCAACTTGTACCCGATGCCCCTTATCCTCTCCATGTGGCTCCTTGTGAAGAGAGAACCTCCATCCTCTTTGTAGCTTCCCTTTAAGTACTGGAGTGTTGCGAGGAGATCCCTACAAACATTCTCTTCTCCTGGGAGAAAAGACCTAACTCCTTCAGTCTTCCCTCACAGGGCAGATTTTCCAGCCCTCTAATCATCTTTGTAGCCCTCCTTTGGGCCCTCCCCAGTCTGCCCACACAGTTCCCAAATTGTGGGGGCCAGAACTGGACACAGTACTCCAGGTGCGCCTTGACAAGTGCTCAGTAGAGTGGGATGATCACATCTCCGTCACTGCTAGCGATGCCCCTGTGGATGCAGCCCAGGATCCGATTTGCCTTTGGTGCTGCAGCGACTCACTGCTGACACACGGTCAGCCTGCCGTCTGTCAGGGGCTGCGGGGCCCTTTCAGCAGGGCTGCTCCCCACCACACAGATCCCAGCCTGTACTGGGCTCTTTGGTTACGTTGTCCCAGGTGCAGGACCTTGCACTTGTCCTTGTTAAACTCCATTCCGTTCTTGCTTGCCTGCTCCTCCAGCCTGTCCAGGTCTCTCTAAGACAGCTCTCCCTTCTGATGTGTCCACCCACCACCCAGTTTAATGTCATCAACAAACCTGGTGAGGGAGCTTTCAGTGCTGTTGTCCAGGTAATTTATGAAGACATTGAACAGCATGTGGCCCAGTGTCTGATCCCCGGAGGACCCCGCTTGTGACAGACTGCCAGCCTGAGTGAAAACCATCGAACTTTCCCAGTGTGACCTGTGGTCCAGTTTCCTACCCATCTCTCAGACCATCTGCCCTGTCTGTATCTTTCCAGTTTATCTAGGGGGAGGCTGTGGGAAACAGGGTTGAATCCTTTGTCCACGCAAATAACATCCACTGCTCTCCCCATAGGGACCGAAAGCATTATTTTGTTGTAGAAGGCGATCAGGTCATTCTGGCATGATTTGCTTTCAGTAAATCCCAGTTGACTTTTCCCAATCACCTGCTTCATTTGTCTCGTAACAGTTTCTAGAAGGACTCATTCCATTACTTTCTGAAGTCTTACCAAAGCAAGACTAATGGGTTTGTAGTTTCCTGGGTCTTCTTTTGGACATTTCTTATTATTATGCAGCAAGTATGAAAAACCTAAATGAAAGATACTGGATCCAATATGAAAAGAATCCCAGCCCTCAGGTACTGTTGGGGAAAGGAAACCAGTTTCTCTCACCTCCAAGCCAATTTTTGTCTTCTGATACCCTATACTGCCTCATAAACATATACACATGTGTGAACACCATATATATATATATACACACACATACACACACACACCCCCCTATACCTTACTCTTCTTTTTCTCTTTCAGAAAAGTTGTGCAGAGACAGGATGATGATTTTACTTTCCCATCTCTCCAGCTGAATATGCATCCTGGTCACAGCAGTGTTATCTGAAACACTGGGGCTCCTCGCAGAGCAAGATGCATAGCAAGTTGTTCTGGCAGAGCTGAGCTCTTGCAGGACACCTCTTGGGATCTTCCCAACAGAGACTGAAGTAAATCAAGCTTTTGCAGTTGCCAGTCGGATCTCACATTATGCACTTAAATTAATATTTTTTGCCTTCCTGCCAGTTCCTCTGCTGAGTCATGTGTCCAGGTGTAGTATCCTGCGTTGTCTAATGTTTTGTTTTAAATCAAGGGCTTTACAAGGTGAAGGTAAGGTACAAAAGCCAGAGGTTAAAAAATGCCCCCTTTACTCAGGATGCAGCACTAAGTTAATCATAAATGCCAGTAGCATTATACTACCCTATCTGTTGAATGCTGTTTGTCACCTGTGGCTTTCAGACTGATTTAAAGAGCAAACAACAAACACAGAAATGCTGAGAGATGGCAGAGTAATTAGCAAGACATAAAGATGAGCATGGGCAAGGCCAGGGAAGAGAAGCCAGGTCCTGATGCTTTGGCCAGACCATACTGCTATATTTGTAAAACAACAAAAAAAACCCCACTTTTAGCTGGATGCATTTAAAAAGAATTGTCTGCTCCCAGCTGGAACACCCTTTAACTTTTTAAAATCATCTTTGTCTTTCTATTTAAGAATTTACCGTGAAGAAGCAGTGGGAATCTGCTGCATGCTACCATCTGGCTTTCCTTAGAAATATGGCACTATAAAAGGGCGATGGGCTTTACTATAAGGTTAGCAAGAAAGCTGTGACTGCTTCTTTTTCTAGTCAATGGAAATTTATAGCATTTAAATATTTCATATTTTACTTTTGCCTGCTTATCATAGCATCTAAGCTGTGCATGAGAGATCCTGTCTACTGGCTAAGATATTTCACAGAGGCCAGCTTCAGTGAGCAAGGTTTGGTCTCCTTGATTGAAAGCTGGAAACCCCCCTCTGGCCTCAGAAAGTTTGTGCTTTTTATAATATACTTGGATAGTGTTGTGGTTACAACATACTTCTGCCCTTTCTACTGAAACTCCCAGATTTCTCTATGTGAAGTTTGTGTTGTTTTTAAGATGCCAAGTAGAAGATTTTGCTATTTCAGTTTTGAGTCTTTTCTTGTCACTTCCTCAAACGTTCATGTGAAATATTTCAATCATTCCCCTTTCTGAAGTCATGGTGACAAAGTTCCTTTTTCTTTCCCCTTTCTTTTTTTTTCCTCTTTAAAAAACAAAAAAAAAAAACAAACCCAAAAAACCAAAACCCAAAACATTCTGCAGATGTTTTGTGATCTCATTCCTTATTAACTTTGGAAAGATTTTGCCTACCACAGAGATCAGATTCACTAATCTATGGCTTCCTGACTCCTCCTCAGTTCCTTTCCTACAATACTTCCAGCAATGCACGGATACCTATTTTGGCATCAAACCTCGATTCCAGGCCCTCAAACCTTCAGATATATCTACTTATCAAACTTTTTATTGCATCCTTTTCTGAAACAGAGAATCTAATTTCCAGTTAAAATAGCCATACAAATTGGGTAGCTAGTTAAGCAGCAATTAACCAAATAATTTCCCCTGACATGAAATCTAAAGTGTCCAGAGATCTCTTGCTGATTGCCTGGAGAAGGTGACCATCCTTGTTGGTATTTTTAATTAATTTTACAATGGATACCAAGCAGAGTGACACCTGATCTTTTTTTTCATGTGGTTCAGATCCACAGCCGGGAAAATCAACTCAGGCTGAGAAACATCCATAGGCAGAAGCTAATTATGGGACTTCCAGCTGCATATGGTGAGTCTGGTCTGCAGGATGGAGTCCTCTGGTTGTGCCTCTCAAAGGGCTCAAGACTAAGACTATGGTTTCATGGCCTTTTACAGGCTACCTGCCAGGAGGTGAATTTCATTGTTACAAATCATAATAGTAACAACAACAATAATAATAAAAGCTTTGAGTTTTGTCAGTGTCATATGCTACTGCTATTACAAAAATATCTCAGAAGGGCTGCTTTTCAACTGTTCCCTCTGGCAACTCTTCAGACAACATCATCCTTTCTGCTTTTCTTGTCAGAACTTGAGAATTTACTAAAAGTTTGTAGGCTGGCTGCATCTGGGGTTTCTGTTCTGGAAATACCCAGCTGCTCAGCACTCCAAAGATATCTTCATCCCTTTTTTGCATTAGTTTCTCAGAGGAGCATCCAGAGTTTCCAAACCCGCTGCAAACCTTATAGGGGAGTTCCAGTGAGAAGTGCAATCGGGGGTGTATTTCAGCCCTAACTCTAGATCCACTGGTGCCAGTCTCAGATCCAGTTCATAAGCTAAGCTGAGAAATTCAGACTTTCAAGGACTTTCAAAAAAACAAGTTCCCCCTTTCCTTGAAATTCACTTCTGGTTTGCATAGAGGGCTTTGCTTAATTAAGGGCCCCTCTTCTTTTCCCTTCAGTTTCTTTTAGAGTGAAGCTGCTGCCATCAGTTTTCAGCAGTTTTCTTTGATAACAGTGTCACAAATGGGGAATAGAGGAAACAACCCTAGTGAATGTGTCTATCGAGATTGATTTGCCACCTCTTGATCTGGGCAAGGAAATACTGTACTATTTTTTTTCTTGCCAGAACCACAATTTTCTAAGCAATTCAAGAAAAACTGGTTGCTGAGGTTGATTCTGGCAAAATGATGAAATTCATAAACCTGTCAACTCTTCCCTCGTCAGAGGTGGGACTGTGTGCCAGCTCTGCTGGCACAGTGCCCTCTCGCCTTCTCCCCCCTTCCCTTTGGCAGGTTTGCTACACGATCCCTGACTTACCAAAGTGTCCGCCAGGAAATGTGCTCATTCCAGTGTCTGGATCACTGCGGCACTGACTTGTGACGCTGGCATCTCCCTTCTGCAATGAAAAGTTACTTTTACAGACCTTAGCAGAGATGGCAAAATAACCCCACCTCTTTAAAAGTTATATTGTTCTAACCTCCCCCTTTGCAAACTGTTGACAGTGTTGACTCAGTTAAAGAATTTTGCCTCTTTTGGGTCATTCTGAAGGACTTTACTAGGTGCCTGGTTTTTTTTGTTGGTTTTTTTTTTTTTTTTTTAAGAAGGAACTAGATATATGTAAACAGAGAGTTAGCAGATCATAACTTAAATTGCACTCCCTCTCTCCTACTAAGCCATTTGCTTTCCTAACTGAAACCGGTGGTTTGTGATTCTTCACATTATTCTTTTAATGTCATGACCTGTGTGTCAAAGTGAGAGGTTGCTTGTGGATTTTTCTTGTCTTTGAAAGCAATACTTTCTCCAGAGACAAAGAAGTTCTTTTACAACACTCTTAGCAATTGCCATGAGGTGGGAGCTGCAAATCAGGCAAGCCTGGGCAGTTGCGTGCTGACATTTTTCATTCCTCATGTCCCACAAGTATTTCTCTTTCAACAAGGCTTCTGTGTAAGTGAAAAGGAACTTTTTTGTTTCCTTGATTTAGTTATATTATGTTTTAAAATTTCTCTTTGGCTCCAATCTCCCTTTGGAAGCTGCCATGGCCATAAAAAAATTTACACAACCCTTTTAATTTTTAAAATTGCAAATTTGTGTTGTCCTCTATCCCTATCAATACATAAGGGACAAATTTAATTTGCATTCACAAAGCCTTTGTAAGCTGTTTTCCACAATAGAGCACTCATCGCTTTGCACCTCAGAAATGAAAAAGTAGGCAGATTTGGCCCTTGAAAAGAAGTCTTTTCCAACTTTTTGTAAACATTAATGACCTATTCATAAAGAAAAGGGCAAAAGTTTTGCACAAAGGCATATTAAAACATTGAAAATCTGCTAAAAGTCTGCTGGAGAAATAAATGATGGTGATAGCTTTGAGCGAAGTCTTTGGGAAAGAGAAAAGAGGGCTACAAATATACCATATTTAATCTAACAATGAGATTAAGAAGTTTCCTTTAACATTTCTGGTGATTTTCATACATACAGAACACAACAATAGAAGAACATTTTTACCATATCAAACATTGAAAATGTCCATGTATCTTAATATTCTGTCCCCAGCACTGTCAATAATGTTAGTTTTTGGAAGACTGTTCAAATGGAACAGGGATGCAGTGACACTTCCCATTTCCATTGGCTGTCAACTGCAGGACTGCCTGGGCCACCAGCATGTCATTGCATTTCTCCCAGGGATGTCTCTAGCTGTGTTTTCACCCTACGTATACCACGTTTTGTGGCAGGAGGTTCCACAGTTTAGCAGCAAGCTGTGCAAAAAAAGTAGTACCTGCTTATGTTTGTTTTGAATTTATGACCTATTTTCATCAGTTACTGTCTTCCACAACCTTCTATTGGGAATAACAGTGATGAGTCATTCCCTATTTCCTATTCACCCTTTCCATTTTACTTATGATTATATAGTCTTCCATCACGTCCCTTTGTGGCCATTTTTTTTCTAAGATTCCTTATCCATACCGCTGTTCACTGTATCAAAGCTGTTTGATATCTTGGATTTTTCCTTTTAGAAACATAGAAGCACTTAAGTTGGAAAAGACCCTTAAGATCTTCAAGTTCAACTGGTTTTGCTGCTATCTGCCTGACTCTGGTTCTTCTATACACTTGCATAGAAGAAACCAACAATGGAGATGTGATGGAGAGAAAACTCTGACAGGTACTGCTATTTTAGGCCGCCGTTCAGAAAAGTGCTATGTGCTGTTGCCTTCTGCCGAGGACAGATGTTAGTTGTGTTACTTCACACAACAGTGGAAGGTACTTGGCTCAGATCCAGACAGGCATTCGGGTTTCCAACTCCTGTTTGGACTTCTAACATCTGATTTAATGGAAAGCCGAATACCGGGTTAGATGTGGTTACGATATGAACCTCAAAAGAATGAAATGTTCAGCGTGTGCTGATGGGGTTTGAGTGTGCAGGATCAAGGCATAATCTCTGAGCATAATTAAATGGCAATATTGAAGACTTTTTAGAGGTGTTATAAAAAAGAGGCCCTTGGTAAACTGAGACTATCAGGAACTATAGGAAACACTTTTTCACCTGCATGATACACATGGATGCTCTTTTAGGATGACTTTGTTCTTTGTGTAGTAAATTGTCACCTTCCTGGGCAGAGGGGTGTTACCAGAAGAATGGATCCCATGGAAGTGTTAGGCAATCTGTATGAATGTTTCATTGTGTTTAGTGATATCCAACATGGTATTCTGCAAAATAGAAAAATGGGATATGTGGGATTTATGGCTTTATGCCAAAAAAAAAAAAAAAAAAAAAAGGGGCAAAAACCTAGGAGCGGTAGAGGACACCTACCTTTCCCAGCAGCTGACTTCTACTTTGTATTCACCGTTCCACAAGCAAAACCACTTTGGTTACTTATGCGTTTAAAATCACCTGGCAGATACAGCGCCTTGCACAACCAAGGCATGATTTTTATCTGATCTAGCATTTGTCTTCAGTGGAAACTCTTGTGTGGGCAAAGTCTGTGTGATCAGCCGACCCCTCTGGCAATGTACTCTTCAAGACAGTCATCTCAGATAAAGGTCCTGTGTTCATTTCTGTTACACAAAATGAAACAAGTCAGAAACAACAAATGTGTCATTTCTTTTCCTCTAGGTTGCAGCTTTCCATTTGGAACTCATCCTTGCTTCATTCATCCATTTCTACTAGCATATACTGGATGAGTGTCTCTTTATACAGTGTGTAATTCAGATTTATGAATGCAGTTTGTGTAAATTGGACATTAGTTGCATTTCCAGATATGATGATTCAGCCCTAGAGAATTTGCTGTCTCTTTTCCATCTTTTGAAATGTCATGCCCCATAAGTAGTCTTCTTAAACACTACTGCTGGAAACCATGAAGAACTGCAAACAGGCACCCACTGTTCAAGGTAGCATCCTGGGCATGGGGGAATTCATGATCATCTTCCCTTCCTTTAATTAGCCTGTATTCCTAGACTTTCAGTAGAATAATTAAATTACTAGGGCACAATAACTAGAGCTAAACTAGAGATTGAATAAGGTATCCAAAGGCACATGAGGTACATCTGCTATTGTGCTGCTCAGAAAAGGGTCAAGTGTTTTGTTACCTGAAGTAAGGTTGTACTTGCAAGTTCAGGGGACTTACAAAGGTTGATTATCAACTGATGAGTCCTGAGACAAATCCCAAGATCACACTAAATATAACCTTCCCATGAATGACTTTAGGCAGAAGGATTTCTTCATAAACTGTGAAAGCCAAAGACTAAAAACTAATTTCATATTTTGCCAAATGCCTTGCTGCTCTCTGGGAGAGGTAGGGAAGGACTAAAGAAAGAAATTGAGGGCAGAATGAAAATAAAACCCTGATGTGGCATGTTTCACAGTGTTTCAACACAGCTTGATACAACCAGTTGTTGGGAGTGCAAATAGCTCCGTGACCTCAGGTCCAAAGCGTAGAGCTCTGCTGCAAAGAGGTCTGGCAGGCTCTCTGACCTGACCAGATTATAACAAATGCTCTAGCAAACAATGAAGTGCTATAGTTTGCTAAAAAAAAAAAAAAAAAAAAAGAAAGAAAAACAAAAAAAACAAACAAAAAAACCCCAAACCAACCAAAACAAAAACCACACAGGCAAAAGAAGTAAGCTGCGGAGTAATGCCAACATATTGTTAGGACCATATAAAGACTGTATGTGGACAGAGGCTGCCATAACATTCATAACCACAAAGCCATGCTTTCAGAAACAACCGAGGTACAAAAAGTTTACAAGGCAGATTTGCCTAAGTCAGTGACTAGTCTTGCCATCCTATGTGAAGGAACTTGGCAGCGGGCAGGACCCAGCTGGAAGCATGGAGCATCCTGTTGTGTGTCCGTAGTACTGCCCCTTGGATGGCATGGCTCTCACCCAGGAGCACCTGGCCTTGAGTTGAGCTTCCACGTATGCCCATGGAGCTGTATACTTTCCAAAGGGTAATGTTGGCTTGTACTGGAGTGACCCTTAAAGACTTGATGCTGCAGGGAGGTTGGGTTTAGGCACCGCTCAAAAGACGATGACAGACTGTCAGATGTAGTTGCATTTTTCCCTGAACTCAATTTGAATTCCTAATCCAAGTATAAATTATTTTCCTGTAGATTTTCTCAGTTATTTTCCATTAAAATGTAAGAAAGCTATCATAAAAGAATAAGTCTCCATCAATTTTGTCCTCTCCAAAAAGTCATGCTATCACCTACCACTTTATTAGAAGCGTGGTGGTACTGTGCTCATGTTGATCTAAAGCTGAACCATGAGGTCTTATATACATTACAATTTAGGTTTTCTCCTTAACAATGCATAGACATATACAAATGTATACTATATGCACTGTGTGAACCGATTAAATTAAACATTTTATAAAATAGAAGAACAGCAGTTGTATATGACTTGTAGAAGTTTTCGTGCTTTTCCTATTTTAAGAAGATGTTTAGTTCATTTCATACAGATCTTCAGGGTTATAGCTATTCTAAGAACTTAAAAATTTCTGACATCTGAGATGTGGGGAACACTTGGCAACCATCAGTATTTCTGTACATTTTCTCTCTTTTATCTTATTATTCCTTTCTTCTATTACTGCTTTTTTTTTTTCTTTTTTTTTTTTTTTTCTTTTTTTGTGTTGTATTTTCAAGCACAAGCTCTTTGAAGCAGGCACAGCAGTTGGGAAATTATATGATCCCCTTAAAACAGACAACAATAATAAAGATTTGACATTTGGGATAGGCATTAGATTTCAGAAAATCTAAAGGCACTGTTAGCAGTATTAGCTCACAGATTTTATCTTTGCTACAAAGAACGAAACCCAGTATGTATACATATATATATGTTTGCAAGTGTAAAAGCTGTGCTTTGCATAAAAAGCACAGGTACAGCGAAAGTTATTCTTTTACGAGACCAGCACTGGATGCCAGTTAAAGCCATGGAAACT
This sequence comes from Falco punctatus, assembly GCF_963210335.1. Taxonomy (NCBI): domain Eukaryota; kingdom Metazoa; phylum Chordata; class Aves; order Falconiformes; family Falconidae; genus Falco; species Falco punctatus. Next base: position 19,389,927 of record NC_137582.1, on the reverse strand, counting down.
TGCCATGGGTTCCGCAGCCCAGGGCTTGGCTCTTGTTTTCCCATTGTTTGCTCCACTTGTGTCAAGCCTTGTTTAAGAAAGGCAATGGCAAAACTCCCACTGACTGTTAGGAAAGTGAGGTTTGGCCCTTGGTGAGCAATAAAAGGTCTGTGAAGCCGGGGGGTGGGAGATGGCTCCGGCTCCTGCGGGGCTGACGTGTGCCGCTGAGGTTAGCTCGCACCCCACCCCTGCACGCCCCTTCCAGCTCTGAGATTTATAGGGCTCCGTGGAAAAGCCCCCACATCGTACCACATAGTATACTCAGTCACTGATGAACTTTTAATCGCTCTGGCTTACAGCTTTGAAGAAAACAGCCTTGCTGCCATTACATAAATCAAAGAAATGATTAGCTTCCCTTGTTGTGTTTCTGGTACGTTGTTTACTTGACTGTTTGGTCAGCTTCACAAATGCTGTTGGTGGTGACAGTCATCTGAAGAATGGTGCAAATGAAGAAATGGGGCCCCCTTCCTGGAAGGTGTCCCTCTCTGTCCCTTTCAAGCTGTGGAAGTACTGTTCCTCATCCTTGGTTTGGTGTTTCCTTCTGTGAGGCTGACACAGCCCCCACCCCGGCACCTTATGCCTGGCCTCTTGCTAGACTCAGCTCACAGGAGTGGGGTGGGGAGCTGAAGCACAGATGTCTAGGTATGTAAAGGTCTGCCTGACTCTGGAGAAACTGCCACTTCATGGGTTTTAGGCATTTTTTGAGACCCTCTCAGTATCCCACACATGGTGGAAGGACTTTGCTCTTGAGACAATGAAGCTCTCCATGCCTGTGTGATGTCTGAGCCTCCCTAGAAATTATAAAGTAGGAATTTCTGCCCCGTGTTTCCCTGAGATGCTTCATCACATGTGATCATTAGCAGCTGGGATGACTGAGAATTGCTTCAGGCCCTGGGGTGAAGGAAATGCCCAGGTCCCTTCACTGATGTTGTCCTGGCCATGGTCAACATGTCCTCTTCCAGCTCTGCCTATCCCAGCTCCAGCACCTCTACCTGCAGAGCAAAGTAACTCAGCAGGAAAGGCCCAGGCAGGAACAGATGAATGCAAATGGCCTGAGCGGGCAGGAGGGGGTGGCAGAAAGCAGGGAAGAGTGATGTGGACACTGAGGCACCTCTCCGTTCACCTGGGCTCCCAGGGCTCGCCCAGCCGCTGGCCACAGGCAGAGCTGTCCTGGCTGCCGCATCCTTTCTGCAGCCCTCCAGGTAGTGTCCATTGCCAGGTTTTGGAAGTGGAGTCCATTTTCTTCCCAAACATGCTCAGGAATTACAACATAGTCAGGAATTAGGACGCAGGCAATGACAGGGTGTCACAGAAGGGAGAAGAGCCCTGTTTCTATACCACTTATCTCTCCACTGTGAAGAATTTTTGTTCCCTTGAATCAGTGTCTGCCCTTGCCATAAAAATGAGTCTCCCAATTTGTTTTCCAACTCATGGCTTACTATTATACTTCAAGACTCCTAATATTTCACTAGTAGGGAATAAAGTAGATGTTTTAATCTTGTACCTGATAAATTCTGGGATATGCAGGGGAGGTATGCATGGTTTTACTTAAATTCATTTGTAATGCTTGAAATTTAGTTTAAGTCACAAGGAGAAATAAATGGTCAAAACACAGGCAAATGATATATCGTCACTGTAGTGATGATACATTCCATTGGTGTTAACATCATCCAGCTTGCAAGGCAAAGAGCAGGTAAAGCCATCGACACTTGGTTCAAACCTACTGTGAGGACAATACTGTAGAAAGACGGATGCCTGATGAAGATGCAGTTGAATAAAATCCACAATGGTTTTCACTGCTTTCCACATTTACTTTCATTCTTTTCTTGTGAAGGGTGAATGAAACACGGTTCACACATGAAAGGGAGGAGGACCTGTGCCTCTCGAGCTTCGTTGAAAATTGCAGTCTGTATAGCAAACATTGATCAATGTTCAAGTGAGGGAGGGAATACTATGTATCAACACTTCTTTGTACTGGTAAGTACCGTATAGTTGGTATGAGGGTAGAATAACCATTTTTTGCTAGTTGTGTTATTGATCTTAGTCCCCTCTCCTCTGTAACTCATCCACCCTTTTGGTTGATAGATAACAGTAAATAATTTATGTTCTGAGATTTTTCGTTTGATTCTTCAGGGATCTGGTATTTACTTTAAACCTTAGCATGCATGTCTTATTTGTGTGAAAATCCTCAACATAGTTGGCATAGACATCTACAGCTTATATTGACAACTTCAGTTTCCAGCCAGAACAGAAAATCTGGTAATGTTGAATACCCTTTTGGATATAAGTCATCATAGCTCTCAGAGCTCCTGATAGAAGAGCTGCAAAAACAGCACTAATTGGGAGCCTGATAGAACGTGACAGCAAAACAGTGCATGAGACTCAGAATATGGACCTTAGGAAAGGCTTTTGTGTACACCAGCAAAGTTATCCCAGCAGAAATCCATTGCTCCCATTATTGTGGATCTTGCAAAATCGTATAGGCAAGCTTGGACTCAGAACAACAGTTTACTTGGTGTTGTGTAAATCTTTGGCTGTTACACTCAGGCAGAAGAAGTCAGTCTAGAATCCAGCCATCTGGAAATATGACAGCATGAAGGAAAATATCTTCCAATTTCACTTGTGGGTCAAGTCTTTTCAGTGACTTAAGGATAGAGGAAGAAAACAAATTTCCTGATGACAGTTGTCAGACACATTGTAAATGTCACCTTTCAACATTTCTTTAAAGACTACAAGAAAGATCCTGAAAATAAATATTCTCTGCTATTAAGTCTGTTGATAGGCTACTTCTTAATGAAATAAGTTGCTTTCAGCTCTGCACACCTTGAGATAGGGTGTGTTATATAGTTTATACAGGTATTTTCTTTCACCCTACATAGTACACTTGATCCTGCAAATATTTCTATGCTGATTTGAGCACACAGAATGAACTCTTGATTGAAGAATAGTTTTGGGTGTGGAACAGATTTTCCCAGGGAATTGAATAGATTGTACTGAATTATTAACCCTTGTCTTCTGTCAAGCATATGAGAAAGTGTAAAGACATCAAGTTTTTCAGGAAACTTGCAGTGCAGCATACAATATTAAAAGAGAGCTAGTAGGCATGCCACAGCTTCCTGGGCAACCTTGTGCAACGCATTACTGAGGCATGACTTTGCTCTTGGACTTGTTGGGCTCAGGAAAGCTGAGGATAAGGTACTTGTCAGCTGTCAGGGCTTCTTACTGGCATAGTTTTGGATAGATACTATTATGTCCCTATTATCATCATGATCTTAGTGTGGCTTTTTAAATTTAATATTTAAGTTTAATATTGAAGCAACATTCCTTCTGCATTTGGGACAAACTGAATGCTTGAACATTCAAACAAGTAGGAACCATGATCTGAAGTGTTATAAAAAAATAACTCCTTTTGTAAAGCTCCTTATTTGACAACTTCATAAATCTCTCTAACTCTGATTACCCATCTGGGAAAAAAAATTTCGACAAAACTTTAAGTTGATAAGCAGTGTACAGATATTAGATACTATTACAAAATGTATTGCCATTATTATTAATAAAGCTTAGATAATGTTAAAAACTCACAAATACCCAGTTGTAGATGTCCAACATGTGACGCTTTAAAGGACTTGGCTTTAGGGCAATTTCTTAGTGCATCAAAATCTTGGCCCCAGTTTCCTCCCAACCCTGAATTTCAGTCATATCAACAATATATGGTAACTCTTACAGCAGCCTCAGAGAGAAAGCCTTGGCCCAAAGGAATTCATGACTCTGAATCACAGTACATAATCTGCAAAGCTGAAAGATGAAACCATGTCCTTCATCAGTTATAATCACCTTCTTCATTATGGAGCTTGCTCCAGTGCCAAAAAGATGTGTTTCTTTCCAGACACGGGGAAAGGCAGTGATTTACCCAGAAAGCATAGAGCATACACAGAGAAGGACAGATGTGGGCTGGGGGGAAAAGGCAGCACAGAAACAAAGTGATCAGGACAAGTATAGACACAGGCTGTCACTTGTGAAAAAAACATAAATCCCTCTTCTCAGTCCTTACCTTTTATTCACTCCTATGTCTTTCAAGCAATTCCCTGCTATGATGTTATTGCTTTCACATCTCTCCTCCCAACACACAGTCTGTACTCTCTACACAAATATGAAAGTGACTGACAGGATAAGGAAAAAAGGACTCTAAAAGCATGCTTTGGTCACCTAGTTTCTTGGAGATGTTCCAGGGCAGTTTATCTTCAGGAAGGATTAAGACCCTGATTCAACAAAGTTAACAAAGTTTTAAATACTACTGCCTAGTCCTATGGTTGTTTTTAAAGCATCAAGTCTTTTGGGGTGGGTTTAAAGGTTACATGAGGTGCTGGTTGATGTTTATAATTCCAGTTTCAGAATTTGCTTTTTGTGAATACTTCTACTACTCACATAATACTCACTGTATTTCCTGCTGTTTCTCATCAGTAAATCCATTAGCTAGGGTGGCATTATGAAGCAAACAGAAATAAATGTGAAGCTGGTGTTAATGCCACCTAAGATTTTAATGAGTACTTTAGAATATTTTTCAATTTAGTCATGGATAATTCATGAGATAACATTTGAATTTTAGCTCATGGACAGTCAGGATGAAGAAGAAAAAATGCTTAGCTCCCAAGTGTAGGAGTTTTTGGTTGTGAATTAATATCAATCCTATGGGGACATTCCCTGAGAGTTGTTTATACTCACTGAAGTCAGAGTTTATGGGATGAAGTATATTTAAGGGCTTTGAATCAAATTAGCAATGTTATCTGCTTATTTATTCTGTGATGTTAATGAGTCATTCTGAGCAAGCAATGTTTCAACATTTTATACATTCAAGTTTCATTCCACAAGATTCACTGCAACAATAAATAAAGAATGATCTTGATCATTCCAGACACTGGCAATTCAGATAACCAAAACAATGGAAGAATGGTTCTGCAGATTTGAAAGTCTGCAGTTGTTTCTTCTGACTACTCTTACAGTCTTCAGATGGATGGGTTTTGTTCCTGACTTGTGGTTTGCTTTGGCTCATGCATTCTTTTTTTCTCAGCTGCAGCTCTCCACCACTTTTTTAATCTTTCTCTGAGGAATTTAGTTTACCCTGATTATGAACTTCTCATTTGCTTCTCCTCCTCCATGTGTGTAACAGCTCCCAGTCCTCAAAATCCAAGTAGTATCTGTTGCGGTCCTCATAGATGTGTCCAAGATCAAACTCAGCAGTTAGGAGCATTTGACTCCTCATAGCTCCTGTCTGAATCATCTTCTTTCCTTCATTTGCCATGAAGTAGTGTCCATCTGCCTTTTGTCTCCTTTCTACCATCCTTCTGGATTCACTTCTTCCTTTCCCCTTTACCAACAGGGCAAGTTAGTTATTTAGAGCTGCTTTATTCCCCTCATCTCTTCCCCACACCCACTGATTAATCCAATTCTCTAACATTCACTTATTTCCATTAATCTCCTTTCCAATCTGCTGTACCATGATGCCCCCACTCTTGCCTTTGACCTTGTCTTTACAGACAAGGGAGATTCCCCCAGCAAGTCACTGCCTCAAAATATCCCTTGCCACTATATGTAACTCACAGATCAGGTCAAACAGCAGGCTAAAATTTGTCATGCTCTGGACATGGATATTTTGCCCTCCTGAAGGTTTTTGTGGACTCTCCTTCCATTACCACACTATAACTTCACCCTTCTTTATGGATATGAAGCTGAGACCCATCTCTTTGGCCACTGCATGCTGCCTTCAGCTGTGCTCCTCTCCCTTCTCCCTCCACACTCACTCCTTCCCTTCCTACACACCCCTCTGGGCTTTCCTCTGGCTAGTCCCCACTGATCTACACCATCATCCCTTCACTCTCTGATTCATCTACTCATTCCACACACAGCTATGACTACTTCTCTAATCTTGGCTATGTCTCTGACAGCATCTGCATTTAGTTTTTAATTCATCTGTATTTTTTGGTGGTATTTGTCTTCTGGATTTAAGTGTTTGGACAGTAAGAGCATCAAGCACATGGACTAAGTGGTGTGTCTTTCTCCTTCAGCTGGTTTACTTCCCTAAAGAGCAAGCAAGGGCTGATCAAAGGAAAATGTAAGCCACCCCCATACCACCATTTTCAACATTTTCTTATCCTTTGACTTCTTTTTCTCCGTGTTGTATATATGGGATCTGGCAGCAATAAGCCCATTTTGATCTGTCTTAAGTTTTTCTTTTCTCTTTCTCATGGAACCCTTTATTTCTCACCCCTCACTACTTAGATATCCCATCAGTTGTTTCTATCCGGTTTGCCTTCTTCGTTACTGTTGCCGCTAATGAGTACATTATCCACCTCTACTTTCAACACTTCCTTCCCTTCAGCTCCCTCTTTGATTTTCTCAAAGATGTCTTCAGTCTCTCCCAGGGCTAAGTATTTGTGATGTCTGGATAAAAACTGGTTGAAAATGTAATCATTTTGAAGATGAAGATGTTCACATAATTTCTGATTTTCATCCTATAGATTACTCTTTACTGAGTCCTTAGTTCTATCTTCTCACTTTACAAGCATTAGTTACTCACGTCTTTTCCTATCACCCTGCTGGCAGACTCTTAAATCTGCTTTGCTGCTACTTTCCTTTGGCTTGTTATGCTTTTCCATCCGATCTACCTCTACCTACTGAGAAAAGTTTTTGTAATCTGGTCCTAGGGATCTCCTGTTTTCTCTTTCAGTTTCCTCTAAAAAAAAAATAAATAAAATTAAAAGAAAAAAATCTGATATGGTGTCTTTTATCTTCCTTCTTTCTGCCTTTATCCAACCTGATCACAAACAATTTCTTTGGGTTTTGGTGTTGCACAAGACAACACGGCCAAAGCAAGGAATCTTAGGATCACTCAGATTATATATGTAGTCTGCATTTACACAGTGCTACATACACTTAAGGTACAATTTTGAACTTCAGCTGCCATACAAAAAATATTCATCAGCATATATAAAGGTAAGGAATAATAGCTCTGTGTAATGCATGGTAGTTCTGAACCACTAATTACTGAAAGTATGATATGGCCACTGAGCTGAACTGGATCAAAATTCCTGGAGATTGTGCAAGGCCACAAATTTCAGCTGGACGAAATAAGAACTAATCACTCCTAGTGAAGCAGTATGTCCCAATCACCTTAGTCCTGCTGAGTTGTGTGGCCTTGGGGAAGCCAGATGGTTCTGTTATACAAACTTCATTTAAAGTTGAACATGACCCTGGTTCAAATACTGGCATTTCTGGTAAGTGAGCGTTCATTGTACATCATTTGTAGGATTAGGCAGAGAACAGGATGTTCATTATTTAAAAGCAATGGAAGACACACAACAAGGCAATTTATAATCTGAGTTTTTCCAGCATTTGTGTTGCAGTGAATCCAATGTTACAGCTTACATTACACCTCTTGGTCAAATTGCAATAGAATAAACATTTGATCTTTTTTTCTGTAACCATAACTTGAATTTTGTTTTCAATCACAAATGTGTAGAGGCACAACCATACCACATGAAAGCCTGCACAGTAATTTAACATCCCATCAATATTTTTTTCATCACTAATACTTTCCATATTCTTGCAACCAGTACTCTAGCCTTGAGGCTTTCTTTTGCTTCCATGCTGGTACAACCTCATGAGTGATAACTTATAAACCTTTCTTTCATATTTTTTTTCAACCAGGAAGACTTAACACAAGATGATTTTTTTACTTGAATCAAAATGGGAGTTCTCTTTTTTGCACTGTCCCAGATTTTCAGTGACCTGCAAAGGTCACATCAGACCATCCTTTCTGGATCTGCAAAGTGAGGAAATGAGCAGTGTCCCATTTAGAAGGGGTAGTAAATCCAGAGCATAAAAACAGTGAGACACAAGGATTCTCTGGGGACAGGGCTGTGCAAGTATCTCAAATGACTGTATTAGAAGGTTGTAAAGAAGTTTCAATTCAATTTATTCAGCTTTTAGTATCAAAAAGTTCCTTTTCCCAGAGATTTTTTATTAGTCCTTTGCTTCATGTAGATGATCTTCTATGTCTAGTTTTCAGCGAATGTTGTGCTTACTCCTAAATACACATAAAACAGAGGGAATAAAAGGAAGTTTTACCTCTTCAGGAATTTCAGTTATATATTTATATATTTAAAGACCTTTGCTGTGAATCTGCAGAGGTGTGATATTTCTAACAAATGGAAAATAAAGTCTGTCCTTCCTGTTTTCAAGCATTACACGGGAATAATACACTTGTCTAATTTGGGATATGTTTTCAGGGTCAACATCCTGCAACAGCATTGCTAAAGGCAATGTCTGGTTTTTCTTTCATGAAGGCATAAGAGAAGAAATGAAATGAAACATCCATTATCTGGTCTACACCTGGAGGCTCACTGCTCTACAAAGCTGGGAGAGCCTCATCTTTTCACAATAAATACAAGTAGGGTGAATATTGGGGTTTGGCTTTGTTTTGTGTTGTTTTGTTTCGTTTTGTTTTCTCACAGGAAGTCAGCTTTGGAAAAGAAATTTCATTGTCCAAAGCCCAAGGACAACATAAAACCATTTCTGGACCGAAGCTACTTAATTACTTACCATCTATCAGACAAGCTGCTGTTCCGCACTTAGCATCATGCTTCATTGTCTAACAGTACAGCTGGCTGGAGGCTGAAATTGAAAATCGTTTTCCTTTGCTCAATTTCCTTGTAAACAGCAAAAGAATGGTGTTGATACGCCAGACTTCACTGGGAAAGTGCATTGCCAAAATGCAAGATCTGTCTCCAGTGGTTTTTAAAAGAGGAATGTCATTTGCCTCCTACAGAGCTAAATCAGGACACCTTCAACTTATGCTTCATTTAGTCTTTGCTATGATAGACTCCCATTGATCTATGTTGCACCAATCATGAATAACTGAGAATACTAAGGGAAAAAAGAGGAAAAAATGGTCTTATGTTATAAAACCACTTAGGAGAACTAAGTGATCTATTGTCAATAGGCAATTTATGAAGTATTCAGTCCAACAAAACACAAGACCAGATTTTTCAGTCTTGGCCTATTTCCACTTCCATTTATATTAAAGTCAATTTTACACTACCTGTAAATTTGTGTATGGCTTTGTAGTATATGCCAATATTAAAACTTAGGACCGAGTATGCACTCCTGCATTTTGTTGAGAACCATACTAATGAATTTCTCTTTTCATCAATTTGCAAATAAGCAGAAATATAACAGTTTTATGACTTTATTCTGAATTTAGGTTAATTCTACAAACACTTAATGCAAATGTATTTCATACTATTATTTATAATAGATTGTTTGACTGTCACAGTACTCAGCTATGACCTCAGTGACCAGCCATATTTCACTTTCATTAGTATTAAGTTGAACAAATAGTATAAAAGCAAGTAAATGTGTACATTTTGGGAGCAGGATTCATGCTGCTTTAGTATTATGTTTAGCTAGTGTTTATTACACCGTTTATAGTTTTAGGGTCCAGATTTTCTTCCTTTGAAGTCAAATGTGAAACTCCTTTTGCTTTCAGGGTAAGCTGTATTGGACCAATAAATCAGTGTATTTTCTCCATATAGCCTTGAATTTATGAAGATCTGTTAGTTAATCAAAAAAAGAGTCATCTCCTAACTGGTATAAGTCTGTTCAGCGACTGATTTAGCATAGGTTTGGTAGCTGAGAACACATTTGCAAAGCTGTTATAAAACAGCTTTCTGGGGCAGATTAAAGCACAACGATTCCCGGGTTTCTTCAGATGGTTATTCAATCTGCTGCATTGCGGTTGTGCTGATTAAAGGCTTATATACTTGCTATAGGATGTACTACAATGCTGTCCTCAAACTTTCTAGTCCCTCAGGGGCACTTCTGTTGAAAAGTTTTAAAAGTTTGCATAAAAAGCAACTATTTCCAGAGAAATCGATGACTTACAGACTTCATTTAATATACAAGTTAGTGCCTTTGTAAATATTCATAAATATTCAAGAAACGCCAAGAACAATCCAAGACAGGAAGAGAATGTCTAGAGAAATGCTTTTAATAACTATAGCTCAAATGTACCGCAAGTTCTTTCTGTATCAAGCAGCCCAGTGTTTACCTGTATCTTTTACTGGGTCAAAGAGCTATAACTAAAATGTCAGATCTTAACATCTGATAAAAACCACAGCATGGCCACATTGTCATTGCAACCTTGATGTAGCAGAAACTCACAGGTATTTCTAAAGTAAAGCTTTGAAGTGGTTGTGAGGAATGGACTTAGGAAAAAAGCATGTCCATAACCTTTGCAAGGTCAAGCGAACTACAGGCCGGTCAGTCTCACTTCTATGCCTGGCAAGATCATGGAGCAGATCCTCCTGGAAACTGTGCTAAGGCACATGGAAAATAGGGAGTTGATTGGTGACAGCCAGCATGGCTTCACTAAGGGCAAATCATGCCTGACAAATTTGGGTGGCCTTCTACAGTGTTGGTGGATGAGGGAAGAGCAACAGATGTGGTCTACCTGAACTTGTGCAAAGCATTTGACACCATCCTGCTGCACAATATCCTGTCTCTAAACTTGAGAGATTTGATGGGTGGACGACTCGGTGGATAAGGAATTAGCTGGATGGTCACACTCAAAGAGTTGCAGTCAGTGGCTCCATGTCCAAGTGGAGATCAGTGAGAAGTGGTGTTCCTCAGGGATTGGTACTTGTACTAGTGCTGTTTGACATCTTTGTCAGTGACATGAACAGTGGGGTTGAGTACATCCTCAGCAAATTTGCCAATGACATCAAGCTGAGTGGTGAAGTTCACATGCTGGATGGAAGGGATGGCATCCAGAGGGACCTTGATAGGCTTGAGAGATGGCCAGTGCAAACCTCTTGAATTTCAACAAGGCCAAGTGCAAGGTCCTGCACATGGGTCAGGGCAATCCCAAGCACAAGTAAAGTCTGGATAGAGTATGGATTGAGAATAGCCCTGAGGAAAAGGGTTTAGGGATGATGGTGGACCCAGCAACGTGTGTTTGCAGTCGAGAAAGCCAGCTGTATCCTGAGCTGTATCAAAAGAAGTGTGACCTGCAGGTCAAGGAAGGTGATTCTGCCACTACCCCACTCTGGCGAGACCCCACTGGAGTACTGCATTCAGCTCTGGGGTCCCCAACATAAGAACATGGACCTGTTGAGGCAAGTACGGGTAGGGCCATGAAGATGATCAGATGGATGGAGCACCCTCCTTATGAAAGCAGGCTGGGAAAGCTGGGGTTGTTCAGCTTGGAGAAGAGAAAACTCCAGGGAGACCTTATTGCAGCTTTCCAGTACCTGAAGAAGAACCTAGAAGAAAGTTGGGGAGGGACTTTTTACAAGGGCCTGTAGTGACAGGACAAGGAGAAATGGCTTTAAATCAAAAGAGGGTAGATTTAGATTAGGTACTAGGAAAAATTATTTACTGTGAGGGTGGTGAGGCACTGGAACAAGTTGCCCAGAGAAGCTGTGGATGCCCATTCCTGGAAGTGCTCAGGGCCAGGCTGGATGGGGCTTTGAGCAACCTGGTCTAGAGAAAGGTGTCCCTGCTCTCGGCAGGATGGAACCAGATGATCTTTAAGGTCCCTTCAAACCCAAACCATTCTATGAAATGTATCTCAGTGCAAAAGCACAATATAGATACATTTAAAGCAAATGCACACTCTAAAGAAGTTCTTTCTGATCTGTAGCCATTTGCAGTGGCATGAGACTGTTTCACAGAAACATCTGATTGAATTTACCAGCTATGAAGCTGCTGTTGAGAAGAGTAAGTAAATACTGAAAGATAACTAAGCAAGCTATCTTTACAGAACAGCAATTATTAAAAGCTTGTGTGAATTTTACTTAAAGAGAGAATTAACTCCTTTCACTGAAGCATTACAAAATTAGTTTAAAATGAAATCACCCTTATATATTAAGGACTTGCCGTTGCTGCAGAAGTAACTGTATTGTTCTTAATCTGAATTCCATCCACAAACAAAGCCCTTCCATTCAATGTGGAAATATTCTTGCACACAAGTTAACTGGCCCATTGGGAGGTATAGGCTACAGCTCAAGTCAGCAGGGTTGCTGGATGCTGCTAATCCATTCACTATTTACAGTGTCTCTTCACAGCTGTGGCTTCTTTCACTCCAGCTAAGCTAATTTAAGAGGCATTAAACTCAAATACAGCACTCTTGGATTATTAGGGGGAGAGGTGGGGAAAGGAGATGAGGCTCCCTGGTTTGATTCTTGCTCTGGTCACAGAAGCCTCTGGCACTCACTGAAGTGTGTCTCGTCTCCTCCTCATGTCATAGCTTTGTCAATAAATCCATTTAATTCTTCCAAACTGCTGCTCTACAGGCTCCTCTGCTGTATTGGCTGGGGTTTCATTCTGTTGCCCACGTGCAAGCATCAGGCATTTGAGATGCACAGGATATCAGAGACACCCACAGGGCCAGGGTTATAACTCAAAGATCAGCAGATATAACCCAGGGCCTATGAGACACACACGTTCTTCAGGGTGGCAGCTGGAGGTGAGGCGGGTACCCTTAAGACATCTCAAATGGCACGTGGTGCCTGTGTCTGAGCAACTGAATCTCTGTTGACAATAATGGGAGCTTATAAGCTTCAATTTATAGACATCACGACATTTTGATCCATGGCTGACTCCCACCCTGACAGAGGTATCATTTTCAACTGCCTCAGCAAGACTTGCTGCAGCCTATTTGTCAAATCTCTAAGATGTCTGCACAGATGGCTTAGCAGGTTTAAAGACAGACTATGATAAAAATTACAGCGATAGTATCATTTCATTTTGCCATGCTGTAATATTAGAGAATTTTGATTATTTCAACTGATTAATAAGTATTAAATACCAGGGACTACTGAAGCTGTCTAGGCGGATACCTGAACAATGCAGGTGGGCAGCTGCTGCTGCAGCTTAGTGCTACTGGATGGTGACTGCCAGCAGGTCTGAAGGCTCACAAGCTGTTACAAGAAATGTCAAGTATTCTTCTGCATGAAACGTATCCCACATCGTCCACAAACCCAGTTAGTTTTTCCTGTTGCCCTCCTCTTCTGTGCCACTGCCCAGCTTCATCGCTGGGGCCAGGTCTCTTGTGCAATGTTGGTGGCCAGGTCTTGCAGTGGTGGTTCAGATGTTGTCCCCAGTCTAGCCCCTCTGCTGGGGCTGATATCTCTGTGCCTGCAGGGGGGAACGTATGCTTGCATCTTAGCTCCTTCAGGTCACAGTTTGGTGTGTCATGTTCACTTTAACATAGTTTCGGAATTACTTTTACTTTGAAGTAACTTTGCAATCGTCAGGACTCATGTACTTGTATACACAGGCCCCAGAAGGTTTGGGGCTGGCCCACCTCCGGTGTACTGTTTAAGCTACAAGGAAATGTGACACGTTTAAGTTTCATGGGGGATCACAAAGGTTTGCATGAACTTTCCGTTCCAGCACAAGGCACAGGTGTGGCCTATAAGTGGTGAACCACATTTTCCCTGAAAATACCCCAGAACAACAGCCATGGAAGTCCCCGAGGACAAGAGCCAGTAACACCTGCCGAGTGACAGCAGACACAAGCTTGCAGACAACTCAGCAGACACAGGAGTTTAACGATTCACTGACGATTTGCAAATGCTGGATGAATTCACAGTAAGTCTGCTTCCAGGCTTTTGTAGTTCAAATGAAACATTTCACACTTCTCTAAGAACTGCCCCTCCTGATGAAAAAAGCGTGAGGCATTTGGAAGTCAGTATGAAGAATGTGATAAACTTCAATTAAAATAAAATGACAGGAAAGATAAAACCAGACTTTTTTTGCTTGTCTTAAAAGAAGTTTGGAAATCATATTCCACTGGGGTGTAGATTAAATAGCTTTTCATAAATTATTTATTTGTGACTGTTCAATTGTTAAGTGTGTGGACATTAGTGATGGTTGTTTATATTGTGGAATGGTTGCAGAACATGATGTGTATGGTAGAAAAGGATAAGAAAGTTAAAGACTTCTTTTTTTTTCCAGAAAGAAAGAAGACAGATTCTTAGGTGGTCACATGGTAGATACAATGGATGAAAGGAATTCCTAGAAATCAGTGCACAACAGAAAACAAAATTGCACTTGCTTGCTCGCTTTTGATTTTTGAGTTTGCACCATGGAGAGCAGAGCAAAACTTAAAGATGCAGAAAGAAATGAAAATTAAAATTATGCCAATACCTTTTGAAATCTGTGCAAACTGAAGCAGGTTTTGTTTTCCAAGGAAAGGCTTAGAAATACAGGTATGTATGGACATAACTAGTTATCATCTAATGTCAGATTATGGGCCGAGAGAAGATTAGAAGCCCCATACCAGTGCTAACAGTAGGGATTTCTCATTGAACTCAAGCGGTAAAGATCTCTGAATCTCAAGCTAAATGTCCTGGGCTCTATTCCCATTTTTTCTTTGCTGACAATGTCTCATTTATGAAAAAGGGGCCATTTTCAATTCTTTCAAGAACTGAGTGTTACTGAATTGCTCAGAAGAAACTCTCTTCAGCCCTTCTTGTTTAGAAAGGCAATGGTCAGCATGCTATAGGCTCTTAATATGCACTAAAAAGAAAAGAATAGGAGTGATTCTTTTGGACAAAAGGGTGTAGATGTCATCTGGCAAAAAATTAGTTAACCACTAATTATTTATAAAATGTTTAAGTAGTAATCATTTAACTTGTAGACAGCAGCAGAACTATGTAGCCTAGAGCTGGTTGTGACATCTAAGATGATAAATGAGCTACAATATTTAGATGAAAAAAGGACCATTATAATAATATACACAATGAGCAAAGTACTGCATTTTCTAGTTAATGCCAAAACGGAGTTTCACAATGAACTGTTTGTGGAACATTAAAAATATAATTTAGCATATTTGAATAAATTATTTGCCACTATGTAGTAAAAACAGAGAAACACATGGCATAGATTATAGTCCCAAATGCTTGAATATTCTTGGAATGGAGGCTGCCTGGCAACTTTTGTACCAGCTGGAAGAGCAAGGACCCAGCTGGCTTGGCAGTAGCCACCATATTGTGCCTTGGCTGGCAGATGGCCATCTGACACTCTTCAAGGGTCTGTGTTCCTCCTGTCTGCATGTCTGCAGCACCAACAGCCCAAGACCACATTTAGAAAGAGTGGGCAGATCATTCCCAGCAGCGTCAATCACACTGGCACATGACAGCAGGGTGCAAAAGATGTGAGGGACTGACATTCCTGAAAATGGCTGAATGATGGCACTGGTGGAGGCCTGAGAGCAGGTTTATGGGGTACTTCATCATTGAAATTTCCATCTCAAGCTTGTGAAGGGGTGATCAGGATTCACAGGCTGGTGCCACTGTGAGGGAAGGGAAAATGCAAAAATTCATGCAATTTTTGCAAATCTTTTCTCACATGAATGTAGGATACAGAAAAAAAGGAAATATAATAATTTTTTATGTGGTTTTAATCTAAGCATTACAGGACTAATAACACATCGGAAGTAAGCTCCCCACAGTCAGGTACTGATGTTGTCAAGTTACAGAAATAAATGTAGTAGAGATCTAATTGTAACAAACTGAAGCTGCCTTAGGTCAAGGAGGGAAAGCAGATACACCAATAACAGCCACGTTGCCTCCTCTGATTGCTTATAGTGGACGCTTATAGAGACAAGTCTCAAATTAGGAAAATGGGCACCTCCAGGAATCCTGGATCCTTCAGAGGTTTAGGTGTAAATAGAAGAATGACCCAAAATGGGTCACCCTTTGCTAGACACTGAAGGATCTACAGGGAGATCACCAACAAGACACAAATCTCTATGAAATGAGGCATTGTTGGTTCCATGTCTCAAAGGGTTCTTGCTTTTTTGTTCTTCACATTCCTACAACAAACACAGGAGCTGTCCATTTTTCCCAGTGCCTCCCTAAGGCTGACCACTGTCATCCCAGGAAATGAAAAGAAATGCAGTCACAGTGATCGAGGCTGGGGTTTAATCTCTTGCCTGCTTATTTCCCAGCACACCTGCTCGGCACCACTCTGGTAACCATATCCTTCCAGCTCCTCCTCATCCAGCACATCCAGCAGTGGCTGAGAGGTGGGTGGCTTTCCATGGGCATTGGTGGGAGCTGGTAGAGCAGTGAACGAACATGTAGTCAACGAGGGTTTAATTCCACCCAGTTGGGCAGTGGCAGGAGGTCCCCATGTGTCCCTTCCCGTACAGGCTGTGGCATGGTCTCTTCCAAGCAGCCCCCTCTACAGTCCGTGCTGTTTCAGGTGAAACTACAGATCACCGAAAGGCAGACCTCTGCAGCAAAGCTCTCCTTGAGAAAGTTTTCATGGCTTGGTTGCTGGTGTGAGTGCTCTGATCTTCAGACTTCAGAGGCAGTGTCATCAGAGCTCATAACAACCTTCTCCTCCCACAAGTCCTGAAGCGATGACTGAGGTGTGGATGCTTGTACAGTGATGGTGCCAGAGCCTCATCTACTCCACATTGCAGAGAAATGGCACTGAAGTCAGTGAAACTCTCCCTATTCATATGAGTGAAAGACTTGTTTAATAACTTCAGTCCAGGATGAAACGCTGCATCATCTGTTCAGAATATCTGCATAGTCCAAAACACAACATTTCAGCCACTATTTCCCACAGTAGGGAGAATTTGTTGTCTTCTGTTTATGTGTGAACATGTACAGCCCAAAATCCAGAGGTTGGATTCATTAAATTGACAATAAAATATGCTCTCAGGAATAAGTAAGCAATGCTTTCACAAAAACTGAAATTCTATTTTTAAATTGGACTTTTTTTTTTCCTTTTACTTTCAATGAGATTTAAGCACCTGTCTCTTTGAAAACAAGATCTTTGGTTTCTAAATCATTTAGTCATTGATGAAATTTGTATCCCATCTGCTGGGGAATCTGACTTGCAAAGTCTTTGATTTACAGATCTTCATATTAACCGAACAGTTCTTGCATATGTAAGACTTCCCTTGCAGAATGCCTTCAAAACTGTAGTGCAGAATAAACAAAATACATCAGGTCCTTTGCATAGTTAGGAAGATCAACATGGGCTAACATACTATGGAACCCTGAAAAATTACAGGTTAACCATCAGGGGAAAGTTCTGTAGCACTGAAACCATGTGGCCTTGCTGGTCCAGGACTTTGCTTGTGGCAGCAAGGCCACCAAGAGTCAAGATTTGCTGGTGTAGCTGCTGCTGCAAGCTAAGATGTCCAAATGGCTGTTGGACCACAGGCTTGTGCACAGCCATTAAGCATACAGGGGTGTGTTTCACAGCAAATAAGTCTGCTCAGGGACCTAAAGTTCTGAGTAGTTACAGATTAATGAGTGTAGAAAAACAGTTATTAACTCCCTTTCTGAAGTAATACGTAGAGTTGCACTGACTTTGTACCAGTGCAGTATCCCTGACTTAACTGGAAGCAGTTCTGCTTTCCCTCTGTGTGATCACAGAATTAGGTTTTATCCTTGTATAAGTGCAGTATCTTAATATCCACTACATGGATCTGTTGCACTTTCCCTTGTTAGCTCAGGCATATCACACCATGCTCATAATGAAGTCAATGGGAGAGTTGCCTTGGAATGAAAAAGAAAAAAAAAAAAAAAAGGATTGTGCACTATGTAAAATAAACAGTAATGTAAGCTTCTTTAACTCCCACTGCATTGCATCATAATTAAAATATTTTCTTTTAAAATTGGAAGTTGTAACAGTTACAAATACCTTTCATCTGAGGTTCAGTGGTAAGTTTCTGAGTTTCTGCTCTCATGTTACCTCTGAATTATAAAGGCATGAAAGAAGAATTAGGCCTTGATATTTGAATTCACCATGAAACCTAAAATGTAGAAAATCTGATCTTTTCTGGATGATATTGAAGCATAGAAGGATTGCTGTGCTACTTTCTTCTTCATTTCTCTAATTAAGTCACCCTATGATATGTCACTTCTATATATTTATGAAACTATTTTTCTCACATTGTGGATTACGAGCCACAGTGAGACTCTGCAAGGGTCTGTCAGGGCTGTGGGCAGCAGCCAGGAGCATCCCTGTCCCTTTAAGTCTGCCAGTGAGAAAAGGCTGTAATCACAGGTGAGCATCTGTAAAGGTCAGGGAACTGCTGCCTGCACTAATCCTGCATTCTCCCCTGTTCCTCCAGCCAACGTGAATGCTTTCAGCCAGTGATTATCACCTTTTCTCACGTTTCCACCTGGAAGGACCAGTGCTACTGCTGATCCAGGAGCAGAATAAAGGCAGATAATTCTGAGGGCACTCTGACATCCACCTTTAGAATCATAGAATCAATTAGATTGAAAAGATCCTTAAGATCATCAAGTCCAACCATTAATGCAGGCACTGCCAAGTCCACCACTAAACCATGTCCCTAAGTGCCACATCTACATGTCTTTTAAATACCTCCAGGGATGATTCCACCACCACCCTGGGCAGCCTGTTCCAATGCTTGACCACCCTTTCAGTGAAGAAATTTTTCCTAATATCCAGCCTAAACCTCCCCTGGTGCTACTTGAGGCCGTTTCCTCTTGTCCTGTTACTTGTACACTGGGAGAAGAGACCGACCCCCCCCTGCCTACAGCCCCCTGTCAGGGAGTTGCAGAGAGCGACAAGGTCCCCCCTCAGCCTCCTTTTCTCCAGGCTGAACACCCCCAGCTCCCTCAGCCGCTCCCCATCAGACTTGTGCCCCAGCCCCTTCCCCAGCCCCGTTGCCTGTCTCTGGACACGCTCCAGCCCCTCCGTGTCCCCCCTGCAGTGAGGGGCCCAGCACTGAACACAGGGTTCCAGGTGCCGCCTCACCAGTGCCCAGTGCAGGGGAATGATCCCTGCCCTGGTCCTGCTGGCCACACCATTTCTACATAGCAAAAAAAGTTAGGCCTTAAAGCCAACAGATTTCAGAGAGCTTTGAAGTGGTTGTCCCTCAGACAGCAGTTAGCTACATTTTCAGTCATCTAAGCACCCTTGGCATGGCGTCAGGCCCAGGGCAAGGGGGCCCTGTGTGAGCAGGAAGCTGGCAGGCTGCTGAGGCAGTGCTGCTCTGAGCATGGACTAAAAAATGGTTTGTCATAAGTGCTCTAGAAGCAGGCCATGACATCTTGCAGCTAACCCCATGTCTTGTGTTTTCACTGACAGAATTTCATCAGCAAAACAGTAGATTTCTTCACAGAGATTGATTATTTAGGAATTTATATTCCCCGGCTCCCACTGCTTGACAGATTGAATGAATCCTGCTACAAAGATCCATAACCAGTATTATCTGTCTTATCAGATAAATGGCTTGATTAAAGTGGTAATATTTTCAGCTCCCCTCCCATAGGCAGCTGATCATTTGCTGTCCATATTCTCTTTTTACAGGCTCTGGAGCCAGCTCATTTACGACTGCATTCTGCTATACTGCTCACAGGCCAGGCTAATTGTTTCTACAGACAGCAAGCTCTGTTTCCACTTCTTTCAGGTTTTTGAAACAGCAAAAGACAGTTAACAAATGGTAAAACGCTTGGTGATATTAATGTTTAAGCAAGTTATTATTAATGTTAAAATTTATAAAAGTTTCTCTGATTCATAAATCTGTCTTACACACACTTGTGAGACGCCACACTCACAAGTAAATCTAATGCCTTGTTTACATCATGAGAAAAAGCTAGGATGCTTTTCTTGTTGCGTGACAATCTCAATTTACATTTCCACTGAGAGGCTGTTGTAGCATTCTGTATGCAGATAGGAACTCCTAACATAAATATCTAATGTGGCTTTAATGCACTAATGCACTACAATAACAAGATCAAAAGAGTTTGTATCAATCTGAGGGTCACTTTTAAAATATGGTCCCTTGATTTAATCACATTTGCAGCATAAACAATTTATTGAAAGGTAGGCATATGTGTGCTTGACACATCCTTATTACAGAAAAAAAAACCAACAGCAAATCTTTAGTTTTTCAGTATGCACAGATAAAATTTTTAGATGTGCTGCTAAACAAAATTTTATTAATGGCTTGTTTCCATTTGCTCAGTCACAGGAAAGCTAATACTTCCTAAAACAATTTGGTTTCTTTTCTGATTTTTAAGCCCCATTCAAATAAAGGCTAAAAATGAGTTCGCAATGCAGCCTTGAGATAGATTTCTTCTTCGACCTAATCTATAGCACGGTTTTATGAGAATGATGACAGCATGTTTCTCAAACAAAAATTCCCTCCAGAGACAGAAAAGACAGAGAAGAGTGATTGCCAGGTGAGTGTAAGCTTTAACTAACATGGTCTCTGTTCAGATGAATTTGGGTAGGCTGGAAGCATCCCATTCCAATGTGAGCTACAAATATGTGCTTCATATTTGATCGGAGCATGGAGAATTGTGCAGAGCTAGAGCTGCCCTGCAGCTCTGATGCTCCAAGGTCTTTAGATAAAGAGGAGTCACTGAAATTACTGATGCCTTCTGAAACAGATTCAGTGACTGTGATACAGGCTTAAACAGCTATTTGTGGCCCCTGAATTGGTATCTTCTGGATATGCACTGAAATCTTTTATGTGCCAAATTATCACAACTCACATGGTCAACACAAGGAAATGTTGGGTTGTCTCTGGTTCTTCCATGGCTTAAGCATACACATCCTTCTTCTGAGGTTCTCCAGAGACGCAAGTAATTTAAATGACAAGGAGGCTGGTAAAGCAATACATGAACTATGTCTTCTGGTCCTCTCACTGTTTACATTGGCTGGATGCATGCAGAAATGGGCATGACACCAGCCTAAGGACAGGTTACTCATGCTTCCACTGCCTGCCAAAGAGTTCTAGGAGCTACTGTGTCTTAGACACAAATTCAGTCCTACAAGACAGAGGCTGAATAGGCATCCAAGAGGTCTTATGCTCTCACAGAAATTAGTAAGGTGATGGTCTCTGAGGTCCTTGAGTATACCTGTTGCCTTTACAGGTGACTGGGGAGCAATTTAGTGGGTGAGGGGCTGAGCTGGTTGTTTGTGGTACTTCCCGGTTCCTTCACAGACATAAAATAACACTTACTTGGGCTTTGGGTTTTGTTTCGGTTGAAAGGTGCTGGAGAGCTGATATCTGAGCTGTGAACCTCCCAAAGTTTCTGTGTTGCCTCCATATAAAACTTCTTCTGAGTGCAGCACCATTCCCTAGTGTCGAACTTTTTTTTTCTGTTTCAAGTCCCATTGTGAATAGCCTGATCACAGAGGTCTCCTTTTAACCACGTGTCAGAATAGAAATGCAACCTTGTTGGGAAATTGTAGACAGTAGGGAACAGCCTAGTTAAGGAATATATTGTATGTGGTCTGTGGTGCAGACTGCCTGGCATGAGTCCTCTGTCCAGCCTGTAATTCTGCAAGCATAACTACTATATATGAACTATCAAGGTAAAGAATGAAAGTAAAAAACATTTGGCAGTCACATGGGAATCTATAAGACTAAGCTGCATGTACATACACATACACATAACAGTTGGAGCTGATGATCTTAAAGGTCTTTTCCAAGCTAAATGCTTCTATGGTTCTATATACATGTACATGTGCATTTATGTGTACATGTACACATGTATTAACAAACATAACATTTTGTGTGTGTGTCCTGTACATGTAAGTTAATTAATGCAGACAGAAAGAAAAACAAAAAACAAAAACCAAAAAACAAAAACCAAAAACAAATAGGAAAGAAAGTCAAGATATCATCAAGGCCTTTCATACTATGAACACAGGTTTCATGAGGAACTTCATGATAGCTAGTACTTGGTATCTAATGAAAACTCTTTGAAAATGACTTTGCTGGAAAGCCTTTGAGGGAAGCCAGCCAGATATTAGGTAACTTAAGACTGCTCGGGAAATCAAAACAAAGTTACAGGGCCATTAGCTCAGTGTTATGCTTTTGGCGGGAGAAAGGACTGCGGAGAAGGGGCCTCCAAGCCTCCCAAGTGCATTTTTTTCCTGCCTCTTCGGTTCCAGTGGGGACATAGATTATTCGGAGAGCAGGCTACCATACAGCCCTGTCACAGGAGGGAGTCGGGGCATGCCACCTGCCTTGCCCAGCTGGCCGTGTCTGCTACCTGCTGTAAGTCCTTGTGGTGCCTGTTCTGCAAAGGATGGGCACAGCTGTACCACCCCTGCCTCTGACGAAGGTGGGGACAGGAGTGACCTCCTCTGTCTCCGCTCCTTTGTTAGCCACTAGAGGGCACAGATGCTCAGGACTTGGGCTCACCTCTCCGTCCTCAAAACCTCCCCCAAAAGAGCTATCTAGACAGGGCCCTGCGCTTCCCTCCAGCTGCACACTCAGCTTTCGGTCCTCCCAGCTTCTCCTTCCATCTCTGGCTTCCCTTGAGACACGGTGTTTCTGCTGGTGCCCATGTAACGTTTCCAAACTGCTATGCACATGAAACTAATAAACCGCATTAAGGGAGAGACTCGCTGCTGGGAGTAGCATGTTGGCCACCTTGGCTCTCTGGGAGCATTTTGCCAGCTGAGCTGAAATTGCAGCTGCATTGGCTTTAGGGATGCTGAGCCTGTAAACATCCCCACATTCTTCTGGGGCTGAAAGCAGGCCAGCGAAACAGCAGGGAGTTTGTCTTTAAACCAGCTGATGGATTACCTCTGCTGTTTCATGGCTTTGCTACCTGGTGGCATTCCTCCCTGCAGAGGTTCACACTTTGCGCAGCACACAGCAAAGCCTGCCTGTTTGCAACCCCAGAGCCTTGCACAGTCTAAGTGCCACACCGATTGCGAAAGACTGGAAAGATGTGAACCAAGGGACTCGGACATTATTAGAAACAGTCATCATAAAAAGCAGCTTTTGTGGTTTCAGAGTGGTTATTCGGGATGTACTGTATTTGTTAGTGCTAAGGTAACACTGCTAGGTTTCCCTGGTATTCTCACAGTATTCTGTGGAATTGTACCAAATAAACACAAACCTTTGCCAGCACCAATCTGAGCACTCAGGAATTTTGCAGAAATTACAGGTCTAATTCTGTTATGCAGAGGAAGCTTACTGAAGGGAGCAGTAAGACTTTCAGCAGCAGCAGAAACATGTTACTGATATACAAGGCTCTAGCTGTTTCAGTAACTGCAAATTCTGTTTTTTTCATTGAAACATTAAAGGCTTGTCTTCATGGGCAGTTTATAATTCTACAAACTCTGTTATTTTGCTATCAAAAGTGGCCTGTCTACCCAGCCCCTAACTTAGAGATGACTAGTGAACTGCTGGAGACTTATACTGCAGTAATACTTACGTGGTTACATCTTGATTCCCATGCATTTTAGTAGTCCCCTTGCTGCCTTCCTCTCACTTTATGCCCTGTCCCACCTAATTGCTTTAATTAACAATATGTTACTCCCTGCTTAAATACTGATGTCCTTCTCTGAACTCACAAGCTCCGCAAATGCAGCATCCTCATTACTCCTGAGGCCTCAGCCCTGCCATGCAGCCAAGGAGCACAAGGAAGCTCTCCTGGGATGGGATCAAGGGTGGGGCAGTGGAGGTGGGAAATGTCTGGCTGTAGGGCCTGTGTTGCCCGAGTAAAAAGGCAGCATGTTCCCAATATTCTGGCACAGACACTCTGATATGATTATGCGAAGTGAGAAGCAGTGGCTTTCACCTAATTCTGCAATGTATCTTCCTGCACATCACAGGGATGCCACCATGCATGGTACCAAGGAGAGAATCACCTGCCTTTGGGGCTGAACCTGGTGGAAATCCATGTCACATGAAAGCAGAGGCTTGCTCTGAATAAAAATACAGCTGTGCTTCTGCATGCAGGCAAAGCATGTCAGTTAGTGTAGAGCAATCACAGCTGGAGAATCATACCTACTGCTATTTCTGACTTACAGACACGTAAATGCTTTTGAAGATTGAGGTTTGCATGATTACTTGTACCACGCATCTTGTCAAGTGCCAGGGTCTCTCATTTAGACTGCATAAGACCTTCTGGTCAATCATGCGACAGAGGTACCAAACCCAATAAGCTCATTTTGAGAATAAATGTAAGGAATCACAGGAAAAGGCACTCTGTGCAAAGTTGGTTAAGAATCCTTTAGGCTGGCTCTACTGGTGTTTTACATTGGAATTATTGTTACACCTAAAGAAGTTGCCATGACACTGACCTAGCCCAGGAAAAGAGCCAGATGAGTTAGTTGCCCAGTGTCCCAAGCAGGACAGTTTATCTTCTGGTTGTTAGTGACCACCAGACCTACCTCGATACCTTCACTGCTTGTTATTTGTCCTGTTTAAATTACACTCTAAGACAGCAAGATACAGAAAGGCAGTGAAGATATTCTGTGCTGTAGAGCCTGCAATTTCTATTTTGAATTAAGGACTCTGTGGTAAGAGTGATGCCATAGCCATTCATCGTCTTTGGGAACAAGCACATGGATATCATGCTAGGGGCTGTGGGAGGATCTTCACAAAAGAGCAGGAGGCTATATCCAGGCACACTGCTATAAGGACATTTGCACAATGTGGTCGTGTCAGCCATCTCAAGACTTGGTATGTAAGACTGTTCCAAACTGACAAACACAACTGGGGGCTCCTGTTTTGAAACAGAGCAATTGCACTGATTTATAGCTTTGGGAAAACTGAGTGACATAATTTGAATTGGTTGGGAACTTTGTCTTTAAAGAGCTCTTTTTTTCTTTGCACACACACACACGGCTTTTTGGAAACCACTGATTTGTTGAAATCAAAATGTTTTGTGAAATGGGTGTGTTTTGGCAGACTGACAAAACTCATGCAGAGTTCTGAGGAAACCCTTCCTGCCAGGAAATCAGCTGCCATCAGAAAATTATTTGGTTTTTTGACAGCTCACTTGGCGCATTGTCAAGGCACACAGCTCCAGTGCAACCTTATGTACAGACTGGGCTTCCTCAAAATGCAGGGTTGGGCTAGTACCACTATATGGGATCTCAGCATCCAGACTGGGGACATCATGGCTTCCAAGCTCCCTGGCACTGGACGAGGAACTTGCAAGCCCAGGGAACTGCTTTTCCCATACTCTGCAAATCTCATCTCAGCGGTGGTCCCACAGTTTCTCTTTTAAATATATGAACACAATGACTGTCATTGTAAAATCCATGTGGACCAAACTGCTGCCGACAAGTCTCTGCAGCTTCACAGAGAAGGCATCTTTGCGGTCTATTGGCAAAGCAAGCAAACAAACAAAATACAGATATACAAAAAGAAGTTACTTCTGCTAAGGCTGTTCTAGGGGTGTTGTAGGGCTCCGAAGTGGAAGTCTCATTGCAAGAATGGTCTGTTCAGTGTCTGTCACAACAATGAGATCACTGTGTCTTTGGCAGAGATAGCCTTATGAAAAAGTTTTCTAAAGTTGTAGGTGGAATAAAGGGCCCATTTACAATCCTCCATGGGAAGAAGAACTAGGTTAAACAGCACAGGGTATGAAATTTCCTCTGGGACAAGAGGTTCAGATGGGACTCAAATGGTAGAGTACAATCACGTTCCTTCTGGGGGTGAGTGTCCCCCCCCCAGCTCTTCTCAGGAGTTGCATTACAAAGGGCTTGCTTGCACAGCAGAATCATCCTATGATTTTATCAAGGTCTGGCATCCCTGCACTGGCAAGCCAAGGCTGCAATAGCAGTAAAAATGACACCATATAAGCTTAGAAAAAGAGTTTAAGCAAAGTGTATTATTGCCAGTGTTTCTAAAGCATTTGAACCCTGTTATTAGCATATGATAACATTCAGGGTGCTGCATTTTCCTGGCCATTGTCCTCCCTGGCTGGCAGATTACAGCAATCCAGGCACCTTTGTTTTGCTGAGCAGAACTGCTCCTATTGAGAGCTTTGCCCAATCTCAGGTACTCATCAAAAGAGGAATTAATTTGGACTCAAGTTAATTGGGGTTATCTTGGGGAAAACACATAGACACAAAAAGGCAAGTCCATGGAAGGGATGCTCGCATCTCTTTGTCATGTCTTTTCAGCTATCAAAAGAGAATTAGTGCCTTCAGCAATGCTGAATTATTTGTTGCCTAATTCCTTTATTTTCCTTTGAGGCTGAAGTTGTCTCTCATGAGACCCTGAATAAAAACCTGAAAAATATTCTGCTAAGTAGATGATCAGCCATATTTCCTACTGAGTTTTCTTTGCTCCAGCTCTTTGTACAACATTATGTCATGTATAATGATAATCTTTTTCCAACTGACCTATATACAGCATAGTATGATTAATTTGATGACAGTATTTATGGCATAATATAAAAGTTGTGTGTAGGAGCCAGGAATGGGGAAACACTTGGAACAAAGTCAGATACTGTCAGATCAAGCATCTGAATGTCCAGCTCAATCTTGCAGTCCTCATTCACATGAAATTCCCCTTGGGTGGCAATTTGGTCCAAGTGAATTGCAAAATGAGAAGCCTTAATCAGATTTCTGTAGATTGGAATTGATCTCTAATAGGTTTTATGTGTAAATGGAAAACCTTCACTGTTGTAGGTGTAGAGACAGCCTTTGTGAAGTCTGACATTTTCAGAAAAATCCTGCTTTGACATTTCCTTAGTATGCATAAAGGTTTGTAGTTTTTCCCCTGTCTAGTTTCTTGGAACAGTGGAACAATCCAAAATGGCATTATTAAATACAGCTAGATTGGCCTACCAGAGACTCTTCTAGAGGTAACTTTGACTGATTCACAAGTAATTGCATTGGCAGGAATGCTTAAAATCAGAGAAATCAGAGAAATGGAAAAATTCCTTAAAATCAGGATATTCCAACATGTGAAGTGGGACCTGGCATGATGAACTCACAGACTTGGACTGAGCTTTACTGGCAATGCAAGAACTTCTTCCATGATCAGTGAAACTAGTGAAGCTTGGCACCCTCTGGATTTGTGTCTTATGATTGCTTTTTTATCTGGTTTTTAATGTCTTATGGACTGGAGTATTCAGGAAAGTTCTTCCATGTAAATTCTTTGATATCAAACAGGAGGAGAGCTCCCACTGCAGTACTGATAGTTTCTGTCCCCTATGCAGATACCAGTATTTTTAAACCTGTAAGGGCTCAGAAAAGTTTAGTCCTCTACCCTGTTGTTAGGTATGATTGAATTGGCTTACAAGTGGAACACATATCTGGAAGATCACACAGATAATCATCACTCCCCTCAAGCCACATACACACTGCATAATTATCCAGATTGTGTTTCTTTATGAAATTATCCTAAAAATAAATCCAACTACAGACCATTAGTGTGACTATCATACTGGTCAAGAAGTACAAACTATGACAAGGTTTTGCCAATTGCAAGCTGAAAATTGAGGTAAAGATTCTTCTGAAATATACTTTATTTAAATCTAAATTCCCTAAAGAAAGTAAAATATATTTAAAATGTTAAAGGAAGGATTGCTGTCTGAGACAGTAATGCAGTGCAGCATTACTAACACTGTATGAGGAAAACCCAATTAAGATTTATCACAGTGTTGTATGCAGAGATCACTGTATGCATGTATGTTCCACTTGATTAGGAGCTGGTTGTCATAACACCAACCTGTCACTGATTTCTAATTGGTATAAATATATGGCTTTAGCTGCGTTATATTAATATTTTACACACCATCCAGAATGTTGTTAATAAAAAAACCCCACTTTGCATACTTTAGTAGAGAGTGAACAATACTGTGGGTTAAGTGAACGAAGAGGGGTTAAATGATGATTTATGCCTGTAGGTGGTTGATACCAGTGTAATTTTCCCACCGAGAATTTGTTGATATACAGGATCACAGTAATTTTGCAAAATAAATGAGAATGTATTTTGGGGAGAACTGTTGCATCGGAATCCTCCATTTTATAGTAATAAACATCTAAATGTCTAATAACTATTGCATAAATAAGAAAAGTTTGGCTCTGAATGTCACCATCTTTACAATAGTTCTTTTAGCTGGTTTTATGTGCTAGTTGAATTTAAGACTGTTTAAATTAAATGCCACGGTTTATCAATTAAGTGAAACAATATTTATCTTAATTATCTCTGAAATGGGTTTGGGGACCTTAGACATTATTGAATAGAACACACACAGACTCAAACCCAAGCAGAAAGAAAATGTTCATTTAATGAAGTGAAGAAGTTTGCGTCACAGCACTTTATCATCTGCTGAAATGTTGTTGTCTATAGTGCTACTGCGTCTGCTGTGCACAGACACAGAGCCCATCTTTGTCTTCTGTTGGCGCCCCTCTCTCAGAAGGTCGTTGGATGGTGCCCTGTAAAGGATGAGCTTATGGTCTCTTCTGATCATGTTTGCATGAGAAATCCACAAAGATAACATTATATCTCAAATAGATGCATTCTGTAGGAAAAGATCTCATGTTAGCTCTTAAAAGACTGGGGAGCTGTTCCTTTGTGATGATATATGAATACTGGAGGCCCACCTGGTTACTGTAGGACTTTCAGAATTAATTTTTTATCTCAGTCCCATAGAAGCTATAAAGGGGAGAAAAGATATATAGGGACAAAACAGAACAGCTGAAACCAGACTGCTTCTTTGCAAAGTGCCTGAGAACTTTAACAGACAGTGGCAAGACAGGAGAAAGCCTATGCCTGACAGAGATCAAAAGAAGTGCAGCATCTTAAAAAGGGAACTCCTACAAGAGAGGTTGTAAACTTGTTTGTGGGAACAACACTCCTTTTGGTCATGTAACTGGGTGTCTGAGAGAGCTGGGACAACCATAAAGGGATGTAGAATGCATGCTGGGTTTTTTAACATGCTGTTTTCTCTACATAGTTTCATCCTGTGGTTAAGTTAAACAATATTTTGGTCTGCTTTGTCCCTGGTTTTCACACAAATTCTCAAAAAGGAGGTGCAGCTGGTGTCTGAACTTGGTTTGAGCTACTGAACTCACAGAGCTCAGCCTAAGAACAGGAAACGTACTGGATTTCACCCCTACTTGTAGCTGTACCTACAGGAGGGGAATAAAGGAAAGCCTTTTGGGACACCACAAATATATTGACACATTGGTGGTGAGTGTCACTGATAATTTATGTGTTCTCAATGTCCGTTTTTCCTAATTAAAATTTCAGTGCTGGTTAGCTTTTCATGAAAAAAAAAAAAAAGTTATTGACATACACTTGGAATGCAGAATATGCTATTTCTAAAAGGATGTGGTCCCTTTGTATACACCTGAATTAATTAATAGATTATATCTCCTGATATTCCTTTGCTTAACTTTTCCTGTTGCAACAAAACAAACCACAGCAATAACAATTATTCTCTTCAAGCAAGGCCTGGGAGATCTCTCAAGGTCTCTCTCCTCATAGTTACTCTACCCTCTTGACTGTGGGTGCTAACTTTCATCAGATATTTTAGTCTGTTTA
This sequence comes from Falco punctatus, assembly GCF_963210335.1. NCBI lineage: Eukaryota > Metazoa > Chordata > Aves > Falconiformes > Falconidae > Falco > Falco punctatus. The sequence continues at coordinate 19,360,565 of NC_137582.1, read as the reverse complement.
CTTCTTCTCCCTTAGTATGTCATCTTGAAGCCCGTGATAAACTTCAGCATATAACCAGCTGTTTGGACCCCTCAGATAAAAGGTGGTGATTACAGCTGAAACCTCCTTAGACCTTTAGACAGGTGTAACTCCAGAGAAGAGCATGAGGCTGCGTATGATGCTCCCATGACGGTATGCAAATGACCTCTGCATGTCTTGCATTTCCCTTGGCTTGCTCAAAGAGGTTTTTACACAGTTTTCTGGCTTTTATAGACTATGTCTCCTCATGGTAGGGAGTCAAGTTCCCAGATCATGGTTGTGGGTTACAATGCATGACCAGAGCCTAGTTCTTTCCACCTAATTTTACTCCTTTTACAATGGCATTTACATTAAGAAATTAATGACTGTACCATTCAGAAGGCTACATGGGTTATCTACATGTAAGATCTTTGTCAGTCTCTGAAGGTGTCTTGCTTCTTTCCAGTAATTACACAGAGAATTTTGTGCAAACAACCTTGAAATCTGTGTGGTTTCATTACGTTCCCAAAGTTGCGTGGAAAAAAATCTTTAAAGGGGTGACTAAATTTGCAGTGTTGCTAAGCTCAGTATTGCAATCACTAGACTTTTTTTTTTTCCTTTAGGAAATTGCCATTTCAGTGCTAAACTTTTGGGTTTCTATAGGACTAGATTAATATCTAAGGATAACTTCATATGCCTATACACCTAGCGCCACGTGAAATGTTGTAATGTGTCCAGTATAAAGATGGCAGACCCAATGCAAAAAAATGTGCCTTCCTGGAGAAGCAGCTGAAAGCCATAAAAAATACCTTCTGGCACTTCTTTTTTTGGCAACTGAATTAATTCCCTACTAGTATGAAGTAAATTTGTCAGAAAGTGAGGAAGTTAGTTACCTTACATCCTGGTGATTCCAACTTCTGCACCTGTGAATATCATAGCTCACGTGTTATCCCTGACATTGGAAAACAAATTCAGTAGACGTATCTCACTGAGGACTTCCACCCTCTGTTGGTGCACAGTAGTCTGTGTTAGCCTATGACTATAGACTAAATTGTATGTTTGAACAGATGCAGGTCCTGGAAAGCTGCTGTCTATTAAAAATATGTATTAATAGTTTCCCTGAGCTCCCTCTGTGATACCATAGGTCATCAAAATATTTCCTTAGAACAAAAAATACTCATCTTTTTTGTAAAGAACATCTTGACAGAAACACTACCTCATCAAACTAGCCTGCATCAGCGTGCTTCCCTTCTCTGCCTTTGAGCAATGTTTCAGTCACATGTAAAACAGATGTTGTGAATCAAGGTAATCTACCAAGTCTGAAAAAAGTCACAGAGAATAAAGCAACCGTTCTGTATTTGTAGCTAAAGATTGCTGAGATGGATAGAAAGACCAATTGACTAACAGCAAGAGGGGAAGCCAAAGTGAACTACCAAGCACTTAACATTCCCCCTTCTCTCAATAGCTGTAATTCAGTAACCTTGTGTTCAGAGCGAACTCTTTCAAACTTTTTATACAGGGATGGGGGGCAAGACAAGCAGTATAGACTAGATCAAAGCCATACCAGATGAAGACAGGATGGATCAAACACTCACAGGTGAATCAGATCAATGAAACATATCCAGACAAAATAAACAAAGACCTTACTCAGGACTTCAAATAATTTACTGCTGTCTTCACACTGCTCTGGCTGCATCAGCACACCTTCCTTGTGTCGGTGCAAGTCACAACAGTTCCCCGGGTAAATTAGCCAACTTCTTGTAAAGAAAATTTTTAATTGACTAGTCTGATCCATGCCCTTGATGCAAAAGCATGTGAGCAGCCATGTGCACGGCCAGCTTGAGTGAAGCGTGGGATTTCTTGGTGCAGCTTTAACACCAGACGGACATGGTTGTGCTGTGACCGGGCATCTCCTGGCCCTGGTTGCAGGACAGGTACACACATGCAGTTTTGCACCCAGTAGTTAAAACTTGCCAGAAGCACAATCACAGGTCCAATGAACATGAGTCCAGCCAGAGGCGGGTGCAGGGATAGACATTCCTTGTATAAGGAGCTATTTCCAGCTTCCTATTAGCCGGGGTAACAGAGAGCTGACCGTACTGGCAAAGACACTTTAGTGCTGATATAGTTTGTGCTTGTGTTACGGTTTTGGCTGGTATGAGTATGACACAGAAAAAATTGCAATTTTAGCTACAACTCTATGCTAGTAGAAATATAGACCTGGTCAAACAGTGACGTTTTAAATTATGTTTAAATCAGTTACAGAAAATGTACAGGTGAAAGTGAACATTTTTTTCTCCAGCTAATTTTCATACTTGTACTATGAGCTAAAGATTGGCAGAAGATTAGGAGGCTGACAAGGATTTTTTTTTTCTATTTCTTCCTTTCCCCTGAATATTTGCAAGCTCCAAAGACTCCACTGCATGCACCATTTTTAAAATTAGAAAAAGATCTTATTTTTATGTTTTATTTGTGTATACTGAGTGAGGGGGATTCATATCACTATGAGCTGAAACAAGTTGGATTCATATGCCTGAAAGAGCTGATACATGCCAGTTATTCATTTTGACTTACAAGCTTTGACTCCGCACAAAAATTACATCAGAGTTGTTTTCTTTGTTTCTCTTTTCTATTATATCATCAAGGAGAGCACGTGTACTCTGAAGTAGTTAAAAACCACAATTATTGGTTTTGTATTATTTGTCATGGCAATAAAAATGTATGAAAATGATTAATACAGTGCAGGAAAGCAATGCTGGAACCAGATCACCATAGCACTTTTAAAATACGTACCTGAGTGTACTTCCCTCGGTATATGTTGGAGATTGCCTGATGCAAATTAATTTTATAGAAACTTAAGCAGATAGCCACAGCTGCACTTCACAACTGCCAGAGGTTTCTGTAACTGGCAATTTTCCAGTCATCCTGCTAAGAAAGAACAGAAAAGTTTACGACAAACAGCAATGCTGAGGCAGACTCCAGGACTGAAATAAACTGGCTGTCAGTTTACCATGGGGTTACTCATAAATGTATTGAATATTGGATTTTGAGTCTGTTTTGAAGTCAGGTTGTTTATCACTCCAAAGAGACATGTTAGAGATCGTTCTATCAAAATTAATTACTGGAATTAATTTTAGGTTATTCCATTGCCTACAAGATTTGACATCTTTTGCCTTCTATAATATTTATTCTGGTTCCCAAATGACAATATCTTATGAATTACCTCATAGGTTTAAGGAAGAAGTAATTTTTGAAGTATTACTTTGGCTAAATATTTAAGCCATTTGCGACTACAAGTTAAGCTTTTAATTTAAATGATAAAATGCACATTCAGCAAACTGAGGTGCCTCTTTTAGCCTTATTATTTATTGTTCTTATCATATTATTGGCAGAGAAATGAGGTGAGTGAACTTAGAGGACAGGCCTGTCAGGGTTCGGGAGGGAGACCCTACAGAGACAGCCTTATGCTGAAGGTCCACCTCTAAAACCACAATTCAAAGTTAAGACGCTCCTGGCTTAGTAAGACAAGATGTCTTGGCTCTTCTGTAGTGGGAACTTTGCACAGCCTTAAATCAGGATCTCAAAGCTGAAGAGTATGGGCAATGATGGAGACTGAAGTTTGCTGAACGTGTTTTTAACAGTTAATTGAATACTTCAGAATAGCTTTACACCCAACAACTGAGGGCACAGACAGACCCCTGATTTCCCTCCAGTTCATTTATTGACAGATTTAATCTAACCTTTGAGAAATGTTTGTCTCTACAGATTTTTTGCCTCCAGACAACTTTACAATAAACAAGGAGAATATTTGAGAAAGGAACATGAGTAAATTGTAAATTGTTCTGCTAACAGCCTGAGATTATGTTTATTTTTCTTCTTTGATTCTGCCTTTTGTGAGAGACTTTGCCTACAGTCAGAAGGAAACAGCTTTGTGAACAAGTGGGCACAAGAAATTAGGCAGTGGAAAAATATGTGAGTGCTTTGCTGGATACTGGGTTTGCTTGTCCTAAATGATATGATCAGCTCATTTCTGACTGCATCTTACTTAGTTAATTTCTTTTTTTTGTGACTGCTCTACAGTTAATAATAGTGAACTGAGGAGATAGGAAGAACATGTCAAATTAAAAATGCTTACTGGTTCTTCTCATTTTGCTATAAGGACAAAAACCCAAAAGCAGGCAAATGTGGTTGATCCAGGAAACTACTCTGTCATTTCTTAATTCTCAACAGCTTAGATCAGGAATTTGTCTCAACTTCATGCTCAGCTGGTTTCCCAGTATGGGAGCCAACAAAGCCTTCTGGAGGTTGATGAGCTCTGTATTGGCATGGCCAATTGCTTGTTACTCAGTTCTGAGGGTGTGGGGGTGTTAGGACAAGTCAGTGGAGCAATGCATTGCTATGGGTGCCACGTCCCCTTAGGGAATATCAGCATCCTGCCGTGTCCACCCCAATTCCACAGCCTGAGGACACCAGAACCATCCAGATCTGAATCACTCTTTAGGTGCATCCTGCAAACATTTAGTGGCCACAAAACTGAGTCAGATCTCCTGCTCTTCAAAGCTATGACATTAACTTTGGATCTTCTCTGTCTTCCTCCACTAGGTACCTCTGTTTGGACTCAGTAGGAGTGCAATTTATTTTAGACAACTTCTAAGACTTTTTTTTTTTTTTTTTTTAACATCCGTGGAGAACCTCAGAGGTATCATGCTACAGAGCAAATGGCTCTGCTTGCTGATGAGAAAATCCGTGGATGGGGGGATTAGCTGCATCCTGAGCAGAGGATAGGGCTCTTTCATCAAGGACATTTCTCCTGACTCCTGTCATATTCATCTGACAGTGAATTTAGACCTTGAACTTAAAATAGCACAGACTTCACTGAGTGAGTCTTGTTTTATTTGAGCAGGTTTGTGTATTTTTTTTGTAAACCAGGTCCTTACACAGTGTTCACCCATACAGCCCTGAAGCAGGTAACATAAATGAAAACCTAATCCTGGGTAGTGCTGACCAGAATTTGTGAGTGGAACATTTCTTAGCTGAGAAATAAAACTTCTCAAAACTGCAGGAAATGCTGACATTTGTGGGTGAGACAGTGAGCAAAAATGGATGAGAGAAAGGAGAACAAGCAGCCACCTCACAAGTGGCTCCAGGGATACAGGGAGGATGTCTCTAAAACAGGCCTAAACTTTGGGAGTCTCTTTCTAGGTGGGTAAAAGCAGATGAGCCACAGGAAGACTTTTCCACATTTTGTAAGTACTCATAGCAGGCAAGAAGGGCACTGCTGCTTTAGGTGGACAGGAGTTAGATTGCTTACCTGAGCTGACGAGATCCAGATGAAAACTCTTCCAATAGAGCTGGTAGTTGTTCTGGGGGCTTGTCTGAGTTCTCCTGCTTTCCACATCTCAGTCCCTTTCAAACATGAAACAAAAATGAGTTTTTAGTTTATTTTTTTACATCACGTAAGTATTACTGTTTCCATCCTGTCCTTGCACCATCTGCAAGTTTTTCTTTATCTTGGCTGGACATGCCATTTTGACAAAGATGGGGACCACAGGCTAACACATTACACTGGCTCAGGCAGCTCCTGCCCAGCTCTTGCTCTCCTCTCCCTGGGGAAGCAGAGCAGGGCAAAGCTACAACGCTCTTTGCCAAGAGACGTTTGCTAAGTAACTGTAGATGAGAGAGGACAGCAACAAGGGAAGGGACCAGGCCTTCTATTTTCTTCTTGCTACAGTGAAGCAGAGTCAAATATTTTGGTATAGAAATTGTAGGGAAGGTAGTTTTGGTAGGTTTTAGCAGAGAAAATGGCTAAAGGAAAGAGAACACAAACTCTGCGAATATAATAACTTACTGCATTGCAGCTTCCAGTGGTCTCAGGCACCATGACCTTAAGGCTGATGCTAAGAAAACATTTTCTGGAAAATCAAGCATAGAGATCACAAGTTACATGTACCAGGAGAACAGGCATTTTACAAACCTTACTTATTTATATACAATATCTCGAAATTTTTAGCATTTCTCTACAGATCTTAATTTCTCATGCAGATGTGCATGGGAACCTACAACAGCATGGAGAACAGAAATGCCTAGGCTGGGACTTTCAGTTACACCATTTCCAATATCAGCTCAGCAAGTGACACTGAATGAAAAGATATTGTTTTGTTCATGGGGGTGTGCTCACAGACATGGGACAGGGTGAGGGAACAATGAGAAAGCTTCTGAGTAAGAAAGCAGCCCTTGCTGTCCTTCTGTTATCAAGTCATCCTACCCAAACTTACAGGACTTAGGGCTAGAGATCACAAGGCTGCAGTTCCTTTTTATAATGCTTTCTTCAGGCTAGGATATTATTTGTTCTTGCTTGTCAAATTAAAGCACTCAATTATTAACAGGTAATATCCTGAAGTTAAGGCAAGCAGCTATTTAAGCAGTATCTTCCATGGAAAAACAATGATGCAATTTGTCATAAGGAGGTTGCTGTTGAAACCACGTTAGATATATCAAGACATAACAAAGAATCATGGAAAGAGTAGTCCTACAAAGTGCAAAATTTACTAGCCCTGAATGTCCTGAGTATGTTTATATATTTGTCTGGCAGTCATCTTGGTGGTTCCATGACTAACATCTCAACTAATGAAAACAAGTGCTCTGGCTGCCAGATCACATTGATGATGGGTTTTGTTTGAAATCTGTGAACAAGGGAGTCATTTCCACGAGTAGTCTGCAAAATTATCAGTGATAGATAGTGTTGCAGTCCAGGTTTTTAGTGCAACACTGCAGAACAGGCTGTTCCCAGACAGCAGACCTGGGGCGTTACGCCCCAGCTCTGCTTGTTCTGGAGGCAGCTCTGACAGCACAAGGAAGGGGCACTAGGCTGGCTGCCTCAGACCGCGGCTCACAAGTTTCCCTGTTTTTTTCATGTGCACATGCAAGTCTGGCATCACTCCTCCCATGACCTGTCCCATGCACGTGGTGAGGAAGAGCCATCTCATCATCTTGCATACAAGTTTTTAAACAATTGCATTTGGACATCTGTTCCTTTTGCACCTTCTTTTCCTGCAAAGTCATAATAACATTACATAAACCTGCACAGACTTTTATCTCTGGTCTTGCTGTTTTCTTACCTCCTCCACATACACTTGGGTTTAATGGCCTTAAAGGCCTATATTTTAACACAACTGTTCATGAAAGGGACTGAAGCTGAAGTTGCAAGTTTATGAGTTTATAACTCAGAACCAGACCTGAGCTGAGAGAAAGAAGGAAAAGAGGTTTTCCTATAAAGGCCTGATTTTATCTATAGCAGTAATAAAATCTGTTAAGGTCAGTAAAGCTAAATGTCAGTGAAACTGATCTCTTCCTTGCTTTCTTATCCTTTCTCTGCTTTGGAACAATTTGTGCTCGTATTATTACTATTGTTCCAGGGAACAACTGCCAACTTGCAGGCAGGAGCCTTCTACCTTACTGCTTTCCCCATCCACTTTTGCTCTGACTGCTGCCTTGTAAAATTTCAGCCACGGACTCGCAGATTTTACTGGGCTTCCTTCCTGAAACTAGGTATTTTCTATCTGATCTTCTCCCTCCTAATTTTTTTAAGCGTTGTGAACTCTCTCTGTTCAGGAATTCCATGACCTGGCTCATCTTTCATTTTCTCTATGCCTTACAATCAGACCAAAGGTAGTCTTTACTCCCATTAACTAACTTTCTCTTTCTGCGTCACAACGGTTTTCCCAGCCCCCTCTCCGAATTTGCACAGAGCCTGTAATCGACTTCCTTTCCTGCCCAGCAGTTCAAATGACTCCACTGACACCAAATACTGAATATAAGATGATTGTCCTCTTTGCTCATAAAAAGCGTCATCCATCTGGTCTTTCTGGTCAGGTGGTTTGTAAGGCTTCCCCATGAAATCACCCAGAAAATTCTCCCCTGCCTTCTGCCACCCAGCTGCCTAACTTCCTTCAGACCCTCAACACAGACAGTTGTACCCATCAGAGAAGACAATGCTTTATCCCTTTCTTTTCTGCCTGCCTTTAAAAGCCACGTGGCAGATGGTGACAGTTGACATCCACCTCCATATCTTGGTGGCCCTGGGGAGGAACGTCAAAGTCTCAGAGAGGGAATGGTCCTTGGCTTTTCTTCCTCCGACACCAGAGCCTGATGCTCACTTGCTGCCAGGACACAGTATCTGTTCTCCAACTTCACAGGTCTACAGAGTGGGTGAGAAGATGTCCAGAACAAGACCTGCCTCCAGAACCTCCTCCTCCTCCACAACTAGTCCTACCACAAATGTCTTTTCCTCTTTAGTGTGTTTCTCTGTTCTGCTGATTAAATTATAGGGTTTCTCAGTTTGGAAAATCAGTAAATGGAGGCAGAATATGGCATAGTTCTGTAAAACCAGGGTGGTGCAGGGAAAACGAGCAGGGACTGATCGTTTACAGTCTCTCAGAACGTAAAATCTTAGGGGCACCCAATAAAATTGTCAGGCACAGTTTAAAATAGGCAAAAAAGGAGAACTTTTTTGTGTGGCCTGTAGTTACACTGTGGCCAAACAAATTAAATAAATAAATCCTAAAAGGGATTGAAACGTTAACAGAGGATGAGTGCTTTGTTGACTATTTGATACTATGCTCTGGATGTAATTTCAGTCTCAGGAAATCTCCAAGCTGTTGATTTTTGGAGGCTGGAAGGCAGTAAAAGCTCTCTATATGCCTTAATTCTCATACTTTTGTTTGAGTATCTGCTAGTAATCACTGTCAGAGACAGGATACTTGGCTAGACAGGCCTTTGATTTGACTGGCTGGCTATGGTACCTTTTACATATTTTAATACATACTGGATCAGCTTTACCCAGAACTCACAGTCAGAGAGTTTATTCTGCTCGGTGTGCTGCACCCCTTTTGCTGATAGCCAAGAATGACAAATTTAAAATAAGACTTATGACAGCAGCAGCTTGCATGGCACAAGCTGCATGGCAACAGGTTGGTTTCCCTAGTTAGCACTGGAACAACTTTGTTTGCTGCCCATAAAAGAGGTCTGTCCATTCAATCTCTTGATAGTGGAGAGGGCCTGCACTTGGGGTGGATCACAGCTTACTGAGTGCAGCAGCTCTCAGCCCTGCCTGATGCTGTGATTTCGATTCATCGGTTGAAATTCTGCGTCATAAGCCCAAAGCCTGCCCACAGCCTGGGAAAAACAACTTCACACAACCCTCTCACACAGCCCCAGAAGGTAAGAATAAGGATGCTCACAACAGCTAATGATTGGTAAGCAGCGTTATGTACAGTGTTCACAGCTGCTAGATCACCTGACCCTTAGGATCTGGTACAAACTCCAAACTTAGAGTAGGAAAGTGAAATGTTCCCCCGGCATGTCCTTTTCAAACCCTGCTCTGAAACGCAGGGTGTGAGGAATGATGATGCGTATGGAGTAAAGCCAAATAAAATATTCCCTAATATTTGGAGAAATAAAGCCATTGTCTTTAGGCATTTGCACAGCAGGACATGCAGGAAATTTCAGGGGCGCATTAACAGACTTGGTGCAAACATTGCTCAGCATTTTCAGCAAATACTGGGCTTTTTTCTTATTGGCTTTTGTTTTGTTTTGTTTATTGGCTCTTTTCAATACCCCAGGGTTCTGCTGGAAAGGACAGAAATGTAAGAGTCACTCCTGAAAAGTGCTGAAAGCCGTAGCCTGGCTTGGCTGGTGTGGAAGCTGATGATACTCTGCACCCATAGGAAAGCTCTCTACTGCCAGGCAGGATGAGTCCTGCTAACAGGTATGAAGCTATAAACTATTTATGTATAGCTTCAACAGTCATAAATCCCTTAAAGTAGTAGCATTTGGCAGATCCTATTGTTAATGATACTAGGTTTGCCAACGACGTAAAACAATAACACTTGCGAGTTAACAAAATTCAAATCATATGAAGATTTTCCTGCTTTCTGTCCAAAAAGCTCTTGTAAGAGGCTGATTCATCCAATACCATTTCTATCCCAAGAGCAAGGGAAGATCACTTTCCCACTCTTCCACTGTGGGAAACAGAACACAAATCAGCACAGATTTAGTCTACTTGGCGATCGCAGACAGACACTACCTTTTTCCTAACAGTTTCTCTAAACTGTGCTTGTTGCTGTTTTCTAAAGAAACAACTGTTCTTTCACTGTAAGATTGCTCATATGGTAGAAATCCACCTAATCAGATAGATTTGAAAACCAGCAAAGAACTATTTTCCTTGCTGCCTCAGAGCTATGTGTCTGGCTTGAAGGTCCCTGCAGATTAATGTGTGAAATTCAAGCCCTGGCACTGTGGTCTCTATTTAGGGAGTTGCAAATGCATCCAGAGCAAGTGTTCTGCACTTCCCCTTGAGCATCACAGAAAGGTCTCAAAGCATTCACAAATTTATCCATTAACTCTTATGACTCCCTCAGAGCCTTTCCTTTCGTTGTGTCATGAACATCTGATTAATACTCAGGACCTTTCAGGACTCAGTTTTTTCCTCTTTAGGAGGAAACTTTGGTATCATGAATAAGGTGTCATTTTTTGCTGTCATCTAGTTTACCTCCCATGAGTGGGAACAGGAACCTGTTTCCCCCAGGGGTATTGAGAAGTGTCAGTAATTCCTTATGCAGAAATCTCCAAAACACCACTTCAGAGAAGGCAGAAGTAAAGCTCTGCCCATCCTTTTGGCCAGGGTACCCCCTGCAGCTGCTTCTTATGGCTCTATGATCACTGCAAATCCATACTCATACTCTGCTGCTTTTCTATAGGGAAACACAGTTAATACACTGTGCACACTTTGCTCCAGCTTTGCCACATTGGCCCAGCTGCCCTAGAGTTGTGGTTTTAATTGTGTTCAAGTCTCACCTCTACAGAAGTTGCTTCGTTTCCCCTTTCATGCAAACCAAAAGAGTGCTCAGGCCACCTCAATTCTGAACAGTGAGGTTGTTCTGGAAGAGTGACTTGCTGGCAGAAGTTTAGCCCTTCCCATATAGGCCTATTATTATCACTATTTATTATTATTGTTATTCTTATTACCACAGTTGCTTAATGTTGCAAGAAGGTGTAGGAAGAAGGTAGCTTTTCACTGCAAAAGGTTCTTGCTGCTGATTAATGATGAAATGCCACAGATGGGTGAAGCAAATTCAGGAGAGGAAAGGTTAAAACCAAAAGCATTGTTTCATATCAGTATTGTGATCAATCTCCACTTACCAAACACACTCTCTCATTTGAAACTGGAGTGGGAAGCCCAAGGAGGCCTCTGTTCTTCTTGGGATGGCTTATGGCAGTACCATGTCCCATGGTTGTGTCCTCCTGCCCAGGAATATGACCAAAGCAGGAGGAACAGCAGGACTTGCTTTCTAGGGCTCCCCCAGTTCCAGGACTCTCCTACCACCCACACTGGAGTGGCAAAATTTGGTTTGCCTACAGCACCCCATAGACTGGTTGTGATTTTGTGGGGCATGATTTAAAGATATTTTTTTTTCTTAATAGATTTATGGATGAAGACAAGGGTACAAACACGGTCCCTGGCAAAGAGATTTAAAACTCACCTACCTCTTGCCCCCAATTCTTTTTGTTCCAGTTTGCGCACCACTGCAGATCTGCAGATGATTCTGGTGGGTCACTTCTTCTCCACGTCATCATGGGTTCCAGTGACAGCATACCAGTGCCACATCACTGTGCTTTCTTCCGTTTTTCTTGTCCATTTCTCTGAGCTGTCCTGCAAAGCAGATACCTTCTCTTCATGGACACTTAAAAAATCTTTCAGTGAAGTCATCCTTTCTTTGTCCAGCTTGGGAATGGGCTGTTCCTTTCTGTGGGGAGAATGGGGGAAAACTGGGAATAAGAAATGGGGATCACTTAGCTATCACATTAAAAGTATAAAAATTGCATTTAAAAACCAGCCAAAGATGCTGTGTAAGCTCAGGATCCTTGAGAGCAACCAACAACGCAACAGCATACCCGCTCAGTTAAGAATTGTGCCTTTGAGGGCCCATGAACTGTGAACAGTTTGTTTCCATCCTGTGTCCTTTCCTCCATCTTGCCATCTTCCCAAGACAGTGTGTATTTCTGAAGTCCCCTACCTTCCTTTCTTTTCCTTCTTCCCTTCCCTTGTCTTTTACTATTCCCTTTCCTTTCCCACAATGAACTCAAGCATTCAAAGTGGTGACATAAGTAAAAAAAAAACCCCAGACTGAGATGACTAATGGGACTTAGATCAATGTGATAATGGATGTCACCCAGACTGACCTCCATACACTTCTTTTCCCTTTGTTTTCCTCTCTGCAGACTATTATTTAAGTTTTCGTCAAACAGTTAAGATCTTCTTGTTCCAAGGAAAAGATTATTTTGTAATCAGTGCTTCTATAATGTTACTTCAGTTTCTGAATATTACAATATTTTCCACAAATAACCTGTAACTTCCATGTATAAATTATGCTTTAGAGATGAAAATCCAGATTATTCATTTTCTAAATATTAATTTTAAAAATAGTTCTCTAGGCTAAGCTGAGTATTGTAGGATTGAGAACTATAGTAGTCAATCTAAGTCTTAAAAAATAGATAATTAAATCCACACATATAAATGTATTTATAGAATATGAACAAATGATTTATGAGCTTCCTCCTTCAAAAGAAACCCACATGCAGTAGGGTCCTTTGGGATTTTGCAGTCACACTTTTCCTCATAATCTCAAACTCATTTCTCTGTGAAGTAAAAATACCTTTCTGTGAGAAAAGCACTGCTCTAACTGCTTCTGGCTACAGAATGAGATAATATAGGAAAAGATTACTTTTCCTTTTATTTCTTCTAGTCAAACTGGCTATTTAACTGAAATAGATGGGTGGAAAGTAGGAAAGCATTTCCAAAACTGCAAAGGAATCAACAAAGAGCAACAGGGCTGGGGAAGGGGCTGGAGCACAAGTCTGATAAGGAGCAGCTGAGGGAACTGGGGGTGTTCAGCCTGGAGAAAAGGAGGCTCAAGGGGGGACCTTGTCGCTCCCTACTACCTGAGAGGGGCTGTAGGCAGGGGGGAGGTTGGTCTCTTCTCCCAGGGAACAAGTGATGGGATGAGAGGAAATGGCCTCAAGTTGCATTTAGATTGGATATTAGGAAAAATTTCTTAACTGAAAGGGTGGTGAAGCATTGGAACAGGTTGCTCAGGGAGGTGGTGGAGTCACTGTCCCTGGAGGTCTTTGAAAGATGTGTAGATGTGACACTTAGGGACATTGTTCAATGGTGGACTTGGCAGTGCTATGTTAGTGTTTGTACTTGATGATTTCTAAGGGTCTTTTCCAACCTAAACCATCCTATTCTTCTATTAAATTAACTTTCCATCTAAGCTAGGCTGCCAGAAATTCTATCTGCTCTTGAAAATCTTCATACAGATGCACTCTGGTTCATTTTTGAAGTCTGATTGGCTTTTATATAATTCTTCCATTGCTTAAAGAGATGTTGATCAGAAAACAAATTTTGTATAGAGCCTTCAACTACTGCCTGTTGCTTTTTCCCTACCTTTATGACCGATACTGATGTTTTAATGTCTTTCTCAGTCTATTAGGGAAATGGGCAGGTTGAAACAGTCTTCCAACTCTACATACAACATCAAAAGTATATTCAATTTACTGTAGAAAACACCACAGAGGTACTTTATATTAATATAAGCCAAATTTTAATAACTAATCTCTTTTAATTGTAATGGGAGGAAATCTGTTTGCAAGTACAATCAGTCATTTAGAAACCATCAACTGAAGCACTTAGGATGAAAAACAATTTGTGAATACACATTTTTGCTTTCTTTTATACATAAAATAATTCCTTTCTATCCTTCATATGGAAAGATGGAATTTAGTCACTTCACTCTTTCAGATGTTCAAGCGCACACATTGTTATAATAAAGTTTTAATTAAAAAAATATTTATAGGTATCTCAATTTAAAGACAAGAAGATCTAAGTTTGCCTGCCTCTGTTCTTTTTTTTCCTTCCTTAGAGCTCATGAGAAAATGAATTATTTCCAAGATTTTTTTTACAATTTGCTAACTCAAATCCTAGCAAGTGACCAGCAAACTGAGAAGTGCTTAGCTTGAGTCTCCTGTCTAAAAAGAATGGTGTTGATGAGTAGTTGAGAGAGAAGAAAGACAGGAGTTAGATGCTGGGGGTATCCTCCCTCACTGGGGTTCTAATTTTAAAGTATTAAAATTCTTTGAGAACTTTAGTGTGCAGTACAGGAAGGGAGCCTGAAGCCCACGCTTCCTAGGCACAAGGGCAACATCACCCATTTGTGGCTTACTCTCTTCCTACCCCCCTTGACCCTGGCCTTCTGGGCCACACCAGTTTTGACAGAATGCCAGGAGGGTGTTTCTTCCCTGTGCTGCTGTGCGTGGTTGCAGATCTGAGCTGAGGCTGCCTTTGAGGAGAAAAGTCTCAAGCTTCAGCTTCCTGGGGAAATGCTTTACACCTCTAAATTGTTAGATGAAAGCAACAGTTCTGCTTCCCTTCCAGATGCAGGACTTTCTCCAAGGGCCTGCTGTGCTTCATGCAGAAATCAGTGCTGCCAATACACATCCAGCTCTTCCAGAAAACACCTACTAGACTGGACCCCCCGGGGACGGGGGTGGAGGAGCATCCAGTTTGCAAGTCCCAAAGGGCTGCAAGAATGAAAAAGGCACCAAAATGCTTCAGCTCTGGAGAGATGGGAGCAGACCAGGCTGTCAAGCCGTGGAAACACCTAGTCAACTTTACTGGGGAAAAGGCCAATGGTTGTGGCCCTTTTTATCCCTTGCAGGGCTAGGCAAGGTTTTGTGGATTGTAGGTTTAGACTTAGGCATCTCACTTCTTCCTTAAAGCAACTCCATCTGTTGGTGTGATCCCCTAGATCTTAAGCATGCGTGCAGGCCCACACGTGTAGGCACTGCCTTTACATGAAGTTTCCTGAAAGTGAGGCAGAAAATGCTGGGTCTCTTGCAAAAGTTGTTTCTATGCATAGGTTATTCCTTGGCAATTTTCTAAGCAGGCTATTTGGTTAAGCGTAAACATGTTCTTGGCCAATTAATGGAGTCAAATGTTCTAGCAGTTCCATAAAAACCATTATCTGGCTAATTTGGAATTAACAAGCTGACTTCTGCCAGGATCTGCACAGAAAGGGAACTCTTTAAAACAGGATGAGGCAGGACAGAGATTTCTGCAAAACTGGGGTTGTTTCCAAAATTACTTGCTAAAAAAAATGGCAATTATTTTTTGTTCCAAACCAATACTATCTAATTTTTCCTCTCTCTCTCACTGTGTCATACTGAAAAGAATTCACTAAGCACAAAAGATTTAAATGGAGATTTCTATTTTATGCTGAATGCTCAAAATTTCTTATGAGAGGTGATAAACACTTTCCTTCACCTGTAGATACGTAAATCAAATGAAGAAAAATCCAAGCTGCTGCCAACATGATCTGGCTTTCTACTTACAAATAACAAAAAAATTTAGTAGTTCCATTTAAAGACATGTTTGTTTTCTATTTTTCGATGCTGTTTCTCTTGTGGGAAAGATAGGTAATGAGCTACATGATGTTTTTCTGAAGCAATACTGAAACTATGCATACATTCACTAGCATCTGTGCAGTTTGGCAAGCTGTCACTTCAGTGTGGATTTTGGGTCTTGACTAATGGAATCACCCTCTTTTTTCATTGGCAAAAGTAAACTGACTGCTGATATGGATGCCTGCAGGGACAGCTGAAACCAAGAGTGTGGCCCAATGATTATGTTACAGGCATGAGGGAAGGTTGGCTTTCTTGCACAAAGGTGCAGCAATTCCATACGAGGACAAAAAACTGAGGCAGTTAGGCTTTTCCCACATGGTTTTATCCTTCAGAGACATAGGGCATCATTTACAAAAGCAAATCCAAGTGGCTTAACTTAAAAAGTATAAACAGAAAAACTCTTTAGCTTTGGATATGACGTAGCCTTTTGATCATAGGACTCTCTGTTCCTTCAAAGCCCATTGCTCCTTTTAATTATCTAATATTTAATCTTCTCATTCCTTCTACTCCCACAGAAAGCAGGAGAAAAATCTTTTGTCCCCAACACATTTCCGTTATTCTTCTTTCTGTACATTCCTGTGACAGAAGCTTGATAATGAGATTTTACTTACTGCAAGAAAGCTATAGAACTGACATATCACAGTTTACATACATTGCACATCCCCACTGGGGCTTGACTGATCTTTCTGGCCTATGACTACCTTTGACCATGCAATTCCGGAGACCAAGACAATTTCAAGATAGCCTAGCTCTTCAAAAGGGTACAATGGAAAGCAAACTCACACTGCTGGTGTCATTCAGATTCAAGAAAAGAAGATCAGATTATAGTTTAGATTCTTTGTACCATAAACTCCCTAAAGCATGTAAAACATTAATTACTGCCTATAGTTTGAAAGAGTAAACTAAGAATTAACTGGAAATTGAGAATATCAAGAGAAGAAAGGGGAATTAAATAAGAGGGCTTCCCCCACTCTCCTGGGAATCAAGTACACCTACAACACTAACAGTTTGAAGCAATTTCACTGGTTTAGCTGTAGTAACCTGGGCTTCTCTCTCATGTAGCTGAGAAGAGAGTATGACTATTAGTTTTAGGTGAAAAATGTTTCATGCAACTGGAATTCAGCTTCATCTTTCTAGAAACTGCCAATCTTATCCTTAGATTGCTGTGTTTCTTCTGGAAAACTTCATCTGTGTCTGATATGAACAGGCGATGCACATCAAGAATATCATAACGTTATCAGTTCCTTTATATCACCAACATCATGAATGCGAACCCTCAGGAGACTGATTTGACAAGACACTTGGTTCCTTGGTTAATCGTATGGCTTTTGGAGTTTCATTCCTGGACCCTGTTCAAGAATAGAGATTTTCGGGTTTTCACATCCACAGCTATTCCTAGTGTCTTGGAGATAAAGGCAAAAGGAATTGCTACAAAGGGAATATTTTATAACAGAATATTCAATGGGGGAGCAGACCTAGGAAAATATAAATTTATTGCATTATCTTTAAAAATTGTTTATGAAGGTTAGAAGCCACATTGCTTTTGACTGACTCATATGCTTGATTGTATATTGGCCTAAAAGCGTTGTTGATGAGTACGTTCTATCTCTGCATCTTTGATGTATGCTCCTGGAGAAAAGGCCATGCTCTCTATCTCTGACCATATGTTAAACTTTCCTCTTCTCTCTTTGTTTTATTTATATTGACAGGGAAAAGGAAGGAGGTTTTGGAATAATCCCAGCCATGTGCAGAGACAAATGATTAATGCTTCCTATCTGATGAATGCTTGATTAATTAATGTAACCTCAGACATCTTGAGGCAAAATGTTGCATGTGTGGACCATATTTCTAATAACCCTCAAACCTAAACCCCTGAAATTAGATAAATGCAGCCAGCTCTGCAATTAGAAGTTAAGTAAGTAGTATAGTTAGGTAAGTTAGTATATTCACGGCAGGAATCTGAAGTACTCCAATTAACTAGGGTGTCAACTGCATCTGGAGAATTAAGGGTAACCAAGAGAAGACAAAATGAAGCAAGAAAGATACAGACTTCATCAACCTCCCAAGGAAAATTCATAAATATCATAAAGTTGATTTACAGTCTCTCATTTTGCGTATTTAAACTAGATCCGTTCTAGAAACTACCAACATTAAGACTGATAATGCTGGAGACCAATAATTTTATCCTGAATGCTCTTCAGTATATTTGTTTCCTGAAACACATCAATTATCCTTTGTTTCATTGTATAAGACCCCATAAAATGCCCCAAACTATCCTCAGACCAGAAGGTTTGTACCTGTGAAATAGGGATCCTACAGCCCATGGGCAGATATTCCCACTACTTAGTTTTGTAAGGCCTGTGGCCAGATTTTGTATGTATGCACTGTGTGTGGCACTGAGCTGTAAACTAGTGTGGCCACTCAAGAGTGCTCAGAAAAGCCTATTCAGCTTTCAACAAGATGATGACTCCCTCTCCTTACTTTGTAAGAACCAACATCTCCTGAATTAACAAAGAATGAAGCAACAACATGAGTTTCCAGCACAATTATGCCTGGGCAACACTTGTACCCTCACTAATGCCTCACAAGCAAGACAGCATCAACATTTCTCTGATGCTCTGAAATTTACGTCCAAGTTTGGGTTGGTAGAGAAAACAACTTTGCTTCCCAAAAGATTTTCTATTTTTTTTTAATGCAGCGATTCAATAAAAGAGCAGCAGATTGTTCATTTTATATGAAAACGCTCACTGCATGGGCATTTTGTCGGATACTAGAGAAATCAAGCAGCTTATATCTGAGTCTCAGTGCTTTACAATTGCTTTACAACCGGTGACTCTGTTGGTAGCACAAAAGTTTTTCCTCCTATTCATTTTGCCTATGAACTAGGCTGCCACCCATTGTACTTTTGTGACATCAGATTATAATATGCTCTTTCTAAACACCCGTTTAAGGACACTAAGGTTTAAATAATTTGCATCTCTATCCAAAGTTAAACTAGTGTTTAATGGCTCTCTATGTAGGGATTAACTATAGAATCAGAGCTATAGGCCACATCCAGATCCATTTAAATACTGTAATCCTTCAAAAGTTAAAAGATCATTTCAGACTGTGGAGATTTCCACTCTGTTCCTGGTTCCTACAGTAGTGAAGAGTAATAAGTGATTCAGTGCCAGCTGGCTGCAGTGAGGTGGTCTGGATGTGTATGTTGGAGCATAGATGTGGTTCATCCTGTCTAAGTGGTCAGGAATTGGTCTTCACTTCTCAGTCTGCCATTGTTATAAAGTCCTGACTGGAAAAAGACAACAAAAAAATCACTCTCTTACCATGTCTGCTGGGTAACGATCATGCAGAAATGTGACACAAGCAGGGATAAAAAATATTTTTCCTGACTGCAAAACAAATATATTCTTAAATTTACCTCTGATGGAATAAAGACATAGATCTATACTGAGAAATTGAACTAGAGACTTGGAAATATGCCTCAGATTAGAAAATCTCTACATCCACCTTCAAGAAGACAAATGAATACATTTATCAGAGCATGTTTTCCATATGTGGCTAAATTGCAAAGCAATTTCTCACCACTTATCACCCCTATCCATCTGGATGGCTTGCAGTACTGAAGGAAGTGGGGTGACTTTGCAAGCTCAGAAGGAAACCAAAACAATACCAGGAACAGGTTTTGACACCCTGCCACAAAACTCCAGCCCTGCTGCAGCCCCAAAGACTAAGATGTTCTTATCTTAACATTTCACAAATACCATTGTCCAAGAAGATGTCCTTGTCCCCACACCTATTCTTGAGTTCTGCAAGTTATTTAAGCACACGCTAGCTAGGAGACACACTCAGGTTCATGCTTTCCACTGCATTACACAGGCTGCCAGAGACCAAAGGAGAAATCAGATTTAAGTTACAAAGATGTTGGCACTGCTGCAACAACAGTTTCCAGACAGACTTCCTAGTTATTTTAGTTCCCTTGCTCCCTCCCTTGTCCCAGCTTCTCTCCCCACATCACCCACAGTGCTTGTGCATTAGTTCTCACTCAGGACCTTTCCCAACATGAAGGGACTGGTTTCCCTTGAGACATAACCCAACTACAGCTGTAGGAGGGTTTGCTCCAGGGGCTGCTGCCCACTGACAGTATGTAACAGCATCACCTTCCCTCCAATAGGTCCCCCAGACCTGTATCAGAGGGCTTGGCAGACTGAAATGCCTCCCCACCACCCACAAACACTTGCCACCCACCCTAGTGCTGCAACCAAAAGCCATGAGGTAGTGCGGTAAAGACACCGCGCTGGAAATTGTGATGCAAAGGGCTGGGTGCACTTTGTGCTGCAAAATGCACATATACATAAATGTGGTTTATGGCCTATAATGAAAATCACTCACATGATTATGTCTTGCTCTGGGGCACCCTAGGACCCTACCGGAAAAGAGTGCACCTGTGTTTCAGTGTCAATGTAAAACCAGGCATCTATTTTTTAATGGACATGTAGCTCCCAGAAGGTAGATGACTGTCCTCCGACTACAGAAGGAGGCTAGGGTGAGACCAGAATTTTAAACAACTATGGTAAACTGAGAAAACTCCTACACCCAAGGTTTGTTCTCTGAATTATTTGTTAAACAAAGACTGAGGTGGGAGGGATTGACATTTTTCTACATGAAAAGTGTTGTTACACTAACATTAACTAACCATGTAGTGTTCTAATACTTTATGTGTTCATAACTGAAGAAAGTTTAAGAGATCTGTAACTTGCAGATGTAGTGGTCTCAGTGCAAAACATCTTCAGACCTGAGAGCTTGCTTACTCTTCCTTCTCTCTCAAATACCTTGATACAAAATAAGTGGATATTTACCAGTAGCCTGCACAAGATAAAATATCAGCTATCACCACAGTTCCATGCCTGGCTGCTAAACAAATGCAGTGGCATTACTGACAGGGAAGGAATTAAAATTGTCTGTGTGGTGTGATTTTTTTATGGTTCATTTCAGGATATATCGCCAGCTGATGGAATGGATTCAACATGCTCACCTTCACCTCAGGAGGGGTAGCGTGCTGTCCACCCCACTTTCAGAGGTGTTAAACAGTTCAAAAATCCTTTCAAAGGCGAGGGGGCTGCAGGGAGAAGTGCAATTCTCACTTGCGTTCTCCTCACAGCATGATAAATAGCCTCATGACATCATAAAAACCATTACAAAATCCATTTACAGTGGTGTGCCCACAAATTTTCATTCAGCCTTCCTGTAAGTTCAGGTAGGCAAACATCGACGTGTTATTTTAGGAGAGGAGGTTTAAAAATACTGATGGGCGGCTGTTAGAAAGGGCCATTGCTTTCCTGGGCCAGGAGACACACTCGGAGCTGAGGGCTCCGGCAGCACAAGAGCTTTATTGTATCCGTGCATCATACCACAGTGCTCATAAACTGTTGTATTATTCATGCGTAAACACTTCTATTTAATTTTAAGAGTGAGGACTTACATGTCTTTAGCTAGAAATGCAGTTGGTAGCAGTTTAAACTACTTTTTTTTTTTTTTAACAAAGTGATAAAACTGCTGGTATTCTGGAGAGGAGCAAGATGACAGAACAGCCTGTTTGTCTCTGGTGTTTACTCACTCAGGACAGGGAAGGGTGTAAAGAAACAACTCCTGTCAGCTTTTTTCCACTAAGGAGAAAAAAAAAAAGCCAGTAAGTTCTTTAGCCAAAAAGTAAGTTCATGAGTCATGAAAATTCAGCCTAGAAATCACAGAAGTTAAGAGACAGTGAAGACCAACAACATTTGTTCCTACGTAAAGGAGAATGGGGCATTCTTACTTAGGTTTGGTTTTGTTTGTGGTTGGTTGTTGGTTGGGGTTTTTTTTTTGGTTTTTCTTTTCTGTGTCTTGATTTACATTTCCAGCTGGGAAGAAGGTTGTGAGAAATTTAGGTGCAGAGGCCAGAGGGGAGAGAAGGGCGGGAGCCAGGCTGGCCACAGCTCGGAGTTTACAGTGAGCTGAAGGTAATGAGGTGGCGGGGAAATTTCTTCCCCTCCAGCCTCCCTTTCCACCTTCTCTCACTTTTTTTTTCTTTCTTCCCCCACCCCCACCCACCCCCCTTTGAAAGAGGACAAGGATTTCAGAGAGGCAAAAGAGTACTTTCTTTCCTCTCTCTCTGTGCCCTTCCTGGACTCTGTTCTCCCTTAGTCTTCCCACAGGCCACCCCAGGTTTCCCACATCTCAGTGGGAATTGCGGGAGATCAGTGTTGAAAGCTCTGGGGAAAAGCCCCCTTGCAACTCACAGTTGGACACAAAAAGCAGGGGAGCACGAGTCCAAACCCCACCGCTGCACCCTGTGCTTGGGACACCCATGGCCTTGCATTAAGGCCTCGGGCTGGTATGGTGCGAAACTCCTCGAAGCAGATTCCCCATGCAAATTTTTATGGGGAAAATGGAGTGGCTGGTATGAAAAACCATCTCGTGTTCAAATTCCCTCCCCCTCAATAACAAAACAGCTTTGCTGGGAAATCCTGTAATCTAAATACAAGCTTAGCACCATCCATCAAAGGGAGGATGTAAGCTGTGCTTGTAAAAAGTTAATAACCTCCGTGGTGGGACAGGGCAGCATGGAGGGAAAGTGCTGAGTAGTGGCCAGGAGGAGCCTTTCATCTCCAAGTGAGTTCAGTGACTGGAAATGTGAAGTTCACTTCAGTTAATGGCAGTTTTTTAATGTCTTTTAAAATTACGATGGATAAACAAACAAAAAGACTCAAATCCAATTTTTCTGACTTGAAGGTTTTGGGGTTGTTTTGGGCGGCTTGATAGTCTCAAATTTATCTGAACGAAAAAAGTTCGGTTTTCAAGCTAACAGTAACCAACCAGGGTAAATGTCCATTTGTCCTTGCCACAAAGAAAAGCCTGCATATACAATATTAGTGCATTTCTTGAAAATTGGAGAAAAAAAAAAAAAAAAGCCCTACATAGTTGTTCTTAATATTTAATTCTCTTCAGTGTTAAGAAAACCATGTAAGTCCTTACATGCAGTCAAGGTCTTCTGAATTCTTGAAAACCGCATCCCCTTTAAAAACTGAGCACAAATGCCTACGTGCATACTTGCACCTAGATCGTACACAAAGGGACCTAATTTATTTTGGTGCCAAACAAGGCTGTGAAATACTTTGACTT
The DNA here is from genome assembly GCF_963210335.1 of Falco punctatus. Classification (NCBI taxonomy): domain Eukaryota; kingdom Metazoa; phylum Chordata; class Aves; order Falconiformes; family Falconidae; genus Falco; species Falco punctatus. The sequence continues at coordinate 19,337,891 of NC_137582.1, read as the reverse complement.
CATTTTGAAGAAAAGCAAACAATGACCAGTGCTTGTGAAGGCACAAGGTGTGTCATAAAATGCACTCAGCAACCATTTACATTGCAAAAAGTTGCCCCAACTGTTGTTTATGTTGGAAGTAAGATTAGCACATTCGTATCCTCTGGCTAGCAGATACCATCAGCTGCAATCACTTGCTGCCCATCAGTGACACTGAAGAAAGGGACACTCAAAGCTGAGACATGTAGAAGAATTTGTATTTTTTCTTGAAAGTAGAGCTCAAGATCATTTTGGTTTGCTGGGAAAAAAAAATAAAAAAAAAAATATTGTTAAAAATATAGTAAGTCTTCTGAATTTATGTGACTATTGTGTAGAATGCAATTCCAAACTGAGTATGTGTTTAATTGGTGTAAATCAGCATTAATCTGCTGAACAAGGCTGATTTATACAAACTGAGAATCTAGCTTCTGATGCGTCCTATTTAATGCTTCTTTGCATTTGTTGATGACAAAATGTCTGAGACAGATGAATTCTGAGGCAGATGAATTATTCACAGTACACCTGGTATATAGGCTGTTCCTAATGGCACTCCAAAATATTTGTACCCTCAGGTGTTCTGGTCTAATTCACATGCTCACCACTAAACCTGGGGCTAGAAGGAGCTATGTCCCAGGCCCCAATGGCAGAAAGGGAGGCATTTTGGTTCTATGTATTGGTGCTCAACGTCTAAGGGATATCTTGTGTTTTTAACCAAACTAGTCTGGGGCACTAGTGATGCCTTCTAATTCACCTTTTCTTTCCAAGGGTAGTATTTTATGGCTGTGGTGGATTGATTGATCTGTCAAGCCACCTGCACTATATGGACTTACTTATGAGTGTGGGCTAAACTTAATAATCCAGGTGAGTTTCTTCAGTCGCATGTTTCCCAGTAAAATATACCAGAACAACAACAAAAAAATTACTCTTAACCTGAAACCCTAGTCCACAGAACGGACCAGCCCTAAATCACACACTATGAATGGTCTTTTGAAGGTGTTACTGTGTTGCGCATGTGCAAGTTTGCAGCTGGGACAGGATGTGAGTGGATTTAGCACGTAAAACCTTAAAAATAATTTGACATTTCAGGTTTTCCTTATGCAGTTTGATTTTTTTATTCCCCAGGACAAAAATACTTTTTAAAAAAGTCAACTTAGAAACAACTAAGACTAGTTTTTGTTTTCAACACTTGTCATTTTTGTAAAATTTTAGCTGACTGAGCCTGGTAAAGAAGAATAATCATTTCATAAACTCTTATTTCTTGAAAGTGGGAAGTGGAGGAGATGTGCATGGGAAGAATAGCACAAAAAAAAGAAAGTAAAGGGAGGCACAAACGAATGATCCATGGAGCTACACATCAAAATTATCTCAGTGTCCACTTAGAAATTGGGGAAATTTGGGAATGTTTCTGATTTCACAATTGGATTCTGTTTTGTCTTGAGACAGCTGAGCCCTCACATCGAAACTCTTTCAGATTCCAGCTCAAACCCTCCAGCCTGTGTTTCTCTCTCTGCTAAATAGAAACATTCATTAAGCACCAAGTGCCCCACTTTCAGGCTGGGATATACATCGAGGCTTCCCCTTGATGTGTCGGTTCCCAGAGTAGGACGGAGCCCTTTGGGGAGGTGTCGGTTGTCAGTAGTCAGTTGTCAGGATAATTCATTGCCTCAGGGGGAAATCTGAGTTGAGAAGCAACAGTCTTCTCCAGTTCAGAGGAGGTCAGCCACATCAAAGTGGAGATGTGCAGCGGCCTCTGAGCAGGGAGGAGTGGCTGGTGCTCTTGAAGTTGCCAGCTTTCCTTTTTCTGTTCAGGCTGGGGAGTGGCAGGGGATGTGTTTGAAGATCTGGGGAAAATCTGGGATCATTCAAACTGGAGCTGAGGAACAAAAGAGAAGGGCTCTGACTCAGTGAGGCTTGATGGTTAGATTTTGCTCAAATGGGTTGGAAATCAGGGGGAAAGAATACAGTGGGGCATTGCTGCTTCACGTTGCTTTTGCACTGCTGCAGTGCAATTCCCTTCCAACTTCTCTTTTACAGTGGAGCAGGTAAAAAAGAGCAGATCCATCTTGCTGAGAGCTAAAGGTTGTCCAGGCCTCGTCCCTCAGGACTGTGTGGTTTTATTAAGAACATATGTTTCTCCTGCTCCTTGCATTTAGGGAATTTGGGAGTGAAAACAGCTTACTGAACTTTTTTTTTTCTTTCTTTTGTTTTTAAAATCTAAGCAAAAGTTTACCAGGTGTGTGAAATCAAATGAGCTTTACTAGAGCACCTGTGTGGTGAGAGAGGGAGTGGAGAGGTCTGGAACTGTCAGGAGAGAGAACACAGTGATGGGAGAGAGGGGAAATCACTGGGATGTATGAGATAGGGCATGACCAGAAAAACTGAAAGTTGCAGGATTTAGTTCATTTCAAGTTTTAAAAGCTGTTGATGTTCAGATCATTATTGATTTATGGCTGGAAAAGCTATACCTACTCTTCTTCTTACATTAAAACATATATACAAATTCTATGCAAACATAAAAATATATAGGCATATATGTACTTACATATTTTTAAACTAACCAACAATTTCTACCACAAAGTTCCCTCATTTTAAACTGTCTATCACCAAGGAAGAAGTTATCCAAAAATAGCTCACTGATACTGAGTGAGTGAACAACAGAAGATGGCCGTGCGTCTGGGCGACTGCTCTAGCAAGTCGGGAAGGGAGTCCAAAGTACAGATGGAATGGGAAGAGATAAGAAAAAAAAAAAAAAGGGGGGGGGGGGGGGAAACACAGTTCAGAACATTAAAATGGACTTTGCATTTGACTTACATGGCAATCATGATTCATTTCAAGCTATGTTGTTGTATGGTCTTTGGAATACATTTGTCAGCGCATTATGTCTGCAGCCAGATTTACAAGAGCAGCTGTAGCATTGAATGGGCTGTAAATATAATTTGCTTTACTGTATAATACTCATTCTGCTGCACAGCTGAGTGCAGCCCATTGAGAGGTGAATACTCTGCCTGGGTGGTGTCACTGGAAAAGACTGCTGGACACTCCTGCTCTTATTCCTCTTTGCTGGAGTTTCCTAGGACTCCTCATCTCTTCCTTTCCTCACCTTTGCCATGCTCTTTGAGTGCTTCCAAGTTAAAGTTGAAGCTAGTTCACCTGGGACAGGCAGCTTAAGATGAGTTTTCCTGGCTCTACCGTGGCTAAAATGTGTCCAGCATGTAATTGGTTTGTAAGCAGGTGACACAAGAAGGGTACATGTGCAGCGGTCCAGGGTTTTGATCTGGAACATACTGTGAAAAGGACAAAGTGTGATGACATTTATCAGCACTGGGCATCTAGTTAACAATCCTTTGAAATGAACAGGGCAAATAACACCTCAAGCCTATTGTTTTAAGTGAAGTTGAAACAAATATATAAACCTGTCCTGCTTGCTCTGTGTCTGTGTTTCCAGATACCAATAGCTGGAAGTTTGTGCTAAAATTTGATTATCTAACTGACAAGTTAGCCCCCCCAGACTAATTCCAGGTGCCTAACATTGCATTGTCCAGCTGTGAAATGGTCTTACCGATTTTGCCAGCTGTGAAAGCATAGACAGGGTACCACAGTGAGTTAAATTGCATAAGGAAAGCAGGTGGTATGTTACACCTTCTCCCTAAATAGCTGTCAAAAAGCCACCTGTGGATATACTTGCTGAAAGACAACAGGGAGAACTCCAACTGAGTGGCCATGAGAGCAAAACTGATCAACAAGGTCTTCTGAGTAGGTCAAAAATAAAGAAAACTGATGGCATGTTATGGGTATGTTATGCAAGTCAGTATTTCTGGCTGTACCTGTTGTTGCTGTTACTATATGGATGTCGTTCCCACAAATTTCACGCATATTAAGCTTGATTAAAAACATCTAAGGAGTATTTAACTCTCAAAGAATCCTTTCATTATGAAGAACACTGAGATGCTTGTTACTTTTACACTTAATGAAGTGCATAAAAGACATTTGCTGAAATACATTGCACTCCAGCATGCAGCTCAGCTAACAGAATTTGTGGGGTTTTGTAAAATCTGGTCTCAACACCAAATCAAAAAAAATGCACCCTTTCTGCAAGTACCGATCGTATCTTGACTGAAGGTGTAAGAGGACCAAGCAGGCTACAAATAGCCAAATAGACAGAAAAAGCCCCTGTAGAAAATCTGCGTACCTTGGCAAAAATTCTGTCAACTGTCTGATCTCTTCCAGCAGAGAAGTGGAAGTTTCCACCCTGAGCTCAAATGTTGATACAGGAAGGTAAAAGAGCAAATGAAGGAATGAATTGCTCATAGTAAGCCACTTGGTAGAAAACAGTAAATAGATAAGATAGAAATATCACAGAGCAGTACGTTCTGCCTATACTAATAGGAAAAGTTGCAGCAGAAGGGTAATAAGCACTTCAAAGAGTTTTTATTAAAAGAAGTAATATAAAAAATAATAATTAGTCTTTCCTCAGGCAAAATACACATTGAATTTAGACCTGTAGATTAGTTCGATGCCTCCTCTGCTAGTGGGTGTACAGGCTTAGTACCTCACAAGACTAGACCCATACCTGTGTAACACTGGGCCAGAAACTTTTAGTAGTTTTACATGTAGTTACACTGGGAAAAGCCTGCTTCTGAATGTAATACTAGTCAATTTGAGACTGGGTTTTATGAAGTGTGTGGGTGGTGGTATGTGTCAATTAGGTAATTCCCATTATCCTAGTGTCCCTGCTGACTTAGAGTACACACATCTTGAATTCATTGAGTCCCATGTTGGTCTAAGAAAGAAGATGAAGGGAATCATCTTCTAGCTTACGGATAGAACTGATTCAAGGTTTAACAACAGCACAGACTCAGTTTCTCATTGCTGCACAATATATTCAGACAGTGGGTGTGAAGTGCTCTGATTCACCCCAAACCATGCTGTAGAAACTACCTGCTTTTAGCCCTGGTAGCTCAAAGAGCTGAAATAAAAATAGTCTTGTCAGGGAGAAGAGGTGAAATTAAACATTCGATTGCCACAGTAAATGTGGAGGGAAAGGTTAAGATTGGTTGGGATGTGTGAGAACAGATGGAGAAAACCTCAAAATCATTATCCACCTTCATCTTTTTGGACACAGTTGTGGTGCTTGCATTTGCCTGAATGCGGAGGATGGCTCTGGACTATTGCTCACATACTAGTCAAATCTCAGGGGAAGAAGGAGAGGACATGGTTGATAGGAATGGAGGTACCCCAGCTCATGTACCTTCTGTTGCTTCCTACCCAATGTCCACAGTCTGGCCCAAAAGGAAAGACTGTGCTGAAAGAGCTATGTATGCAAGTTAGCATGGCCTTGAGCATTTACTGAGCTAACCCCAAACTTTCTGTGGACCACTAGGGACTCTCTGGGACATGGGATGCTCCAGTGGATTAGACACTGGCAAAGAACATCATAAAAAGGGAGGCAGGAGAAAAACAAGGAAGCCAGAAAATAGTAAGTGATAAAATTAGCTAATATGTCTTTACTGAGAACAAATTCTTTCAAACTATTTGACAGTCTACTTTTATGTGAGAGAGGAAGAAGGGGAAGCTGTAGACATGCTATTTCTCATTTTGATGCAACTTTCAAGACATTTCACAGGACAGTGTCTTGAGCAAACTGCGGACAGGACAATGTCTTGAGCAAACTGCAGACCTACAATCCAAACAAATGGGTCTGGTGAACCATTATAAGGTATAAGATTGGTAAAAATATATAGACAACAATACATGACAGCTGGTTGAAAAAAGAGGTTGCATTTCAAAGTGGGTGTCTCAGCTGGGACAAAATCAAGGCCTGTCTGGAATCCATTTTATATCTGTGACATTTGAGGATCAGTCAAATGGTGGTTTAAATTTTATTCAAACTCTAGGACATGGTAATGGTGCCAGAGAATTTGAATCCAAACTGGCCATCATTCAGCATGGATGTTTGTTGACTCATCTTTGAAACATTTCACCCAGCGTTATAAAATGTTCCTAAAATCTTAGAATTCCTTTGGAGGAAATCTGATTTCACTAAGCATTTATATGCACAGAACCTGTATTTACAGAGTTGCCGGAACATATTCAGATCTTTAAGTGGATAACAACTTCTGAGGATTCTAATTCTTACCAGAAGTGTATTAAATAGGAATGCATTTTGCAGGGCTTCAGTTTCTTAAATGGGGAGTTTCTTGTGTTTCTGTTAAATACTCAAGCATAATTAGGGGTGAATTTAAGAAGAAGGAATTCAATAGTGAAATTATAGTCATTAGAGATGGAAAAAAAACCTCTTCAGTGCTCTACAACCTGTAGTTAGCTCATGGGTGGAAGTTACAAGCAAAACTTCAGAAGTTACAAGCTTGGCTCTGTCTGCTGGTCTTATCTTTAACTTATTTCCTCTGACTACAACTAGTTTTTGAGGGCTCTCAGAGTCGTGGGTTACAAACTGCTTTTCTAGAGTATTCTGCTCCTATGTAAGTAATGTAAGACTGCTCCTTCTAGCATTTGAGTTTGTATGTTCCTGTTTGTAATGAGTTGTGGCTTGTCTGAATTTTTTATACTTTTTGTCAACAACAATAATATTATAGGATAATCCATGGGGGAGGGCTTTTCTACTCTTGGATAGACTTACTGTGGCAGAAGAATGGATTTTTTTGGCTTTGATTCCAAATAACATAGGTTTAAAAGAAAAAACCAAAACAGGTGTGCCTGAGTAAACTCCCAGGAGTTTCATTGATCTAATTGATTAAAATAAATGACTTAGCATATACTAAATAAACTGACATGTGCAGACAAGGCTTTAAAATATGCAGCCCCTCCCTTTCAGAAGTTTGGCAGCAGCAGGAAAGGACGATGCCAGATGGATTACAATCTACATGTATCAGGGCAAAGACAGACAGTGTCTTGCTGATGTAGCTGTAACTCTCGAAGAAGTAAATATTCCTGGCTGTTGGCTGCTGTTGTTACCTCCGCAACTGGTGTCATACAAGGGACTGAGAGTGTGATTTGCCTGAAAATCACTACTCAAGTATTTTATCTGAAGTTACCATTGATGAACATGATTTGCATTAATCTGGCTGATCTGGTGCTGAAGCAGGTGAGGATGCAAAGCATAAAATCTCCTATAGCTGCATAGCAGATATAACAGTGGGAGCATCTTGCATACCTCATCAACTGCTAAATCAATCTGAAGTATCTGGCATGTGAAGACAGTCTAGATGCTAGTCTTCTACAACCCAGTATTATCCTAGGCAAGTTATTTTAGTACTTTACCTCATTCAAACAAGTAAGTGCAGCTCTGCTATGATACAGTCCTATAGCAACGTATGTTTTGCAGCCTAAATGGATCTAAGGAATGATCCATTCCTTCCTGTGGACAAGAGGACAAATCAAGATCAAATGATTTAATAATTTAAAAATGATAAAATAATTTAATAATGATTTAATGCATTAAGCTCCAGATAACTGCTAGATCTTTTCAGATTTCTGCTTATGCCAATGGATTCGATGTAGCTGAGCCAATTTGGAAGATTTTTCCAGTTATTTTAGATGCAAGAAGTACTTGACAAATGTATAAAACAGAGGCATCACTTTACCATTACTAGAAATGTGGCCTTATCTGCCTTGGAAAACATCTGTTTGTTGTTATGCAGCCATGTTTTGGGAAGCACAACTATTCAGTGCAGAGGAATACCGGCTCCATTCAAACTTTGGGGGCAATTCAATTAAAGCAAGTGTTAACTACTGGAATTTATGGAGTGCTTCCTGCCTAATCTTATGAAACATATCATGTAATTGCTATGGGTGGTTAAGACTTTAGTTTTATACCTGCCTGGCTGTGCTAATTTAAACAGAGAAGCAACAAATTAGATTTGAGGAAGTAGCTGGAAAACAAAAGAATGCAGGTGTCCCGTGTGGTGATGCCGAGTTTCCCTGAGCTTTGCTTATTAGCACATAGTGGATCATCCAAAAGTCACAAGCAGAAACCTATACAGATAATAAGCCTTTTGTTTTGTTTCAACACCAGGTTAATCAGAAAACTGCATACCTTGCTTGGGAAGCTGAAGTCAATGCCAGATATATTTCCAAATGACTCCATCACTGGTTCGGTGTTTAAAAAATATAATAAACAAAAGGTATGGAGTGATCGATTATGTGTGCAGAATGTGCTCTCGCAGACCGGCACTCTCCCCAACGTTTACCAACAGGCCGCAGCCATGTATTACTGAAGAGTGCATTTCTGCTGACAGATTCTTTCCACCACAATTACAGAAAGAATAATGGCTGAGAAACAACACCCATATGTCCCCATTAACTTTGCAATCTGTCTAATCTATGTACTTACAAAGCCCTCATCAAATCTCAGATATTATAGTGATAACAGGACAGATTAGACAGACTTCAAAGCTGCAAGGGAAATATGAATGTTGATTTCCAGCCATGATTAATTTGGCCAGAACCTCACACTCCTTTAATTTAATTAAGAACATAAGGAGCAATCAGATCAGTGACAAAGTAAGAGAGGTGCAAAGCTGGCAGCTGTGGCCAACACAGGCTACCCAACAGGTATACATACATGTGTGAGATCTTTCATGCTGCCTGGGGAGCGCGCTCTGCCCGGGGTATGCAGGTGATTAATTCCCCATGGAAGTATTTTATTCACACTTGCAAGGAACACTGCTATCCTGCCGATTGCATCATGTGTTTTAGCCCTAGAACTGAGTTTGGCCAAATGACCATCAATTAATTAATTGCTAGAATTAAAGAGTAATAATTATACAAAATTGTAATTAATGGATCTGGCAGCTGCTTGTGAGCATGCTTTCATGTTGCAGCATGTGTAAAGCAGCAAAAGAGGAGTAAACCGTTTCCAGTGGGCCAAGAGGCAAGAGCATGCACTGTGGCAGTTGCACCCAGGGTAATGCACTACAGGTTCATATACATTTTCCCCTGGGGTGACAGGCTGATGTGCCAATGCCTCCAGGCAAAGCAGCCAGAGCAAAGCTCATCTGACCACAAAAGGATGTGCCTCACAGTGAGGCAGCACATTTACAGCTTACTTATGCTTCTTTTAGTGATGAAACCTCTTTTTCTCCCTCCACTGCTGCCAAGACCAGATGTCTCACTTGCACACCTGAATCCTGTGCTTCCTGGCAAATACGGGTTTGCTGCACATACAACGTGTTCTGTTTTACTGCTTGGGTACATCATATATGCAACCTATGCTTCTGTCAGGCACTGGAGTTGCTTCACAGGGGCATACGTAGTCATTCAGCCAGCAGCCTGCTTCTTGTTCAGTAAGAACATCCCAAGCAGAATGGGTGCTGGTAGCCTGAGGCAGGTATCTTGGCTCTGGCTTGTGCAAAGTCCTGTGTGAGGCAAAGATGGTGCGTGTCTAGAGGCACAGCTACAACTATCCTCATTTAATTTGCTCTGCAGCAGATGGTATGTGCTCAGCATCTTCTTCCAGTGCCTGCAGGAGGGCAGCTTCTTCTTACAGTATGCTTGCGATCTTGTGAGCACATCCAGACTTTTAGTGTGCGAGAGGTAAACTGTATTGCAGTCCTACCTCAAAAACCAGGGGGGATTACTAAATCAAAGCAGAGTTGGTTTTGTTCTGAAAACACATTCTTAATGGAGGCTTCCCACAGTTTAAATAACCAGCCTGAAATCTTTGGTAATTCATTTCAACTGTCCGGGTTGTCTTTGTGTGCACATGCCCCTGGTTTACCTACAAGGCAGTCCTGACCAGTTTAAGGTACAGATACATTTAAAAGCTTCTTTGAGCAGCCTAGGGCATGAATTCACATTGCCTTAGTCATCACACATTATCTGTCCATGTGTCCACTCTCAGCCTGTGGCAAATGCAATGCAACTAATGACTCTGATGCTGCAGGCTAAGCTACCTCACACTTACTGCAGAGCAAGGATTCGCCCAGGGCAGCCCTTATGGACTGCTTGAAGTGCTGTAAATTCACATCGTGGCTTATCTTAAGGTAAATCATGCAAGACTGAACTAAAATGTATCTGGCATAGATCGACATAAAAGTGTCATGTTTCTCTGCCAGTTTGATTAAAACAATTTATTATCACAATTTAAGTGCAGCTTTCTTCTTTGTTCAAGCTAGTAAACAGGAGTTCCAATTTTACAATTATGGGCATAATTTCCTAAGAAACATAAATCAAAATGAATCAAATAACACTTATACTACAATAAGTAAAATCACAAAGATTTTGGTTACATCAGACGAACTTTCTTGTGGAGACAAGGCTTTCACAGTGCATGTTTTTACATTAATGTAAACCTGGCTTGTATCTGTTTAGCTTTTATCTTTGAGAGAGGTTTAATGGATAAAAGTGTCCATAGAGAACTCCACAGTGAGTCAAATGGATCATTTTTAAAAAACAACTATGATTCAATTCCAATCTGATGCCTGGTTTACATTAAACTTCTGGGACATATCCATGGTATGAGCTACATGGATACCCCTTTTAGGTGGTTTTATTTGAACTTTCTCTTGGCTGGAATGAAGCATCACAAATTTTGCACCCGAACATTTAATATCCTTACATGACGTGCTCAGCCAGATGGCAGGTCAGAGCATTAACCACCCACTTCCCTTCCTCCCCCTATCTCCAGGAAAAGTTGCCAGCAAGTCTCCTTGGTGGTCGTTTTAAAAAAGACAAGATCAAGTATACACAGAGCTGTTTATAAAAATAACAAGGAAAGAGAACGTCTGTCTGCAGCATTGCCGCAGCACGCAGATTCAATACATGTGAAATTGTCCTATCTGCCAGGATTTTGTCTTGCTATGAGAAAGGGACTATTACAGTCCTAAGACCTAGGAAGGAATATAGATATAGATATTGATATGTATATATGAACCCATGTATGGTGTGGAACTGAGGAAAGAAGTTTTATGTGAAGGATGTTGAGTTGATGACTGGGAGAAATGGCACAGCAGCAGCTAAGACTCTTGCGAGGACCCTTGCTCCAACACCAGGTTGTTGGTCCACCACTGCCAAAGTGTAGGGTTTATACACGGGGTGCTGGGCTCACCCTCTGAAGCAAGCTGGCTGTTCCTTGCCTGGAAACAGCTGGGGTAGGACTTGCCTGACCAAGTGTGAGCATCTACAAAAGTCAATGTTTAGGAAAGGCTGTGCTTATACCGTGACTCTGGCTTCTCTCAGGTTGTTTTCATTTCATAGCTGTCCCTGTTTTGAGCAGGGGGGTGGCCTTGATGATCTCCTGAGGTCCATCCAACCTGAATTACACTGTGGGTTGATGACCTGAGCCTCCCTGCATTGTCAACAAAGAGAAACAGGCACTTGTAGGGAAGGAAGTCTGTTGCTTTAGGGATGGACGTAGCTTTAGCTCCCCAAATAGCTATTTTGCATACTATGAAATGCTGCTTTTTTACCTCTGTTGTCAAGTGGCTCTTCTTCCTTGGAGAAGCTCTCTCTACGGTCTTCACAGACTTTCTCTTTTGATGCTGAGGTATCTTCAAATAGATATCTTCTAATATCTTCTACGTCTGACAGTGCTGTCATGGTTATCCAGGTAGCATAGATGCTGGCAGAAACCAGGCCAGCACCAGCTCATGCTGGCAAGATGCTGTGCAATTTTGGTGGAAGGCAATGAAGAATGAGGGCAGACAGAAATCACTGGTCATCCGCAGCATCAACTTACTGGGTAGGTTCAGCCTATAAGCTACATTCATTAAAGAGAATCAGTATCGAAAATGTAACAGTGTTTTTGAGGAGCAGATATAGGCCACAAAGTTGCCCATTTAATTTATTTTTAGCCACATTCAGCTCAGTTCTTCATGGCTACAGTGTTTTATGTGTCCCCAAAGTGCCATAGGGTTAAGGCATAGTTAAAAGCGATGGCTACCATCCTAAAAACTGTAAAATAAATAATTATATGGACAGCGAAACTTAAAAAATCTAGTTTCCTGTGATTCACTTGCTAGCTGTCACTCTTGTGCATGATTTTCTGTGGGTTCTCTGACCTTTAATAATGTGACTGATAATGTTAAATTCCAGACATCACTCTCTTGGATAGTATAAAGCAGCACTGATCATGAGCAAGCCCTTCATGCTTTCTGATCTCACTAAACCTTGTGTGTGTCAAAACAGGGTGTGTGTGTCAAGCCTGGTGCAAATCAAAGTAGATTGCTGCCAGGAGAAAGGCAGCCCAGCAGGGATGCTGTGAAAGAAGCAATGGGAGTATGAATGCCATGGGTCCTAGACCCTAAGTGCTGTGACTACAGTAGTTTTTTATTTGTGGACAGTGTTGGCTTTTGCTTCTCGGACATAACCAAAGGAATTAGAAAACATGTGGAGATACTTAATTGAAAGGAAAAAAAAAAGAAGGAAAGAAAGAAAGAAAGAAAGAAGGAAAGAAAGAAAGAAGGAAAGAAAGAAAGAAAGAAAGAAAGAAAGAAAGAAAGAAAGGAAGAAAAAGAAAGAAAGGTGTTTTCAACAGCTGCAGAACTATTGATGTCTTGAACATAAGATCCCACATGCATGATGTCCAGTAAGGGGTGAACTGACCTGCATTTTTATCCTCAGTGGGGTACTGATAGCTTATATTTAATCTAGTTAAAAAGAAAAAAAAAAATAAAAAGGCAGGGACTGTTCTCTCCTGAGACCAACTGATAACAGATATCACACTTGAGCTCTCCAGTCTCCCAAAGCAGGCTGGTTCCCGCTCCATGCATCTCTCCTACCTGTGTCCAATGTTGCCTGGAGCAGCAGTATCTGGCCTACAGAAAAAACATGCCACAGACCATGCTTACACTTTAATATTACAGAATATTATTATGTACCAAAACTCAGGCACGTGGCCTGGGTCTCTCATTTATTTGTTGCAAACGTAGCTACAAGGCCATTTTCCTCTAGGCAGTCATGGCAACTTATAGACATTTTAGGGTTATTCTAGGATTCAAGTTGGATTTCTTTGGGAGAGACAGAATACTTTATTATGTGAAATACCATAGCTGGAAGAAGCAGTAACAATTTGGGGCCCTCATCCAGCCATCTACCCATCAAATACAAAACTGAAGCAGCAAACTTAGGCCAAGTGAAAGCTGGGAAAAAAAATTGCATTATATTTAAGTTAATTGTGTTAACTCAGGAGAAAAGCAGCATTTCCAACAAAGCCTCGGTAGTATCAAACATCAACAACTTTCAGTATATTCTGCCTCCTCTTCACCATCTCTTCATCTCTTGCTGAGAATAAAATTCAGACCAAAATTGTTAACAGACAGATTCACAACAGCTTATGCATCGGGACATGTTTGGCAGTATGCGTCTGACAGGTTTTTTTCCACCTCCTAGAAAAGTTCTGCTAAATATTCATGCATTTCCCATTGAAAGAAACCTGACTCTTGGCCAAACCGAAGCTTGTTAGCAGAGGGAACAGGAGGGCTCCTTCCTCCCTGCTGCACCTCTGATTCCTGCAGGCTTTGCTTTACAACTGATGTCTGCAAACAGATGCTCTCGAGCCCAAGTTACCCTACTCTAGAAATGTGTTCTAACCTGAGATACTTCCAATCCATTGAATTTTTTTTTTTTAAAGACTGGTTTTTAACTTTTATGCAGAATTTTTAGTTTGTGGGAGTTTCTTACAGTGTTCAGCACCATCTGTCTATCAGAGGTAGCTGAATCTGGTTTTTAAAAGCTCAAAACAAAGCATGGCTTTTTCTTTTAACATGTTTTCTTCTTTTGACAGAGATCTCACTATTAGATTTGCTAATAATGAAAACCAGGAAATGTTATTGAAGAATTTGTCTAAGAACACTTTCATTAAGAACCGTTTTGTAGTCTAGTTTTCTTCTGAAACCATCTTTTACACTGCCGTAAAAATGGTGAGGACAATGACAGAGTCACAGGAAGGGCTGTGATTTTGGAGTACTCAGCACCAGCTGCTGATGAGCTATTTGTGCCTGGGGTCAGGACGGATGTGTGGGGAACAGAGATGGGAATGAGCTTCCGTGTGGGTGGGAGCTGTCATTAGGAAGCGGACTGTCAGCACCTGCTTTAGAAAGGATGATAGGAGAACTCGTGTTGGAAGGGGTCTTGGATGTCTCTAGCCCAACCTCCTCCTTACAAGCAGGGCATCTCTGAGGTCAGACCAAGCATCTCAGGATTTTATCTAGTCTAGTCTTGAACCCCTCCCAGGATGGAAGCTGCACTGTCTCTCCTGACAACCTGCTTCAATGCCTGACTCTCCTCGTGGGGAAGAAGTCCCTATTTACACCCAGGCAAAACCTTTCCCCTTTTAACTTAAACTTGGAGTCTTTCATCTTCCCACCAAGCAGCACTGTAAAGACTCTGCCTCCATCTCCATGATGGCCTCCCTGTAGGTATTGGAGGTGACCTTAGGTGTCCTCCAGCCAAAGCCATCCCTTCTCCAGCCTAACCATCCCCAGCTCTCTCAGCCCTTCTGCTCCAGCCCAAACCATCACACTGGCCCTGTGCTGAACTTGCCCAGTTTAGCAATGACTGCCTTGTACTGGGGAACTCAAAACAGGGCACAGTATCCAGACATAGGCTAACAAGTACTGAGTGCTGAGAAGCAGTCTCCTAAGTGATTGTCCTGTGACAAGCCTGTCATGGTCTGAGAGACGTGAGACTTCGCTTTGCACCCCTGCTCATGCCATCCCTGTGCCAGTGGCTGCTGCCCGTAACCTTCAGCGACAGAATACAAATACACGCACTTCAGCTGTGTCAGGGCAAAGTGGGCTTGAAAAATAACATGATCAAGGAGCAGCAGAAGGCCACGCACATGTTCTCCTCTGCTTCCTCAGCTATGGAGGGTAGTAACTTCCACTGGATGGGAGGGCTGGAAACTATCAGCTCTCATCTAAAGTACTTTGGCCATAAACTTCAAAGTGCTTCCCAGAAGGATGTTGGATTGCTATTCCTCTTTTACAAACCAGGAAGCTGAGGAAAAAAGGAAGTGTTTGGACTGAAATCATCTAGCAGCTGTTGGCAGAGGCAGGCAGAGACTCTGAGTGTCATCCATATATCGTGCTGCCATTTTCAACCCAGGGACCAGTCCCTGGGTCCTCCAGGCATGCGCTCTCCAGGTGCTCCGCTGCACCATGGCACATTCCTACTTGGAAATCAGGTTGGTGACATGATAAAAATGACCTTCAAACCATGCAGACTGATGGCTTCAAAGCAGAAGTGCTCATCAGAAATACCATGAATTAGTCATAATCTTATCAAAAATATTTTATTTATGAAAGTAACAATTATACTATACAACCTATATTGGAAGTACATTGAATAATTGCTAGAATAAATACAGGCAATTAATTCAATCTTTTTATAGAATGAGAGGATTTATTTGACATTTGAATGTTAACCCAAGCTTTAACTTACATCATAAATAGTTAAAAGGCATAGTCAAGTTTTTTTTTCATTTTTACTGTTTCTTTTGCTGTTTTTAATACTGTTCTATTTTGTAATCAACATGAATCAACTCTCCAATCATTAACATAATATTAGTATAACTTTCAAGCAATCATGTACCTCAAGATAATCAGACAAATAAGGTAGTGTGTGTGCAGTTCATTCTACAGCAGAGTCTATTAATGTCTGCATAAAAAAGAGAAGCTGAAAATGCTTCTAAGTTCTTTAAGCATCATATGCTGATTTCTGCTTTACCACAGTGCTTTTAATACCAGAATCTAAAAAGGGCATGTATCTGTATGCAGCTGGCTTTCTGTTGCTCTTTATAAAGTATATTAGGGCTCAATGCCACATTCCTTTGGCTGGTGAAGGACTGCAGAATTTAGTCCTGAATATTATTTCTCAAAACCATGGTCCAAAGTAAATGTCCAAGACTGATTGTTAGGCACCAAAGAAGTGACTGATTTGCTAAGGCTTGATGTTTTCTGATAAAAAATTGGCTTCTTTTCTGGTAGATATGCTTTAGTCAAACACAAATTACTGGGCTCAGTACTGGGGTCTGTATTACACTGGATGTCAGAGAAGCTGATATCTGTATTTTCTGTAAACTGTATGAAGGGCACTGCAGAAGCTTTGCAGTAAGACACCCTACATTTTGAAGTGTTGACAAGTTTTCCTTCCATCTATTTTTCTTTTTTAAACTCAGCAATCTGAACTATCTTCTCGGTACTAGCAGATTATGAACAACTATGACCATCAGTGAAGTCAATAGTAGTTTTTGGTGTCCAATATTTCTCCAGATCAGACATTTTTGACTCCTCAGGTCCCATATAAAACCAGTGGGAGTTTTCCTATGGCAATGTCTATTCCAATGGCAGGGAGGCCTGTCTTGCCTTGTGGCTATTGTGCATGCCAGAGATATTATGCTCTCAGCAGAGAAGAAAATTTCCCTTTTACAATGTTATCCAAAACAAAACCCCAAATTGCACATTATCTACCCCTTTGGCCTTGTTTACGCACAAATATGCTTGTATTCAAAAACTGACAATGTTGGGCCTTTCCTAATAAATGTCTTCAAAGAGCACATTTAAATGCTTTTTCACAGAAATAACCATTCATCAATTGCAAAAATGCAGAAAGACTTTTAATTCTTTCTGTTGTGAACAATATGAATTCAGCACAAATTTGGGAGGAGAAAGTATGATTTTTTTCCCCCAAATGTATTAAAAAAGGCTAAAGAACAAAATGTTGGGGAGGCAGCTTTTTTTGGCAGATAGTAAAATATGAAATATGTAATTTAAAAAAAAAAAGTTGGCTTAAAAATACACACACACAAATAATACAATAATATAAAAATACAGCTCAGCCAATGGCCTCTTAAAATTTACCTTTGGCATTACATTTGGCAGCCTAACACAAAAGACCCTTCCTATAAACAGAACTATAAAAAAAGAGAAGTTCATAAATTAGGTTGCAAGGGGTTGTAAGATCCTTTTCTTGAGTCTCCAGACTCCTTTCCTTCCTGTCCACACACATAAGCATGACCAGTGAGGTATATAGAATGTAACACTGTCAGGCGTATGCACAATAAAAAAGTGCATAAACATAGAATTTCTCCCATTTTCTTGCGAACAGGTCGAAACTGTGTGGTTTGGTCTTCCCCCCCTTGGAAAAAAAAATAAATTTGTTATTGTTTTTTTTTTTCTTACTTTGGCAGGATGAAAATGAACCCAGAGGAATATCAATGTCCTATTCCCAGCAGCAATGATCCATTTCCCTTGGCAACATTCGTCTGATGCCACAGATACTACAAGGTCGTTGGGTTGCTTTACAAACTCTCTGGGTAACTTCCCATGGAAACATCATACGTCTAGCACCATGTCATAGTGTGGCTCTTTCTTCCGCCTGCCACATTTGGTGATAAGAACCAAGTACAAAGTCAAAAGCATTACCCAGTAACATGCATAGAGTATTGTGCCGATGATGAGAACTGTCTGTTTTGACTCAGAAAATGGCTTTTTTGATTCCTTGTAGATAGTGAAAATCACACCACCTAGGAGGATTGTAAACCAAATGGAGACTGGAATGAGTCCTATAAAATTAACTACAATGGTTTTTCTTCCTGACGTGCCCCACCCTGCTTTGTTTATCGTGGCAATTGCAAACATCTTTGCTGGCAGTAAACTTGACATGTACAACACCGAGTAGAGCGACATGAAAACCATGACAATGTTGCCCCTAAGGAAGCTGGCAAAGGAAGACTTTATCAGGCCCACTAACTGAACTGTCAACAAGAAGAGGAGGATGTTCCAGATTTTTCCCCTGTAGAAGAGCTGAATGACTGTGGCGATAAGGAAGAAAGGAAAGAATCCAGTGATTACAGCTTCATAGGTCATCCACAAATGGTGCTTGTGGAACCACATTGCATTATAAAGCCACTCTCTAAAGTACGATTTACTCCAGCGGGTCTGCTGATTCAGCCACCTGAGATACTCTACCGGTGTTTCGGTAAGGCACTTGGATCGAGCTGTGTATTTTGTTGCATAGCCCAGACTTAGCACTCTGTTAGTTAGATGCCTGTCATCTCCAAAGCTGCACTGGGAGCCCATAAATTCTTGGTTGTACCAATCTTCCACAAATTCATGGAGTAAAGAGTTTCTGTACATTCCCAGAGGTCCGCTGATGCACTGTACACAGCCGAAATAAGACTGACAGGCTCTTTCTATGTTAAATGCCATCCAGTATCTCACGCTGCTCAGAAAGGAGATCCAGGAATCGTATTTGTTCAAAATCTGCAAAATTAAAAAAGTTTCCATTTTAGATGAGCTCTTGAGACAGAAAATATGCACATTGCATCAATAAT
Source organism: Falco punctatus (assembly GCF_963210335.1). Taxonomy (NCBI): domain Eukaryota; kingdom Metazoa; phylum Chordata; class Aves; order Falconiformes; family Falconidae; genus Falco; species Falco punctatus. The sequence goes on along the minus strand of NC_137582.1, from coordinate 19,319,581 downwards.
TTGCAGAGACTAGAGTACCATTAGCTGAAACACAGGGGGAACCTCACTCCTGTGTCCAACTCATGGCAAATCCAGGAGTTACCTGTACAGTCCAGGACATTGACAGGAGGGGCGAGATGAAGCCTTCAAAAGCCTGTTCCAGCAAAATGTTCTCTTCTTCCCTGCAACCTCCTATTATCCACCAAGAAACTTCTTTTCTGGATCATTCTTCCCTTCACCCCCAGTTAAGGACCTGCTCTGCCCCCCCCCCCCCCACACACACACCTCCAGGGCTCACATGACTTCTTCCAGTCCCGCTAAAGCTATGTTGGAGCATGAGAAAGGCTGAGTACATGGTCTTTGGCCTATACTTTTGGTATCATAAGGCTGGCCATAGATTTTTGGCCCTGGACTATGTCCCCACATCTGACGTTAGACCCTCTGAGGAACAACCTGTTCTGATCTGTCTCTGCAGTACCAGCCCTGTTATGTTGCCCCAAGGAATGTTGTGATACTCCAGTAGAGTCTTGCCTTGGCCTGCATAAACGTCTCAGTCTCTCCCTTCTCTATGCCCAAAAGCTCACCTGAAGCTCAGTCCTACACTTAAAATACAACATAGACATAGTCTAGGAGTCTGCACACTCAGTGGAGGTATGAGCATGTGCAGATGCCCGAGTCCATGCCATCACATCCAGGTTCTAAGCACACACCTTGTGCTGGGGAATGTGGCAAGGAAATGTGTAGCAGGGTGGCTGTGCCAGGTCTGCACCTGCATCTTCTCAGTGTGAGGATTGCCAGGGCAATCTGTGGCCTTTACAATTAGAAAGCATTTTCCTGCAACTAGAAAAAAACAGTCTTTTGCTCTGATGGCCCTAATTCCTGTCAGGTTTGAAGGCCAAGGGCCAACTCGGTTTCTGCTTCAGTTTAATTCCAAAACATTTCAGAAGCAGCAGGGCTCAGGGATAAGCTTAAGCCTGGCTCAAATGTGTTTAGGTATGCTGGAAAGTGAATCGGGGGGAAAAAAAGTCCCAGAGCTTTCATTCCTCCCAGAGGACACATGTCCTTCCCACATCTCTCTGCAGATGCTTATGAACCTTCACTGCCATAGCTGAACCCATACTGTCCCCCTCCAGTTGTACTCACACATGCTCGGCATCTCACATGTGTAGGGTGAGTGTGACACCTGGTTCGTGGTCAGTTCACAGCCACAGAGACATTCAGGCTTCTGTGGGAATCTTAATTTCTGCAGTTAAGAGCCACATGCCTGAAATACTTCTGACTACTGGGGTGTTCATCAGTAAGTGGTTGTCCATATAGATGGCCCTTTTGCCTCTGTCTCACATAAAAGATCAAGTGAGTACAGAGGACCAATCCTAAGGTGAACTGAAATTTTCATATGCATTTTTTCTTTATAAATTGTAGCAGAAGCACTTGTGTCAAAAGGAACGCACAGGCTTCCACTGTAGTTGTCAGCCAAACTTGGCGATGCTGGAAATCCTGACAGAAGAGGACCTGGGCTGACTTGGGGGCTTTCTGTTGTTATGCCTGACAGAGAAGCAGAGGAAACCCAACAATACACAGAGTGCATAGTGTGCTGCATTTCAAAAAGGTTTTTATTCCTAAAAATCTCGTCTGCCAGTAGGAACAAAATTAAAGTGCTTGGGGTGCTAGACTTGACTTTGAGAGACCTGTTCTCAATTCCCTTCTTCCCTATAGCTTTTCTTTGGTACCCTGACAAGCAGTTATACCCAGAGCCTCAAAGATGCCACAACAGTCCTGACAATGCCACTTTTCAGGTATATGGGGAAAAATAATATTTGCTTGCTTTCTATAGGTGTTAAAATCATACAGTGTTCACATCCAAGAATAAGTTTCTGTTCAACACACAGGAAGGTTAAGGTATCACAAATGCCTCTATTGTGGTATCACAGTATATGCAACACTGTTCCAGGCAGGGAAATCTGGTGCAGTGCAAAAACCCTCTGTTAATCTGAAAATAGTCGCACTCACCTGCACATCACCTCCAACTCCTCCAACCATCGGATCTTCTTCTAAAACCTTTACCATCTCCACTGATGAGGCTGGATCAAGCATTGTATCTGAATCACAGACCTACAAGTAAGACAAAAGAAGAACAAAAATGGATTAAGGAGTACACTAGAGGAGAAAATAAAGATCATGCAAGTGACTGTGGTGATTCTAAACGCATGTTCTCCTAAATGCGATTAAACCTCACTTTGGAGTCTGCATTGATACTTCTGTTAAAGGCCATTTGTGTCAGGCAGCAAGCAGTGGTGCTGAATGAAACTGTGCTTTTCAGAGCTGTGCACACAAACAAACCTCTCTTCTGTGTCAGTGCTATTAGTTTTACTGGCACACTGGGCTGGCTTCTTCAAGTAAGATATGCTCTCAGAGCTGGGGCACTAGAGAGCAGGACAATGTTTGTGGGTGCGTGGCAGATTCCTGCTGAGCCCTGACATAGGGTTCCCCTGTGTCGGCTGCATGGTTGGAGCACCCTGGTCAAATGTTTCCCACTGCCATATGAGGGAAGGAGCGAGGAGTTAAATTCCAGATACTGATTATAAAACAGGAAAAGTCAGCTAAGAGTCTGGGAAGAAACCTAATAGTTATTTCACTCACAGAAGGCTTTAGCAATTCATGTGAGATATGTATTTTGGATTCCAGAACAAACACATTTTTACTTTTAGATGCATGGTGTGTTATTAGTAGTGCAGGGATTTGACATTTGATATATAGAAATTATTTGCTATTTTCCTCTGGCATCCTTAGATAAAATATGTAAGGCCAGAAGGAGTGAGTCCTGAAGTGCAGCACTCCACGAGACTGGGGCAGAAATAGATGACACACACAAGGCGTTTCAGCCACACAGACACTCCTAGTCAACTAAACGCTGTGTACATTAGGAATTGGCTTTCCCCTGGAGAGTAGGAGGAGGGATTAGACAGGCTGTCCAGTCTGAGACAGCTGGCTTTGCTTTCGTTTGCTGGGAGGAGAATGACGTGGGCTGCAGCCTGTTTAAAACAAGCGGGTGTCTCCTTGTTGCAGCTGCTGCTGCTGAAAGTGCTGTCCCCATTGTGTATAAACTCATTTTGCAAATGCCCAGAAGCTAGAGCAGAGGAGGCTGTCCTAGAAACACCCTTCTGGTTGACTGAATCCTGCCCTACAAAGTCTCATACTGCTTCCAGTTCATTCCCATGTTGCATTCCTCTGATTTCAGATGGGGAAGGTAGGGGCAAAAGTCAGTAGCTCTGCATGAACAACATATTAAGTCAGATTCTGGTGAGACTTCATATTGCATATCCTAATTTTGGTGTCCTTCCATCCATCCTTTCAATTCAGCCAAAGCTCCCTCACTCCAGGGGAGTGGAAACCTTCATGTCTGGTCTGTGAAAGGGGAGGAGAGCATTTCAGGGCTCTGCTGCAGACCAGACTCGAGCAGGGAGGTTACCCAGGATAGCTGGGCTGCATAGCTTGGGATGCAGCTGAGAGTCTGCCAATATGTTCCCTCCCATGCTCATTCAGAGGGGGGCGAGAGGAGAAAGGTGATGAAAGCTCTTATATTTCTGTCAGAAGAAAAGCTACAAGCATCTCCAGTACCCACTAACTTAATGCATCCAGCTCCTTTCCTCAAAGGACTTATCCCAAGGAGCATCCTTGGAACCTGGCCAAGGTGGACCTCCAGCTTAAGTGTCTATCACCAGCAACAGCATTCGGTGATAGAAAGGGAGCAAAACAATTCTGCTGACAAGGGGACAGGATGCGTATGTTTTTATCTGGGGCTTCCTGGACAGACCTGTTGCTGAGTGTTTTGCAAAGGGAATCTATAGTTTGCTGAGTACCCAGGGCTCAGGCAGTGATACTCATCCTGTTTCTTGTGATCATGAGTGGTGGGTTGGGATCAGTTCCTTCCCCAGCCCCTCTGCTTTCCCTCCAGTGCCTGTCACTTCTGTGGCTGAGTGGCCCCCACCCCATCAGATGCATTTATCTATAGCAGAAAGAACGGCCCATAAGCAACAATCACTATTGTGACATGAGGAATCCTGAAAACACTGGATTTATTTACAAATTACCAGCACGTGTCCTGGGCATGCCAGCACAGTGGACATGTCTGGGTTTCTGAGGCAAACAAGCCAGCATTTTCCATCTGGATGAGGTTTTTGCAGGTGAAAAGAGGACATGGCCAGAGAAAGGCAGTCACTTAGGGACCCAAATAAAACACACTGAGGTCTGCCCAGCTGGGGTGGCCTAGCACAGCCCAAAAGTCAATTTGCTTTCAACAGAAGGGCTGAATGACCTAGAAATTACTGTCTTGGTTCACAGGGTTGCATGAAAGGGATGCAACCTTAAGCGAGCTGTTCAGCTACTCATTATAACCAGTGGCAGTTTATCCAAGCTGCTCTGAGAAGTTCAGGCTGCACTGGACTGTCCACACAGGTACCTCCACCAAGCCAAGTTGAATTGCACCCTGGCCGCCCTGACCATCTCTGCACATACGATACCTGCCAGTTTAACCAGATTGCTTACACCCTCCAAACCTCTTCCAGGATGGATATAAGCCCTCACAGCAGTTTCAAGTGTTTAATGAGATGCCATCAATGAACAACAGCCTGATATCTGCTTCGGTCTGAATGCTTATGATCGCCTGTCCACAACCCCGAGGTGTCTTTAAAAAACATAAGGCCTACAGTTTCAAGGGTGGGCAATGGTGCTGACTGGTGGGCAATGTTGCTGACTGGTCCACTTTTTAAAGTGCTTGATCATCTATGTATGTTGTTCAGCCCGTAAAATATCAGGCCTGTTTAAAGTAATTTACTCTGGGTAGCCCCAAAGAACCGTTTCAGGTATCTCAACCTTCAATCATTTGTAAAACAGAGCTGCATTTTAGCTGCATTGCATCACAACTTTGTAGTAGCCGGGGTCACCAAGGTGCTGCATTTCTAATATAGATGTGACCAGAGATGTGACTCTGGCATCAATCATTACTGCAGCCTTTGGTGGCTGCTTGCAGCAGCATTACAGCCCCTGACACATCCCTTAGGACTTCTGAGCCAGGTCAGGAGTGTTAATTGACTGAAAGACCAGAAACCTCTCTTCCATTTTCTCAGTTTATGCTATGACTGTTGAAATAGAAACACTTTTTTCAGGTTCCCTGAACAAATGCAAGAGCTGGACTGAGGGAGGAAACTTGCAATGAATCTGTTTCCTCTCTGCCTTCTTTCTCTGCAATCTGATCCTTCTGTGTGAAGTGATTATAAAACCATGCTAATAAAGAAAACCAGCATTTTTATCCCATCGTAGTCCCTCACAGCACAGAATCAAAGTGCAGACAATGAAGAGCTTAAGCCCATTGTTTTCAGATAATAAATCAGTTTCAGTTTTGGAAGTGGTAGGGGATGGGGTTTAAATCTCTGACTTACTCTCCCAGCTCCAGTAACAGAGTGGTTCCTGGCACTCCTCAGTTTCTGCCACTCCCATATGTGGAAGACTCGCAGCTCTCAGCCCAGCTACTGGCAGCCTCTCCGTGTCCCTTGGACTCTGTGCCCATGGATGCTGGGCTGTGAGGAGCATGCATGCACACAGACGCACAAAGGCTGGGCACGGACCTCAGAAACACATATGGCTCAGCCATGCAGCTGCCCTGAGAGCAGACAGCATCTCACGGGGAGCTGCTGCTCCACCGGAGGAGACCATTGGACGCTCTGAGAGGGAAGGTGGGAAGGGCAGAGAGTGCTTAATTAGGAAGGTCATCTCGTGTTCAGTGGTATCAGTCAAGCCTTGCTGGCCTTGATCGACAAGGAAGGATCCTCAGTGTCCAGCCAGAGACTCTGGTCCCACCCACCATCCTCCATGCACAACCTCTTCCCCTTCCCATCGTCGGCAGGGCTGTTTGCAGGAGAGAGGAGTACTTCCATGTGTACGGCAAAAACATAGGAAATCTTTCACAGGCTCCAAGACAGCTGGAAAGAAATGTGTCTCTGCTGCTTTGGAAACAGGGAAAGAGGACCCAGCCTAATTCATTCTTAAGTGAATAGTGTCATAAGGGCTTTAAAGGCCAAGTCGCGGTGAGTGAGGTAATGCAGCTGTAAGTGATGAAGGAAAAGCTCCTTCAGGCTTTAGCTGAAGAAACCTCTCTTTCAAGGCTGCACATTGACCCTTTTATTGGATACTCCACGTGGCCTTTGAAGGCTTTAAAATATCCCTGTCTTTTTTACAGACTCCACCACTGCTCCGAGATATTCCCTAGTGCCAGCAAATACCTGTCTGTCTGCTTGCATACGGGGCTGCTAACAACCTCACAAAATCAAACCTTACCTGAGACCTTGACCTACAGGAGCAGAGATGGGGTCTTCAGGAGGCCACTGGCTTTGTCTGGAGCAAAACCATTTGGATGAAGGGGCAGTACTGAAGTCTGGGGAAGGATTTCAGTTTTCTCCAGTAGCTGGTGCACAGATTTAACATATTCACAGATAGACTGACCATTTTAAAAGGTAGCAAAATACACTTTTAACGGTCAAGCTGTTTCCAAACAGACTGAAAGGAGCACTGTGTTCATCAGGGACTAGGATGGCCTCTAACATGCTGCACAAAATATACAAAAGCTGCTTTCTTTCAAAGTGTGTTTGAATTGGCACTGACCTAGCGCTCTAATACCTACCTGTACATAATCCACGCTTCTCCCCAGTGCTTTGAATGCTGTGTACATTACTTCTCTTTTTCCACCCCATTTCTGCATGATGCAAACACTTTTGTTGGACAGGACCAGCTGAGATACATGTTGCATGCTCTCTCTGTGGGACTCCTCCGTCTCACCCGGACCTTTGTCGTGGAAGTTATTATTCCAGATATAAGTGGCAGATTTGTCCCTACCCATGATTTCAGTAAAAATGTCCATCATGTAAACGTCATCTTCCGAGTTCCCATCAATGACCATAACAACTTTAATTCCAGGGTAGGTCAATCGTTTCACAGAAAGTAAACATTTTCTTAAGTAGTCAGGATCCTCTTGATAGGCAGCAATACAAAGGGCAACTGTTTTGTTCAGCTTGATTGGAGTCTCTAGTGACCGCTTCATTTTCCTGTGCTCTAGAAAGGCAAACAGGCTTTGGATGATGAGATGTGATGCCAGGATAGCACCATAGAGTCCAAAGGAGAAGTAGTAGTTGTCTGTTTGGATGAACTGGTAGCCCACAATGTAAGCAGCGGTGATTCCCAGCAGGAGGGACACCCCAAAGAGTGTGGTTCCAAGTATTCTCAGGATACATATAAACCTTTCACAATACATCTGCAAAGAAGTATGGAAACCATTAGCAGAGCCACCACTTGCTGATGTAAGAACTCGTAAGGGGTGCACATGGCTACAACACAGAGCTCAGCACGAACAGATTACACCCTGTGCTTCTGGCTGTATCATGGGCTTACTGCACCACCTTGCTCAACCTAAGATCTCTTTGCAGTGCTTTCTCCATGTAGAGTAAGATTCAAACACACTTAATGTACCCGGGGTGTTTTCTACTATTTGTAATATCCTCACAGAAGGTGCTGTCTATGTCAGGATCAGATTTTGGCATCCTGGGCTTGCTGAATGAGACGCTCTGTCATATTACCCTGCGGGGGTTGGGGAAGGGGCTTTCGGGCCACCACTCGCTTCATATGGTGATGGGTGAGTGAAACAGCTGAATGTCTGGGCAGCCTCTCCTCATCCCCCATCCATGTCATGACTGCATCCCACCCTGAATCACTTCTGTCGCTTAAATTATGTTTGCAAAAATATTAGAAAGACATTCTTAAAGCAGATGTCTGAATGTATTTATAATGTTTTAAACAGATGTCTGACTATATTTATAATTTATATTTATATAGTCAGACATCTGCTTTAAAAGGTCTTCTCAATACCATTGCAAAAATGTATTATTCATACATTTGTGTACACAGATATATATGGACGTGTGAGCATGTGTGTATAGGGCTAAAGCCTGACTGAGATTAAGTCTGTGGCAAAAGTACGTATTAATTTAACAGAGCCAAGACTCCACCCTGGACTCAGAAATTCATTAGAACATCAGCTGATTCTGAGCATTCCTGCATATTTAGGTTACCTGGCCGTAAAATCGTCCAACCTAAGCTCTGGGTATGCAGGAGCTGGCTGGCATGGAGGTTGCTCTGGTATTCTTCAGACAAATGATCTAAGCAGGCAGACAGGCAGAATATATTGCTACCTAACTGCTTTTTGTTGACAGTCACATCAACCGTTTGATGCATCAGCTTTCTCAGAATTACAGGAAAGTTAATGGCAATGTTTTATGCCAACAGATGCATTTGACGTTAAAGACATAAACCAGGTAATGTCTGTTTAAGGCTAACCCACCAAGTGTGTTGCAAGTCAATGAATCTGAAACTCCTGCTTGGATGTTTTGCTGAATTAGGGCCTCTTAGGGTAATGGACTCAATATTTGTGTTTTCTAACTATTATTCATATTTTTCCTGCTGCTATCATCTTGCTCATCTGCTGCTGATGTTTATTTCACCATCTGTTGGCCAAAGCTGAAGTTGGAACAGCACTTTCTTACATCATATATATCTTTAACTCTTTCTTGAAAAAATACTACCAAGTTGCAGCAGCATAGCTGTCATCAATTATATTTCTGTCCGAAAAGTTACAGACTCGGAAAAAAAAAAAAAAAAAAGTCAACACAGAATCACTTACAAAATAAAAATAAACCAGGCGAGCATAAAGTCTGAGGTTACAAAGACTATGCTTTTTTCCACTGGCTATTTAGTGTCTTAAATTTCAAGACAGGAGGAAGCCTCTTGAATGTGTATTTGGAGACACTGTTAAAGAAATCGGACCCTATCTCTAGGACGTCCTTGAATACTTACGGCTGGGCTCCGACAGGTGCTCTAATCACCCCCAGCAAAAGGGACTGTCCCCTCTCTGGCCTGTCTGAAAGCCTCTCACAATGGAAGTCATAAAGGAGCCGAATAAAAGATACCTTATGCTTACCACTGCTATAGGCGAATTAAAACTCAGTGCCCAAAATAGACTCGCTTTAGAAAACAGATTAAGTAATGGATCCCCTCTAGATTACCTTGAAGTCAAATAGCCTGTGTGTTTATTAATCCTTTAAGGACGCTGAAGGTCACAATCATCAAGGTAAATGTTTGATTAATGGTGCAGTTGTACTCTGCTTTCCCATTTGGGGTCCGCTACTTCTCTTCTCTTGCCAGAAATAGAAAATTCCTATTAGTGACTAGGGGCTAAAGTCTGCTTACATTAAGAATTATATGGCTGACATAAACGGATCACTTGTATGAGTAGAGCTCACAGGATTTAGATTAAGATCTGGAGCATTTACACTTGACTGACTATGTACTACACCAGGCTGCTTTTATACTAATTTGCTATTGCTTTTCCTAAGAAGTGTTTTTTGCACAAAAAGGAAAAAAAAAAGAAATTAATTCTCTGATCTTGTCATTACAGCACCGCTTCCCTCCCTCGCAAAAAAAAAAACCAAAAAACAAAACAAAACAAAACAAAACAAAAAAAAAACCAACAAAAACCAACCCAGTCTTTTAAGATCAAGAAATGGATTTCTGGTCTTAATAAAACAGCATTTTTTTCCCTATCCTTTCACTGTCAACCTTGGGAAAATAAACTGTGTTTTGATCTAAATTCCTGGCTTTCATCAAAGAAACTTTCTCCTTTGTATGTGCAATTGAGGTTTTTATGTATAGTCTTTTAACTGACTGAATCTCAGGGAAAGTCTGGAAAATGTTGCTCAATATTCTCAAGCTTTAGCATGTGAGCTATTGATAACTTGCCCAGCAGAACTGATCTTTATCGACTTGAACGTGCCCAAAAAATGGCAAAGAAGCCAAAAACTCTCCACCCTTCTCCAATAATTAAGCCAAGAAGTTAAAAGGAAATTATGTTTGTACAAGTCTGGGGCGAAAAAATGAACTGCTGAGTCAAATACCAGCACCAAGGGTAGGGAATAGCTGCATAGGAGATGGTAAGGTCAGACAGCGCTGGTATGAGTATCTAGCCTGGCCTAACAGAGTGAAATGTAAAAGGACATCCTTCATAAGGCATCAGTTGAAATCTATTCCTGAAGATTCCTGAACTTCTCACACAAAGCTAAAATCAAGTATTATCGGAGAACCAGCATACAGTACTGTGTTTTAACAGTTGCAAGCCTAAAATAATGCCATGCTGAGCCAAGAGGTATCAATTGCTCAGTGAAGGACAAACAGCCACCCTGACTTTCAAAGCCACGACTATTTTTCAGTCATTTCATTGGTAATCTAAGCACTAGCAATATTCTTTCAGCAAAATGTAATTGCTTATATTCAAAGTTGTCATCACTACAACCCTATTCAACAGGTGACTAATGGGTGGAGGGTACCATACACACATTGTATGACCAGCATAGCTTAGTTTCTTTAGGTCTCAGCCTAATGGATCTTCAGTTCCTTGAGCGATTTAACCCAGTAAGTTTCTCCTGAGGAATAGGCACTGCAGCACTTAAAAAAGAAAAAAACACTACCTAGGCTAGGGACGAGGTGCTCAACACGTGGAAGACATGCAGCCAGTACATATTCCTGGATCAACAAAGGTAGTTGCAGGTACAAATGGAACTGCTGCTACATGGGAATAGGTGTGGAAGTGAGGAGAAAAACACAGCTCCTCACCTGGTGAGAAGCTGAGTCTGTGGGTTACCTCACTGTGTCTGGAGTCAAATCTGAATCTTACACATTCTGGGAAGGTTCTTAACCAGTTCTGTAAAGCAGCAGGAGGAGGATAGTACCTACAATGTTTTGTTTTGTTTTCTTTTGTTTTTTGTTTTCTTTTGTTTTAAGAGTGAGTGCTCTTTAACACTGAAAGAAGTCAGATGGTCCATTGCTTTGCATCAGCCCTGAAGGACATTTCCAGGAGCAATAAGATTGCACTGGCCATGTCAGACTCTTTTGGAGGTGCCTCCGTCCCCCATGTACTGCCCAGGAAGCCTCAGACAGGACTGTTAATTCTACTCTGCAGCTTGGGCAAACTAAATCCTTTGTGGGCACCTTCACCTAACCCTACAACGCTGCACCCAGCACAAGCTTTACACAGCCTCCAGCAAAAGGTCTGTAAGCCCCAAATGAGTGTATGTAGAGAGGCTCCAAAGTCTGCTGCTGAGCAATTTCCAGCTGTTTATTTCCATGGATGAAGCTGGTCAGGGCTAACCAGCCCACCTAGTAGAAATGAAATAGGAAAACCATATGCTAAATCCTAACGCTATGTAGGCTGTTGCTGATTCAGTGACACATTTTGACTCACCAAGCAGTCATGTGTCTTGTAGCGAGTGTGCAGGAGGAGGCAATGTGTGCCTCTCTTTGGAGGCTCCTATGGAAAAACATGGCTGGGAAATGAACCCTTCCATGTTCTTGACATCAGAGTTCACCTACTGAACTCTGGCATTATGTCTCTTTTGTCATCCTGATAAAGCCACAAAAAGAGGATTGTTATTGGGTTTTTTTGGTCACACCTATGATGAAGAACTTACTTTACACTGCTATTAACTGTTGTCATAACTATAAGTTGTAGTCTTCTAACATTATTTTCCTTAAAAAATTCAGGTTAACAAAGAGTTGACTGATACCTACACTGTACATATAATGACTGGGGTATTAACTCTTAACACTAGAGATCACACTCCTTTCTCAGACTGAATAATAGCAAAATATGTTTGAGTTCTTTCTATTCTGAAAAATATGTAGGTACATAGATCTAACTTTTAGAAGATCTAGACACTTGACCGAAATTCAGCAGGTTCTTCTGTCCTGCTTTTGACTGGGTTTTTACCTAGCAAAGAACACTGCTGACTTCCATGGTAAAGTACAGCCTTTTCCTTCCTTCAAATCCATACAGCACAGTCCATCCATATGCTTACTAATCAGCTTTCATGCATCCCTGAGAATAAAAAGATCTGGAGATAGTTTATCCCTTTGCAAAGTCAGGAGGCAAAGAGAAAAAAAGCTGAATTTGTTACTAATACATCAAGAGAGTAGTAAACAGAATAGGGGTAAATACGTAACCAGAAAACCTATGTGCATTGGTGTCTGAACACATCAATGTTGTCTGCAGTCTGTTCACTTATTCTGCACCAGCCACTGCATGTGTAGGTGCTATGAGGACTAAGGAAGCAATCAGGTGGTCCCCAGCATTTGCTGATACAGAACATGGAACCAGTAACTGACAGGAGGTCAAACTCAAGTTAGGTTTGCTTGTCACACATGGGATGCAGCTCACTGCATCATCTGTTTCAGAAGTCATCTCTCATGTACGACACTCAAAACATATTGCCACGTAGTTCTTCTGGTTAGCTTTTCCCCAGAAGATGAAAAAGCAAGAGGGGGAGACACAGGAAGTTCATACATAAAGCTTAATGATTTGGAAGGTTGTTTGAAAGAATTAGCACTTATTAATTCCAAACATCTGAAAACATTTTTAAAAAACCTTACACTGCAAAAGTCAGTATTTTTCCAGGAGACAACAGAAAGGGTTTGGTCAGAAGTGTGCTTATTTTATCCTTGTATTGGTTCTGGCGGAGATGGAGTTAATTTTCCCCATAGCAGCCCTCCTAGTGCTATTTGCTTTGTATTTGTAGCTAGGAAGGTGCTGAGAACACACCGCTGTTTGGGCTACTGCTGAGCAGTGCTCTCACAGTATCAAGGCTGTCCCTTCAACATCCCCCCCTCACCAGCAGGCTGGGGGTGGACAAGAGCTTGGGAGGGGACACAGCCAGGAGAGCTGACCCAGAGTGACCAAAGGGATAGTCCATACCCTATGGCGTATGGCATGTGCTCAGCAATAAAAGCTAAGAGAAAGGTGAGGGGGCAGGAGGCATTTGTTATTACAATGTGTGTCTTCCGGAGCAACTGCAACACATACCGAAGCCCTGCTTCCCAGGCAGTGGCTGGACATCACCTGCTGATGGGAAGTAGAGAATAAAACTTCTGTTTTTCTTTGCTTCTGCACACGACCTTTGCTTTTGTTTTATTAAACTGCCTTTATCTTGACTTACGAGTTTTTTTCCCATCTTATTTTCTCCCTCCTGTCCTCCTAAGGAGGGGAGTGATAGACTGGCTTGGAGGGCACCAGGCATCCAGCCAAGGTCAACCCACCACAGTCCCCTTCACCTTTAAAGGTTCAAGGAGGGGAGTGATAGACCGGCTTGGTGGGCACCGGGCATCCAGCCAAGGTCAACCCACCACAGTCCCCTTCACCTTTAAAGGTTCAAAAGAGCTGTGCCTCTCCCCGAACATTGAGGGCTATCGCCACATCAGCAAGTAGTCTAATACTACAGGAACAGATCTGCAAAGAGGAACACCTGGTGCTGAGGGCCCAACTCCACCCTCCATACATATTTTACTCTGAACTAGGTTTAGTCAGATGCCATGGGTTGACAACCCATTAGGATCCGAAAAGTGTGTTCCAGGGGTACGCCTTGTGACTAGTTTAATTCAAGAGGAATCCAGCTTGTGTGCCCAGCGATCACTTTGTGATACAAAGCCAAACAATTTCGTTGGAAGGGAAGTGTTTGTAGCATTGGTTTCGAGGGCACACTCCTGACTCAAAATAAATTGGTAATACAAACCAACCTCACATACGAGATCTGCACATCAGACTTGTCTGCAAATCTCTGTCGCAACCAGAAGTGCTGAGCACTGAAAACCTTTCAAAATGACTCATTTTTACATGCCTGTAGAGAAGCTGAATTCTTGAATGTCTACTAGTCATGGTCCTCCGAACCTTAGTGCTGAGGCCTCAGATTCAGCAAAGCATGTAAGTATGTCATTAAAGATAAGAGTGCTCTTAAGTATTTTGCTGAAAAGGGAAGTAATTGGATAATTTATCTTGCAGTTCTGTAGTGCATGTGTAAAAAAAAATCTTCCCTTGCAAAGCTGCTGTTTCTGGGGTACTCATGATAAAAATGTACACATACATCTGACAGATTTATTATAGAGATGAATCTCCTTTATGAAGATTGTCAGATGGGTCATTACCTAACCACTGCATTTCTTACATTAGGGAATCTAAGAGTGGCCCAGGACCCAGACAATTTGGATTTTTCTTCCTAGTGTTGCCATACACCTGCTGGGTGACCTTAGGTAAGTGAATTCACCTCTCTCTGTCTCAGCTTCCTCACCTGTAAAATGGGAATCATAACCAAGCAAGAGGTTCTTGGAGGTCTACAAAATCCTTCCTAAGGCTGCGGTTACCCCTGCTTGTAATGTTACTCTTTCTGGTGTAGTATGGAACTAGAGAACCGGTGGGTCCCATATAACTATTTTTCCTGAAAAAAATACCCGAACAAAACCCAACACACCACCTCCTATTTTCCTTGCCTACATTTATCTGAAGGTACAGTCAGTAGGGGTTTGTCTGTAATGAACGTGCAACTCTCACTCAGCAGGATGCCTGAGATCAGTGAGGCTGGCAACATAAAAGTTGACACACGTGGGCATAAGCGCATGCAGCTACCCAGGGCTGTTTTGTGTACAACCAAAGGCAGAGTACCATCTTTTACAAGCCTTAAAAATCCCACTCCTTACTTGTGAGAATAATAGCATTGGCTTCAACAGAGCAGCTGCTTCAATGCCATGAGCGTGTTTGAGTGCATGCGTGAGTGTGCGTGCACATGGGCTGACACATACCGTATGTGGCCTTATACACAAGCACTCTGTACATATACACAAACAGTAAATAAGGGTTACAATTTTTCAGCCAATATTTAGATTCATTATTAGCCTTATTTTGTTGGGAAAATAAATCATTCATCTTTGAAGTACAAATGATTCCAGGTACACGTTAATTACAAGCATAAAATAGCTGTCCAGACTCCCTCTTCTATTTTACAGCCTGCAGAGAGGAAACTGGAAAGTTATGTTACATCTGTACATCTTTACTACAGCAGAGTTACCATATCTGGTGCTTTTGGTTATTTATCACTTCCAGATTTTGTCATGCCATTGATCTTCTGGAAAGGGCTCACATAAGACTAAAATTAACTTTGGGGTTAGATTGAAAATAAAGAACAGGATTAGTAATGATGGCAAACTGTATCTGCATGCACAGGCTTTGATCAGCAAATCAAGAATATCCCGTCTGCTCAATGTATGTTTCCCACTAAACTGCCCAAATTAGGTCTCTTACAGGTTTGAGTAACCAACGTGGAATGAATTCTACAGCTGGTGGTTGGATTTGTCCTTAACGTAGACAGTGATACACTAGTTGTTAAATTCATTGAAAGAAAGAAAGAAAAAAAAAAACAACCCATCAACAAACCGAACCAAATCAAACAACCAAACCCAAAAGCCCCAGATAAAAGCTTTAAGAAATAAATCAGAAAATCACGAAGTAAACCATATTTGCACTCAGATATTTTGCATTGCGGTTAAAAAAAAATCTGGTTTAGAAATGTTTCCTAGTTGCTAGTTATGAAGTCCATGGACGCTTTTGGCACAAAACTGACTACCCCATGCCGTAATCCAGCAAATAAATATTTATTTGGTGTTCATAGCTTATTATCTTGTAATTTGTTTATAAAGCACAGACCGTATCTTGTCTGACTTAGCCAGGTCCCACTACACTGGATGGAGAAGTAATTTGCTGCTTTATGCACTAAACCTCAATATTCACAAAATGAAGCAAATTTGCTTCCCCAGCATAAATATGAACGGCCAAGTCCATTGCTAGCATGGGAAACTCCACTGAAACCAGCAGAGCTGCTCTTCCTACTGGGAAAACCTTTTCCCAGGCTTTTTTGTGCTTACATGTAGGGTAAGAAAGATTTTAAGAGCATGAAATAAAATAAAATCCTGGCTTTATTGAGACCAGTGACAAAACTGCTCTCACCCGGGTGGGGGCTGGATTTTGAGCAGTTTTCAAGGGAAGCGACCACGTCTCATCACCCTGGAATGAAATGACCTGCCCGGCCCCAAGGGAGCCCCCGGGACCCCCCCGCCCCCCGCAGCGTGTGCGGGAGTGAAACCGTGCGTGTGCCCGCGGGGGAGCGCCCGTGGCGGGGGGGAGCACCCGGGGAGGCGGGGGGGGGAGTACCCGCGGGGAAGGGGGGGGGGGGGAGAGCGCTCTTTGGGGTGGGGCGGGGCGGGGGCAGCGCCCGTGGGGAAGGGGAGAGCGGCTGCCTCGGGGCGCGGAGTGACGGGGCCCCGAGGCGGGGGCAGGCAGCGCCCACCGTGCGCTGGGAGCGGCTCTCGGGGGAAATCCCCCCCCCGTTAGGGTCCTCGCCGCCCCTCCGCGCCGGCACCGCTACGGACCCAGGCAGGGCTCCTGGAGCTGGGTCTGGGGTCTGGGCCGCGCCCCAGGCGGAGCTGAGTCCCGAGCAGATGCAGCGGCAGGGCCTGCGGCACCCGCCCCCCACCCACGGAGGGGTGCAGCTTGGGGGGAGACCCCCGGGCGGCGCCCGGCAGAGCGGCACGGCACGGCACGGCACGGCACGGCGCTGCGCCCTAGCCCTGGCCCCGCTCCGCGCCGCTCCGCGCTCCGCCCGCCGGGGCTGCTCCTCCTGGGGAACCCCGGCCCGGCGCCGCGGCCAATGGGGGCGGTGCCTGTGACGTCACAGCGGCTGGGCGGGGCGCCGGGGGATCCCCCGCGCTGCCACGTCACGGGAGGGCGGGGCGCGCTCCGCCAGGCGGCCACTGTGCGCGGGGCTCGGCGGGGCTCGGCTGCGCGGCGCTGCCCTCGCCCCCTCGGCGTGACCCTCCTTCGGCCGGACCTCGCGGGTCCCGCCGGGGCTGCCCGCCGGGGAGGGGCCGCGCTCGGGCTCGGGCGGGCAATCGCTGAGGGCTGGCGGGCAGCCCGCCCCGCCGCGCCCGCCCCTCCCCCGGGAAACCGCCCGCCCCGCTCAGCGCGGCAGCAGGGCGGCTCGGGCGCGTTTGGTTTGTCCCCGCCGAGGCGGGACTCCAGCCCTTCTCCTCCTCCTCCACCCCGTCCTCCTCCTCCTCCCGCCCGCCGCCTCCTCGCCGGCCTCCCCGCAGCCCCGTCCCGCCCTCCGCGCCTGTCACGTCCCCGCTCCCGGCCCTGGATGCAGAGGGCGGCCGGGGTGCAGCCAGCCCGCGCTGGGAGCAGGTCTCAGCGGAGCGGCTGCCTAACCTGTTGCTCGGTTTTAGTGTGATTTTAGGTTAGGTTTGCTGTTGGTTTTGGTTGTGGTGGGTTTGTTTGGGTTTTTTTTTTTTTGGTTTTGTTATTTGGTTGTCTTTTTTTTTTTCCTTCCAAATCTTAAAGCTCAGCGATATCTTAAACGGATTACACGGAGGAGGGGTTGAAGCTGAAAACCTCATTCATCCTCACGAAGGTCCTATTCATTGCCGAAATAGGTGTAGCATAGAGCCGGTAAGATCCTCCCCCAGCCCCGCTCGTATCTGGGGAATCGCTCCCAGCTTTCCTCCCTCGAGCAATGGCCATGGGAGGAGAGGGTCTTCTGCTCTGGAGGTGACAGAAGCGGAATCGTAAATCACCTACCTTGTTTGTTCTTCTGTCCTTTGGTCATAAAGGGGCTCCAGCCAGCTGTGTGGTCTCACGTACCGTTGCTCCCGCTGAACAGTTTCCAAGTTTGAGGTAAAAGATCAAATCGCACTTTTCAGGGACTTGTTGAGACGCTCAGAAATAAAAAATAATTAAAAATGAAAATAATAAAAAAAATTGTTTAAGGCTATTCAGTCCTACTCATTTTCTCCCACGTGTTTGCACAATTATCGTGTATTTGTCTTTCTCTGCTTCAGTTTCTAGCTCAAAGATGTGGGATTTTTTTTTCTTCCAGATAATAATATTAATAATAAAAAAAGTTAGAATTAATAAATTAGGAATTAGTTTCTTGTTGTCGAAGCTGAAGATCTTGTTTCAAACCTGGCTAGCCAGGAGCCTGGTGAAGTTGCAAGGCAGCGTCTGAAAGTTTGAGAGATGTACAGCATCAGATAAAGTCTCTTTGGTGATGCCTTGCTGGCCGAGTAACTGTTTCAATGAGGTTTCTCAGCAGCAGCAGCAGCAGCAAACGGGTAATATTTTCCAGACGTCTTTTTCTTTCCTGCTGCTGCTTTTCTGCCTCCTCCACGTTATGGGGTCTTTTAACAAGTGAGACTTGAGTTGTTTTAATAGGCGGAGGATGGCAAGAAGGAGGGGAGGGAACTCCTGTAAGGAGGGAAGAAAAAAAAAAAAAAGAAACCAACCCTGCCCATTGAAATGATCTCAGCCAAGGACCATTTCAGAGGCAGGAATTCAATTAGCTAAGTTGCAAGTTTTGCAGAGAAATGCAACACGCACATGTTGCCACCACCTGATTTCCTCTTCGTGCCCCGCAGTTAGGGGGAACCCCCCACTTTCCCCACTCCCTGAATCTCTAGGCTTGGGGTGTGGGACTCATCCCTCCCACAGCCACTATTCGGCTGGGACACTTTTTGCTGCTGCTGGTTTTTATTAATAAGGGAATTGCCTCTATGAATGGAGGATGAATTTTGCAGTTTCCAATCCTGCTTTACCCATTCACTCTCGGAAACGTTTGCTGTAGTAAGTACCTGGGGAAGCTCCCACTGGCATTAATGCCCATGCCACTTGCGTTAAAATGAGCCACGAAACACACCGGACAATTGAAGAACCGGGAAATTGTGGTTTGTTTTTTTTTTTTTTTAGTTTTTTGTTCGTTTGTTCTGTTGTTAAAAAAAACAAAAAAAAAAAACCAAAAAAAAAAAACCACAACAAACAAAAACCCCAAACAAATGCTCACCCTGCCCTCCATTGATGGTTTACAGCTAGGTAGGGGCACCAGCAGTTACCAGCACACCCTCACCGCCTGCCGCTCGCCAGCGGCAAGGACGGGCTCCTTCCCTTTGTAACTCCTCTCTGCCCTCCGAGGCGGATTTCCCCGCTCCCGAGCCCCCGTTCCCACTGGCAGTGATCTAGAAAGGGCACTAGGTGGCACTGTTGAGGCGAGAGGAGCAGCGCAGAGCCCGGGAACACCCCGGGCCGGGATGCGCGGGCGGGTGCGCGGAGCCGGGCTGGGCGCTGCGGGGTCTCGCCGTGCCCTGGCAGGGACCCTCCGCGGGAGGATGCAAAGGGAGAAGGGGGTGGGATATCAGCTTCTCATTCCTCCGTGCTGTTTTCTCAAGCACCACAAAGGTCGCCGCTCGGAGGCGTGGAGCCCACAAAGGGGACGTGTCCAGACGCCGTTGGGAAACGCGGCGGTGACTCCTCGCCGTTACCTTCCGGTGGAGGAAAAATCTGCAGCGCTCTGGGGGCTCCTCATGAGCAATAAATGGTTTAAAGTTGGTGGTTACCTAGAACTGGGTACCTCGGTATCTTTGGGTACCTCATTAACCACCATCACCCTTCCCATCCTTTGATGTAATACACAGATATCGTTCCCCTAGTCTATGCACCACCCCTGTAAAAATGTCTATAAAATATTCACAAAATGTCTGTTGAGTTCATATAGTCCATGAACACGATCTCTTATAGTGGTCACTCAGGAGAGGAGAGGTGTGTTGTGTGGAGTTACTGGGCACCAAAGCCAGCTCAGGTCAGGTCACTGCTGCACTTGCGCTGCTTCTTGTAAGGCCTGTCCACTGGTTCAGGTGGTTGCTGCTATATCATTCCTATAACATGAAACTCAGATCATGGGTTACAACCGTTTAAAGGTATTTCCATTACAATCTCCACCTCTTGTCCCTTCAGACCAGCCCGTAGGTTTTAACATTACGATTAACTCCTCCTCTTGCCCCTGCTCTGGCTTGGACTTATCCACAGACTGCAGTCCCTTAGGGATGTACCTGCTCCAAGTGGAGCCTCAGCTACAAGCCACAGTCTCTCCAGGGGTATACCTGCTGTGGCATACAGTCACCCACAGCTACAGTCATTTCAAAGTGCACCTGTTCCAGCATGGCTTTATCCATGGGCCATGACCATAGACCTGCTCCAGCATGGCCTTACCCACAGCCACAGTCCCTTCAGAAGTAAATCAGCTCCAGCATGGCCTTATCTCTGGCCGCATTCCCCCCAGGTGTGTACCTGCTCTGTTGTGGGCTTATCCATGACCACACACTTTGAGGTACCCCAGCATGACCTCATGCACAGCCACCGGTGCTTCAAGGTGTACCTTCTCCAGCATTGACTTGCCCTTGGGCCGCAATTCCTTCAGAGTCATACCTGCTGCGACACAGACATGACCATGGCCACAGATGCTCTGAGATATACTTGCTTGGGCATGGGTTTGTTCGCAGCCACAGGGGCTTTGAGGTGTCCTGCTCCCATGTGGACTCATCCACAGGTCACAGTCACTTTGACTTGAGTTCACACTGGAGTTCCAGCCTGTCCAGTACAGCAGCACAGAAACAGCAGCGATGCCCTGGCCATCTGCCAGCCCAGGCGCATCGCCATCACTCTTATCAAAATGTTCCTGGGCATAGCACAGTGAGATGATAAGCAGTACAGCAAGCAGCAAAAGCAAGAAGCAACCACTAATGAACACTACACTCCAATATACAGTGAGGCAAGCAAGCCCCATGGTAAGCGCAGAAACCTGTCCTTTAATAGCTAAACAGCAATAACAGTTATTATCTGTTGTTATCTCGAACCCTTCGAGCCCCGAGACCCACACTGGGCGTCAAAAAGGACTGTCGTAGTTTAACCCCAGGCAGCAACCAAGCACCACCAGCCATTCGCTCACTCCTCCTCACCCGGAGGGATGGGGAGAATCAGGAAGGAATGTAAACCTCAAGGGTTGAGATAAGAACAATTTAATAGGTAAAGCAAAACTGTGCACACAAACAAGGCAAAGCAAGGAATTCATTCACCGCTTCCCATGGGCAGGCAGGTGTTCAGCCATTGCCAGGACAGCCGGGCTCCATCACGCATAACAGTTACTTGGGAAGACAAATGCCATAGTGCCAAATGTCCCCCCCTTCCTTCTTCTTCCCCCAGTTTACATACTCAGCATGACGTCATATGATATGGAATATCCCTTTGGCTAGTTCGGGTCACCTGTCCTGGCCGTGTCCCCTCCCAGTTTCCAGTACCCCTACAGCCATCTCGCTGGCAGGGCCCAAGAAACCAAAAAGTCTTTGACTTGGTATAAACATTACCCGGCAACAATGAAAAACATCAGCATGTTATCAACACTGTTCTCACACCAAATCCAAAACACAGCCCTGCACCAGCTACTGAGAAGAAAACCACCTCTATCCCAGCTGAAACCAGGACACTTGGGGAAGTGGTCAGATTTTCAGGTGTGCTGAGTCGCTGCCAAGGGAAAAAATGGCTTTAAGATGTGCCATGGAGACGAGCATCTTGATCTGCCTCAAACAACAAGTCTGCCTCTAGTTTAAGCCAGAGTTTTGTGGCTGTTTTTACCGCACAGTAGCAGGGAAAGCAGCTTTCTCACCCTCCACCTGCTTTCGGCTCCTGATTGCTGTCTCCTCACTGTCCCTCTCCCCATGGCAGGAGAACTAACCTAGGTTAGAAAATAGCTGTTTGGGGAGAGGGAGCAACAAAAAAGGAAGAACAATTAATTTGGGCAGGGAGAAGACAGGACAACTGCTTGTGGCAGCAATCTGGTTTATGATGGTCCTTGAAAGTACAGCGTGGCTTAGCAAGCATGAAGACTATCAAGGTTTTCAGGCATCCCTTCATTTCAGACCTTCCTCCCTAGGCAGCACTGTTCCCATATTCCAACCATGTCCAAATAATCTGTGTTACACCACCTCTTGTTATGGGGCCCAGCACGTCTCTCTCATAAGGCAAGGGGCAAGCTGCAGTGTCTGCTCTAAACAGAGGACAGATGGGTGTCAAAATGGTTACTGAGTCTCCTGCCCTCACCAGCCTTCCTACCACCCAAATGTCTAGTGTAAGCCAGGCTTATATCAGGATGCATGTCACTTAGCCAGGCAAGGAACTATCACCAAGCTCTGCTACCATCGTGCCTGTAACCACATCCTCAGTGTCTGTGTGAGTCCTAAAGCATTTCCTGACATCAGACCTTCCCTGGTGCTGCCAGAGGCAAGAGGGGATTAAGATGTAACCCAGATGTCCCAAGTTCATCCTTGAATACAGCTACCCCCAAAGCTGTGCCTTGGGGAGACATTGCTCTCAGCCTCTCTCAGGCTCCCTGGGCACTTGTTTGCCTTGTCTTGATTCAGGGACACAGATGTCCCTGCACAAGGGACTTCGTATCTAGGATAATTTCTGAAATGAGGTTCCGGGTGGTGTTGGTGGTTGGGTTTTTCCTTCTTTTAGTAACCAAATGTTAGAAATAAACTTTTTCAAATTAGCATGTTACAAATTAACTAGTATTTCTTTTTACTTTATTTTCTTTCTTTTTATTTTTAATCCCACCTTTTAACAGTTTAAATTTGGAGGCTGTGCCGGCTCCTCTACTGACAACTGCATATTACTCTGGAAATACACAGTGTCCCCTTGGCTTAATCCCATGCTCTTTAGGTTTGAACAGGGATCAAGAGACGGAGTCTGGTGAGGCACAAATCTTTGTGTCCTGCTTGTATTACAGGGGCAGCAATAGCAGCATTTAAATCACACTGAAACTTTGTTTTAGAAAATGACATAATGGGAGTGGTGAGTCTTTCATGTCCCAGCTACTTCCTTCACAGCCGTAGCTCATGTTGTGTGATCATGCTGTCAGGGCAAGCAGGATAACGTCGGTTGCTGAAGCTAGGCTGAAGCCTACCAGGAAGGAATTAAAAGTAGGAGAATATGATTAATGCCAATCCACGCAGTGCTATAGAAAACAGATGTAGATGTGTTTCATGGGAAGTATATCACATCTACGTTTATATGTTATGTTATGTCTACATGGTTACCATTATCAAACAATCCTGTTTTATAATTGGGATTTATAATCACAAGTAATGGGGAAAAGGGACTTCTTGGCTGTCACTGTCCACAGGCACAGATGATCACCAGCAGCAGGAGAATAATGTTAATGAACTAACCTGACCTCATTTTTTAATGAGGCAATGGGTTTGTTTGTCAGTGGTCAGACAGAACATATTTTGGGGGAAGTTTGACATAGGCTATGGTTAAAAAAACTGGTTACTGTAGAGCAAACAAGGGGTTAATTGATGGTATGTTAGCCACTCTCCAACAACTACCCAGTACTTGCTTTTTTTCCTGAGGGGATGGCTACATGTGCATTTTCCCAGCCTCTTCTCTCCCATTGCCCTTAAATGTGTCAATCTTCTCACCCCCCGCCCCACCCCCCCACCCCCCCCGAATATATACCACCCATGCACATACACACTTCAGCCTCCACCGCTTGGACCAGCAGAGTTTGCCGTGCTTAACTGGTGCCTTCAGCAAGTTGATCTGTGCTGAAGACAGCCGTAAAGCATGAAAGCCATTTCCTATGTACGTGTATGAACTGGCTGTCCAAGGTGAGGGGAACAGGGATGCTCTCGGCTGGAAATGAGCAGCCAGTGGTAGCTGGCAGCAGGACTACCCTAAACAGTGCCCTCAGCAGCATTGCTGTCAGGAAAGTATGAACCGAGTCCCTCCCTCGGATCGGCTGAGGTGGCTGAGCCCATCCATACCGAAGGGCTTTTATCTCATCTCGCATCTTCTCCAAGGCAAGGATTTACACATGGTCTTTTATTGCAGATCAGCTACTGCACAGAGCTTATCAAAACGAAAAGCAAAAAGTAACCTGTGTGCAATGCACCACTGTCTTCACAGTAAGAAAACTAGAGATAATAAGGATCTTTTTCACGTAACAGTGAAAAGCTGAAAGTGAAGGTAGACATATTCAAGCTAGCCAGGAGGCACATTTGATAGCGAGCTTTCTTTAACAGTTGTGTGAACGGTGAAGGGGCGTGGTGGATTCCTATGTTTTGAAATCCTCTGGATGCTTTTTTGGAAGCTACAGTTTAGTTCAGTGCATTTTATTGGACCCAGTACAAGAATAACTGAATGGGTTTTCGTAATGAGAATGTCAGACTAAGTGATCTAGCAGTTTCTTCCATCCCTAGACTCCATGAAACTACTAAGAACTGGACTGACATGTCAGGTGTGTTCCACACCTATTTCCACATGTAGCAGATTCCAGTGGAAGCAGGAGAGTTACAGAAACTGATATGGGTGTAAGTGAGAGCGGAATCATGCCCTAAATTACCGTTTCATGGCATCTGAGAATCCACTTGCAAATTTTAATATAAATGTCGTGGGCAGTTTGAGGCTCATGAAGACTGAGTGCAGACAGACCTAAAGCTCTGTGGTTGTTTTCACTATATACAGAACCATTTTAGAGGCTGCCAGTGTTCTGGGCATTTAAATCCAAGGTTATTTATAAGTGAAGCTTTACAGGATCTGGAGAAAACCGCTGGTCTTTAAAATGAAATCACTCTTGCAAAATTGAAACTTTCCAACAATTTCTCTTTCATATAGCAGAGAAAGCCATAACTCGAAGCAACAGTTAGAAGTTAATAGCACACAGGTTCAGACTAGAAACAAGTCATGCACATTTGGATGTGTCCAGAACTCTTGGCCAGAATGGACTGTGACTGTCAGCAAAAATGCTCTTTAGGACGGTTTGAAGTAATGAGTTTTAATGTGTAACCAGCATGGAGCAGAAGTAAAAGCGGGTCAGTTAGAGGTTTCTTTTGTGAAGTCTAATTTAAGAGAAATGACTTAATCGCATGCCTATAGTTTAATGTGACAGTAGTGAGGGCCCAGTTTAGAATGACTCGATGTTATTTTTAAACAGCATCATTATATTCTGTGTAGGATCCATAGGTAACACCACACAAAACAAAGAGCACGCGCAAGTGAAAGACAGATCTACAAATAATGACTGTGCTAGTAAACTAAACTGACCAGAGCCAGGCAGTTCAAGGTTGGCACATGTTCAGCCACGCTATTTTACTGTTGCCAAGCTCCTGACAGGGCTGATCCTGATCAGTCTGGAGAGCCTGACCATCCTTGAAGAGGACCAGTTCCCCACCTGGGAGGATGCTGGGGCTCTCACCTCCAATGGGCTGCTCACAGGATGGGCACATACTCCCGTACGTTCCCAGATGCCTTCAGATGGAGGAACTGGACAGAACAATGGTTTTTACACCCACCAGCATAGTGGTTTTTAGAAGCCTCCACAACCGGTTGGAAGTAGTTGCCTTCATTAATTGTCCTGCTGCCTAGGCAGGGCGCTGAAGTGGTGCAGCTGGTCACAGCCTGCTTGCAGCATTGCCCTGGGCTCTGCCAGCCTGCTGTCTGTGGTTGTCCCCCCTATAGTGCTGCTAGCTGAGGCAGTGCAGTCACCCTCAGCTGCCATGTGGAAACAAAAAAACAGGGATCTGAACCCTCTAACATGCTTATTTATAATTTTTAAAAAAGTATTGAAATGAAATTTCAGTTTTCATTGAATTTCCATTTTCACTGAAATGAAATTTTCATTAACTGAAATAAAAAAATGAGTGAGACTTTCCTAGAGTGCATGAGATTTAGGTGGGGGCTCAGGACACCCCTTTTATTAATTTTCAGGGTGTTCTTCTGTCTGTTGCTGGTACCTACCAACCAGTTTCCCCAGCTGACCAAAATAATTGCACGGTCTCTTGTCCACTCCCAAGAGCATGATTCATGTGGCAGATCAGGGGTAGGAAGGTGAATACTATTGCATTGACAGCTCCTCCCTACCATCACCAGCTCAGTGAGCGATGGGTCACATCCTGCAGACAGCTGAGTACAGCTTCCCCAGGAGACCCCAAGGGATGCAGCTGCACTCATACAACTTGGAGGTCCATTTTCTGCTCGTGGTGTATGAAAATTTGCCAGAAATCGAAGGGCACACATATGTCTTATTTTTTTCTCTGCAAGTCCCACATCAGAGCAGTAGCTCCGAGTTAGTGACACATTTCCCATCAAAGGCAGCTAAAAACCAGGAGTGAACACTTGCAGGGTGCTGTGCACCTCCCAGCTGGCTGCTGAGCAGCACGGCTGTGTGATGTGTCTGTGACATGCAGACCTTACCAAGGAAGGGTGCATCTCAAGATGGGACCCAACACACTGGTCCATGGCAACATCTTGTGTGATAACACTAACATGGAATTGCTTCCCCAGGAGCCTGGGTTCACCCGTATTTTTTCTTGCCTGGGATGTACTGTTAGGCTGTGGGAAGGGTGCAAGTCCTACTTTGTGGAGCTCTCTGGCCTTCATGGATTTTCTCGGCATGTGGGCTGCGTAGGGCGCTGGGTTGCAGAGTACGACAGCTGAGCTGTTTGGGTTACTGGATGGTCAGGGGGTCACTTAGTTGCTGAAGATTTTTGCCCCATGTTACGCAATGCATCTGGAGTGTGTGAAAATGTCTAGTAGTGTTGCATTGAGGAGCAGGAAATGAACCTGAAGAGAGCAGGCCTGCTTACAAATAATGAATATCAGAGAGTACTAATGATCCCCAGCAGCTTGCACACAAAGAAGGCAAGACCTCATCACAGGCAAACACAAGCCAAATAATTTTCTCGCTTTCCTCCATGATTTGAACCGGGCAACTGTACCACAAGCCTTTTGCAAACATGCGTTTGAACGTACGTGCTGATAACAAAGCAAACCTGTGAGTAATGACAGGCTGCAGAGCCTGCTGATTCAACTGGCTCTCCTAATCTTTTACTGATTTTTTTTTTTTTTTCCCAGTTCTGGTTATGAGGGCAGATTTCAAAAACACTGCTTTTTCATGCCTGTTGTCAGACTGAAGCCTTGACGAAGAGGGGGTCTTTTTCCTGACCACAGCCACAGGAGTAGGTGACGCCTCAGAGCTCCCAGCGAACCGACAGAGCTTTGGCAGCGTCACCATGTCCCAGCGCAGAGCTCAGCTTCTCCTGCTGCTGCCCACTGCGGTCTGAAGTGATAGGGACTGTCTGGCCTATGATGGGGGAAAGTCTTTCCATTGCCAGGCATGGAAAGAAGAAATCCTGCAAGTAGACACCGATGTGGGAACAATGCCACGAAAAGCATGAACTTCCACATGCATCTGGCAGGGAGAGCTGTGAGCCTGGCCACCCGCTGTCCCTGCTGCAGGCTGCAGGCAGCCACTGTGTCTCTGACCCTCACCCCCTGAGCTGGTAACAGCGTGTCAGGGCAGGGGGGGAGTATGTGCAAAGCCTGGATGGTTTTTCCAAGGTCCTTCCATAGCCAGTGGAGGACAGCAGCTTCCTACAGAGGGTGGTTCAGAACTGTCGTGTTATGTTGTGAACTGACTTTTAAGGGAGCATCACGCCTAAAGAGACATCCCCCCCCCCCCCCCATCCCATCTTCCAGTGTTTTAGTGAGTAGCTTTTCCCCGTGGTGGCTGGAGGATACAACAGTGATCTGGCTATTAAAATATCTCCAGTGCTCCTGGCACGTGCGTGTTTCTGGAGGTTAAATATACCTTGCCCTATGGATTTTATTAACCTTTTGGAGTAACCCTCGGCATCTCACACATTGGTCTGTGCAGGCAGACACACAATTTAGCGTAATACTCTGATACTGTTCTTTAAACAGTGATTCTGCAAACACTCATGTTCTGTGACTAGTGGTAAGAAGTGCCACCCTCCATCTGCCATCCAGCTGGAGCTCAGGTTCCTGCTGGACATGACACTTAACAAGTCTCTGGTCTGCAAGTACTTACTGGAGACAGCTCTGTCCTCCCATGACATTTAATGTCACCTGTGGACATCTCAGCTTTCTGAGGTCAAGAAAGCGTTGTTTGGGGTGTTTTGTTTTTTGGGTTTTTGGTTTTTTTTCTTTTGAATATGCTCATCTGACAGCATGTCAGGTGCGTCTGCTATACCAAACCAGGCAGAACGAGTTGCAGGCTGCAGCCTGGTCATGAGAACAAAAGCCATAACAAGACCCTTCAGGACCAGTGGACAGACTCTAATTAATTTCATTTACTAGGATAGACACAGACTTCATAATATATTAGGCGTATGATTGCTGGGACTTAAATTGCAGCAGCTTAAGATTTTGCAACCCATCATTTGACCCAATAAAATGCACTCATTCAGGCCATGCTAATCTATATCTTTGTATAAATTCCTTCACTTTTCTTTTCTTTTTTTTTTTTTCCTTTCTGCATTGGGTTTGAGCTTAGCGCATGCTGTGACTCATCTCAGATCTGGTGGCTGGTTTATACGCAGCATAAGCTCAGTTTTATTCAACCCTACATGCATGCAGCATACATTTGGCAAATTCCAGGTTATAGCAGATACAAGGTCTTTTAATGTCTCTACATTAAGGGCCTCAGTCCCTCTGCTAGTCCTGCTAGATTCACCAAGCCTTAACAGGCTCACTTCTCTCACCTTTCCCTCTCCAATCCACAGTACTGATGGATCCATCCTGCATATTGCAAGGAATAATAAATACATTCATAACCTCAGAGCCAAGATCAATGGTACAGATATATGAAGAAGGACAGGTAAAATCTCTTTGCAAAATGTCTGCATTTTGTGGCATTGCTTGGTACTTCAGGTTGCTCCTTCCTGCTGATTCTCTTTCAGTAAAACATCTTGGCAGCAAAGTCCCACCAAAAAGATCTATGTCACTCTCTATCAGGCTATTGAATAGGCAGCTACATTAGAAAGTGAGAGCACAACAGGATTTCTTGATATGCTCACATAGGGGTATTCCCAAAGCATTTCCCCCCTCAATTTTTCTGCAGAATAGTATTAACGGATATTAATTATTATTAATGAGTAATTTACTTGATTAACACATTTTTGAAGGAAAAATGCAAGATGTTTAGCTACAGTGATGACATAGAAGGCACAAAGTTCATACCATTGGTTTGCAGATGGCTGAGTAAGCCTGAAATACTGGGGGACAGCATCTTGATTTGATTTCTGACGCGAGTACATTGGAGATTGAGGCAACTGCAGCAGCATAAATCTCTAACTGTTGTCTATGACTCCAAGTCCATTCACTCTGAGCAGACCCATTTTGTTGTCTGGCTTTTGGCCAAATCTGTCACGGGGAAGAATCATGTTGTAATGCAATAGCATCCTGACTCTGCAGGATACTGTTTGATCTTGCCTATATAGATGGGGCTAAGCCATGCTATGACGGCATTATGGCAATGTGCTGCAGCCCTTTGAAGATCGGGGGTTCTCTTAATCTGTGTAAGTTGTACTCCTTGGTGGAAGGAGACCCACCCCAAGTGAAGGCAGGGAAATCATGGGAAAAGTAGAACTAAATTAGGGGACAGTTTCTCATACATCTTTGTTCTCAAGAGAACAGGAAAAAGTTTGTCGATTCCCTTTGTGTCCTGATGCAAGCTCCCTTAGCTTTCCGCAGCTAACAGACATTTCTTTCCCCATTTCCCTTCCAGACACATCTGCAGGGTCTTTGATCCTGTAGCCTGCCTCCTCCCTGTGCTCTGAAACAACAGACAGTGGCTTTTCCCTGGATTCACCCTCTGATGTCCCCAGCTCCTGGAGGTACTGAGGCTTTCCCTCTCTTGAGACCTGGGACAGACGGAATTTCTCTCCATCCTTTAGTTACAATTCCTTGTAACAGTGGAAAAAACAGGGATGTTAGTTGTTTCTTTCATTGAAGAAATCACAGAATCATAGAATGGTTTGGGTTGGAAGGGACCTTCAGAGATCATCTAGTCCAACACCCCTGCGATGGGCCGGGATGTCTTCCACCAGACCAGGCTGCTCAAAGCCCCATCCAGCCTGGCCTTGAACACTTCCAAGGATGGGGCATCCACAGCTGCTCTGGGCAACATGTGCCAGTGCCTTGCCATTCTCATAGTGAAGAAATGTGGGCATGAATGTGAATGTAAAGAGGTGATTTGTGAAAGCAGGCGAGCACCAGTTATTGCAGAGACCTATAACATTTTTACTGCTTCCTCAGAAGTACAGAGCTACTCCTGAGGGACTTTCCATGCTTGAGCTCAGGTCCAGGCTGCAGCTAGGGATATCTCCATAGCATCTCTGTACCAACACTCACAGTCTGTAACAACGGGGTGCCACCTCACCCCTTCCTGAGGTTTGTTATTTCTAGAATGGAGCAATGGAAAAACAAAACCTCAAATCCTTCTTCTCAGAGCTGCCTTTATCTTGTATCCTGCCTCTGAGTTTGCTTAGCTGCTCTAGACCCCCTCTTAACAGAGGAAGTAAAGGGCCACGTGTTTCAATTAGCAGCATTTACTTTCCAAGAGGTGGATTTGTGCCTCTTTAGCCTATTTCAGACAAACATTGCAAACAGTGTAATCTTGAAGATTCAGGAGGCAGTATCACGTATTCCTTACAGGAGGTAACAAAGAAATCAGAATCCCCCACCTGCCCGTTCAAAGGGAGTCTGCAGGTGCACACAAGAGCTGAGGAATCTTGGAGTGATGATAACTTGAGCATAGGTGTCTGCAGCCTCAGAGGGGCTTTTCGACCTTTTGCCCCTGCTGGGGCTTTAGCTTTTTGCCCAGTCCAACGTTGCAGAGGGTTTGCAACGCGCTAGTGCTTTGGCAGCCCTGTACAACCACAGTGCTGGCTCTGCACTGAAAAGCAGGGTGGCCCTTCAGCTGGGAGCTGCTGGGAATGCCTGAGTTTGGAGTATGTGGTGTATAAGCAGCCTGGTATTGCCTACTAACATGTCATCCCTGTTAGGCAAAAGGTTCAATCCTTGTCACTATGTGGCCCATTTATAGCTGAACAAATTGGAAACCTGAATGCCAGTCTTGCTTTACGCGAGGAACTCAGTCTCATGTTGTTCAAACAACGGCATGCTGTGTAAAGCAACGAAAGACAAAGATGCTACATTAGTTTTATTTGTGATGGGGACCCTGATGAGAAAAAGTTGCAAAAAATGGTTAAAATTATAATTCTACAAACATAACTTGTGTCAAAGCAAGTGACGCTGTTTCCTGCATCAAGGCTTGCTTCCTGTCAAGCTTTGCTTCTCTAATGTCTGCTATGGGTTGTGCCCATGCTTAGCTCAGTGAGGGAATTGATTTGGGGCTTTTTATTGGACACTTATTTACCTGGTGCTTGGAATACCTTCATACTTTTGAAACTTCTCTGTCTCTCTGGTTAACTAGAAACTGGCATGGAAGTTAAAAAAACCTGACAAAATAATAATAATAAAAAAGTTAAAAACAGAGGAGGTAAAAAAAAATCTGCCAGATGTTAGAGACAAGGTAATAAACAATTTCGAAAAAATACCCTAACATCTGAAAGAAAAATGCCTGTTACAGTTAATCCCCTTTGCATATCCCAATATCTGAGCCACTTTTTTCTTGTGTAATGGAATATCTACATTTTTAAATGCCAATGAAGTTTAACAGATCTTAGTCATAGGGAGTTGCAGGGGATTAATAATGATTCTAGCATAACGAAAATTTCCTCTTACAAGTCCTTTCAATTTTTTTTCCATCATTAATCTTGGATGATATGTCCATGTCTCCTTTTTTATCTTCTTCTCTCTTCCAGGATCCAGTCTTCTCTAAAGCAGTTCAGCTCCAGCCACCCACAGCAGGGAGGGCAGGGCTGCAATCCTTATCTTGTGTCTGCTACTGGGAACCTCCATACCCTCTGGTGTCTTTTGTTTCATCATCTTCTGGATAGCTGATCAAACCCCTCAGCAGCCGGACAATGTTTCGGTAAATGCAAATCAGCAACAACCCCCCCCCCCTCCCCAGATGCTGCGTGAAGCTGGGTAGAGCCAGGTTGTGGTGATGTGTTATGCTGGCTCATCTCTGGTTCTTTCTCAGGAACAGAGAGGAATCTTTTACTGAAGCAAAATATAAGTTTCTTTACCTTTTTTTTTTTTTTTTTTTACCTTCTGTTTTCTTCCTACAGAAACCAGCAGCCCTACTGAATATTCCCCACTTCCCTCTCATCCTCCTGCTGAGGAGATCATCACCCAGGCAGCACCCTGTGTGGTGAGGTGCTAGGCTTGCCTTACTGTACACACCACAAAAGGGGCTTACGGGCTGCCTCTACAAGGTAAAAATAGCCCTGAGAACAAGCTTAAGTGTCAACTCTCTTTCTGCCCGTGTTCCTTGCTGGTACAAATACCTGTGGGGCTGCTTCTGACTTGGCCCACGTGGTTCTCCAGGTAAGTCCTGGAGGTTTGGTGGAGCACTCGCCCACAGCATGGATGGGCTCCAGCACTTTGTGACTGGCCAAAAGCTTTAATGTCCCTGTGCTGAGTCTTCATACGACCTCTACTCAGCAGGCAGAGCTGCCTGAGAGCTTTGCTAGGAAGGCCCATTGCTGTTTAGTACAGGAGCAGATGGGATGTGGAAACCTGAGGTCAGACCAAGGTCCTGAGAGTGTCCTTGACACTCTAGGCTGTTTCTACTTGGTAATTCAGACATCAGGCATTCAATGATCCTTTGCTCCTGCTTTCAGGTGTCCTTGGGTGCCCTTGATTTGGGTGGACTCTATGAAGTACATTCTAACCGCCTGCTCTGCTCCCTTTCACCTCCACCCTAGACAGATGCTGGAGGAAAGCAAATGAAGCCATACCCACCCAGTGGGGTGTTCTGTAGACGCCTGGTATGGACCGGGAAGGTTAGTCAGAAACCACTGGAAACGGAGCAACCTGGGAGGAATCTGCTTCATCACGCAGCTGCTATTGCCTAACGTGAGTTTTGCACAACAGAGTAATTGGTTCCAACTGACTCATGGTACAGTTCTGGCAAGGGAAAGTTCACGTCAGGCAGGGCGTGCAGTTCCTGCGTTGGGGAACACCACATTTCAGAGTTTCTCAGCTGGCAAATGAACCGGGAAGAGAGTGGCAAGAGGCGATCTGCCAGCGAGTGTTACAGAAAGAGGTCTGAGCTGCTCAGAGTATGGGAATACAAGCAGATCCCTCTCCTCGAAATGCATGTGGAGAGCCTATGCTTCTGTCCAGAGAGGGCACTCTCATTGCAGATATTTTAAGAGGTCTGGAGAGACAAGGATAGCACGGCTGATTGTAAGCTATTAACACCATTCACAAAGAGGATTTCTTACCTCTGCTCTGAGCTGTGAATATTATATGAGCTCAAGTCAATTGTATTTGGAAAGATACGAAATCTGGTGAAAAAAGACTCACACTTCTCTCTTTGTTTGGTGTTACTGCCAATAACATTAGCAACGCATAATGCCAAATCCATTAAAAGGAGGATGAGTGACAACATAAATAGAATGGCAACATGAATTTGGTCTTTATTCACACAAGGGAACATTAAGATTTAGTCATTCTTGGTCTGGATCTGTTGTAACTCTGCTTAAGCTGAATTAGCCAGAGCAAAACCAGGTTTGAAGCAGCTTTGCTCAGTATATACCATTGTTCCCATACAGCTATAATGTAACACCTCTGAGTGAGATGAGTTTTGAGCTATAGGATTGTTTTGCGCAAGAGCTGCACTTTCTGACACTACACTTTCCAGAGTTTTGTAATATCAGTGGGATAGCTCTTTCTTTGTTTGCTTTTTTTTTTTTTAAAAAAAAAACACCCTGATTTATAGATGAAGAAGGCAGTGCCCTTTTCTTTTATTTTCTGTCCTTTTTGCTACAGCTCACTGGCTACTGCCCTTTTTTCCCAGCCTTGTAGTATTTCCTCCCTTCTCTCCCTTCCCCCAGTCTGCCACAGTGTCAATGAGAAACAAAACTGCTGAAACTTGAGCTTTCTGGCTAGAGAAGATGAAGAATGAGAGGAGGAGGTGGTAATTAAACCCTCCCCCATATTATTCATGCAAAGGAATTGTCTTTGAACACCACTTCATCCTGGAAGCCGCTCTGAGTTCAAAGAGAAAGCTGAGTTGTTGTCATTCTGGAGCTTTAATCTAATCACAGAGCCCCCCTTTGATTTAAAAATCTTCTTAGGAAGTGGCAAATATCTTTCCCCATCCACCCTTTTATATTTTATTTTTTATTTTTTGGTCCTGAGAATGTGGTGCTTTTTGTTTTGGTGTTTTTCTTGTAATGTAGGGTTTTATCCCGGTTAGGCTGGTTCCTGTCACTGGCTATCATTTAAGAGATCGAAGCTTTTGGTAGTACCAAGAACAGAAAAGTATTGCTCTCCGTATCTACATGCACGTCTTTAGCCTCCAGCTTTCAAGTTATTTCCAGATTCATGTTTTAAGAAGCAGTTTTGATATAAGTGATGCTTCCTGGGACAGGCATCTACCATCTACCTGGATAGATGTACCATTTTTAATCATTTGGCAGGTAAAGAGCACTGAATGTGTTTCTTCATCCTTTTCTTGCTCTGTTTCTTACGACGAAGCCCAGAAAAGCACCTCTAAATGTCAGTCCAGTTCCACACAGACCATAAATGCTACCTTTCACATATGGATATATGACCACGCACATGCATTTAACCTGTTTTGTCGTCTTCCCTTTGGTTGGAAGCAGACAAAAATCTTCCATCATGGTTTCTGAGATTTTCAAGTGAAAGCTCTAATGTTACTCAAGAGCATGGGTGAGACAGGGCTGATTCCCACTTCCTCCAGCTGCCCTCTAGCCAACATCCTCCCTTGCTATTAGCATTTCTTAGCCCTGTTCAGAGCACGCTTACTTGTACAAGGTGCTCCTGCAGATTCCTGCAAAGTTTGGAGCATGCAGATGAATAAAGGAAAAATTAAGATACGGTCACTGCAGGCTGGGGTGTTTCTGAGCAGATGCAAGTGAGTTGCGTGGTGAATTTTAGCTCCTTGGCAATGTTAAGGTGCTGGAGAATTGCCTGTTCAAATCTAAGCATAAACGTCTGGGCTGAGGTGTTTGACTCTGTATGTCCCACCCGAGGCAAGATTTCAGGACATCTGAATCTTGTCTTTGGATTCGAATATAAAACAAGGCAGCAAAATACGATCTTCTGTTCTGGACCTACGTGAAGATAAAAACCTTCTAGACTAAAATCAATAATAGCAATAGTAATGGCATTCATCAGATTTCTCCAGCAGTGCAAAGCTTTCAACACATAGCTTCATTTCAAAAGCACCAAACACTAGTAGCTCCCCTCTGGCCCCAATGGCTCTGCTTAGTATACACACTCAAAAAAATCCTTACCACTTCTTTAGATACCTAAATATACACCTGGCACACCTAGTCTTAACATCTTGTCTTAGATTTTTGGTTCTAACATTTATAGATATAGGTTTACAGCAAAGAGAGAACTATTTTAACTTGTATCCAGGTGAAGATTATTAGTGCTACATCTATATAATTTCAAAAGTTGCTAGGTTGTTTTTGCATATACTTCTCATGCTTGTGTTCACTTCTCCTAATTTTGTGTATCTAAATGTTAGATGTTGAGTCTAAGGTGGTCACTTAAGCTCTTTCTCATTTTTCAGCAGAGCAATGTAGACACTGCTGATGACTGTTCATCCCTTCCTAAGGTTGTTTGGGTGGGTGTTTCAGGACAAACCTTGAGTGATCATTTAAAGAAAATGCCTAACTCTTAGGCAGCTAAGCTAAGTGAGCAAAAGCCTGTCCTTCAGACTCTAAACCTTAGCTTTCACAGTTGTCCAGATCTGCTTCATTAAGAGTGACCAGTCTAGCTAAACCACTGCATAACTATTATATAAAGTCTCTGATATTCAGGAATGATGATGGGGGATAGCTGAGAAGTGCAGATTGAGAGTCCAAAGTCTGACTTGTTTCCTGCTTCCCATGTGAAAACGGCAAGGCTGAATGCTGGCTGCTTTTGAGTTAGAGCAACAGGCAGGGGCAAGAAGACAAGCTGAAAGATGCCTCCCTCTATCAAGACTATGTATTCAAGTGCACAAGGAGTCGATGTGACGGAGAAGTCATTTTGCAGCAGTCTGGTTGGGGGGTAATATCTATATTTTATAGATAAGCCCCTTCCTATAGCTGAATAGTTTTTTTCCTCCTGCAAACAGTTAGATCTCCATTTTTTGTGTGCAATACAGGATAACTTGCAAAATGGGATGAAACTCATGAACAGACAACTTGAAGGAAAGTAGTTGCCTTTTGATAAACAGATGCAGGTTCAATGCAGATGTTATCAATAAAAAATAAAATGCCTGACAACAGGGAAATAAATAACTGAATGATACATTCACAATTTTCTGTAAGACAAAGCTAGGCTTGTTAGAATCACAGCTTCTATTTCTAGTAAAATCTTAGATATTGTAACTCTGTAGAAGCTGGTTATCCTTCTTTTAGGTGACGTTTATCTGCACAAAACACACATGGAAAGATACCAAAATGTAGTCTTGAATCTCTCTGTGATTTTATGTTGGTCAGCTTACAGACAAATTCAGGATGTCCTGACCTAATCTGAATGACATCAGGCTATATAAAATCACATGAATATCCACAGTAGAAAAAGCAGCATTCTGTTCAGAATAAATCCCCCAAACCGTAACCAAACCAACATTCTATAACCAATATCCCAGATGTCTGGTTTCTGTTCACAAAAGCCAAATGAATGAATAGGCAAACGTTATTGAGGTGGCTTCCTGAGCCACGCTTCTGGCACAAAGCCACCAAGGCTGAATTTCTGTTTGGATTTGGCTGATTCAGTGACTCCAAATCAAAATTGTGGGTCTGGTTCCTTAAAATGACCAACAGAACAATGATCAGCTGTGGCATCAACATTAGGCAATTTTGTAATATTTAATGTGTCTTACATCTGTGGCTAGAAGGCAGGGAAAACTTTTTTTATTTTACAAGCATTGCTTTTCTGTTTTAAGGTAAAAAGCAATGTAAAGCCTTATACCAAAAAAACCAAAAGCAACCCAAACTCCTTATCTTTTCAATTATTTTTTTTTCAAGAATAAATACTTACAAAATGACAACATCTTCTGTTATTTTTGCTGACATAGATCGGATACGTTTCCTTTGTACTTCTTCATTTGTGACTGACACCACTATAAAGAAGACAAAGCCATTATTATTCCTACTGTAAGTGGAGAAGATCATATCCCCTGATTAAAATAAGTTTCACGTTATACCACAGAGATTCATTATGTAGCTTGGGGCAAGAAGCTCTAAATTTAAGTGGTGGGTTATAGGGCCTTTCATGGAGCTATTAATCAATATTTGTCATCTACAAAATGAGTTCACCATCTTTGAAGTCTTTAGACACTTGCAGATTTTTGTGGTCAAAAACATCGTTATGGTGTTGGTCATGTTGTTAGTCAATGAAGTGTTGGGAAGCCAATGTTATGTCACATCCCCATCTGCTTTCCTTACTGGCATCCATGATGATCTTTCCTTTCATGGTCTGAGGTCAGCCTTGGTGACTGGCACCTCTGATGCCCACCCTTGCCCCTACGCTGCCTGAACCCTACTGTCACTTTCCTTCTGAGGCTTTTAATTTCCATTTGCAGTTTTTTGCTTACTGAAATTTAGTAAGATATGTGTCCTTAAATGAACTTTGCCTGTGCTCGTAACAGAGAGCTGTAGGGGTTTTAAGGTGCACCCTGGTTTACGAGAACTGTTGTATTTTGCGTTTCTGTTCGTGACAGAAAACTCACTCCAAATTCCAGCATTTAGTGGCAGCACATGGAGACTCACTTTGATGCTTTGGCCAGTCTGAGTGTCCAAATTAGCTCAGTGACAAGACTTCCTTACTTATCTCCAAGGATTCATGGACTCCTAGGCAAGATGTGCAAATTTTAGCCATTTCGGTTTAGCAGTTTTGGTTCTCATGCAGTCAGAGCCCAAGGGTATTACTCTGAATGCTTAACTGGAAATGAGAGCCAGATAAACACAGAGCAGAAGGCCAATGAAATCCTATCATAAATCTATCAAGCAAACACAAAGCCTTCCCTGACCATCAGCCTGGTTCCAAAAATGTGCTTAATGGAAGATTCATGTGCCAAAGAACTCCTGTTACTGGATTGCAGGGAGCTGAGATATTACTGAATCCTGCATCTTCCTCTGCATTTCCAGCTCTGTGACTGGACCTCATATCCTTCCCTGCACTGTCCCAGTAGCTGCAGAAACCAATGAAAATTTTATTGAACATGTGAGATTCACTTGATTCAGTTATTCCAAGTATGCAGCTGCACTTCTTTCCAAAACACCCTCCAGACAAGAAAACCTTAACTTGGCCATAGCTAAAAAAATGTTCTTACATACATTTCCAAGGTTGGAAGTTCCATGATACAATTGACAGTGTGATAACTGCAAGGGTTGGTAAGTGCATTTCATATGACGTTCTGGTGAAGGAGATGCTCAGGATCGATGCTGATGACAACGCTGCTTGCTGGCTGCCGCTGCTCAGAGGAAACCCACTGAGGCTCGGTCTTAAAAGTCACAGATACACACTGGAAAATCCTTGATATTTATTTTTGGATACCGGGTTAAACCCTGGCTTTGTAGAGGTGAGGAGAGTTTCCATTGATTAGATTAGGGCCCAGACTTCTTTTTCCAGTTTGATTTCTAGCTGAGCCTGGTCTCAAGCTGCTTCCTGAAGGAGAGGCAAGGAGGGGTTTGCATTTTGTGTTCACTGAGGGCAGGGTCTGAGGCTGGGAATCAGCCTCAGCTACCGCTGTTGCACTAACCGAGTGATGAGCAGGGGTTTGATAACGAGACACTCTGAATGCAGACAGTATGGATTTCAGTTCTGGATAGCTGAAGATTACTAACCTCTGCAGCTGCTGATGAGAAATGTGTCTGCTAATAACAAACAAATTTGCCTGAGAGCTCAGCTTCCCTACCAGAAGAAAAACATTTAATCAAATGGATCGTTCCTCATCTTCTTTTATTGCATGTATTTTTAACTTCTTGCCTCATTTCTAGGTGCGAAATAAGAATACCCAGCTCATCTCACCTTTATTGTCTGTAGATTTTCATCCTCAGAAAAAAACAATTCTCCAAGGAAGGTCAGGCTTAGTAGCACTTTTTTTCAGATGGGGAAACTGAGTCATAGGGAGAGGTGACTTAGGTCATCAAGAGGAAAATGGAAAAAACAGTTGCATAAACTGGTCTCTAGAGTCCCTGCCCAGTTGCTAGGTCCCTTAAATGTCAGTCCCACAGGATTTAAGCTAAAGTTAATGGTGATAAACAGAAAACTCCCCATATACTTAGATGGGCTTTGAAATCAACAGACATACCCACATACATGTATACAACCAAGTGATTTTATCACCATAGTATTTGACCCCATCTAAAAAGTGTTAGATTGACACAGCAATTGCCCTTCCAGTGGTCAGTCAACAATAACACTATCACCAGTACTGCGGGATGACTGAGGGGCTGATTAAACACAACTAGAGGGGAGTTTGCCCAGTGAAAGATGCCAGGGTCCCATTGCAATGAATTTGGGTCCAAACAGATTTCCCAGACCTAGAAGTCTGCCTGCACCAGGGCATTGAATGGTTTCACACTGGCTGGATGCTGCTGCATGAGTGTACATGGGATGGGTGCAGCTCTTGATGTACATGAACCACACCAGGCCACCAGAGACCAGAGCTGATGGCAGAGACGTGTACCCTCTCTGGTACAGTAGCAATGTTTTCCAGGAGGTGCACCCCCAGAGTCACCTGCCAAGCCCAGCAGTGGATCTCCTCTTCTCCCCTGCACCTCTCATGTTTCTGCTCTACCAGGTTATGAGGGTGCCCTCCGCTTGGCCATGGGACATCTATAGCTTGTGACGAGGTCGGGGCTGGGCAGCATGCAGGCAGCTCTTCCTCCAAGGAGGATTCCCGTTAGAGGGCAATACGGCACAGCATCCTCCTCCCAGCTTTGACACCCTGACACACATGCATGCCTGCTTAGTGCGTCCCAGGTAGATCTGACCAGCTGGATGGGGTGCAGAAGGTCCCAGAGCAGCAGGGAGGCCACAGTTCTGTAAATGAAGTTGTACCACGTGGGAGTCTTAGCTGGCAGCCATGTGTCTGGCTTTTCTCTCCCTTTGAGAGAAATGTCACCTAAAGCATGTCTCCCTGAATTGCCCAGGTGTCTGAAGTATCACCAAACACACGTGTTTCTGCAGGTGTTGTGCTTTAGCTGGGCATACACTGGCAACGCTTTCAGCTGCTCCTGGGTCTGCTCACACCGCTTCCTCTGCCCGTGCTCACTCAACATTTTAGAGTATTTTCTAAAGAAAAAGGAGCAGTAGCACCTCGAGGGAGCCACACACCTTTTGTGAATATTTTTTTAAAGTTTCTCTTTTCCTAAATGTAAGAGTTCAAACCTTCCAAGTCATGTGAGTACTGCTGATCAACGTTTCCCTGCTCCACCTGTTAAAACTTGCACTAACTCATCCTGAGTCCCCCATTTAAAGACATGATAACATTCTGTATCCAATTTCCCCTATAATTAGGTTGTACAAACACTGTTAGTCTTGCTGAGATGGAGACTATCAGTAACAAAACACTCCATCTACTTCCAGCGCTTTAACAAGATCCCCCCTTTTATTTTATCAGTCCAATGTGAATCCCTCTGATCAGGTGTTAACAAGCCAGACTATTTTGCCTTGATAATCCTCAAGCACTATAAATATATATTCACTCCTCTGACATCAAAGTGCATGTACTGTTTCCCATTCACTGCCTCATTTTTATAAATCTTTATTGTTTTAAATCACCCATGTTATTTGTTCATACTAGCAGCATCAGTATCATATCTGGGAAGGAAAAAAACCCCAGTTGTTTTTAATGAAAGGAACAGTCCTTATTTATGTTGCTGGCATATCACAAGCAATTTATTTGATTTATGTTAGATTATCTGCACACATAAATTTTTATTAATTTTATCAGTGATCCACATCTATCTGTCAAGAACACCTAATTCTTGCATGATGGGTAAAGTACCTTCAGTGAACAACCACCATATAACAGAAGAGACCTGAATTCTGTTTTGTCCTTGGAAGAGATGGTTCAAATTTCTGCACCTGTTGCTCCACCTGGGACAACCAGAGTCTTTTTGAATATCTCAGTACCTCCTATTTCCCTTCAAAAGTGCTTCAGGTCTGGCAGATTCTCCCTTCTGGGGAAATCTCAAAACAGA
This sequence comes from Falco punctatus, assembly GCF_963210335.1. Lineage (NCBI taxonomy): Eukaryota > Metazoa > Chordata > Aves > Falconiformes > Falconidae > Falco > Falco punctatus. Next base: position 19,278,637 of record NC_137582.1, on the reverse strand, counting down.
AATGGGAACTGGACAGAAGACATCCAGTAACTGAAGAGACCAGAAGACAAAAAAATGTTTTGTGTATAAGAACACAAAATATTTGTGTTTTAAATTTGTGTAAGAACACAGTTAACTCCTGCCTTGTTACTCAGTTTCTTATATAGTGTTAAGGACATTAGTATCTCTTAGGGAGAAAAGACAAATAATGACACTGGCTGGAATTGTGATCTGAACTGCATGGATTTTCAGTCAGAAAGCTCTTAGGACTGTATATAACAAACTTGCTGACATTGCCCCTACCATTCTCTTTTCTGTATCTTTGTTAAAGTCTATAAATTATCTTAATGCTGATTTTTGCCACAGAATTCAGTAAATAAAGGCCATAACACTTGAAATCCAAAGCCATTGCTTAACTGTTTAAATTAATCCAAATATTTAATATTTAAATTATATCTTTAAATTAAATTCATTTAAATATTGGATGCTGCAGAGGGAAAAGTCTGCATCAATATTTTCACCTTTCTGGATTTATGTTACATGAAACTCTTCACTAACTTTCCCCAGGGGAGCTCAATATGTGAAGAATCTACCCATTAATAATCATAAACTCTTTTCACGCCCACCAGAGTCTTGCAATTTGCACCCGATCAGTGATAAAACAATTTTTTCTTAACATATGAAAAGGAAAATAACTTTTCACGGACAGCTTAAAAAAACATCCAAACATAGATCTAAAAAGTCAAAATCATATTAAAAGCGATGGTTCAATTTATACCAAAAACAGAATAGAAAATGAATGAGGGAAAGAAAAATGAATCATAAAAACTACTTCCAGTGAAAGAATAATACAACATACTTCTCTGATGACGAATGAACCTCCTGCCCTTTGTGGGAAGAACTTTGTCCCTGACTGCAGTATTACTGATTTCCTTACCCTTAAGCCATCCCAGACAGAGAGCGGTGCTGGTCTTGAGCATCCTCCGTAAAGATTAATTTATGGATCCTGGCAATCCTATTTTTCTCCTCTGTAATTTTTAGAAGCGTTTTTATGTTTCCCTAATGTTTCAGTTTTTAAATTTAACTAGGTAGTTTTCAGTGCCAGGCAAAATAAAGATAACGCAGAGACAGATCAGTTGATAAAGAATTACGGAACACAATCAATAAAGAATAATAGAACACATTAATTCCAATCAACATGATTTTGTGGAAAACAGATTTTCTGCTGTTTCACTTTTTTTGATGAGATCACATGTTGGCTAACAAAGATTACAGTTCAGATTTAGCATAGGTATTTTCCTGCAAAGTCATTGGGTTTAGTGCTATAGCAGTTAAAATGTCAATATAGCACACGTTACATGGATTAAGATCTGGCCAGCTGGCGGATTTCAAAATGTATTTGTCGATGGGGAATTGTTACCAAGTGGAAGTGTTTCTCATGGAAATTCCCCAGCGGGCTGTTCTGTGTCTAGCAATATTCAACATTTTAATCAACTCTTTATCTGAACATTTCATAATAAGCTTTGATTTTTCTTGATGTGTCTGACAGATCAGTTAGCATTTAGTGATGTACATGTTTTCTGCAAACTGTTAGCCTCTTGTCAGGCAGAGTTTTGCAGTAATTCATTGTGTTGTCTCTTGGGGCCTGGACATAAAGTTTAACTTTTCAAGATCTACTGTGAAGGCCTACATAGAATTCTGTTTAGTTTTCCTTTCCTATCAGAAATTAAAGGAGACGCTGTCATTACAAGTTCTGGTGCTCAACTCAAGCAATGGAAAATCCACTCTTCAATGAGTTGTGCTATGGAAAGGAAAAAAGTTTTTTGTCTTTCATTTTTGAATGGTTTAGTTGCATATTGGATGCTTCTATTTTTGAATCTGCAAAAGAAGTTTAACTCTGACTTAGAAGATTCTTTTAGCTGTAATTTGAATGAGAGATGAGTAATTCTGGTAATGTTTTGCACACATAAAATGTTCTTTATTTAAGGATGTTCAGCACTGAAAAATAGGAGGACAGCATAATAATATAATAACAATAACCAAAGCAAAGTCACCAAAAGCAATGCTAGCAACGACACTTATGGTATAAGTCTGCTGATTTGAAGGCTGAGGAGACACCCTGAGTACTGTGAGAGGGAGATAGTCTCAGCTGGTATCTGTTCAGAAGTTAAAGGGAAGTGTTTGGAAGAGGTTAATGGAATAGGAAGAAGTAAAAATATTATGTGAGCATTTTTTTTTCAGTATTTGGGACCATTTCTTTTATGAACAGCCATATTTTAAAGAGGAAGAAAGCACAGAATAATTTTTCACATGAGAGAAAGGAGATGCTGGGCAATTTTTAAGTTTCAGAGGGTGACAATGGTTGCATGAAGGGTGCCTTTTGGTTTTGGAGTGAGGAGTCTGGATTTTGCATGTCACCAATCCTAACAGAAGAACTGGATCACCACAGGGGTTGTTGTGAGACCCTCCCCCACAGACTGGAGCAGCAGCCAGCAAATTAACAGGCAAAGCAGCAAATAGGTAGTGGGAAAGATTACTTAGGAATAAACCTTATTGGAACAACTAGCTAAGAGCAATTATCAGGGCAGCTAACAGCAGCTCTGGTCAGCAGGAAAAGCCAGACACAGACCTTGCCAGTAGAAAGCACCCACCAACCATTTGCAAATGGGGCTGTGTCTGGCTATGACACTGTGAGCAGCAGCACTTACTGCTAGGAATGACCAGGGCAGTCACAGAGACCAGCCAACTGCCTCAGGAGACAGGTAGAGCTCAGGGATGACTCTGCTGTAGAATAACTTTCCTACTACCAAGATTTGCCTAAATCTGGATCAAAACCCATGAGTGGAATGCAACAAGAAAAGAATGTCTATGGCTAGCACCAAAGCACTGAACTTTCAGAGGTTTCCTTCAGCTCCTGTGGAGTGAACAGTACCTCAAGGGGGAATGGGATCATGTTTCCATCTCTTGCTTGAATTTTCCAGGCTGGAAAGATGTGACTGGAGCTGAAGCATGTGCTATGGAAGTGTAGCTACAAGTTAAATTTTATGTAAGTTGAAAAAGAAAATAAAAAGTGCTATTAGCCTCATGGTTTTTACTTTAAAAGCAAACTACCGGTGGAAAATTTGCTTTATTTACCATTATTAGGTTCAGATCTCTTTATTTGCATATGGTTTGCCTACAGCCAGTAGCTCCCAAACTCTGGCTTCTGTTTCTTTCTTTTAGGAACCTTTGACCATGCAAGAGTCAGATGACTCTGATGCCGTCTTAAATGGGCAATAAACCCAAACTAAAAAAAAAATAAAATGCTTTCACTCATAAGAGTGGCGAATACCCTTGTACCGAGTATATTACTTGTAATCAGATTTGAATATATATTCATTTATCTATCTATCTATATATATATCTCCAGGCATATCTCTACTTTATTAAGCTACCCTATTTAAAAGTTCCCCTCCCACCCCCTCAATTAGACATTTCATTATAACTTCTTGCCAGTTTTACTCAGTCTGCTACTCAGATCTACAGGGTGTGTTCTGGGACTTATTGAAAAATAAGGTATGGCATAACATGAAGGAAGGAGAGGTTCTGTCACTAGCAGTTCATAAGATTTGCAGGAGAATTTTTAAAGAACTAGAAATTCATGTCAGTAACAAAAACTTTTTGCACTTTTCATCTGAAGATCACAAACTGATTGTCAAATATTAAGCATTTCTGTTTCACAACAGCCTTCTGTCTTTGAGACATGCATCTGACAGACTTGAAGGATGAAACATGGAGAAGTGACGTGATGGGCTAGAAGGTGGTACCCTGCTGAGAGGTCAGATCCGTCCATTTCTGCTGAAGCCAAGAGGACTTTAAGGGTTTTTGCAGGAGAAGAGTTTCTACAGCTGTACACTCTGCTCACAGACCAGCAGTGTTTCCCTTTGTAATACTGTCTTATCTCTATACTTTCCTGAAGGGACTTCAAAGAAACTTCTGTGGTTAAGAAACCTCTGTGGTTTTGTCATATTTGTGTCTTGATGACCTGTGTGGCATTCTTTCTCCTGGCAATGTTTTGTCACTTATACTCAAGACTGGACTATTCTAGGAGCCAAACGAACAATACTACTGAGTAATGGCAAACATCTCCATTTTCTTTAGGTTGGTAAAATAATTGGCAAATTCAACGCTGAGCTGCAGACTGCAATTTGCTCTCTTTTAAAGTACTTGGAAAACTGCTGTGAAGCACAAGCTGTCAAGATTATGTGGCGTAAGCAATTATCTCCTATCTTGACTGGACTGATGTGAGTGGAGCACACTTGTTTCCATTGCAGTCATGTCATTTCTAAATGAAGTCACAAACCAGTAGGCAAAAGTACAGAAAAGGTGTCATTAATGTTTCAATGTGGCTGCTACTGGATGTCACAGCATCTGCCACGCTGACCTCTGCTCTCTGATAAAGCAGGGAAAGAGAGTTCATTGATCATTTAATGCAGTACCAGTATCTTAGGGCTTAAAGGCTTCACACACTGCACTGTGAAGCAAGTGGATTGATTTCAAAGCTTCAGAAAAGCCTGAAACGAGTAAAAGTATGTCATGAAATAAAGAGACAATTGCAAAAAACTCCCAATTTAGGCATGAACAAAGGACAAAATCAAATAACGGTAGGCAGAGAGATGCTCTTCGGCATCTGTTTCTGATAGCGCATGTGCAAAGAGGAGAGAAGGGCACACAAAGCATCACCTCCTGCATCCCTGCCATCTGAGAAAGGATCACAGTAAAAAAAAAACAACAAACAAAACAGCAGCATGGTACAAGAAGAGCACACTTTTTTCTCACTGTTTTTCTTCTGGTGGGGAGTCATGTATATGTTGAAATATTTCCCTCCTCTAGCCACAGCAGCATACCCCAAACAGAATTTTATTTTGATTCAGTGAAACAAGATGATCTATAGTAGCACAAAATGCCTCACGTAGGAATAGCAGCTTAAAAAGTAGATTTAACCATGGTGGTGAGGAACTCTGGGCTTACAGAATCGCATAGTTTAAAAATGGAAGCCCAGACTAGGCCTTGGGGTACATGATACTGGTATGAAAGTACAAAGCTTCTTTATTAATATCATAAACAAAAAAATTACCCCTAGAAGAAATAAATCTGAAGCAAACCTTTCTTCTGAGGCTTCCTCGGTCTGTCAGGCTTCTGTTTGTTTGTGAAGTTTACATGCTTCCTGGGTTTGACCAAAACCAGGGCTACTGAAATAACTTGAGAAATGTTATCACTCTGATGTTTCTGAGCCAGCTAGGATTAGAAATGACTGGAAATGTTATGGAAGAGACTGTTTTCAGGAGATTTCCATCCAGATATCTAGACCAAAGAGGTTTCTTGCTCTGTGAATTTACAGAACACCTTTCAGTGCTCTTTGATGTAAACTCCTTGTTTCCTGTAGCATAAAGGAAAGCCCCCCTGTATTGTATCTATGCAAATTACAGCAAATAGACTCCTTTTAAGACCTGACCTTTTGTTTGAACTGCTAACACCTGAAAGATGAAGGTTTTTCAGTTCTCAGAGCTGGATATTACCGTTTCTTAAACTAGGAAAAGTTTGTGTTATTATCTATCCTTCCAGGACAGTGCCATAAGCTTAGGAAATACTATATTCTTTTTAAGGCAACAGAAGCCAGAACGTACAGAGTTAAAGTCCTAATTCCATCCTTAGGATACCTTGTTTTCTTTACACAATTACTTGTGGTGTCAGTCTGTTAGATGATCTCAGCTCGGCATTTGCAGCAATACTGAGACAATTGACTTAGGGAAGAAGTTTCCAGCTTCAACTTGAAAGATCCCTTGTGTTTGTGGATTCAGGTCAGACATTTAGTGTTACCTGAACTTAATTGCTGTTTGTTTTTGCTTTACATTGTCTTGTAAAAGTCAGGCTAGGGAAAGAGGGAAGCCTGGGAAAAACAAACTCCTTTGCAGACCAAAATGGCTTCAAAAGCAGCATTAGGACCACCTCCAAGTCTAAACAAAGGCCTGGTGGAAAGGCTATCTCCTTGCTTCCCACACCTTGTCACTTCCTGCAGAAGCCCTGCTTTTCTCTTTTCAGGCCATAACGAAACCCAAGACTGCTATTACCTTACTCTTGTCTCCCATATCAAGGTCAGACTGCTTGTGCAAGCGATGATGCTCTACTTTGCCTCCCTTTTCCCAGTTTTGCCCCAGAGTTTTTCTTCTTAGCCTCATACAAGGAGACTGGGTGACTTGGCTGTTAGTGACCATCAGTTAGGTCACAGTTATCTCTAGTATCCACCTATGATTGTTGTCTTTGATTAGCAAATGCATAGCCCTGTTTATCCTTCCCTCAGCGAGGCCAAACAACCCCCTTCTTGGTTTAGGGCCACCTTTGAAAGTTGGGCCAGTCTGGCAAGCATTGCTGAATGCTTCAGGTGCTGCTGAAAGGACACCGCCATTAGAATGTGCACTTCATGGTTTGCATGCATGCTCACATCGCAGGGTTTCTTTTTAATACTCTAATGTAGATATAGCAGGTGTTGCCTGGATGTGTATCGTGGGCTCAAATTGCAAAATGCATTGACTCAAAACTTTATTTGACTTTATACTTAGTAAATAACTTTTCTTCTGAGTTTTGTTGATATGGTGATGATCTTTGCAATACATTTTAATGTTTACAAATGGTAGTATGCACTATTGAGACACTCATCTCACAATTAGCATGGCTTATCAGAACAAGCAGGTGAAATACCTAGTTTAAACCTGAAATCTCTTGTTGTCATAGTTCAGTGGGTTCCTGCAGGCGAGCTGATTGGCAGTAAATGTTTGTGCACATACTTGTAACTTAGACATATAGTGGGCTGACAGCAATGAGCTAATGTTATTAGTTACCATTAATAAATGATGATTAGTTCCTAATTTGCCTTTCTTTTGCTATAACAAAATGTACACACATGGGCAGTCACCGTTGCTCTGATGATGCACAGCAACATCTTAAGCTGTCATGACTCAACCATAGATCCTCTTTCATTTAATTTAGCCTCTATGACAAAGGAGTCATAACCTCTCTTTTTATTCTTTCACAGAGATGGTCAAAATGCATTTGAAGTGTGATTGCAGTTGCTAAAATCTACCACAATTCATATAATAATGATCATCATCATCATCAAAAAACATAATGTCCCTGGCTGAAATAAATGACAGTACTACAGCCTTTCATGAAGAAAAATCTAAATCAAATGAGTGTACTCTCTGAAGGTGCTAAAAGAAACTGGGCAATTTCACAGAGTGGATTTGAGACATTGCTTGCTTATGAGTATTCAACTTGCGATTAAACTAGTGAAGAAAGTCTTTCTGGAGAGCTCAGTGAATCTTTTAGGAGCCAGTTCTTTGCACAAACTACAGCTATGGCAATAAACAGACTCTATTCTGCAAAAGCAGTATGGCAAGTGAAACCTGATCTCAGGCTTTGTATAGGAACTCATGGTGCACTATACAAAGTAATGCCCATGAACTTAGCTGCAAGCAGGTTTTTGTGCTGACAGCAAAAACTGAAGAAAAAAGCTGTGCTGTGATGAATACAACAGAATAGGAACATGTAGTGACAGCAAGCCATTCATGAGAAGGCTGACTAAGTCTTAGAACAAGCTCTAAAAGTAAATGAGGAATATATTGCTATACAACACAGGGTATTAGAAGTAAGATATCAGCAGACTGGCAGAACCACCCACACATATTTCTTAAAAAAAATAATAAATTGGCCAAAGTTGGTAGTGAGTAGCAAATGTTTTGCCAAAATGCAAGGAAACAGGTTATCTACATAGGACTAAAGAGACAAACCACATCACGCCCATAATATTCTGCAAACTGAGAAGACCTGGGACAGTATAGGTATGGAGCAGGCATGTGTCCCTCTTGTTGGGTCATGTCTGTTCAAGCCACTTTCACTCTGCATAAAGAGACTCTGCAAGCAGAATCTACACAATTTAAGAGTCCAAAATATTGTTTATTGAATAATGTATAAGACAGGTAAATAAGAGTAGCAGGCATTCATAAATGCACTCATTACTGCTTATAAGGCACCCGATGCTGGCCTGGTAGTCACCACCCAGGGGAAGGCCATCCTCTGCTGCTGCTAGGAATAGCAAGATCCTTGATGCTGTTGAGTTGCCATCTTTATACTCTCTGCTTTTTTCTTGGGGTCATATACCTCTTATGTTAGCATTTTTCCTCCTGAAGCCTCCTCCTAAGGCACTAAAAAGGAATGCAAGTACTGAATTGCAAAGCAAATTTATATCGAGCTTTGCTTTATTAATGTCATGCTATATGGATAGCCACAAACATATAAAATGGGCTTTATTAATAGCTATTAATATTTAATACCAGCACTTATTTTTGTAATAAATACATGAATTGGTAATTACAGCCTGATTAAGTAGGGTTGAAGAGAGGTAGGCATTCCATATTATCATCTCTACAAACACAATTCTAAACTACTAACAGTGAACAACAAAGCACCTGATAATCATAATTTTGGGATCTAGAAAGAGTTACTGGTTTACATTAGCAGCATTCATACAGCATCCTACTGACAGCTGAGATATGGCTCCCAGCAGTTTTATTAACTACAGTGCCAAGGCTTAATGATGGATTGAATCTTACGATCTGCTCAAACTGGATACGGATGGTTAAACCTTTCCTTCATACTTGCTTTCCTTTTTTGCGGCATAAAACTCACTGTGGTCTGGTTTGTCGACTCTTTCAAGGGCTGAGGGATGTCTTTAAACCAATTTTCTATGACACTTCTATACTCTTTCATTTATAAATTCACGTGCTATCATTGCTGATTGTTACTGCTCTGAGAAACTCTGACTCCAGCAAGGTATTGCCACACAAGAAACTAATACTTAAATCTGTTTGAGTAATGCATAACTTAATCAAATGAAAAAAGCAATCAAGCAGTCCATTTTTGTCAGTGAGTTATCTGTGTGAGTTATATTAATGTATGTGGAAAGCCTTTTATTCTGTGGAGCTTATTAATAATTAATTATTACGTTCTCTTGAGTCAATCTGTCTAAATGCAAAGACATTAAGGCAGATTGTCTTGTAGCTTGTAGTTTGCAAGGCAATTTTTCCCCAGTAGGCGAGCTGTTCTGTACTGTAACTGTTTTAATATACCATTCTTTTATTGCAAAGAAACACAACTCATCACTTTGATGTGATTGACTTACGGAAATATTTATTATGGAAACAGTGATTAAGTTTTGGTTCCAAGACAGGTATAAGTTTCCTCAAATCTATACCATTTTGTGCTTCAAGCTACACTATTCCCAAGTTTGATCATAATATCCGTTATCCCTTTCCTGAACATTATTTAACCCTAAAGACTTTGAAGCCTAAACTGCTGAAGTGTTAGCAGCACTTAATTAGTCCATCTCTTTCAAACATTTTCCAGTTCTGGGAACGTGAAGGTTTTTTTGCTACTGAATTTATAGCAAATATTTATCCCTCAGCATGGACCTGGTTTGCAGTGAGATAGTCTCCACCACACCCTTACAATCTCTGCTATAAAAATCCTTAAATTACATTTATATGTTTCAAAATCTTGACCAAAACATTTAATAGATTTATATTGGGGTATTATTGGATAAGCCAAGCAATTTTTTCCTTTCCTTCACTCTGAATGGGTGGGGTGGGATATACTCTTTGGGTGTGTACTGCACTGCTTACAATGGAGCCACTCTTTGCCCCATGGTAAGAAGAGTGGATCTGGCTGTGTTCTGATGGATTAATTCTGTTTTAACACCAGGATGAATGAAAATGGAATTTGGCCCTGTAACCAGTTAACAGCTGAATGCATGCAGATGTCATCCAAGCCCCACTGACAGAAATATATAGACTTCCACTGGCAGTCAAGGCGTTTGGATCAGATCCTTTGTTCTCTGAGCTATTACACATTACCTTCCCTCCACCACCCGGGCCCCAGTTTACATGTGACAACTCTTAACTTGCGGATAGTGAGAGTCCCATTGTTTTCCACCTCTCACACTCTTTTTCTCAACACAGTCAATTTCCCTAGCAGAATTAATTCCAGCTTTGTTCTATAAATGCTGGTCACTTTCCTTAGTCACTCTAGGCAGTGTGCCAATGAATTCAGACTAAACAGAGGATATTAATTTTGCTTTAGCATATACATATTGCACAAAAGCTGTGATGCATAAGGGTTTAGTTCCAAGAACTACACTAAAACAGTTGTGTAAGCTTTCAAATTTGAACATCAGTGATAACTTGCAGAGGGAATTAGAGGCACTTAAGAGGAAGCCCTCTGAGATTTTCTTTTGCTAATGACTAAATACCATAAGAAAGTGGGCTGTGAAGTATGACTCCTTCACCTGAAGAAGTGAATGAGATTGAATTAACCTTGGGCTACTACCTTTTGATGTGTTGCATCAAAATTGCACGCAATTTCCAGGTGTGGGCTGGGGGAAGGTGTCGAAGTCTGTCCCAAGAGTGCTTGAGACATTCTGTAGCAGATAGGGGGGAGGACACTGGTTGCTAGAAGCTGAATACTACCAAGGCATTTGTCTAAATAGAATTGCTATATTGGGAAAAGTGAACACACTTTTCTCAGCTTGTGGAAATAGCCTTGTAACTGGTGCAGATGGCCAATCTATGCTGCTTGAGAACACTGGATGTCTGTTAATGTGTGTTAGGAACTGCCAGTCTAATCAGTAGATATAAATTGCTAAATTAGGCTGTATGTTATGATCTCCCCTTTGCTTTTGGGGAGAATAACAGGGACATTACTCAGGTACAACTTCAGTAACTGTAGCTCAACTAAAAACCATTTTCTTAAGGCAGACAGATTAACCATTTGACCGCTGCATTCTCTTGAGTGACAGCATGAAAATACTTACCAGAGTCCTGGACAAAAGAAGGTCTTGCACCTTGTATTTGCGGAACTGATTGGATTTCCTTAATTGCTATGGGGTTTTATTGTGTGGCTCAACAGAAACTGTTCAGGCTTTATCTCTAGCAAACAGAAGAAACACAGTCCTAGGTACCCACAACTCCTTGCCAGTGTTATCAGCTGATTAACAGCACAAAGAAATAACAAACCTCAGCCCAAAAGACAGGGCAGAAGTGAACGAGTTAACTGCTTACAGAGCCGATGAGGCTGACTGCTAGAGAGAAAAACAACTTAATCCAGTTTACAGGCTTTTTCATCTAAACTAAAACTGTTAAAAGAGGGTTTGCTTCCTTGAAGATGAAATAGTCATGTCCAAGATGTTGCTCTGTATGCCTGCAAAGACACATCTGTTGATACATTTGCGGAACTGTTCTGGCTTAGCTGACCAGCTGTACAGGAAATATACGTGCGGGTCTTCCTTGAGAAAATTTGTGCCATGTGTAAGGCTGATTAATAATGAGAAAAATACTAAAGTTTTTCAGCCCCAAGCTTTCACCACCGATTCAATGTTCAGGGAAGCCAGAATTCTGGGAATTGGGTGAGTCTGACCTGGGGAGCAAGGGAGGGAAAGCAATGAGCACGTCCCGTTGTCTGCATGTGTTTTATAGAAGCATTAAAGAGAGACCTACATTTTCTCCAACCAGATACAGCTGGGATGAACCAAGCATCCCAATTGTCCTTGAAGCCTCATCGGTGCAGGGCAGGTTTCCCCTCACCAGGCAGACTCAGCCACACTGCCAAGCAGCAGCGCGCATGGTCCCCATCTGCCTGGAAGCATCGATGCTGCTGGCAGGGGCTCCAGGCCTTGGCATCAGGAACTAAAGTGACACCTCCTAAAAGTGTAGGCACAACCCTCTGGGGACAAGGTACAGAGATCCATGAGTTAACTGGCTAGATTTTCCAGTTGTAATGTCAGATGGGTATTTCAATGCTGAATATCAGAAATATAGAAGGTGTGGTGAGGTGGAGCGGGAAGGCCCTTTCCTCTTTGCCCTTTTCCACCTAACTCAATGGTTGTCTTCCCTTCACAGCCTCTCCCTTCTCCAAGAGCTCCTTCCCTTGCCTTTCTATAACAAGGTCTCATCTTTTGCCTTGCCACCCAGACATTTCTCTTTTACCCATCTTCTCCTGCCCCCCCCCCCCCCCCCCCCCAGTTTGTTGCTGATCTCCACCCATATCCAGTGTCCTCATGAGCCCAGGACCACGTAGGCATGTTCCATTAGTTCAGGAACTGCTTCATTAGTTCATGTCTGAACATTTTGCCCTCTCTGAAGAGGCATAACACTATGTGAGTCAGTCCTGCGGAAATAAGCCTTACTCGTCAGATCTTTGCTTTGCAGGCTTGGTGAGGTATTGGTGGGTTTATTAGAAGTATACGATTAGAACATGGAGAATCTTGCTTGTCTGTGGATAATGATGTAATGTATGCAGCTGTCTGGCTTACTCCAGGGCAAAGCTAAGGGAGAGCTGTTATGGACAGTGCAAACCATATTCTGGAAATGGAAAGACAGAATGAAACAAGGGGTTTTACTCATCTCAGTTTGACACAGCTGATTTCTTCTTCATGCTTCCGTGCAGATAGAAACAGGGTTTGTGAGCCTGCTGTGGCCTCTCCAGCTCTGTCCTTGCAACAGACCTTTGGATACTTTGGTCTTTTGATGAGCTTCATTTAATCTACAGAGGTCACAGAGAAGGGTTATAGGCTTCAGCCACCAATTGTGAACCTGTGCTAAAGACCCTGCAGGATGGCACACACTACATCTGCAGTCTTTCCTCATGGGCTCTCTCCATTCCAGTGAATTGGATGAACTCAGTGAGTTCAGTGAACGGAGTATCTTATCTTTCCCGTTATGGTATATTCCTACTTGTTTTTGTAGAAGCAGCCTGCAAATCGCATCTATTTCCCCATAGCTTCGGTACATAACCAGTCATATATTCACTACTAGTTTGCACTACTGCTCTTTAGTGTCTTTGTGAGCAGCTTGATGCTGAATCTACATCAGCGTTTTCTCACCTGAGGTTTCCCATCCCTGCCATCAGCAAGTCATGGAGTAGGCCATGGCTCACCTGACCCGGCTAAATCTTTGCAACACAATGGTACAGCTACAGTGGCTGCCACTGGTGGTCTGTAATGTTCTCACATTAGTTTGTTCTGAGGTAGGGTGCTGTGTACAGCATTCAAGGGGTCTGGCTCACCAGCGCACTGCTGCAAAACCCGTGCTGTGCTAGATAACAGTAACAGCAGTGTAAGAGCAACTTCTACATTTTAAGCTCCTTTTAGTAGTTCTAAAATTATTTACAAAGTTGAATGATCAAGACTTCTTTGCGATATTCTCTATTAAACATCATCATATTTTTTTGGGACAGACTTACACATCTATACAGACCCTGCTGGAGTATGTGGGACTGTGAGATCAGGAGGTTGTGAGCAACCAGCTCAGGTGTTGTGCAGATGTCATGAGGGAATGCCAGATTTAGTGCTAATGTTGTCCAAAAATGTGCAATGTCACTCAAGCATATAGTGCATGTTTCTTGGTTCTGGCTGACAAAGCAAAGGGTCACTAGAGGGGGAAGAACAACTAAACAAAGGCTTTGCACCTCCTTGTAGAATTACTTGGAGGTTGTGGATGTGAATTTCAGAATTCAGGTGTGGATTAACTGGCACTAATTAGCTGCTAAACCCCAGCAAGGCTTTTGTGAGAGCCAAGTGCCTATAAAAAGCTACGCTGGGAGGAGGGTTAGAGGTGGGCAGTGTGTGAACGTTTCTGCAGAGGACACCCTAATGATAGCTAGGTAGGTGGAAGCTGATGTTGAGTTGTGTCTTAATTTGGAGGGTTCTTTAACCAAAATGATGGGGTTCTTCAGCCAAAATTGGAAAATGTCCATTCTTTGGGAATGCTATTTGAAAAGAAGAAAGGACATAGAAAAGTAGAAAAGCATCTGCTGTCAGCACTGACATTTGTGGCCATTCCCCTTAGTCAAATTCAATTATCTGGCACACTGACTTGATACAAACATTTTGAACAGCCTTCATTCTTATTCCTTGAGCGAACACGAAGGACTTTCAGTCCTAATTTGTGTTCAGTTTCATTACGTTTCTCAGTTGTGTCAAAATGCAATGGTTTTAGAACACCTGGCAATATCTAGTGAACTGTAGTTCTTCTGCTCTGCTTTTGGCAGAGGAACTGAGGGGTGTTTTTTGGTTAGTCCCAGCTAGGTCTGTAACTAACATTTCAATGTTTGTTCTCCTACTGCCATTGCACTGATGTTGCCCCAAATATTCTGTAAAGATAAGGTGGAGGTATATTACCTTGGAATCGGCCTTGGAAAACATGCCATTTAGTTTGTTTGTTGCCTGGCAGCATTGGCGCAGGTCAGGAATAATAGTTGTTCGGAGCAAAGGTAACATATTAATATACAGCAAGAGTGTACTGAACACAGCTAAGTCCTTCTCACATCAATTTCAAAGATCTTCGCTTTGATGGAAGCGTGATCTGTCAACAAATACAGTCATTATTTTACATGAGCTAATTGTTACAATTACTTTTTCCTTTGAGCGAGGGAAAGGTAAAGGGAAAAATTCTTCAAGGTCTTGCAGCACAAACCAAGATGTGTAGAGTTACATGTTGACCTTGCACAAAGGCAGCAAAAGAAACACATGCAAATAACCACTTGGCCATGTCAAAGGGTCCTTATTAACCCATGTGCCACTTTTGTCATCGTAGTCTCCAGGATCAGAATAAATCCCATGGCAGCTTAAGGCAGAGGAAAGTGATATCTTGCATTGTAAGATGTGAGGTGTCGAAATGCAAAAGGAAGTAACCTCTACTCTTCTAGTAGTGTGACCATTGCTATGCATGGAGTAGGACAAAGCCATTTAAAACACATTGGAACCAGTGAATATATGAATTTCTTTAACAAATAGCTTCTAGGGACAAAAGGCGAAATGTATCTGCTGTGATGGGGATGGTGAGAAAGGTAGAAGTACCTAGGAGAAGTGCTCCATGTGAACACAGTGTGACTTGTAACAGAGAGTAGGGCGCTTCGCCCTGATGAGGCATCATGTTGAACTGTATCAGCTCATTCGCAAGGCAGAAAGTTGCCTTAGTGCCCCTCTGCAGTGAAAGTATGCAAAGGCCTCACTCATCTGATAAAAATCTATCAAAAATTTCCAGAAAGGATGAGTACTTCCAATTATGTATTTTTTGAGAGAGGATATAGAAAAGGAAAGGGAGTGGAAAGTTAAAGAATCTGCTCATGGATAGAGGACATTTCACTGACTCTCTTGTAATATCGTATGACAGCTTTTCTGCAGGTTACATTTCACAGAAAGCAAAGCCTTTCTGTGGGGAGCAAAATTTCAATTCTTATTTTACAGGGACTGGGACAACTTTGAAACTCATTCCATAATCATGGGTATGATCTTGGCTCTAAAGCAATCCTGATAGGCATAGCCTTAGCTAACCACTGAGGAAAAGAAATAAGAGCATCCGCAGAGGGCTGGACTCTTTACAAATACTATGACACTTCTGTGCCAGCAACAGGCCAGTGTGAGGGAGCTTGACACTGGTCTGTTGTTTACTCTGGACTTCATTTCTGTATTTCAAGTTTCTGGTGGCCTTTGATCAGATTCCTAAGCATGGAATTATTGTAAAATAAAGAGGAGACCAAACTTGGACTTGGAAGAGCAATCTCTGGCACTGCTTGAAACATATACAAAAGCATGAGGTTTGGCTAACCTTGCTGAGATGCTGTTGCGCAATTGTGTATGTCAGAGATTAGTAATTAGCCCTTATGCAGATCCTGCTGTCTTGGTGGTCTTGAGAAAAACATATATTTTTAAGTCACAGTAGTTTTTAATGCCAAAGAATAAGTGTCTGCTTATTCAGATAATGCTACTGCAACTCAGTTTCAACTCGAATGAATGCTGGCAGGCACAGCCACGTTACTTGCAGACCCTGACTATGTCTGTCAGCTGTGGAGTCATAATATCACAATCACAATGCAATGAGTGATTCCTTGTCTTACATATTCCTGCCCTTTCTCCTTAGGAATGGAACAACTTAAAATACCCTTCTTATGTAGGGAAGTGTTGTTACTTACACTTCACACAAAAGCAGCTGAAGCACCATAGATTCAAGTCAAAGCCTTCTATAATGGTTAGTTATCTACATGTTTCAAAGATTAAGGATAAATAGTTTTTCCAAGGTCACACAAGAGTCTCTGGTAGACTGTAGAACCAAACCCTGGCATACTAAGTCCTTGCCTGCTAGATGAAAGCACTCTTCCCATTAATATCATGGTGTTCCCAGTAGGCCATATATTTTAGTAGGTGTCCTCCCATTCTTTCATGGATAATATACCCAAAGGTGCAGTGTTGACTTCAGTTTAGAAGCAATTAATGCAAAAAAAACTATCTTATTGAGGAATATTTGAAAGTTAACACTTTTAAAGCTCTCCCAAACGTTTTTACCTTTTTTTTTCAATATCTATTATCAAAGCCACAGTGAATGGAATATGCATTTGACAGAACCCTTCTATCCCCACTGCTACATAAAAAGAGAAGAAGATCAGAAAGAGAAACTACTTCATTTCTTATTGGTGCAAGTCAATGATGGCATTTTCTGTTTCCCAGTGGGCAAGCTATTGTGGGCACCAAAGTGCTCAACTAAGAAACACGAACGTCTCCAGTGGGTGATTCAGAGTTCAGATGGCTGAAGTGTCACCTGAAGACACAGGTTCCTTTTCTCTATAGCCTCAAATTCCTAATTTTAATTGCTAAGGGGTAAATGGGATAAATTCTCCACTTAAAGCTATATTTTAAAAGGTTTTTTATGTTACTGAATATACTGTAAAATTTGTCCCTGGTGTGTGAGAACATTGTTCTCTGTCACACAGAGATAAACCCTGCATTCTCCCTAACTTGTTTAAAATTGTGGATCATCAAATATTACAGACATGTGGGATACAGAAGCATTTGGATTTAGCCCCAAAACTATTTTCAAAAGAATTCAAGTCCCCTGAATACCTACATTCCTTATAAATTTGATGTCCTCACATGCTTAATACTGAGTATTATTCAAAATCAGACCTGCAACGATGTTATTAGAAGATTCAGACTTATTCAGACACAAATGCGTAGCTAAAAAGTATAGTGGAAAAGATTTAAAGTGTTGTAATTTGACAAAAACATTTTAAAGTAAAGCAAAAATATAAAAAATTAGCAGAAAACAACACAGAGAAAAAGTCAGGGGTAATTACAACTCCATAGATATTGCTTAAATCTGTCAGATTTTTAAATGAATGACGACTAAAGACAGTGTAACAAACAGAAATCAGTGGGAAGAGAGATGCAGTGAAGCCCCTAGAAAAACAATGTCTGTATTAACACGGAGTAGATCCAATTACAGGCTGAAATAATTGGTGTTGAGGGTCTGACACCCACACTGGTTGCATTTTGGACAATTATTTGACATTAGCTCTAGTTTGTCCCCATAGCATACATAGTGGTCACAGTAGATTCTTCCATGATAAGCTTCCCCCAGTCCAGCCCTAGCTGAACAGAATTTGGATCATTCCACCTGAGCCTGCTGCGCAACGGGAACCATAGTGCAATATGAGGAAATGATGGGATTTGCTTCAAATGTATAGATCTGTTATAACATGACATGTTAATGTACCTGCCCCACGTGACACACAGGCCTGCCATATAGAGTGGTCTTATGAGGAGGTAACTTCTGTGTTTTATCTCAGCAGTCTGACACCAGCTTTATGAGGAAATGAGAGCAGAAGAACAAGCCTGTTCTATTTCAGAGGTATCCGGCAACGGTAAAGCCGTACTCTTGCTAAACCATTACCACAGAGAAAGTTATACAAGTGCACGTTGAAAATCTCCCAGCAGACCTTCACTAATACCAAATCTATTACTGAATACACACACTGATTTTGCTCAGAGCCCACAATTGTCTGGGGAATTTTCAAATGAAAACATCAGATGGGGATAAAAATTGGAAGATTTTGTTTGGAATCCTTTTATCTTGGGAATCCTTCCCCAAGGCAAAACACAACATGATAGGTGAAAGAGAGTTTCCCTTGGGATCCCTCTCTTCCAGTGAGAACACCTCTTAGAAACAAAAGCTCAAGCTAATGTTTTGTGTTAAATTTTCAGTGTTTAGTGCTCATGTGACCTCTAATGCTGGAATACAGCTGGGACATGAGAACCACAGCACTGCTGTCAGTACCACATGAACTGTTATGGAGAAGGGAACAGAGGCTGCTCAAACTCTGACAGCAAATATAGCACAAGGCTTGTTCTTGTGTGTGCCAGCATTTACTTCCCACAGAAGAGAATCCTTGTGAGAAGGATAGGACGGGACGCTGAAAGATTTATCTAGTCCATACACCTTCTCTTTCCCCCACCCCAAACTTGATGCTTTCTTGCTTTGTTCACTTCAGCTGTGTTTGGGCACCAGGATATGCTGGGTAGCTCAGTCTTTGCCACAGGAAAACAGGCTGCAGCTCTGTGCTGGTTTAAGCCTGGCTCCTAGTCCTGCTGGTGAAGAATCGCTTGATTTCGTATGAAGCTGAGGACCCCTTGGTAATCTTCAGCTTCAGCATGCAGCTGAGGTGGTTGCACAGATTACGTCTCCAGAACAAGAACTGATCAACTGCATAGTTTGCTAACTTGGTGAATTCAGCTCCCAGGTTTACTAGTCAGGTTGCCTTGAAGGTGTTGCAGTGTGGAAGAGAGGAATACTTGCAAGGACTGGAGATGGTAGCAGGAGGTGGGAGCTGAATGGAAGAGTCTCCTGTGCATGCCTGTGACTTGATCTAAGCATCCTTTTGTTAGATCTTCCCCTGACCTTGATCTTACGCTTCCACTGATTTCTACAAAGCTGTGCGGATGAGAAATTTTAGATGGATACCCACATCAGGTATCCCAGATATCTTCAAATGTTTGTATTTTACCTCAGAATACTTTCATTTGTGAGGATTAGGAGTGTAAAATACTTCTACCAGAGCATGAGCATACTCCATTATTGAAATTCATGCTTTTAGGCAGAGGTACAAAGGTAGTCATGTGTCTGATGATACACACTTAATGAAAGCTGATGGGATGCAGCCACCTAGACTGCTTAGGAGTTCTGTAGACTCCTCTTGTTGTGTCTCCACATTTAGGCCCCTAACTGCCTCTGTACAGCTGGCTCACCTGGCTGGCAGTCTATGAACTAGTATCACTGACATTTATTGACTGGAAGCCTTTGAATATTTCGTTTGTGTAGAGTTTATTTGAGCAATACAAATTCCTATTTGGCAGGCAGTTTGCGTTCCCTCTAAGGGGGCTTGTCTGTATTTGATAGTTCTGCCACTTTAACTACAGTGGTATAACTGAAACGGCAATGCAGAAAATACTCGAGGGAACAGGCAATTATACTGGTAGCAAATTGTTTATGTTGTCCTAGCATATTATAGAAAAAAATGAACTGTACCAAAACAACACAGTTTTCTATCAATATATTGGTCTAAGCAAGGGTTTTCTTGGTACAAGTCCCCTGGTCTCAAGTTCTGTAACTGTTTTAGGCACAGTGGTACAATATAAATGCTATCAAATTTAATACAGTTCCAAAGTGAATGGTATTTCCCCCTTCTTCCCCAAAATCTCTATGACTGGCTGGTGTAAACCTTCTGTTGATACCTGCTTGGGGTAGAGATCATTTTTAATAGATCCCTTTGACTCCACAGGCTGTGAGCAATGCTATGAACTCACTGTGGTGTAAATGAAGGTGGAGTGTGGCTCTTCCTTCTTATCGCAGTTGCTTTGATGGCATGGGGAAGATAAAGAACATACTGTTGCTTTTGATGCTTCATGTGAGGAAAGCAAAGAATTAGTGCTGCATTACCCAAACCTTCCCCTGCGAACTACTTTGAATAGGTCTTTAAGTTGCTTTGATTATTTCTTTTGTTTGTTTTCAGCTGCTTTAGTCAAATGTCTGGAATAGCTAGAAGATTTCAAAGAAAAAATGGAAAGCAAAGCTGTCATATTAAACAGGAGATTTTGGCTGCCTGGATTTCTGATGTGCAGTGAATGTGCCTGTCTCTGTGCTACTGTCACCTCCTGAAGATCTGATGCCTTGCCAAGAGGTTGGAGGAGACAAGCCAGCAGCAAGGGAAGGGGCAGCAGTGGCACACACAGGTTAGTGGAGAAAAGCAGACTACAAATGAAGAGCAAGAGCCAGGGCTGGCTGCTGCAGCCCTGTCCTAAGCTGCCTAAGCAGCGCATTGGGCTGGGTGTAGAAGGCTTTGGCTCTGCATGATCAGCCTGTCGCTGATTCAGTAGCTCCCAGCACAGTTGGCCAGGCCTCAGAAGATCCCTCTACACGTAGTTAATTCTCCCTATGCATTCCCGAGAGAGCCAAATAGAGTGTAGCCAGAACTCATGGCACTGGGAATTCCCCTAGGCATTGGCTCCTAGGGTTTATGCACTGCTCTGTTCCACCAGGCGATATCTAAATCTGTTAAAAAGTAGTCTTGCCTCCTCCTTGATGCCTAGTTCCTTTCTTCAAAAGGACTGTTGGCTCCTAAACCACTTACTGTCTTCAGTGGTGCCTATCCATCACCCCTTGCTATGCTGAAGACTCCACGTGTCTGCTTACAAAGTGTTCAAACAAAAAGGAATTTGGGAGCTGGCCTGAAATCCCTCCTGTAAGCTTTTAGCCAGCAGACCTGCACTTCTCTCTGTAGATTACAAAATGTTTTATAGCTCCTTTTCCCTCCACTTCCACTCATTCTTTCCTCAACCACTTTCTCTCTCTCTCTCTCCCCTTAGAAACTATGGTCACATACCAGATTAAACGTACAATGGCAAGTTTGGGGGTTTTCTTGCCTTTATCTTCTGTGCACCACACAAACACACCAAGCAATAAATTCTCCCTAAAATTTGCCGTGCCCATAGGATGGGATGCTTTTCATTCCACCATTTGTGTTTACCTGCAGTGCCTGAAGCTGAAGCATCACGTGATTTCAAAGAAAGCAAAAGCTCTCTGAACAGTGAAGTTATCTTCTGGGAGAGGGGAAATGCTTCTGAGTGTTTTCCACACAGAATGTTGGAATATTTTTGTAATGAAGGGGAAGACTGAAAAGCAACAATCTCCCAAACTGAATCGGATACTAGGCTATGGTCAGACTGAGACTTTCATCAAGTATCACCAAAGGAGGATTAGATTGGAGTTGGATTTAACAATACGGGGAAAGTTGTGTAGGTAAAAGGTGAATCTGCACATTAGCAAAAGGTGAATTTTTCTCTAATAGTATCCAAAAGGGGGCTAAGGTCTGCCACTTACAGAGCAGTTGGAAGGTGTTTTGCTGCTGACAGTATGGCCAGAGCTACAACATCAAGTAGAGTCATCAAATAAAACTTTTATCAAGTGCTTCTTGTTTTAACTGCCAGTGATAACAATTTGCTTATAGTATGTTACTATTACATGAACATGGCTTTTGCTGCTATGAAATATTAAGGTTTCCTGCTCTAGGCTGCAGAATTTACATTGCCTCTTTCTTAGTGTTGAAAGAGGAACTCATTCTGCAGGCCTGATTCAAAGCAGGTAGAGGTTTCTCACTGCTCCTTCCATCATTCTTACCTCAGCAACCAGTTTGCATGAGGGTAGCACCGCATGATTACTTTTGCAGCCACCAAATTAATTCTTCTCAAATGTCCACAGTGGCAAATCATCATCAGAGAAAGATGTAGAGCTTGTCTCTTTATCTGGCATAGTTTTATGGCCCAAAGTACACAGAGCTATGTGGGTGGCCTGGACCCTGCTCTGTGTGCTGCCATGTGGACGAGTCAGGGACAGAGTCTACCTTCACCATCCCACCAGCAAGTAAAATAGTCTGCAGGCTTCAGGGAACTGTGTTCACATAAGAAGGCAAGAACAGAGGATCTGGCCCTTCGCTGGGAGCTGCTCCACAGCTAAGGTTCAGACCTGCATGGAGCCTGGAGGATGATAGCCAACTCCTCTGCAGTCCTGGTGTTGAGCAGATCGAGAGATCTCCTTGCTTGCTACCATGCCGGCTGCCTCCCATGATTCGTTCCTGTCTATCTCTCTGCTTAAATCCTCCTCCTGCTCCCTGACTTCCCTTCTCACCCTATCCCCAGCTTGCCTCGTGTTGTCCTCCTCTCCCCTTTCCCCAGGTGCCCGGTTCTTCCTGCTGGGCTGCTCCCCATCTCCACAGTGCCTGTCAACCTCAGCACTAAGTGGGGACGGACAGCCACTATTTGATATCCCTGTTGCCACATAACTACAGTTCCATATTGTGAGGAAGCTTGCCAAAGTCCTGTTCCTCCCATAGCAAATTGAGAGCTATCACCAGCTGGTAACAGCTTGCAGACACAACTTGCTGGCTGGGAAATGTTCCTGACAGCAGCAAGAAAGCTCAGATTATCAATCCTTGATATCATGAAAACTTTAAATCAAATCCGTTCCAGCATCTGGTTACTGATCAAAGCAAATCCTTTTCAAAAAAGAAAAAATGAAGAAAAAAACAGAGAAAAAAAAAAAAGAAAAAGAAAAAGCGTAATTATTTCCTGATAGGCTTAATAACCTGTAATTAAGGAGAGTGTTTATATCAGGTTAGGAAACTGTCTCATGACCACCAGTGAAGTGTGAATCAAATCCTTCTCAGGGCGAGCCACAGTGACTGCCCCACAAAGGATCGCACCAAGCCAGTCACAGCACACCAGCATCCCCTTTACAGTCCTCAGCAAGGTCCTTGAGTTCATCATATTCCAGCTTAGCACAGCAGAAGAGACAAATGCTTAAGGTTTGCGAACAACTTTCTAGCTTGCTGTTGGCTTTTTTTTCTCATTTATGATGATACATGGATAAAAATCTTGGGTGGTTTCTGACTGGTTCTCTAGAAGGAAACCGGACAGTGATTGAAGACTGTGACTGTTGTTCCGGTCATATTGTTCAGCTAACAAAAGAGAAAAAAGTTTTGGGCATCACATGGTTGTCTTATGATTATGTTTAGGAACCCCTGCCACAGGCTGGAGTCCTGTTTTGCTAGGTATGTACAAGCAGGTACATATACTACAGAGTTTGAGATATAAGATGCTGCACTTGAGGTAGATCTTCAGCCAGTGACAGCAGATCTGTTTCTATTGTCTACAAGAAGTTCTTGATTGAACCCAACAGAAAATTTCCCTGACAGATGCTGGAAGGGCAACGTGGTGGGATGCAATGGATGATGTCAGGAATAACTTCTTTGTACTGGTACCACATGGGACAGCCAGGGATGACACACAGCTGGAGCTGCCATTCATTAACAAGGAGGAACTGGCTGGCAATGAGATGATCCGTGGTAGTAGTTCCATTGGCTGTAGTGATTATGAAGCGGATTGTGAGGAGGGCAAGTAACAGAACAGAGATGCTGGACTTCAAGTAATCAGACTTTGTCTTATCCAGGAAACTGGTACGTTGCATACAGTTTTGTTGCCTTCCCCCCAAGCACAAGAAAGAAACACCAGACAGGAGTGAGTTCAGGGCGGGCCACTAAGCTGGTCAGGGCCTGGAGAGCTTGCTCTGTGAGGAGAACTGAAGGACCAAGGTTTGTTCAGCCCAAAGAATAAACAGTTTGAGGGTCACCTGACAGCAGCCTGCCAGGACTGCTGAGGAGGTCATCAAGAAGAAGGAGCCAGGCTCTTGGGAGTGGCTGGAGCAGAGGTTTGGATTAGAAGTCTCTTGCAATCCCTTCCAACTGGAATTACTCTAATAATCCTGTGAAAACATGTAAGCACCCTCAAGTAATATTTCCTAAAACACTGGGGATCTGATCCTCAGATTTCTTCTGCAGTTACCTCATAACAGACCATATCTCTTTCCCATTAACCAGATTTTCAGCTTTGACATCCTGTCCATATTCTTTCCATTTCTCCTGCTTTTGCAAAGTCTTTCCCTTCTCAACACTGTTCATATCGAGCCTTTTTTCCTCATGTCTATTGCTTAGGAGTGTTTTCTGTATCTTCCTGAAACTTCCTTCCCCACCATCACCCCTGGTTAACCGACATCTTCTGGTTGTCTAGCCACACAGCTTATGCCAAATTGCATTTCCAGAATCTCACCTTCCTTTTTCAGCATTCCTGAACTCATCCTGTATTTTTCTTGTAACTCTTTAGCAGCATCCTATTTTCAAACAGCAAGATCAAATTCTTGTTACCTACAAGGTTGTGTATACTTCCATAATTTAATTTCTTGTTGTCCTGTGTCTTTACGACTGAGTTATTTTCTTTTATTATGGAAGTTACTTTGGATTCCACTGTTCTGAAGCCTTCCAACAATATTATTAAGGCAAATACCCATTTTCCATCTTGCTCTTCCACCTGTAAATACCTTTCTAAAAGGAAAAGTATCTTCGGTCTGGGTGGGAAAGTTCATGCAACAGCTGCTGCATCATGTAGCCGCTAGCACATTCCTGCAGCATGTGGTGCTGGTGTCTTAAGAATTCTCAGCAAATGTGTGCCTGGATAGTGACTGTGCTTTCCCAAGTGCTGTTCAAGTCAAAAGCACATAAAGAGAATGGTATAGACCTGTTGTTGGAAAAAAACTACAGGAAGAGATTATTGAATGGTACCTAATTTACTTCTGACAGTAGTCAGGGAACAGAAACAATGTTCTGCTTTCTTAAGAGGAAATTGTTAAATATGATTTTTGTGTAGAAGCTCAATAGCTGGAGCAGTCAGCTTAAAAATGACCCATCATTATTTTTATTGAACCCTGATATATATGCATACACACACACATATATATATACACATACGTGTATATGCATATATATGTGTATATATCCATACACATATATGTAGATATATGTGTATACACATGTATATGACTGTGTATGTATATATAATCACTATCAAAAATGTCTTTTGTCCTACAGATGCCAAGTGTATGTCTCTCCTTTAATACCTATGCACAACATCAGTGGTTTTCAGTATCTGTAAATTTACATCTTTGCCATGTCCCCATGTCTAACTTAAACCCATACAGTTCCTGGAAGGTAGAAACTTGGAAGAATGATATTAATGCACATTCATGAAACTATCCATTCATGACAATTAAGTGCTGACTTACCCTGTAAAACACTGTGGGTTTGTTGCACTGTGTTGTTTGCATGATGACACTTCAGAGATACTTAGGAAGATACTTTGGAGCAACAGCAACATGTGATTGCTCCTGCTGAGGTCAAAAAAGCCAAGATAATTACCTTTGGAAAGTTACAGTTGCTCATATATGGGCTTCCATAATGACCATGGAACCTAGTGGGAAGACACTTACAGGGTTCAGATTATACTAGCAACAAGTATGGTGTCAGCAGCCTTTGTAATGTTTATGTCACAAATGGATGTGGCATAGTGAGAAGATGAATCTCTCCACTATAGGAAGATATGCAGGATGTTTGAGAGGATCATATCCCACCCCATGCAGGTGCCATCACCTAATCAGATGAATAATGACTGGCAGGATGCATTTTCTGACACTTTCCATCTGAATCCAAGCCATGCTTGAAGTGGGAGCTTTGCTCCAGTATTCAGTGCAGAGCAAACCTCGAGGAGTGTGCACATCTCAACTGAACAAACAATAGACTTACACCACAGCTACAGCAGAAAGCCTAGGAATTCCTCACAGGCTCATAGAATAATATTCAAAGGTACCACTGGAGGTCTTTGATCCCACCTGCCATTCATGGCAGGTCCAGTTAGAGCTGGGTCACATCCCCTCAAATTTCCAATATCTCACTGGATGGAGAGTTCACTCCCTCTCTGTGCCCCTGCTTCAATTTGACCACCCTTGCTGTGAAATTCTTTTTCCCAGTATCTTGGTCCTATGCTGTAATTCATGTCTGTTGCCTCTTATTTTATCCTTGTGCATTTCTGAGAAGCGACTGATTTTATCTTCTATACATCCTCCCATTAGACAGTTGCAGAGAGTAGTAAGGTCTCCCTTGACCCATCTCTCCACCAGGCTGAATAAACCCAGCTTTCTCAACACCTCATACGTGGGGAGCTCCAGCCCCCTGACCATCATGGTGGCCTCACTTCAGTCTGTCAGTATCTTTCCCTAACCGTAACACTTCATGGGAAAAAGAAAATAGTGTTTTCCTCTTATCTGATGTTTTCTTTCCTGCCAGTATGAAGATATATTAAGGAATATGTTCAAAGTCTGTCAAGGAATGAGTGTCAATATTTCTTCTGAGAAAAAAATAATCCTGACAACAATTTCCTGATGATCTTGATTAGTGCAGAGCTCAGGTTATTCTCTGCCTTTGGAATAAAATAAATAAAACAAAATTCATCAGAGTTCAGGACTCCAAAGGAAAAAAAAATCTTGGGGAAGGAAGAATTGTAATGCACAGCTGCTGAGTTTTGCCTTTCAGCAGCTGGCGACAGCCACTGACCATTATCTACTCATATGCCCTTTGCATCCACTGCATCTCCAGTCCTCACACTCTCCTAACATCACCTTCCCTCCCCACTCACCCCTGTATTCCACTCACCAAGGCCTCAGACTTTCTCCCTTTCCATGATCCCAGCCCTATATGTATTCACATGTGAAGTTTGTTTTCTTTTTGGAAATTCTGTGATTCCCTTCTAACTTTTAGGCTATTTTCAAATTAAATTCCCCCTCCAATTAAAATTGCTGCAACAGAGGCAGACTTTAACAAGATGCTTTGTTCCCTTCATGTCTGCCCTACTTGGGCCTGCAAGGATGTTGGCTGAATATTGTGTATTCTCTGAAATCATCCAATTACAGTGAAAGCTGCCAATCTATAGACCTTTGTGCATTCTCACTGTCCACACACAATATTATTTTCTGGGTTGTGAATCAGGTTCACAGCTACTGACAATTGCCAGCTCTTTGTTGTTTGTTAATACTGTGTTGCCTTTGCTTCCCTTTGCCAAAAGGAGCCTGGAACAAATCGTGGGCAACTGCGAGGAAAATCTAAGACAGAGATTGATTCCCAGATCTGGCAGATGGTAAAGAGGGAGGGGAAAGAGGAGCTAAAAGGAGCTGTGTCACATGAACCCCTTGTCCAAATGACTCCAGGTAGACCAGTAGTGCTCTGCAATAAAGAAACAGCATGAAGTTTCAAGGCAGTAAGAAGGTCTGTAAATTTTGGAGCATTTCCAAAAATTGACTTTAAATGGAAAGGGGTTTTACTACCTACTGCAGAGCTTTTAGTCATTTCTGTCTTAGCCAAACAACCTGTTGAATTGCTGATGCTTTCAATAGGAAGGTTTATTTTTTAGTCATAAAATGGCCATTGTTTTTTTTTTTTTTTTTTCAACAAATGCTATCAGGAGAGCCCAGCTGATAGCAACCATTCAGAATAAAACACAATATCTTCAGTTTTCATGACAGAACCTTTCATGTAATAGCTCAAGCACAGTCCCAGCTGAGTCCTCAGATGTGGCCATATACAGAGCTTAGATATCATTATCTTCATGCTGGCTACCTTGTCCAACCAAACATGTATGTGCAACATTCATGTATAGTAAGGCTTCCTTTTTTTCAGCACGCTTTTGACATTTAAGCATAGTGCTGCCATGAAATAAGCATGATACAACTGCAAGGAAGATGAGCTACAGTTCAAGAAACATGGGTAGGGGAGGAAGCAGAAGTTTCTGAAAGTGATATTAACTGATCTTTATTTCTTTCAGGTTGGAGTGACCTCACATTTAGTAAGATACTCTGTGTGTCTCCTTGAAGTGGTTTCTATCCCCCTGGTCCCTTGAGCCACCTGATATTCCCTCTCCCTCTCTCAGATATGCTTGTGCAGGTGGTCTAGTGATTACCCTTGACTCTTTTGAATGAGCTGCAAAATATTAATTTAAATAGTTAATTAATTAATTTACTAATCATTGGCCATTATGAGCTTGAAGTTATTACGTTGTACTCCTGCCTTGGGTGTCATTTTGATGGACAAGGCTGAGGGACCACTCATAAAAGTGGTTCAGCAGATTGGTCTCCCCAGTGAAGAACGCGGTGGCCCCAGGCCCATTCCTCCCAAGGAAAGGAGTGAAAATGTTGTATGTGTAAGTCAGGCAGATTAAATAAATTGCATTTTCTGTTGATTGAGTATCTGGGGAGCAAGGGTATGGCTAGCCAGCACTGCCAGGCTGGACCATTGCTCCTTCTCCTAAGTTCACCAGCCGTCAGTTCCAGAGCTTGGGTTAGGTATCTGCTATAGCATCCCAAAGAAAGGCGGGGCTATTGGTTGTGTGTGTGAATTTCCCCATGGACAAGTTTCAATTAAATGATATGCTGCCTGTTATCTGCCTTCAGATATCAGAGAAGCACAGTGGAAAGTCCTGCATACAACAGATTCTTAGTCCAGACATTTCTTTATTAAGTCAGACCACTAATGACTGATGCCTAGCCGATGAATCAAAGCAGTTGCCTGCACAGGTTATTGGATGAAATCAAGTTAAAAATAAGTATGTAAAAAAACAGCTCTTTTTCTCAATCATTAAGGGAGAAGAAAAAGCTAATTTTGCCAGGTAGCTCATTTATAATGAACAATTTGATTAGCTCCACATCTGGGTTTCCTGGCTTTTTTTCAGAGTAAGACAGCTGGCTTGTCTTGAAAGGGCATTTTAATGCAGAGTTCTGTATTAATATTATGTTTCTTTTAGGTGCTGTACATTAATACTTCAAACATGCATTTCTGGCAGGCAGTGTGAGCATGGCCTAGTTTTTTTAATGCAAAAGATCACGTTTCCAAGTATTTTTTAAAAGCCTGCATTACCACAGCTTCTGCTGGGGAAAAATAAAGGAGGGGGAATTAAATAAACAAAAACACCTGGCAACCACCATTGTTGGTGTAGAACAGGAAAGTCATGCAAAAGTAGTTAAACTGAATGTTTTTTCCCCAAATTTAATCAGTAGCATTGCAACAAATATGAACATTTTTAATAAACATTTCAACAGTAAAGGCTTCTGAAAAAGAGCCAGAACAAGCAAGACTCTAAATGCCTAGAAAGTGGGGGAAAGAGAGTGGGAAGTACGTAAACTGGTCCTCACTCTTCACATCATTTAAAGAGATTTGAAGTGCCTACTTTCAAAATCATATAAAAAATACAGAATAGAAGCATACATATATTTTTATTTGCCAGATTTGATCTGAGAGAACAGTGGTGTGCTTGGAGCAAGAGGCTCTCAGGGCTGCTTTCACAAGAGCAAAGCAGCCACTGGGAAAATGTATGGAATGAGCCACCACTAGAGAAATAAATCACAAATAACTTACAAAAGGAAAATGAGTCACAGATAACGACAGTCAGAAGAATCTGTGAATTTGCAATGAGATGGTAGACTCAGAATCTGGAAGATCTGAGACGTTTTGCCCAGTGGCTTAACAGGTATATGTCTCCTCAGTTTTTATGGCTAAAAATTGAAAAGTATTACTGTGTTTTGGGGAAGAACATAGGCCAGTTTTTGAGGGTCAATGGCAAAGTTTGATAGGTGAATGAGACCAGGTGCTCCAGTAGAACACTTCAAAGTACAGACTGCAGTTCAAGGAGAACACAGATCAGAGTGAAGTCCAGAGAGGCCAGGAGCTTCAGGTGTCAACCACAACACAGGAAGAACATGGTGGGCATAGGAGAAAACACTGCAGGTTTCATCTTATGAAGGGTGGCAGTCAAACAGCAGGGGCCAAATATTTATTTAGGCAGTCTCAACAGTTCAAATATATTGCTGATAGAAAGGCATGAATAAACCCCATTTGGCTCAGTGCTGTGAATTTCACTTTGTCAGAGGTTTGAGTTGAATAACTCCTCCAAAACAGGCTGCTGGATTTAGACAGTGTTGCCTTGTATGTAAAGAACTTAGTTGAAAAGGAGTTGAAAAGGTAGGGCAAAATATGCCAGAGACAGACTGAACCCACAAGTCTTGACTGGGTATCCAGATTTAGGGTGTTCAAAACCAGATAATTGACTTCTATAGAAAGAGAAAATACTGTTTCTAACACACCTATCTGCTGTCCCTCACAAACACAGAATCTGCAAAGTGTGATGGGAACACCAGCTATTCAGTTATGGCTATCACTTATTGCTGACTTTTTTTTTTTTAAATCAGAGTATGGAATATGGTAATGTAATCTATTTGCCTATAGACACCTACTCATGCACCACCAGGGTTTTGTATGAACTCCTGTTGTGCAGCAGCAGAAATTTTGCTACTGTCTTCACTGGTCAGAACTTTATCCTGTAAAACCAAAAATCATGAATAGCAACTCTTGCTAACCAGGAGCATTCCATGTCTTGCTTCCTTGCAACAATTGCTAACTAGGAGTGTTCCATGTCTTGGTTTCTTCACCTACATTTGGTAGTGACTTTATTTCTAACTTTCAAAAATTTCTGTTTCTCACAGGAAAAAGAGAACATCTGGCTTTACTTGGGTTCATTTTCCCATTGTGGATCCACAATGCAACTCCTGTCCTCTCAGACTATTAAAAGTCTAAGCTCTTGGGTTTTTTCTTCCATCTATGGAAGATCCCGCTCTTTTTCCTTCAATTACACATGATTTTATAACATGCTGTCTGAAGGAATGGCGGTACCAGCCATATGTGGAGGAAGAAACTGGGTAGTACTTCTATGGGAGACTTGTCACTAAGATCACCACTGCAATGCCATTTTACCTGTAATGCATTTTGCCAGGTCTCTTTGTGTGTGCATAGCTGGGAACTGAGGAATGGAAAAACTGAGGGCTTATTCTAGCTCTGCTAATGATAGAGCTCATCTAAAGGCTGTTGTAGATAGTCAGATGTTTCTTTGACTTGAGTTAATGACATTTATCCTTACACCGATAAGCTGTTTGTTGAGAATTTTGGATCTCGAGCCTTGGAATGAATTTTCCAGTCCTGTTTACTTTTCAAAATACCATTACACAAAATCTGAATACTTTAGTACATTTGTTTTCATAATCTGTGAGCTGAGAAAGGTTCTGTGGAGAAAATGCCTTCCATTTGGACAGAGCTTTAGTTATAAAGTTCGTGATGATGGGTCCTGTGGATTCTGAGGTGATGTTAGTTGCCAGTGTAATCCTCTCCATTACTTTGAGTACACAAAAATAATTGCCTCAGTTTTGACTCTGTGCTAGTTGAGATCCATGCTGACAGAGTAGCCAGACTATTTGTTTCTAGAAAATCCCAGAAATAGCGGTAATCTTCCCTAAAATACTGACCATGGGTTAAATAGCTTTAAAACCTCAAATTCAAATTTAACAGCAGTTTACCATGTTCACCACTCACAGATTTTTATTATTTTTTTTTTAACTTTTGCATTTTTAAATAAACCCTGCAGAATTTCCTGGAAGCCCTGGCCTACAGCCTTGATGTAAAAATTCTATTCTTTTGGTTCTTACCATTAAAAAAATGTGCAGTTTGAGTGCATAGCTTTTGAAAGCAATTTTATTTGCTGTGGGCAACTGGAGACAGGTTTTTTTGGAGGAAGCAAGGCTGCCTTAAGGGCTTCTTATATCTACTGAGTCAGTTTCTGAATTTCACGGGTCTGAACTTTTAGCACAGAAATAAAGAAGAGTGTCTTGTCTTTTCAAAGGACAAAAGAGTTAAGAAAGGGAAAGACTTCCACAGAATAAGGACCACTGCAAGCTCTGACCTGTAGTGACAATGCTGTAGAGTGCTTGTCTATCTCACTCTTCATTTTTGTTGAAGGATGTCCATTAAAGCCATGAGGTGTTAGCTTTGTTATGAGACTTGCAATAACTAAATAAAATAAGTAAGAATGAGAATTCTTGGGCTTCATTTCTGTTGAAGCATGTTTTCAATGTATTATTTGGTTTCTAAACCATATCCAAAGAGACAAAATGCCAGAACAATAAAGCATTCCTCTTGTTTGCAGAACAATTGGCCACTCATGGCAAAATATTGGATGCAGTTGAAGCCTATCCTCAACATGTAGTGGGGATCTGTGGAGAAGAAAACTCAAAATAGAAACATGTCTGAGCAGAGAAAAACTGCTAAGGCAGGGGAAGCTGGTAAAAAGGAGAAACCAAAACATCAATCTTGATTCTGCTTCTCCTCACGTCAGTAGGAAGACTTGTGAACTCCCACTCCACAGAAGTGAATTTCTATGTACGAAAATATTCCTCAAGGCAGAGAAAGTATGAAAGTCTTTTAAATGCAGTGAAAATAAAGTAAGTGGAAAGAAAACCTCCCTGCATCGCACTATTCTTTTTTCCATTCTTCAGTTTCATCTGGCTGACATTTAATATTGTTTATTATTAACAGAGCCTTTTTGCTGCTTCGCTCCCAGTTTTAAGTCATGAGAGGGCATAATGCAGAGCATACACATTTGCCATTGGACCGTAACTGTAGAAATTCAATTGAAAATACAACATTTGATCAGTGTCAGCAACAGAAACGCACTGCCATCCCACAGAAAGCCCTGCAAGTCTTTGGCTGGAAGACACTGTCCCGGCCACAGCCAAATGTTAGAGACCATAACAGCTCCAGCATGTCCCTATCTGCAGCATCAGCTGGAACCCAGGAAAGACTGATTTAAACAAACAACTCTCATAACTAGAGTCAAGCAAAGACTGTTCTGCACACATTTAACTCCAAAATAGAGTAAATAGCATCTGCAGAAACTCAGGGATAAGCACTGTAAGAATAAAAGCTGCCATACTGAGTAAGACCACAGGTCCAGCTGGGTAAGTGCCACAGCTCCAATGGTGACCATTAGCAGTTGTTTGGAACAGAGGATAAGCCGTTATGCACACTGCAGTTCAAACCATTCAGCTCCCAGTGGTTGCCTTTATGTTTCAGCGTACTAAGCACTGGGGTGGCTGATGCACAGTTACCTTTTACTACATTCATTGTATAGGTGTAACCTGGGAGAGTCCCAAGCCTTCTGCAGTTGTTTTTGTTTTATTGAGTAGCAGAAGCAGGGAGAGAAGGAACAACAAGTCTAAATGACTTGAAACATGTGTAGGACGTTTAGTGCTAGAAGCACGACTGGAACTCAGGAAATGGCTAATCCTTCCAATCCTCCTTGAGAGGCTAGAGAAAACTGTGGAGCACTGACAACAGCAGGAGTCTAGATGAATTGTATGTTCAACGAAAATTTCTCTTACATGTTTATGTGTGGGTTTTTTTCTTCCTCTTTAGATTTTTAACCTATTTTGGAAGAACTGTTTATTATAGTACTTTTTTATTTGGTTGGTTGATCTGTAGATCTGAAAAAAATACTGAGTATATCTTCACAGTTGATGCTGACAACCCTCAAAGATTTCATGTAATTAAAGACCGTATGTTCTGATGTTTGTTACTAGAGACCATCCAAAGTCTAAGACAATGGGACAAGTTTGTGCATGAAAGTCCAGTCCTCACAAGAGCTGGTCAGTTCTAGACACGTTTCTAATCGAATATTGTCAGGATTTGTTGTTCTGTCAAAGTAGAATATTTGCTTGAAGTTACTGAGTTACATTGATGTTTATGCTTAGAAAAAGGTTTCTAAACACTAGTCAGATTGTAAACCAGTTGTATCAACATAATTCCACTCCACAGAACAACTGAGAGGCTTTGTTTTCCTTCTTAATCTAGAACAAGTTTTTAACCCTGAAAGGTAGTGCAAAACAGAATTTTCACGCTCTATAGCAGGATTGTCCCTGCACGGTTACTCCTTGACCTGCTGTCAAATGCAAAATCAAACACCTGTGGCGGATACATAAGGCTAAGTGTGTGCCACTGTTGATCCATCTGCAATATATTACATCCTAATTTATTACTATTGGTGGTTTTCAAAGGGGATTCATTAGACAGACAAAGTCCATTGCACAGTTAAGAAATTGTTTTTCTTCCCACCATTCTAATTTTCTCTTCTTCTCAGGTTTCTGTTTCCTTTCATGCTATGGCAGGGGTATTAAGTGCTGGTGAGACAATATTTGGTCCAAAACCAGTCAGTCTGTTCCAGGCAATTAATGTGGGTGGTGAGCAATACCTGACCCAAATTTTGTGGGCTGAATAAGCCATAAGAAGTGGTTTAATTATCTTCTACAGCCCATATCTGTTCAATGAGGGGTGGAATTTCTCATTTATACAGCATAAATCCCTGAGTTCTGGCATTGTCCTAAAAGAAACAAAGGAATAACTGTTTCTTAAAAGAACAAGAATTTTTCACATAGCTGTCTGTGAGTTATGTCATGAATTGGTGTAGGAGGCCATATGATGGCTCTGGTAACAGTTGCTAATAGAGATTACTGTGTCCTAGGGATACAATAGGGGAAAGATACACCTTGCTAAGGCTCAGTTCCTGATCCAGGTTTTCCCTTGGGATTGTTTTCATCTCCTTTCTAGACAACAGGTTAAAAATCAGCTACAGTTTTTAGCTTTGTAGCTTTATCATCGCATGCAATATATAAAGCTTCATAAAGAAAGTACAGAGAATTTCATTTGCTTACTAAATGTCTCCCTCTGCTCAAAGTAAAGCCATCTCACTTGGTCTGCCCTGTCTGCAGAAATAAAAGATGTGTTTTTACATAGGCTGGAATAACTGAAAATTTCCTTCCTGAATTGTATCTGAGTTGAGTCGCACATTCAATACTCACTGTTGTAGTATAGTATGTGGAGAACTGCTTTTCTCTAGGGAAAACCACAGATGCTGCCCCTTCATACCACAGATTAGCAGCTTATGGAGAAATTCAATGGCTAAATTGTGAAGTCAAGAGCACTTAAAGCCTGTTGTGGCATGTTTTTTAAAATACTTTCCTTTCTCTTTCCTTCTGACACCCTGGGCACTGCTACACCAAATAAAAATTTCTGTCATTTAAAACACAATCAAAAAGCTCATGCCGCTTAGCCCCAAGCTGTCTCTTGAGGTTTTGATGACCAACATTTTTTGACATCTGGTAACACGTTGCAGCTCCTGTCTGAAGAAGTCCCTCTGAGGTTAAAGGCTAATGATATCAAAAACGAGGCTGTCTGGTTTATTGTAAGACTTTGGTTTAGATCGGGCTCTTTGATATAAGTGAAACTGCCTCATCTGGGAAAGGAAATGACTTAAAAGTGATGTAGCAGTTCTTAAAGGGAGTGAGGCAGTGGAAGATGCATACAACTGGGTTGCCTAGTATACTGCATGTAATTTGGTTTGCTATTAACTCATCAGACGGTGAAAGGAGAAACAACATTTCATAACAGCTTTTATTATGCAGTTTGCTAAAAATGAGGAAATGAAGTGGGTGTGCAGAATGCAATGATGCAAACAGAGGAATTTTCACTTTATCATATCCGTCATCACTTTCTCTGACAGCAGAGCTTCCCTGACTCAGATCTGCGTTAAGGAAACCGGGACAGACGTGAATGAGCTGTGAGCCCCCACCCTGCCCAGACATGGTGAGTGCCTTCCTCCTGCCTCCGTCTGGGAGGAGGTTTATTTCTGAAGAAAACTGCCCGACGTCTAGGGCATGACTGATTCCTCCAGACACAAGGCTTTTCAATTCCTTGCGTTAAGAAAGACACTCCCTAAGTGGCTCCCCCTAACACTCCTCCTGCAGCCAGATGTGTGCCCCCACATGACTGACAAACAATGTCTCCACTGGAGAGCCCTGCTGCTGGGCCTTCAGATAACCAGTGCAATCTGATGGCTGAATGTGCAGTTCACAGGCAGCCTCCATTGGTTGAGTGTGCCAAGGGAGCCCAAGAGAGGCAGTGCTGCAGGGTGTCTCCAGGACCTACCAGAAAGCAACACCCCTCCCTGCTGCTGCTGAACCCCAGGGCATCCTGCTGCCCTACATGGGTTCACCTGCTTGGCCCAATCCCATAGCCCAACTCAGCTCCAGCACTGATGACTAAATTGCTTGAGGAGTCTTGAACCATGGGAGATGTACCTGAGTTTGGATATAGCGTAAGGAAGGTCTCTTGTCTTGACCTTCAAAATTTACGGTATGCCTTGATAAACCTTTAACGTCAAGTTGGTAAGGTCTCCAGACAAATACCTTTCCTGGGATAACTTTTACTCCAGAAGACAACATTTGGAGCCTAGCTTAATGGCCTGACTATAGGCATCAGGTACCATTTTAGTCTCCTTATGGTTTGTTTCTCAGCCAGCTGCTGGCCTATGAGGGTGGTAGTTTTCCATAGGTCCTGTCATATCTGCCTTGTGCAAATATCTGCATTAATATCCAAAGCCCCTTGGATGACACTGTATGTGTGTTTAGGTAACTGAATTTCCCTATTCTGGATTCAAAACTGTCTAAGCAAACACCTCTTTGGAAGTAAAAATACTCTGGAATAACTTATCCACTTTGCTGGAGGCACAAGGTCCTACAGACATGCAGATGCCGTAAGTTACTGCTGATTACAGACAGTTCGGGAGAGAAAGAAGTGAACAGTGAAACTGGAGATTACATCATGAGATGGGTATTTTTTTCTGCTTCAGTTCTGGCCATGAAGCCATGTTCATGCAACTGCCCTATCCTCCTAGAAATCATATCACAGTATGAACTATAGAATTACTGGTATTTTTTATGATTAGAGTGCCAAAATACCTATCAGCCATGAAAGTCCCATAGTGCCAGCTGTTCAAAAATTATACAGCTATGGATAGCCACTACCATAGCTCCTTCACAACCTGTAGTGGGACAAAGATGGACCAAAGGAGGAAGGCTTATAAGCAGAAATATTTAGGTATCTCTGTCCCATTGAAATCAGTAGGAAACCAGTTGTTTCAGTACTTTAGTGAGTTGGATCTCCTGTTTTTTATTATGGCTCTCACTTTCAGCCATGAGCTTTAGATGTATGGCAGGCATCTGAATTTTAACTGCAATAAACCAATCTGGACCAGCTGTGTGATGCAGTTGAGTTTACCTTGGAACCAGAGCCAATGATGTTGCTATCCACCCATCATACCTCACAGGAACTTCTGGACAGTAAGGCTGTGATCTCCTAGTGCCTGTCTGTCCATGTCAGAAGTCAATGCAATGCAGAAAAGTGATGAATACTAGAAGGATGTGGATGGAAAAAAAAAAAAAAAAAAAAGAGTGGGAAAGTTAAGCACTAATAGACATCTTACTATAATTAGGAATAAATAATACCTTCTTTCTCAAGAGAGATGCTTTCGGTAAGTAGCTGAGGGAACACTTTGGTGATGTGCTCCAGCTGCTCTCCTTTCTTTCTGCTAGATGTGTGTCATGAAAGATATGATGTTACACACTTTACATTACCAACATCAACTAAAAGCAATATGTGAACTGGTTTAACTCTGAACTACTGGCCAAAGAGTGTTCCACAGACACCACAGTCATGGGACTGGCACAGTTGCCTTAATTAATACCCCTATTTACCTGCCCAGTCACTCATTTGTCCCTCCCTCTCCTCAGCACAAGTAAGGGACCACCACACGCCACAGGAGAAATAGGATATCTGCCATAAGGCATCTGAAGCTCATCCTCATATTTTCTGGATATGTTAATAACAAGTCAAGCATTAAGGATCACAGGTAATTTCTTCACAAGCTCCTGAGCAGCTTTCTCATCCTCGCTGCACTGACTGTGCCACTCACCAGCACCTTCTGCTCGCTAGCAGCGGCATATGTGAGTGGTTCCATGTGTCCAGATTGTGTAGCATGTTGTGCTTCTTCACTGAGAACATAGCTACCTGCAGGCAGAAAATTAGTTGTGTTCTCTATGACTTCAGTGTGCTCTGAGAAGCAATTGTATGTCACACGGGCCCTTCTGGAGGAAAAGCCCACACCAAGTATTCTCTAAATGCTGCAAAGAAACCTTAAAATTCTAATGCTTGAAATCCCATACTCCTTTGGCTTGAATGCTTAGCAGCTATTCAGGCTTTTTCTGTGTTGCATTTCTGTTAGGAGGAGGAGCTGATAGAGCCATGCAGAGTCTTTGTGCAATCCTATTTATTTACCAGAAGCAGCATGTGCCAGGTATCCTTGCCCTTCGAAAAAAAAACCCACAAAAAAAACCAAACCCCAAACAAACAAACAAACAAACAAAAACCCCCAGGCAAGCAGGAGGTTGTTTCCTCTCTGAGAAATCCAAGTATGCCAGAAGATTGTTGCTTGATTTTTTCCAAATTCAGTATTTTGCATCTCTGGCTGTTTCCTGGCCTTCTCTCTCACACCTCTCTGCTCGCAGAGTCCCAGTTAGTCCAACAGAAATCCTTTCATCCTATGTAGCTTAGCTGCTCTCTGCCAATGTCATAATGGTCAGTGCCTTTGGCAGGGACTTCAGTTGTCTCACTTACCTCTGCCGCAAGGAACATTTTGTGTTCCTTCCATTTAATCTCAGTAAAAGCTTTTTCCAAAAGATACACTTCTGTCACTAGAAGAGTGATTGCAGGGTAGTCTTACGTTATAGTTAGAAAGGAATCAAATTAGATCATTACAAGAGTCCCTTTAGGCCCTGTAATCTATCAGGCTGATAGGCTGATGGCAGTTGTAAAATCATCCAGGCGGCCACTGAAATCAAGGAAGTAAATTCAGCTTTCAGGAAATTGAGATCAGGCTTTTTTTATTTATTTATTTTTTTAATAACCAAACTAACAAAAACTTCCTTCTGCACTATAAGCTCAGGTCAGTGTGGGCTTAGTTGTAAGTATTCACTATTATCACTGGCCAATGAGTCTGTGCTAGGAAGCTTAATGATATGAGTGCATGAATTTCATAGGTCTTGGTCCTTTTTTGTCTCTCTCAGGGTTCCTGACCCTTCGTTATTCCTTGCACCTGTGTGCCTGGTATTGCAGTATACGTACACAGAGAGAAATTCATATGGAAAGAGACCTTCAAGATCCAGACCCCAAATGACTGCCCCCAGCTAAGAGCATGGCCAGCTTCCTCAGGGCCCTGTTCAGCTCAGTTTTCAATATCTTCAAGGAAGGATACAGTGTCTTACAGGAAAGCTATGGCTGAGCCATCCTCTGGATCCCTTTCAGATAAGTGGTCCCCTTTCCCAGCAGCCTGTATAACCATGCATTTTATTGCATTTCTCAAAAATTGTCCCAGTTCCTTAGCTCACCCAGCTACAGTTGGACCTGTGTAGTAGGTGAGACTGTATCATCACCCTATGGAGAGTTCATATTGCCCTTGGGTAAGCAATGCTGAACAATGCTCAGTGTGGTCCTTAAAGCCCAGACCTCTCCCAATGCCCTCAGGGACATTTGGTAAAGGGTGGTTGAGTCTGTCCCTTCTGCCTCTACAGACTCTACAGAATCTGAAACCTTTCTGTGTCCTTGAAACATCACCTTTTGGGGAAATCAAAACAGACCCAACCATCCTGCTGCATCCTTAGCCATTAACACAGGGGACTTCATCTTCTTGCTGATGGACAGGCAGGGCACGGCCACGCTGATGCCTGCCTTGGGCAGCCTGCACTGAGCCACCCCCCGGGCAGTGGGACAGCAGCAGCCTGGCAGACCCAGTGAGACACTTGAAAACCAAGCACATATGTTACTAGCATGAGCCGCAGAGCCCACCAATAACTCCGAATTTAAGCCACAACA
Source organism: Falco punctatus (assembly GCF_963210335.1). NCBI lineage: Eukaryota > Metazoa > Chordata > Aves > Falconiformes > Falconidae > Falco > Falco punctatus. The sequence goes on along the minus strand of NC_137582.1, from coordinate 19,239,172 downwards.
CCATAAATGCAGAATACACAGTAGTAACGAGCCAGATGGAGCGAGCAACCTGAGGCCTCCCTGGGAAGCAATGTCCCCAGGGCAGTTAAGATGAACCACCTGGGCTGGCTGTTATGTGGGAAAGGGCTGCTTTTTGGAGGTTTGGTTGCCGGTGCTGGCAGGAGGTGCAGCTGCAGCCCAGCAGCCTAATTCCTCTCTAGGGTGACCAGTAAGCTGTGCTCCTGCCCCTCTCTCCGAGCTGAGGGTCCCCACACACAGGTGGCTTTTTTGGGTTATGTAGTGCAGAATCAGGGAGAAGCATGGTACGTTGCCACTGAAATGTGGAAGCAAGAGGAATGGATGTGATTTGCAAGTCTCAGGTGGAAGATACGGTCAGGTGGGAGCAATTCTTCCATCCTAGGAAAATTTGTGAGATTTTTGACATTTTTTCCCATCCTGTATCATAATGCAAAAAAAAATAATCTTATTGTTTCTTTTTTGCAAAGGGACAAGCAAAAAGAAGTTTGGGACAATCCTCATGCTTTGTTTAAATGCCTTTGAGACATGTTGTTATGATTTTTTTTCTGACTATTATTTCTGTAATTTGCTTGGTTATACATTTTGAAAATATCATCTGAAGCTCAAAACAGGGCTTAAAATTTGATTTTGGAAATAAAAACCAGAATATTTTTTTTTCAAATAGAAAAATAATTAAATCAATTTAATGGCCCTCTCCCCCAAAAGTTTTAAATTGACAATTTTTGATTTTTAGTGTGAAAATATTTAACTTGAAACGCTCCCAGAAAGACTGGATGCACTTTTATTTAGGCTTAGTGCCTTAGGATCTCCCCCATAGAAATGATTGTGCCTGTTTTTCTGCAGATGATAAAACACCTATGGAGGTCCTTTGGAAAGGTGGGATGAACTATCTACCATTTGTGAGCTGGAAAATAAAACTGATAATAAATAATAGAAAAATACCTATTAGAAAACCTAAATGCTGTAAAAAGACCTGTGCTTCTTTAGGAAAAATAATGATTTCCTGTTTCAGAATTAGAGGAAGTCAAATAAAAGGCAAGCAAAATATAAACATTTACAACACTTTCTGCCTGCCTTAAATGTATTTATTTTAAAATCAAAAGCTAGTCAAGGCGTTTTTGAGATACTACACACAAAAAACCCCCAACAGTCCAAGTTTTTGTGAAAGCAGAAATCCTTGTTGCTTTCAGCATCATGTCTGGCTAATGCCCTACCTAATAAATCTCCTCTCAAATTTAATTAAATACACAATTTATTTAACAGAGAACTACACATGTATACATTCAGGAGGCTTAACACCACTTCTGGCCAGCTTGTGTGCTCAGGGAACTCCAGCTCCAGCATGGGGTGGAAAACTCATCCCTGCTTTAACATCAGAGATCCTACTGCTACTGCAGAAAACAGAGGATGAATTTCATATGCTGGGGGAGAGCTGGCAAAAACCTAAATACTCACAACCAAGGAAAGACCTTTGAAGGGATTCAGCTACCTGCAGGTCTTACTGGGAGAAGCTGGCCATAATTACAAACAACAACAAAACATGCTCTATAGGTTCAGTTTCTCAGAAATTTGTTGAGCTTCCTAGATGAAAGCTAAGTGCACTGACAGGCAGCTGCAAGTGGGTGAGCAAAGCCATGCTACCGTAACAGTGTGCTTGCTCCTGGTTGTGCTGGAGGACCACAGTGTTGGCTGCCAGCCTGTCTGTCCATGTCTCATGACCACCAGGCAAAGTGTGTCTCGGCTGATGAACCACCTGAAGAAAGCCTGGGTATTCCAGTCACTTGGATCATTTCTCCATTCGCAGGGAGCTTGCCTTGGAAAACTCAACCATGATCCTAAAAATTGAGGTATGTTGAAAATCCTGGCCACAGGGAGGAAGAAAACCTATGTTTCTATTCACTACTTGTTTGGAAAGGACTTGGTCCAAAACACAAAGAAATCCAAAGAGCGATTCCCATTGACTTAGCAAACTTTGAGCGAAACCCAAAGTGCTTAATATTAGACTCCTAGGGAGCATGTGCCAGTGAAGCTGGTGAGGAGTTCTCAGGCAGCAGGCTCTTTTTCCACAGCTATCCCATGCCCAAATGTCTGTTTGCTTCTTCTGTCCTCCCTCTCTTCCTCTGCAGCCTGCGTGGCTGTGGGTGGCTCAGGCAGGTGAGAGTCAGACCATCCCTTTCTGGATCCTTGCCGATCTCACTGTTCCTTTCCTGCCCCACTTTCCCTACTGGGAGTTTCCCACGCTGAAGTATAAATGATCCTCTGGGGACCCTTCCTCACAGGCACGATGCTGATTTTTGGCAGGACCCTTCTCTGACACTCTTCTCCAGACCCATCATGTCCCCATAGCAACTCTGGTAACAACTGAGATGCATTACTCTCTTTTTCATTCTTCTGGCGCTTGATTATAAATGTAGCTGCCAGCAGGTATATTTAAAATGAATAAAAGGCAGGCCTTCACACAGCTGGTAGCTGGCCCACATAGTTTGCTACCACAGGAGGCCAGGGAACTGAAGAAATAAAGTCTGAAATGGATTGAAATTGGAGTCGCTTGTGGGAACCTCACCTAAGTTTTCACATGAGTTTGATGGGCAAGGAGGGATCCAAGGACTGTAGCACGCACTCTGTAGAGGGCTTAACTGTGGTGGTGGTTCAGTTTCCTAGAGTTCAATTTCGTTCAAAATGTTTCTTAGCTTAGAAGAGTGGATTTGTGCTAACTAACGCCCATCAGGTGGCAGGGGTTATCTGCCTTATGCTTTAGAACAGGGGCACAATCGTGAATGCAAACAGCTGGTGATGATGCCTGTAAAAAAGTATGTTCTTTATTTCTGTTTAAGTGTGTGCCTGGGAATCCAAACAGACCATATTCTCCCTCGGCTTGGTGATCTCCAAGTGCTGGTCCATGACTTTATGATGCTCCAGGCAAAGTCCCTTCTGGGGACTTCCCACTCTGGGGAAAGAGGACTAGCTGATGCCAGTGAAAATATTCATTTGATCCCTCCTGACATTTAGAGGCTTCACAAAGATGTTTTTTCTTCCTGTTAATTCAAGTTATTCAACACAAGGGTATGATCATTTGAGCAGAGTGGTTTGTTACCAGCAGAGAAAATACATAGGTGTGAAACATTCAGCCTGAAATAGATGTCTGTTCAGGGGTAACCCTCCCTTTCAGCTCCTCTGTGTAGTGGTGGTATCTTGTTGTCTGAGCAAAACAGTAGGAAGGAGGTCTGATCGATTTTACATTAATTTTCCCAAGAAAACTTTTTCTCCACAGGCACCTATTTATGCCTGACATTATTAATAATTTCCAAAATTTCAGAAAGCTCTTACAATCAACCAGAAGTGCAAAGAAAGTTTACCTGGAAATGTTTCACTGCTTTCTCAGAAGTGGTTGACCTTGCACTTACTGCAAGTGATAGTTTGGTATAAGGTTTCTTTTCTCAGCTTGAAATACAATAGAGGCTCCTCCCACTTCCCCAGAAATACATGTACCAGCACTTAGCAAACCAGCAGTTCTCAAAGACCTGGATTCCTTCACCCACCACATGTGCTCTGCCTCCCTCCTCCAGCCTCCACCTGGTTCTGTTCCATGAGACACCCGCATCTGGTCAGATATTCTCTCTATGAGAGTGACAGCACCATATATAAGAATATTATCATACCACCACTTAAACTATGAATTTATATATCCATTTCTGGGTGACTTATCGTTTTTTCTTTGCCTCTGCCTTGCTGTATGTTTCTACTGTATCAGATAATGCAGATAACAACCAGATAAGAACCAGATATCCCTGCAATGCTTTCAGCCCTTTTTAAATATAAAATAAATTTTCTCCAGAAATTTTGCTTGACAGTCTTGGATTCTTCCTGTCACAGGCTGTTGTGATAAACCCATTGTTTTCACTGAAAGCTATTCCCTTCCCACTGCTACAGACCGGTTCTAGTCAACATTTACTAACAGTCGCAATACGCAGCTGCAAAACACAATTACTAACCCCTTCTATAGAAGCAAACAACTCTGGCACAGAGGATGGTGGATTTCTGGAAGCTAGATCTGCCTCTGTTAATCTCAGACCCAAGAGAGATTTTCCTTCAGGGTAGTAAGCCGCTGGTTGGGAAGTAGGCTGTGTATCTGTGCAATTCAGCATCCCCCTCTCACTCTGCATCACAGTAACTTTTCAAGCACAACATGACAAGGACTTCCTCTTCAGTCTCTTCATGCTCATGAGGTCAGGCCAAAATCCATTGCACCTGCTGTAGGCAGTCAGCTCCTGTCCTTTAAATTATGACCTCCACCATCCTCCTCCTTCGGTTGCCTGGTGAGATGGCTTGACTGGGAAATTAAGAACTCAGGCTGATTCTGACTCTAACAATGCTTGTATTTCACTGGCCGTAGGACCCTAAGGTGGCTGGGCTTACATAGATGTTTCAGTTAGGTTTTTACAATTAGGAGGACAAGTGCAGGTCCTGAGCACTATAGTATTTCCCTACCTGTCAAGGTTGTTATGAAGTTAAATACATTAAAAAGATTCAAAACCTTCAGCCATTGCTTTGGTAGAGGCCTTACTAATCAATATGGATATGATCTGTACATACCATAACAGAGGAAAGCTAATCAATATATACCTAAAGTATATTATTTTATTACTTGTCAAACTACCATGGCCCTTTAGTGAATATCCCTTTATCTGTGTTTTAAAAGCAGTTACTTTCTGATAGTGGAAAAAGAGGTAATGAAATTCCACAGAGATACAGCTATTCAGTAGAAGATTCTGCCACATTAATGACGTGTGTTTTCTGAAATTAGTAATGATTTTGCAGAGCTGAGTATCCCACTAACAGGCATTTCTGTAAAGGTTATCTCATCTGAAAATGGGGTGTGTCATATCTGGAGAAAATGATTCCTTGTACAAATTTAAGTTAGAGATAGATATCTCCTTTGAGACAGCTGGAGTTGGAGAGAGTCTGTTTTTCTAGGCTACAAAACTCCAGAGCATTTCCATCTTTTCAGGTCTGGACATATAGTCATTTTTACAATGTCTAAGTCTGGGCAATCAGGGGACAAAATGCCACAGACCTCCAGCAGAAAGGCAGAGATGTGATCATAACCTGAACAGAGAGCTGAAAGACTGTGAAGAGTTTGCTAAAACCCCCTCAGCCATCAGCAGCTTCACTGAGATATGCGGTTTTGGGGTTACTGAAATTATTCATTAATTCAGCAAGAGAACATAGGGGAAAAAATTGTGCTGCTTTCTAATAGGATTTTCTTGGTGAAATGCTGCAACTTTCAGCTCTTTTATGGAGACCCTGCAGTGCTCAAAGAACAAACAAACTTTTGTGTTTGAATACATGTTATATACCCAAACAACTGACGAGCAAGGAAGAGCATTACCAAGTGCCTTGCAAGAAGCCTGTTTGAATTTAAACAGCTAAAGGCATTTAATGCTTGTGGTGATAAATGTGTGACCCTAGATTCACTCAGAACTTCACATTTTGCACAAGTCCTTTCTCGTAACAATGTGTTACACACCAACAACACCAGAAGGCAGAAAGTGTAGGAAACAATAAATTGCCGTTGTTGACACAACTCTCTTTTATAAATTAAACCAGACATTTGCTGACAAGCCCTCGACAAATAATATTCGGCAATTGCAGCTCCTATTATTAAAGTTAGGAATGTGTCTAGCTAAAGTCAATTGCATCCACAAAGATGAGAAAGCCTGTCTAGCTAACATCAATTGATTTTATTAAGATGAGGAAGCCTGTCTAGCTAACATGTCCTCAGGCAATCAACCAGGAAACGTGATCTTTCATAAAGTTTTGGAACTGCCTATCCACTGTTGAGCAACTATTTCTCAGTGAAAGCATCAGGACTTTACCTTTCTAATGAACATTACCTGGACAAAAGACTTGTTTAAGTGATACTACTCCCATGTTCACAGCATCATCAGTGATCCACCATGTTTATGGGAATAAAAGAAGCATTACTAACTTTTGTCATGTAAAGGTGGGAAATCTAGCTGATACTGGATTTTTATTACACGCAGTTTCTCTCTATCTTTTTGGATTAGGAAGCAAGTCTGGATCCCTTTGCCTTGACAAGACTAGCCAGAATTGTCACCCAAGGACACACCTTCTCCTGACTAGGTGATGCACCTGGTCCCACTGATAACTCTCTGGAGCAGGTGGCAGGAGGAGTTTTACTTTGTCCTTTGGCATCATTTGGCCTATGGTGGGCCACATGTGCTATGTCACGGACAGCACTACTTGCCTTTCCTCTTAACCCCTATTTGGTTCTAATCAAGGCAGGAAGTTTCCCTTCACCTTTTGAAGAAAATAAAGTCATTTTCTCCTGGATCCCTTACATGAAAAATAACCTCCTGTTAGTCCTCTGGAGTCTGCGTCCAGGATCATAAAAACAATAGCAATAAAAGCTCCAGGAGTATCCTCCACCCTCACATCTCAGACTTCAGGAACCAGTGGCTAGGCTGGACCTATGTATACCAACTGCAGAATTGCTAACATTTTTATATATGAGAAATCCTAGGTTTGCATCTAGGAAAATAAACTGGTGGTGGATGCAATCTGGTGTTATTCTTTCTGTCTCCAGTTTTTACGCCGCCTTCTTTCTACTGAGATTCTCTTTGTTGAGGATAGTCTTTGGTTCAACTTGTTCCCCCAGTTATCTTGTCTTGGATCAAATGTTTTTTCCCGTCAGTTCTCCTGTCTAGGACAAAGTGGTTTGTAAAGAAAGTTTAATAAAGACAGAGAAATTGTGAATTCCAGATGTTACACTACCTTTTCAGTTTTTTCTTAGCTGTCTAAATATCCCTGCAGGTCTCCTTTATTTTTGGGTGAAAACCAGTAATGGCATACTCAAGACATATGTACCATCAAGCACATTGCTCAGGCTGGCCTGTGCAAGAGACTGTGCAAGCCAAGGTAACTGGGGTAGTTGGAATCGGAGGTCAAACAGTGAATCTTGCAGATGAGTAGACTGAAAGCACGGAAGCAGCCTTGCCCCAGGATATGCTTGGAAGAAATGCCTGGTTGCTTAGCTTCTGTAAGTCAAGTGCGTTCTCATAGATCCATGTCAGTGTTTATACAACAGATGGACCTTTCCACATGTCTTGCAGCTGTGATATAGGCACAATGTACTTAACCCCCACAGAAAGTTTCAGATGCTGTAGTATCCCTTCCATTACCTGTGCAAGTCCTGTGCTCTTCCTATTATTTCTACAACTCTGCACTTTGCAAGTGGTGTTTCTGCCAAAGTGTCTGCCTAAGGGAAGTACCAAGAATATCTGAAATAATATATATTAAAAAAAAAAAAAAAAAGTAGGCATAAACTCAGAGATGGAGTAATAACAGTAAAATCACAAATTTTAGGGACTATTGACAGGTCTTGTTGCTGGCTTCAGACTACTAAAACGAAAGAAGCCTGGACCAAACTTCTATCCTACATATGAAACAGAAGGATAATAGCACAAGTGAACCCACTGTCCTTCCCTGGGTCAGGCATCCCCACTCCTGAGTTCTCAGAAGAGAAACTAGGGAACAGCCCCTGCAGCCTGGCTCTTTCAGGACCTTCCTTCCCAGGAAACATACTTCTGGTCAGTCCTCTCTGATCCCTTGGGGCTGGGACCCTATTTAAATCCATCAGCTGGTAGTCTTGCCCTTTGGCTGATTCCCAGCTCCTCTGTACTGTTTCCATATAGCAGGCCAGCTGCTTCCCTGAGTCCTTTTGGGGACCATGTGTGGTCATATTTAGCAGGGAGGGTACTGGAATGCCAGTCGGGCTCGCAGAGACCTCAGTGGGAACCTGTCTCAGCCCCTGATGCATAGGAAAACAGAAGGTTGATTCAAGGGCGCTGGGCTGGTATCCAAAAAGAAACAAGGTCAGGAGTGAAAAAGGGGGAGAGGGAGTAGTAAATATTTTTGCCCAGTGTTGATGTCAGGCTCACCAGCCTATTCTTGTCACCCCAACCTCTTTTTTCCATGGGTGCACAATATTAACTGTCTTCCCTGGTATTTCTCTGGTATTCCAAAATGTGTTAAAAATGAACATCTGCATGCCAGAGACCACTTTAGTCAGCTCTTATGGGACCCTGGGGTGATTCTTATTTAAGCTTTGGCTTTAAAATATTTATCCCTAGAAAATGCTGCCTAATGTTGTCTTCTGCTACTAACAGCCTGTGAAATCTGTCATCTTTCTCCTAAGATATAAACTCATCTTGTGCTAAATACAGAACAGATATTTACTGAACATGTCTCGTCTGCAGCACTATTAATAAGGCTACCATCTTTGTATAGTAATAGGCTTATGTCATGTTTAGGATTTGTTTTATTACCAACACATTTAATATGCTTAAAGTCCCTAATCCTACCAAGTGTAGTTTTCTCTGTAATAGCTTTAATTTTGTGTAGGAGTGTATCTGCAAGTGTATTAATCGTCTTTTCCACTTTGCTTGCTGTATATTGCCTTTTAACATCTATGTTCATCTCCCATCAGATTTGAAAAGATACCCTCCTTTTTCTTGATTGTGGAACTGTACCACTTTGGCAATTCACAAAGTCCTTCCATCAGAAAATTTCTTGTTTGACTGGCTACATTTTCCTTCCCCATCCACCCCTCTCACAAATTTCAGCTCTTTAGCCTTTCTAATTCTATCTGTTATATATTGAGACTATTTTCTGTCTGCCTGGACTGAATATACTCCCCTTGGTAAACACCGGTCTCACAGCAACCGTCAACTTCTTGAGCAATGGTAAGTCTTTATCCATTAACATGAGAACTAAAATATTACTGCCCAGTTGTGACAGACTGCCTTTTGGCTGCTTATTTCAAACAATTAACAGCAAAATATTAATTGAACAGACACCCCAACCTTCTGTGGCATTATTTATTTATTTATTTTAGAGGACATTATGGCCTACAGTGGAATAAATCTGCCTTCTGGGTTTATGAAGTCAAAAGCCAGATTTAATCCATCTGATCAGTAATTCATAAATGAGTTTTGAAGGTGTCATTCAGAATCACAGCTGACTGTGACACAGGTCCTTTCCTCCAGTGCTTTTGCTGAGCTCTTGGTGCTAAAACATTTGTAAGTTGGGCTTGTAGCCCAGACCTATGTATATCAGAGATGTAGACGGCAGCAAGTGACTCTGTGGTGAGCCAAAGAGCTGCTGCATGGATTGATGATTATTTAATGGGGAAACACAATTGAAATATTTTTAAAGCAACAAGCTACTGATTGGGAATTGAAATTAATTCTCCCTTTGTACAAGTATAATATTTTATTTCCTACCACACTTGTAGCTTTAAGAAGCTTTTGCCATTAGGACTTCTGCTTTTAAGATTACAGTAGCAATGATAGATTGACAGAGTTTCAGGCCTGCAAAGCCTGCAAAGCCTGCTAAGTCTGCTACAGGGACTAATGCAGATAAATGGTATCCTTTCCAGGCAGACTTTATGGTCCAAAACCAGACACACAGGACATTCCCGGGTCACTTACATTTTATTGCTTCAGCTAAGATAATTCACATGATCTGTCTCTTTTATTCATCCTCCCATCCTAGAAGCCACCTGGCTTCTTCATCTTCTGTTTCACAGACATTTGCAATACAGCTAGTAGTCAAAGTTTACTGAGAGAGAAGCCAGATAAGGGACAGATGTGCATTTCGTTGAAAATAAAGGCTGTCTGTTTGTTAGCAATAAATCAGTGAATAACACAGCCACAAGTACATAACTTGGGTCCACCTACCCACTGGTTATACTAATAACTTAGCATACCCATAGTTTTTCAGGTTGCTCCATGTTCATGCTGAATCAGCTCCTCAAGTTGTTTCACAAACAGGGAAGTGTGAGATACGGAATATTTAATTGCCCAAGCCCAAGGAGGCATCATAGTTCACAATAAACCTGCATAGGACTTAGGCAGTAGGCTTCATCCAGCACATAATATAGCTGGCTGCCACCATGAGCTGGTTAAAACTTGTTCCCTTGCTCTGACTTGTGAGAGTACCTGTAGAGGAAGGACTGTCAGTGTTGCTGCCACTGAGGACCCAGGCTCTTGGTGCTGGATGACTCCAGGGGATGCTGGTGGGCTGGATGCCTGTGAGGTGTCTTGGGAGGTGCCAAAAAAGAGCTGAGAAGCATATGGGCTAGAGAGTGAAGGTGGGGGTGGCAAAGGTAGAATCTAGGTAATATTGAATATAAGAAATAGGTTTTTCAGGAGAAAGGAGCATGGAAGAGAAAAAGGGTGTTGTAAATGGAGGGGATGTAAGGTTGTAGTATTGGACATGGGAGGAGATTGGGAATATAGTGGGTGTCCTGTGATGGAAGGCAGGTAGGAGCTGTAAGGCAGGGGAGGTGTAAGACTGTCGGTCTATGTCAGATAAGTTATTCCACATATATCTGAACTAATTTAAGTATGCAATCTGATGATCTATTCACACTGGCTGCAACATCAACCCATCAGCTGCTGAGACAAAGCTGCTGCCTGTGGCCAGAGTAGACAGGAGTGTTTGATGCCTACCACTGCTAGCAAAACAGTTCACTTCCATGAACTTCTCTGTGGTAAGCGCTTTAATTTCTCACAGCCCTCAATGTCCTGCCTGAACCGTCTTTTCAGGAGACAGAGGTGATTACGAGACATGGGTCACAGGGCTGCAGGGACAGCTAAATAGCATAGGGTAAAGAAGGTATGTGATCTATATAGTGAAGGAAGTACAACTCAGAAAAGCTTCTGCAGTATCTCTTGGATGTACTTTTTGCTACTTAAAAAATAGGAGGCTCCTTGACCACAGAGTAGCTCCTGTTCTGCACAGAGATGTTCCCATCCTAAACTGCAGCAGGATGCTATGAATCTCCCTGTCAGCTACAGCCTTTGGGGAATCCAGCCCAGGGAGAGTGATGAGCAAAGAGCACAGAGGAAGCTGGCAGAAATCACTCCCACAGTGAGCTGAAATTAAATATTTGTGTTTAAAGTAAAAAAAACAACAACCAACTACCAAAAAACCAAACCCAACAACCAAACAAACAAGCAAACAAAAACCCAAACACAAAATAACTTTCCCCCCCCAAAAAACATTCCGATGGAAAATTTCTCTGTCAAAGACTGGTAAGCTGCCTCTTTCTCTTGCTTCAAACTGTCTTCAAAGCAAAGTATTCCTTGAGTCCATATATTTCTGCCTCCTGATAATGCCTTCTCAAGCAGTGAAATGTGGCCACTGCCAGTAGCTCAGTAATGCCTTTTTTGGGGACAAAAGGGGCATCCCCACGCTGATAAAGTGCCACCTGTTTTGTCTGGCTAGGGGGAGGCCCTTAGACAGCTTAAACCAGTATAATTAAGGCAGTGCCTGACTTTTGCCCAGTGAAAAGGCTTTAAACAGATAGAATAATAATTATTCCAATTGAATTTATTCTTGTGAATTCAGGTGAGCAAACTCTACCAGAAACAGTTTTCTTTTATATACGTTCATTTGTTTCTATACTAGATTTTTTTTTATTTAACTATTTTTGCTAATAAAATCATGTCTTCCACAAACTCCAATTGCTGCAGTTATTACAAAAGGTGTGCAAGAGTCTTTCCATCTCCCCTCATAAGCTGCTTTTATCTTGCTCAAATTTTGTCTTTGAGTCTAGGCCCTGTATTATACATTCTTACAGCATCTAACACAGTATATAAGACATGGGTTTTAAACCCCATGATAATATACGTTAGATTAAAATAATGGGCTTCGTGGCTTACACTCACTGAGTCACTGCTTTCCACTGCGGAGATTATGATAGTTTCACCTCTGCTGTTCTGCCCAGGCACTTGAAGCTTCACATAACCATGCTTTGAAGTGTTTCTTCCAAGTTCACAATTTACTGTTTGAAACGTCTGATGTAATGCTATCTAATCCTTTCCAGGGCTTCAGGGAAGACAAGCTTTCAGTTTGGTGAAAAATGTATTTCTGTAAGGTGATTAGAATAAAATGAAATAGAAACCACTTGTGGAGTGATTGTTGCAAAGCAGCCTGGTAAGGGTCTCTTTTTGAATGAAGCAGAGGCCAGCTCCTGCCCCACTAAAAGCAATGGCAGGTTTGCTGTCAGCCCCCATAAGCTCCAGATCAAACTACAGCTTCCATTCAGGACATATTTTTATTTGTTTTTAATAAGGTTGATGTTCAGGAAGAGGTCAAATGTAAAACATAGGACCTGTTTTATAGGATACTTGAATCCCTCTTTTTTTTTTAAGTGGCCATATAGATTAGAAACCATACGTGGAAGACCTGAGTAATCTTACACCTGGTAGCAATCACTACTCTGCATTATGCACTCCCTTCCTAACATCATATGTGAGCAGATGAGGTCTTTCCTCCACGGGTGCTTTTTATTCATGTTCTTGAATTGAAGTTATCACTGTGATCTTAAACCATTTTTATTAGAGAGTCTGTTTTCAATCAAGAGAGAAGGGGGGCTTGCAATGAAGAAAAAACACTGGTGGGTAAAATGAACCACTACAGAGACAAAAATAAACAAAGAAGAATTTCCTCAATGCCCTATTTCATCTTCCTTTTTCCTTTTTATTAAATAAAGCATACTAAATAATTTAACATAATATTGTTTTTATAAGCACTGTCATTAAAGTAGCTCCTTGTTTAGAACTGAAAGAAACAGCTTAGTGTCTGTCTGTCTTTTTCTTTTTCTTTTGTACACATTCAATTAATAATCAGAAAGGAAATAAGAATCCCTTAAGGAGAAAATTAAGTCTCAGGACTCAAACTGTCCTAACAAGTTAAGGCAAGGGGGTGTTTTCCTGCTTCATTTTCTTGGTCCTCCTCTATGTGACTCCAATGATACCAGTAAATACAGGAATAAACTCCATGCTAGTTTTAAGTGTGCCATCTTTGAAAAATAAAGGTCAATGCAGTTATCAGACAATAGTAATGATCATAATACGCTCTGACATTGGTAGTTCATGGAGAGTCCAGCTGAAAGCTGGACATGAAAAATGTACAGCTCAGCTTTTGCCTAGATTAGGAGAAGTGTCTGAAGATTGATTACGACCTCTGTATAACTGCAGTAGGGTGGTAGGACGTATTTTGCCATTGAAGTCGCCTTCTCTATTTTTCTGCCTGCAGTTACCAACCACTCCATAGAGGCAAGAGGACAGAAAGGGCATCTGCCTTCACCCAGCCCAGAGCTGGTAGCACTGATACATGCTCAAGGGCTGATTAAGCTAATGTGTCCAGCCGTGGTGGCCCACTGGTCATGCTGTTGGCTCAGCTGTGGGAGCCACCTCTCTTGTAAAGCCCTGAAATCTGCCCAGCACGATTCATTAGTAGAAGCTAGCCAGAGCTGGAAATTTAGATTAGACTGTGCCAACTCGAGCTGGCTGAGCCCAGATTAGGTTTCAGGTGTTGACCTACAGACATAACAGATGAAACACTGATAGCTGAAGCTGTTGTGGTCTCCAGCTGCCTCCCTGGATGACTCACTCTTGTCTGCTGCCACCTTTTGTGTCAAAAATAGCCAAATCACAGGTAGAAGTGAACGCCTGTAGTTCACTGAAATAGAGAGTCACCATAGATTTGTCACTGAGCTGGGGCAGCACACCATGATCACATCATTTAGGAGCAACTTCATGCATAGTTCAGGCTTGCAGGCTTCAGTGACAGTGGGAGAGAGAGGTGGTGAAGCTACCACAGCTGGGGGTGAGAGCTGTTGCTGTAGGCTGGGTTGTATCCTACTGCGTTTGTAAGTCAACATCCTTAACCACTTTCTTTAGGGTAAATGTACCATGACCCCAGAAGTTGTATTTTTAGCAAGCTGAGTTATGGCATGGGTGAAATATAAACTCAGACATTTTTCAAGCTCACCTCAAGCCAGCTTGACTTGATTCATACCCTTAAATTCTTACAGTCTTGACAGATCTTACAACTGGATGCAAATATATTTGACTGAGTTCTAGTGAAAAGTTGGGGCTGACTGGAGTGGACAAGACCAAGATAAGCTTTTTATAAACAGCTTAAACCACACCACATCCTTTCCAGGGCAATTGTGCAAACATGGCAGCAGCAATTATTAAAATAAAAAAAATACTGAAAAACAATTTGCTAACACTCTGGGAGCTACAGAGTGGGTGAACTCCCAAGAGATTTGGGTATTTGGGTGGCCTGTGTGTGGTACCTGTACCCTATGCTTCAAAGCATTATTCCCCACACACTCAGATCATGGCCTCTCTTACTTGTACGAGCTTAAAAGGCCAGGGGAACTACTTCTGAATTAGCTCAACTTTTCCAGGGAAAAAGGCCACCCAAGTACCATAAAGCCACCTCTTCCAGCACCGTGCTGGAATTTGCAGATCTTCTTGGGGATGCGAATAGAAAGCCATGTAAATAATTTCATCACCCACCATTGACAGAAGAGTGAAACAGACTAAACAGTTCCCCCCAAAAAAATTGTATCCATTTTTCCAGTTTTTACAGTGGTCTAATAACTTGCATGTACTTGCAAAAAGCTTTGTTAAAGTTCTGACTGCAAACAGTAACCTCTTCCCGACTAACTTACAGATCCTGGGATTTTAGTAACTTTAATTCATTTATGAAAACCCGGAAATCTGATTAAAACTTCCTTTATATACTTTGCAAGAGTAGTTCAACAAGAGGTCAAATGTCCCACTTGCATGAACCACATCTCAGGCAGGCCAAGGCCTATTATGTTGAACATCTCTCTAAATAAACAGTCCTCGTCACTTTATTTTTCTAAAGAAATGCAGCTTTTCACTATTAATGTCTGAATAGTTGGAGTAAGATTAACAATGACTTGAATTTTCATGCCCCACAACGTAGCAAAATTCTGAGTTTAAAAAAAAGTCACATTTAAAAATAATTTGGGTGCTTCTTTTAACATCCAGATCTCAGCTGGAAGTCAAAAAAAGTCAAAGATAGAAGCAGAAATACCGTGAGAAAAAATAAACCCATAGTATTTCAAGCTGAGTGCAATACAAGAGGTAAGGGAACTGACTTTGACAAGATTAACAGCTAGTCCTGTCTGCCAGAAAAATTAAAGGTCTCCCATCGTTATCTTACACTCTCCCTTACGCAGATTCCTGGACCAGATCCTCAGATGATATCAGCTGGTGGGTGCAGCTACATTCATGCGAATAGCATTATAGTGATTTAAGCTAGATGATAATCAGCCTCACCAGTTTCGGGAAGTGAGTTTTATTATTCATTTGATTGAAAGGTATTTTCCAATTGTTGTGAAGTGGGAAATGTGTTTCGAATTCATAATTTTTTAAGCCTCACACACTTTGTTTGGCAAACAAGAATTGTTTAGGTTGTCCGGGACTCCTCTATCGCATCCTCCCAAATGTGAGATTTCTGTCTGTTCTCCAATGAGCCATTCTGGTCCGGTTAAACACACAGTGGCTAGCTTTGCAAAGCCATAAGCCTGCTTTAGAATGAGGCCTTTTGGTTTCATCTGTAATCTTTGTGGAGGAACTGGACATTACAGTAGAAGGATTATGCTAAATTGCTTTCTGCCACTGAAGAGCTGGACAAAGCAGTAGTTCAAGGCATGGAATGAGCATTCTGAAATAAGCACTTAGTCACTGAATTCAATACCAAGAAATTAACCTAAACGATTTCAATTTACATATGTTTGTAATTTGCATCCCAGCTTTACACCTTACAGAGACTCCCTTGTTTGCTGTTACTGTAGTAAATGTTTGTTCACAGGCTGCTTAAAACCAAGCAGGGAGGTCAAGCTGGGACCAAATCCAAGGCTGACTGCCTTACCCTGTCTACATGCCTGGTCTGCATATCCTCGAAGGGCTCAATACTGTTCAGTGAGCTTGAGTGGCATGAGACTGATTCCAAGTTATTGCAATACAGGAGTCCTGCAGTAACGCTAGGATGTGTGAATCAAACCAGAGACCTTTATGTGAATGCTTTCTCCTGCTACCACTCCTTTTCTGTGCTGAATTGCCCTCTGGAGGAGACTCTGGCTTTCTCTATTACTTTATACATATTTTGCAGGGGATGTGTCATCTTTCCTTGGATACATAAATTCATATCACCTTCAGATGGTCATACACAATAAAAAAATTCAGGTGCTTACACAGAAGAGGTAACTTTCATGTGCTTGGCTTTTGGGCTGGTATCCAGAATTTTATTCCCAGTCTTTCTGTATCAGATATTAGCCAGTTTCCTGCTCGTTTCTTCTCTCATTCTTCTCCATGAGATGCCTTTGCAGATTGGTACAGGTCTCTTGGGAGTTTTTACCTTTCAATTTTCCATTTGGCATAGAAGAATCTCCAAATGGAACATCTCCATGGCACAAAGAGGAGTGGCAAGGTTGTGCCTATCAACAGCAACACCGAGTTCTGTCCCAGGTAAAGGAAGGAGTCAACCAGGGGTAACGCAAATCATGGAATCATAGAGTCATATAAACTTTCACATCGGAAAAGGCCTTTAAGACCATCAAGTACAACCATTAACTCAGCACTTCCAAGTCCACCATTAAACCATCTCCCTAAGTCCCACATCTACACATCTTTTAAATACCTCCAGGGATGATGACGACACCACCTCCCTGGGCAGCCTGTTCCAGTGCTTGACACCCCTTTCTGTGAAGAAATTTTTCCTAATATTCAATCTAAACCTCCCCTGGTACAACTTGAGGCTGTTTCCTCTTGTCCTATTGCTTGTTACTTGTGAGAAGAGACTGACCCCCACCTGCCTACAGTCTCCTGTCAGGTAGTTGTAGAGAGTGATAAGGTCTCCCCTCAGCCTCCTTTCCTCCAGGCTAAACAGCCCCAGTTACCCCAGTGAGCACTTTCCCAGCTCTCTCAGTACCCTTGGGTAGATCCCATTCAGCCCCATAGATTTGTGTGTGTCTAAGTGGTGTAGCAGGTCACTGACCACTTCCCCTTGGATTATGGGGGCTTCTTTCCGCTCCCCATCCCTGTCTTCCAGCTCAGAAGGCTAGGTACCCCAAGAACAACTGGTCTTATTATTAAAGACTGAGGCAAAGAAGGCATTAAGTACCTTAGCCTTTTCCTCAGCTTTTGCCACCTTTTCCTCCAACATCCAATAAAGGATGAAGATTCTCCTTAGCCCTCCATTTGTTCCCAATGTATTTATAAAAAAATTTATTGTCTTTTACCGATTATTGTCTAATTAGTAGCCAGATTAAGTTCTGTCTAGGCTTTGGCCCTTCTAATTTTCCTCCTGCCTAACCTCACAGCATCCTTACAGTCCTCCTGAGTTGCCTGCCCCTTCTTCCAAAGGTCATAAACTCTCCTTTTTTCCCTGAGTTCCAGCCAAAGCTCTGTTCAGCTAGGCTGGTCTTCTTCCCCGTCAGCTCATCTTTTGGCACATGGGGATGGCCTGCTTCTGCACCTTTATGATTTCCTTCTTGAAGAATGTCCAACATTCCTGGACTCCTTTGCCCTTTAGGACTGGCTCCCAAGAGGTTCTGTCAACCAGTCTCCTAAACAGGCCAAAGTCTGCCCTCTGGAAGTCTAAGGTAGCAGTTCTGCTAACACCCCTCCTGACTTCTCCAAGAATGGAAAACTCTATGGTTTCATGATTGCGGTGCCCAAGATGGCCTCCAGCCATCACATCACCCACAAGCCCTCCCCTGTTCACAAACAGCAGGTCCAGTGGGCACCTTCCTTAGTTGGCTCCCCAGCAGCCATGTCAGAAAGTTCCCTTTCACACACTCCAGAAACCTCTTAGGCTGTTTCCTTACTGCTGTAGTGTGTTACTAGTGGATATCTGGTAAGTTTAAATCCACCATGTGAAAAAGGGCTAGCAATTGTGAGACTTCTCCCATCTGTTTATAGAATATTTTGTCTGTCTCTTCATCCTGGTTGGGTGGTCTGTAAGCAGACTCCCACTATGATATCTGCCTCATTGACCTTCCCCCTGATTCATACCCATAAACACTCAATCCTATCATCACCTATCAACATTTTTAAGCTCTAAACTATCAAAACACTCCCTAACATACAGCCCTACCCCACCACCTCTCCTTCCTCACCTATCTCTTCTGAAGAGTTTACAGCCATCCATTGCAGCACTTCAGTGCACATGTTTCCCACGTTTGGCATCCCATGGAAACATCCCAACATGTTTCCATGATGGCAACTGTGTCATATTTTTCCTGCTGCACAATGACTTGCAGCTCTTTATATTTGTTGCCCATGCATTGGTGTAGATGCACTTCAGTTGGGCTATTAATCTCACCATCTTTTTGGGGGGAGAACCAGTCTCACGTGCTTCTGTGGTTTCTAACACTAATAACCTTTGTGTTTTTGCTGCTGCATGGATCTCCATCCCCTACACCCACTGAGACAGCAGACCGAAGGACATCATTAGCACACTGTCCCACAAACACCAGTGTGCTGCCCCCAGGATTACCTGTATTGAGCTTGGTTTTATCTCTTTACCCCTTCAAATCTAGTTTAAAGCTCTTTCAATAAGTACTGCTAACTCTTGTGCAAAAATCATTTTCCCCCTTTGCCCAACTGTTGCCAGCAGGCCTGCTGTCATGTAAACTGACCCACGATCAAAAACCACCAAACTCTGCCAGTGATACCAGGCTTGGAGCCAGGTATTAATCTGCTGGCTCTTCTTATTTCTTCCTTCATCATTCCCTGCAACTGGAAGGATAGAAAGAATATTACTTATGCTCCTGATCTCAAGTGGTCATCCCAAGTCCCTGAAGTCTCTTTTGATTGCCCTTAGAATTCTTGTTGCAACTTCATCGCTGCCTCCCTGAAAAATCAAGAATGGATAATAATGTAAGGCATGTACCAGGGTAGGCATCTTTCTCTTCACATCTTTAATATGGGCCCCAGGGAGACAGCAGACTTCTGTAAGAAGTGGGTCTCGTCCCCATATTGCATTTTATGTTCCCTTCAGAAGGGAGTTCCCTATGGCAATGACCCATCTTTTTTCCTTTATGGAAGCATAGGCGGGGCATAGGCTGATTTAATCTCAGTGACACCTCCGTGCTAGATGAACCATCGTCTTCATCGTTGTTCAGTTCCACTTTCAGAGCCTGGTACCTATCACGCATGGACACCTGGGCAGGTGGGGCGGTCACAGAGGAGACCCGCCTGCTGCACTGGGCAGGAACTTGTCACCACTGCCCCCTTTCCTTTCAGTCACTGTGTTCAGCCGGGCAGACAGAGGACAGGTAATCCTGTGCACCATGTGTCCTGCCTGCCTGTTGGACTTATCCCAGGGAAGGTAGAGTGCGAATCCAGCTCCCTTACACTCTCCCTGACACTCCTCAGCCTACTCTCCTCTTCCTGGAGCTCTGTCACTAAGCAGAGTTCCTCTGCCCAGGCACACCTCCCTCAGATGTGCTCCCTGCTGTCCCATACTGGTGTAAAAGCAGGGCTCTGCTGGCAGCCTGGCACCTGGGTGGCTGTGTGTTCCCACCAGAGCTCACTCTGGGTAGCTACATCAGCCATGGCAATGTAAAAAAGAGCTCAGAGAGGCCGTGGCTTTCTGCCGGGTGGATACCATTGCTCCCAGGTCCAGCTGGCAGGGCTGCAGCACCCTCCCTGCATGCCCTTCTGCACCAACTGCTGCACAAACAGCCAGGGCAGGTCCTGTTTGCCCACCATGTTGGTGGCACACCTGGTTGCTTGCACTCCTTAAAGGCTTCTTTTATAGATGTGGGGGGCTTGGCTGCCATGCTCCTGCCCCTGCCCAGGGCCTGTCAGCCGCTGTGTGAGCTGAGGGTCCTGGCAGTTCTCATGGCTGCCTCTGAGGTTCCCTCCGTTTGGGAAACCGCACTGTGCACCACACTGGTGCGCTCCACTGCCGATCCTGCCAGCACCAGAGCCGCTTGCCTCTGCAACTGAGTGCTAGTTCTGGTTACACCACATTTAAATCTCTCGCCGCTGCTAGTGTCCCAGCCCAGGTCCCATCAGACACTACACAGACACCCGCAGGGCCCAGAGGGCTGTCTGTAGCTTTCCAGCTGACCCTGGATGATACTGTCTATGTGCTTATGCATCTTGTGCTGTGATCACAGCACACGGATCTCCTTCATTCTCCTTTAAGACTGAGATTCCCTCTGCCCTTTAGAATGAGAGGATGTTGTATAGCATCTGCAGCCAGCAGCTACAGACAGACATATGATGTCCTCTGGGCTGCCAGAGTGTGCAGTAACAGGATCATGCAAGTCTATCCCCAGTGTCCAACAGCTGCAGGGGCCCATTTCAAGCTGTTAATGCACTTCAGAAAACAGGAATATTTATCCATGAAAAAATAATAATGTTTTACAGAAATGGCTCAAAGTTTCTCAGTCAGGGTCACGAACCCCTTGAAGGTCATGAGAGCATTCAAAAGGGTCATGAAATTTTAGACAGCAGAAGTCAACTGCAGCTCAGTTCATCCAGAGAGGCAAAGTGAGAATCAGCTGTAAGTATTGGCTGTCAATGCTTGCAATAGCGAGGGAATTGCTAGCTACATCACCTTTAACTGCTATCAGCATTCAGTTCTTGCAGGGGCAGGGAGGAGAGGACAAGCATGTGCATCCAGCAGTTACACCCCTCTTGCTGTCTCACCCTGAAGGAAGGGAGCTGCAGTGGGCTTGGGAAAAGATGGTTACATGGAGAAATGAAACAAAAGGGAAATATGCTTTGTAAATGTTTAAAAAAATGTAGTAGAGTATAATGCCTCTGCATTAGAGGAGGGTAAGGAAAACAGTGCCTCTGCTGCTGGGTAGGGTCTGCCTCAGGGCTCGCTGTTTGGTAACACCACCTTGTCTATAGTCAGCAACCTCTGCTATTTTGTTTACCGTTTTTTTGCTTCCTGCAGTGTTTCATTTCATCAGCTTAAGGGTCACTGCAGTCTTTTCACTTAATTACTGTACAAATGCTTTAGCTGGCTCATTTATTTAGTTTTTTCTTTATTCCCATACTCTGTGGGCCCTGCAGAGCTAAATTCCAGTGTGAAAGCTTTAAGACTCCAGACAGTTGTGAAACTACTTTGGCAAATTAGCATCTTTGGTTGAGATTAGTTTTAAAGTTGTTATGTGACATCTGAAGACAAAAACCTGTAAATCTTTCTAATATGCTAGGCCAATAGCTTCAATATGTAATAAATACTGAAATTCTGTAAAACATTGCAATCCATTTTATCATCTTTTCTAAACAGAAAGAGCAAAGTCAGGAAATTCATTGCTGAGGAGTTATACTTTTCTTTGAACCTACTTGATACTAAACATTTGGGGAGCTAAAGCAGCCAGGTTTCAATGTAAACAGGCAAATGACTGAATTAAATGCACAAAGTGAACTGTCCATTTTTCCTTATGTGTTGAGTGAGCTCTTAATGATAATGGAATAATAATGCTTTGTAATCATTCAGTGCTTTCCAGCTACAGAGGTACAGTAAAGCCTTAATCTTTTTAGTGCCACTACTTAAATGTTATGTCTTACCTGCTTACCCTCTCATAGGCTATAAATGTCATAATCCTACCTGCCTGTCCTCTCTTAGGCCACAGATCCATGATCTGTAGGTGTACAATCAGAAGTTTTACAAACCTCAGACACAACTACCTCATCAACAAAAATTACAGCTTTCTCAGAAATGCCAGTTAAATGTCTCTTTGTTCATGCCCTAATCAATTTTATTTAAATTAACCCAGCCTATCTTAGACTAGGCTTTAAAATAACAGAAGTTTACTGCATAAAATTGCTTTGACTAGAATAATTGAATGAGGCATTCCAAGAGCTTTTCAATCCTTGCATCTGAGGAGGCGATGTCCTAGATTAGGTGGAGTGGAGTGGAGGACACTTGGGGATGTAACTGCTTCAGTCGTTACAGTTGGAACTTGAAAAAAATATATGCCAATGACATTATTAGCATGCTGCTGTCAATCCCCCTGCCTGCATTTCCATTTTTTATTACCTATTACTGTAATTTTCTCTAAAAAGTTTACATTTTATCCCCCGTTGCATCCTATGCACAAGAAGGGCTTCCCAGTTCCCCCAGTTTGCTATGCTGTGTCTTGAAAACTCACCTCTGCTGTAATGCTCAGTAGTGGCTGGTGGTCTGTACTCTCTGATGGCTACTCTGATCCGAAGTCATATCTATATCCTGCTGCTCTGCCTGATACATCCAGCACTTTTCCTTCCTCCTCACCCAGAGGGACTGATAATTTCTCATCCTTTCACGCTGTGCTGACAACACCTAGAATTACCTGGCCACAATCAGACAGGCATCCCTAAATACAGTGGAAAATAGTAACATAACATCAGCAAAGAACATAAGTGGCTCCCCCTAACTCATGCAAGAGGACTGCGTACAGATGGGGAAAAAGCTTGGATCTTTTGTCTCGGTTATTTGCTGTAACCGCATACTCCTCCTTCCTAACATCCCTCTCCAAAGCATACTGACATCAATTAACCTTTTCATTGCATTGAGGCTCTGTTTTTGCCTTTATGGCAATGGAAACCTCTGTCATGACAACAGTCCTCGAGGAATGCTGTTAGAGCCTAAAGGATAGTAAAGTTGTTTATTTTAAGGGTTAAGATCTGAGGGGATAGACTGAAGTAAGTAGTAAGGACAAATTCACATGTCAGAAATTGTACCTTGTATGTACAGAGTGGAAGGATGTTATTGACTACCTGCAACTGAGGGCAGGAAGCCTCCAAGGGACTGCCTGGTGCTTAGGCTGGGACAAATAGGGTGGGATGTACAGTCAGTGACTCACCTGGAAGACAAGATTTGCCATGAGGGGCTGTTTCCAAGGGGCTCCCTTTCCCAAAAGCACCACCTTGCATTGATCACCTGGATGCACTCGCTTTGTCTGGGCTCTACCAGAGTCCATCCATGCAGGCTCTGAGCTCAGAGGCATTGACAGCTGACATCCACACTTGCCATTTTAAGGGTGTTTCTGGCCAGACAGGTGACAAACTGTGACAACTGCCTGTGTTGAACTATAGCAATAATTATATCCAGCATGTCACAAAGCAGCGAGGAGGCTGGAGCTTGTTCTTTCAGATAAAGGTGTCAGATAACTGGGGTATTTCACATGGGATGGACACTTTTGGGCACAGAAATGCATGTAATTGCAATAATAAACCGCCTGTAAACATCTTGCTTTCAAAACTTTTTCTTGATGCAACCCCTAAACCATGGGCTATTATTAAACTGTAGTTCTTTACAATAACAACTCCTTTATTTTCTAGGGGGACTTACCAAGAGTCCACCCTGTGCTGTGGCCTTCATAGATTGTAGAACCATAGAATCATTTAGGTTGGAAAAGACCTTAAGATCATCAAGTACAACCACTAACACAGCATTGCCAAGTCCATCACTAAACCATGTCTCTAAGTGCTGCATCAACACATTTTAAATACCTCCAGGGATGGTAATTCCGCCACCTGCCTGGGCAGCCTCTTCTATGCTTGACCACCCTTTCAGTGAAGAAATTTTCCCCAATATCCAATCTAAACCTCCCGTGGTGCACCTTGAGGCCATTTCCTCTCATCCCATCACTTGTTCCCTGGGAGAAGAGACTGACCTCCACCTGCCTACAGCCCCCTGTCAGGAGTTGCAGAGAGCGACAAGGTCCCCCCTCAGCCTCCTCCTCTCCAGGCTGAACACCCCCAGCTCCCTCAGCCGCTCCCCATCAGACTTGTGCCCCAGCCCCTTCCCCAGCCCCGTTGCCCGTCTCTGGACACGCTCCAGCCCCTCCGTGTCCCCCCTGCAGTGAGGGGCCCAACACTGAACAGAGTTCCAGGTGCCGCCTCACCAGTGCTGAGTATCAGGGGGATGATCACTCACCTTGTCCTGCTGGCCACACGATTGCTGATACAAGCCAGGATGCTGTTGGCCTTCTGGGCCACCTGGGCACACAGCTGGCTCATGCCCAGCCGGCTGTCAACCAGCACCCCCAGGTCCTTTCCCCCCAGGCAGCTTTCCAGCTACTCTTCCCCAAGCCTGCAGTGTTGTGGGGGGTTATTGTGACCCAAATGCAGGACCTGGTACTTCTCCTTGTTGAACCTCATACAATTGGTCTCAGCCCATCAATCCAGCCTGTCAAATCCCCCTGTAAAGCCTTCCTACCCTCAAGCATGTCAACACCCCCACCCAACTAGGTGTTGCCTGCAAATTTACCAAGGGTGCATTCAATCCTCTCTTCCAAATCATTGACAAAGTTATTAAACAGGACTGGCCTTGGTACTGAGCCCTGGGGAACACCACTTGTGACTGGTCACCAGCTGGATGTATCTCCATTCACCACCACTCTGGGCTCAGGCATCTGGCTATTGTTTACCCAACAAGCAGTACACCCATCCAAGCCATGGGCAGCCAGTTTCTCCAGGAGAATACTGTGGGAGATGGTGTCAAAGGCTTTATTAAAGTCTAGGTAGACAACATCCACAGCCTTTCCCTCATCCACTAAGCAGGTCATCTTGTCATAGAAGATCTGTGTGGACTCCAAGGAAAGCAGTAGCCAAGCTGCCTATGTCACCTCAGCTGTAAACAGAGCTGCCTCTCACACCCCTCCCTTGCTGCCTGCCACACACCCTTCTGCTGTCCTCCACAAAGACATGGTTTTCTGGGGGAGGCGAAGCTCCGTTTACCAATTACGTCAGCTCCCCTCGGTGAGCACATATGCTTCCACTTCAGAACCTTGTTTCATTCGCTTCTTGTCTCTGTAAAAAGGGCTTCCTTTAAAACTGTTCTTCCAAGTGTACTGCCTATGTTTTTCTCATTACAAATAATATTTTCCTATTCTTTCTCTCAGGAATGTTTTCATTGTCCCCTGTTGTTCACTGTCCGTACCATTTGCTAATAAAATAATTGGAACTGTTCATAGTAGCTGAACTGTGTAGAATTTCTCCCTATTATGTTCTTGCTTTTTTCCCTCCCCTACTACAAAAGTGGTATCTCATTCCCACTGAAACAGGTTTTAAAGATGACAGCTGTATTCTGTGTGGCGACAATCAGTATAAAGAAGAGAAATGTGGACTGATTTATTTAACCCAATACTGTACACTCTCATTACTGCAGTAATCTGAGCATTCTTTACTTGCTAAGGAAATATCAGAGGGATTTCTGGTTTGACAGAGAATTATTTGGTTGGATACAGCTTTGCTGGATCAAGCTCTTAATAGGGTCTGCACAAAATTTTTGTTTATTTTGCTCTGCTGAAATTGTTCAAATGACTTCTCATTATCATTGGGTGGGACTGAAGAGAAGTACTTATGTCAGTTTTGTGACATCAGTGACATGTCCTGTTATTCAAGTAGTTCACAAGTTAGGCTGGGACATATTTGACCTTCCTATAATAAATAACTGGCTTTTTCTCCCTTTTTTTTTTTTTTTTTTTCTTTAGCATGAATAAATGAAGAAAGAACAAACTAACTACCATTGGCAAGGAAAGAATTTCTAATAAATAAAAACCTCTCACAAGTTTCTTGTAAATATCACTCCGGATTTGTTCCTCTTAAATATATAACACCCTATATCAAACCTATCTGCAGAGTTGTTGAAAATCTTCCCTAGGAAGGGACTTTCTAAATTCAACGGGCTTCAGACTCTCTTAGGGAGCTGTGCTTCAAGGCTTTCAAAGAAACCCCAGTCCTCTGCCGAGTTTCAGACCTGTGAGTAACCACACTGAATTTAATTGGTCTTCTTACGAATTTAGAAGTTAAGCATATGTTTAAAAGCTTGGTGAAAGAGCCTGGATGCTGACTCTGTGCTTGCAAGAAAGAAGCTGTCCCGGGGTGCTGTGCCATCATCCCTTTTTGTGACAGCTGCTTCTGAGGCCCTCGAAGATGAATGAGGGAGTCATGTTCTCCTGGGAGGTTTTCAAAGAAATAAGCTGTGAGTGAGCATACATCCTTCACTCTCACAATTACACTGCCCTGGTGACTTTGGCACTTGGGTTGTAATCAGGGAAGTTTTAGTTTCCCGGTTCTTGTACAGCTGCTCATGCAGACATGGATGTGATGTTCACATCCACACACTGGTCTAATATAGTGTTCATATTAGTGCATCTGCTTATGGAACTAAAACATAGTGGCGGGTTTGGCTTGCACTCTATGAAAGAAGTTTTAGAGGGTTACTGCTGCGTCCAAACATGTTTCACAGCTGACATTTGTCAATGAAAAAGCAGAGCTCAATGAAAAGGCTAAATGTTCACAAGGAACCTCTTTACTGTGGGGTTAATGAGGACTTGAAAGGACTTGCACTCTGGCCTTAGCTGTGTATGTTTGTCTTTTCTTTTACTTTCATCTCTCCTCCCTGAGCCTTGGTCTCTTTTCATTCTTTTTTTTGCTGCTTTTAATTTGTGCCTCTGTGTTAAAGCAACGAACCTTCCTTCCTTCTTTCCTTCATGTCTTCCTTGCTTTCTCTCTTTCTTCCTTTGCGCTGTTTTTGGAGTCTGACTCTGACAGATTGCTAACAACAGAAACCACAGAAGTATCTATTGCTTGAACCTACTCACGGCCTCTTTTGCTAATGTGCAATGATTATTAGTGATAACATTACCTGGCAAACGATGTAATAGACTCAGAAGGAAAATTTCTTTTTTTTTCTTGAAGATGTAAAGGTTTAACTTTGCAGTGTTTAACTCAGTCTTTTTTGATCTGCAACACATGGCCAGATGAAATACAGTATTTGCCTGTTTTAATGCTTTTTCCTTTCTCCTTTAAATACAGTAATAATCTCATAAAGGATTGTTGCATCTCATACTTAAGAGAACAAGAGTGCATATCGTCATGCAAAGAGTACTGTGTATCCTAATGGAGCAAATTTTTTGATGTAATTGCACATATACTGCCACACTACCTGCTATGCTCAATAATGCATAATATAAATAAAAATATGAACCAGTCAGAGTTTTCATTTTTCTGTATTTCCCCCCTACAAAAGAGCAGTCTAAAAACTCAGACAAAGTGAGGCTGCTATAGTATGCAAGAAAGAGGTTTGTTTAAAGGCTTTAAATTAACAACTAAACTTTCAAACATAGTTCAAATGGGTAAACAGAAGAATGTTTCAGCTCACTGATCCTAATATCTGTAATTGCATCTAGCTTCAGTGAGGCTAATCCCTGCTCCCAATGCTCTGGTATATCCTCACGTTATCTGCCAATCCCTGGTTTATAAAGACATTTCTTCTCCTTGAGCCTAATGAAACTGTAATTTAAAATTAACTTTGGAATAATTGGGAAATAATAAATTAATGCTTCACCATGCAAAAAGTTTTCTAGGACAACAAACTTAATATGACATAGACTTAATGTAGGGTTGTGAATAATTGAATGGATTGACTCACCATATTGAGTGGTCCAGATTCCCACTATAGATCAGTTATCGTAGTTTCTGTAGGTCCTTATATTGCCGTCATGTCTATAGGCTACACTTATACCATAAATTTAAGAGTGTGAAGGAATATTCCCAGGCCCTGCAAATCAATCTTCTATAGTTTTTAATAATTAAAGAAGTTTCTGGCATATTTTTGGCCCATGTCAGCAGTTTCTCAAATTGTTCCCAGGCATGGTTCTGAGATTAGCACATGGCAGGAGCCATTCCCAATAGGCAGTTGCCCTGTTTTGCAGAGCCAGAGATTTTAATATACTGATGTAGTATTTAACAGAATTTAGTAGTATTGATTTTGGCAGTGCTCCATACCAGGTGGCCTCAGTGCCAGATGAGTCCTGGCCACATTTAATTTTTATTAGAGATGTAGCCTTAGTATCAAAGCACCCCCTAGTTGTATGTTAAGTGGCACAACTGATAGTATGATATATAGCTGCATTAATTCTTTAGGAGAACACTTATGACAATATGTAGCCTTTGGCTTCAGTAGACCTAACACAGTTGCCATCCTCGTCATATGTATTGTTCCTCTCTAGAGTTGAGGAAGTGCAGTGAACTCCGTGAAGATCTGTCTTTCCTCGGGGAGTTTATTCCTGCTTGTTAGACAAAAGTGTCACTTAGGCCAAAGCATAGCGTATTGTACTAGTAAGAGAAAGACCCTTTACAGTTAAGGAAAAGGGTCATCAATGGTATGCCTTTTTAAACTTTAAAAAGATTTTTAGGGTACACTGATATGTAGTAATCTAGACCCTTCTCTTATCAAGGTCTACATTCCCACAGAGATGCTCTCCAACATACTGGGCTTGCAGAATTTACCTACCTCCCAATACCTTAATGCTCAGCTACTCTGGGAATAAACACACACACGAGACAGCTGAAGCATGTATGATTGCAGTCAGTTTGTTGTCCACCAGAATTAGACAGACCCTGGAGCTGCTGTGCATGATGGCATTAACAACATCAAGAAACTAATGAACATTCTTAAATTAATCTCCAAATTAAACATTTCTTTCTGCATTAATTTTTTTTCTTTCTGCATATTTAATCTAAATGCATTTTGTAATAAACCTGCAGAATTCTTCAAAACATTTTTGCTTACCTACCTGCCTACCCTCTGCTTTGATTGGATTAAGCCTTGGTAAGCTCTGTTTGACCAAAAATTGATCTCATCCAAGATCTGGGCACCACCAGTGGAAGAGGTGCAGACATGAGGAAGGTAATGTGTCCTCTGCATATTGATGATGTTCAGATACCTGTCCTCTCTATCACTGCTTTTGCCAGTCTCTGGATATACTGGATACTGTCTTGGCAATCACATCTTCTAAACCTAATAACTTAATAAGTTACTTCCAGGACCTTAATGATGTTCTTCTGTAACAAGCCTATTACCTGACTGTATTTGTTCTACTTTTCTGTAACGGAAAAGGAGGCGGATTCCCTAAAATCCTGTGCTGAAAGACTGTAATACCAAACTCTAGTGAAATCCATAGTAAATAAAATGTTGATCTGACCCAAGTAACTGACAAAGGTGACAATTATTTACCATAGATTTGCATGCATGTAACACAGAAATCTATCTGAGCTAGTCACCAAAAAATCCTTAAGGACAGAAATAAACTTGTGCAGAAAGCAATTTGATTCTGTTCTGTTGATGGGGTTTTTTTGGCCATCTACCTTAGGCTCAGATCAATTATGTCCATGAAATCATGGCCTATTTGTCTTTACTAATTGTAATAAATTCCTAGCTCAAATGAAGATGGACATCCATGGACATATCATGGACATCTAAAGATGTTATGAACTCTATCGCTACTCAAACCATGTTTTCAACCCTATTAGTAATTTTGAAGAATGGATCTAAAGAAAACATATTGTTGACATTTACATTGGGGTAAAATGTCAATATGGCAAATATAGGCCTATTCATTTGTATTTTTTTATCACCTTTATAGGATTTTACATAATAAAACACAACAGTGTTCTGTGCATTTAGAGATAAAAATTAAGCCTAGTAGAAAGACCCACATTATATACACATGTACAATGGATACACACAGCCATGTATTCATGAGCAGGAGTTTGAAAAACAGACATTCATAGTATGAGCTCTTTTAGGCCATGGGGCTAGAGATTCTAGCTACACCCAGTAAAATTAATTTCTCTCAGTTAAACCAGAAATGCCAACAGCATTAAGAAAAATCCTTGATAGAGTGAGAAGATAGGGAATCGCCTAAAGGGAAGTGTTTGAATCAGCTCAATACTTGCTAACTTGACTATATTATAAAGGAAAATCAAAAGGCTTTATATTTTCTGACAATCTGTGAGTCTGGATCTTATAAATAACACTTAAAACATACATTTGAAATGCAATTGTTTATCTTGGTATTGATTCTGGAAAGGATTGTACATTTAGAGTTATTTTTGTTCATTTGGTTGGGGTTTTTTGCTAAATTAAGGCCTGCTTCACAGAGAAACACAAATTAAAAATGAAGTCATTGTTAGCTGATTTCATACCTATGCAGTCCTGCTTGGAAGTCTTGCCACCAACGACGTGTGTCATATGAACAAAATCTGGGATTAATTAAGTGAGAGTGAACTCCTAACCCATTTGAACTGTCATGCCGAAGGTCTGGCACAAAGGATCCGGGAGTTTACAAAGACTAATCACCATTGCAGGGTCCTGTGGGCTACTTTTCACACAAGTGGCTTTGTAGTAAAATGAGCCTTCAAAGTGACTTGCACACTGAGAACAACAAAGACAGCTACAAGGAGATGCTCGCTGGACACTAATTTGCTTATGTTCAAAGACAATTCTTTGCTTTCTTTAGAAAACAAGAAATTATCTCAACCTTAAAGTCATCTATCTAATCATAGCTCCATATCCGCTAATGTCCAGTGAAAATATAAGCTAGAGAGCACAGGTTTACTTTGGTAAATCTTTGGTAAAAAATTGTTATATTTTCCATGCAGCATATCTGCTGCATTCTGATTATGATACTGGCAGAATGTACAGAAGTTTCTCAGTTAAAACGCTCAGAGATCTCAGCAGTTAATTGAACTAAATATAAGACCCAAGAAAAATTTCTGCAGTTCTGTAATTCCTGCAGTTCAATCAGCTGCATCATGGACTTGGGCAGAGGCACAAAACCATGGAGCAGGGTCCACAATGCAAGGTCTTCTTGAGATTAAGGGCCTTTGCATGGTCTATTACTGATATAAGTTTTCTGGGACTTGTTTTGGGCTGTGGTCGAACAGTTGTAACAGGTGTCTTGTCAGTGTACCACATTATGTCAAACACTATGGGTTTTGACTTTGTTTATTTCTGTTTTGTGAGTTGGGCATTAAAAAAATCTTGAGTAGTTATGCACATCAAAGAAAAAATAAAATAATATTGACAATAACATTACTGAGGTGGTGAAGTAAAACACTCCACTCTTAGAAACACAATTAAGCAGTGGTCAGAATGGCGAGATAATTACAGCATCTTAGAGGGGTTTGATCAAAAGATTTCTGGATTTTTCTGCCACATAGTCTGGTAACTCTGTAAGTTCTGAACAAAACCATCTCACTTTAATCTCCTACTTCCACACAGGTTGTTGCTTTATTTGTTTGGCTTTTTTATTACTTCTGTTGCAGACACATGTAAGTCTTTGCATCAAGATCTGAACCCCCTCATCTTTATTTGATGTTTCAGTGTATGAAGACAGTCAATACCTTAAAGAGTTCACTGCAAGAAATCTTGACAGAGATCTACCCATTGAGCCTCTCAACAGCCCACTCAGACCTAAAGGTAAAGGAGCACAAGTACTGGGACCACCTGGAATCTCTTTAGCAGTAAGAGTTCATCAAAAGGTGGCATTGCATCAATTTAAAAACACTCCAAGGTTTTATATTTGTTTCAAATGTATTTTATTCAGAAGTTATTGTGGGTCTTTGGGAGGGTGCTGGTGGGACACAACACAGGGTTCATAGAAAAGCTTGCATTAATAACCTGAGAAGCAAAGTTCTGATGGTGCTCTGTTTCATGAAAGCATCTTTAAGGTTTTATTTTTTTATTTCTATTTGAATTCTGAAGTGGAAACAAATTTTAAAAGCAACTTATCAAAAAGAGTTATGTCAACTTTATTTGATGCCTCTGCCTTACTTATGAGGAGTATAAGCCCAAGTATCTAAGTGTCTTGCCTGGATTTAGGTAGCTCATTGTATACTTCCCTTTCTTCTTTATTCGTACACCTTTCTTCTGGGTTGGTTAGACATGGTGAATGTGGGGTTGATAGACCCTGAGAACCTAGACTAGTGTTTCTGTTCCTGTGTCGCAGCAGATAAAAATATCAAGGCTTTACTCAAAAATTTTCAGTGATCAAGGATGTTTAAAACTTTGAATAAAAAAGGTGGAATGGCGTTTCAGTTCAACAAAATTCAGACAAAGTAAATAAAGCAAAAATAAAACCTTCAACTATTAAACCAGTTCATCCTGTTTTCAAAAATGCAAGCAAACCCAAATGCCTAGAAGACAGCAAAGCTGGAAAGATCAAAGGGAAAGTAAAAACAGATCTGAAAACAAGTGGACTTTGCTTTCACATCCTACACTTGGCTCTGAGAAATATGGCTGAGGCTAGACATCCTTGGCCAGCCTGGGTGGTGCCAGCTAAGGAGACTGCCATAGCCAGCCCACTCCTGTCAGCTCACTACCATGCCCTCAAGGGAGGCTGCAGCCTCCTCAGATCCTCTGTCTGAGACAGACAACAGGCTAAAACCAGACCTTTTTAGTCAAAATAAGCTGTGTAAGAAAGGGCTTACTGTCAATATTCCTTAGACTTGCCTGGCTGTGTGGCCACACTGGATGAGGAAACACTATGTTGGGCTCTGGTGCCAACACACTGGAGGGGCAATGACCACATATGGTGGGGGAGAGACAAAGAATCAGTGGCCAGGTGTTGGGGGACAGGGGCTTGATCACCCCATGCCACAGAGGTGGCAGGTGGCGTGTGAGCAGCTCATTGACTATTTGGACAAGCCCGGCCAAGGAGATGTGAAACAACTGAGGAAGCACAAGCCAACCCACACAATCCAGAATGAGCACAGTCCCCAGCAGTGCAAGAGAAAAAAACAGAGGAGGTGGCTTCCTCAGCTGGCAAAGGTGCTTGCAAGTGGGTGTCCATGCACAGCTCCAGGCTAAAAACAGTGTCCTTGGAGGCCAAACTCACACTGGCTGCGAAGACATGCTTGCTCCTCCCCACATAACAGTCTTCTGCTTTGCACTTTAATAAGTATCTTCCTCTTTATGCCATTATTTGTGTGGTTTATGCAAGGCGATAAGGAATATGGGACTTAGCTCACCGGCCAAGTACACTTTTGTCTTATGTGGTGTGTTTTCACTCATAAATTCATGGGTTTGAGATACTTTGGGTTCCAGAGAGTTAATGCTGGAAACACCTTTTAGAAAAAAAGTAAGCTGAGGTGGCTGCAAAGCTATGGGGCACCATGCGGCGATCCTCTGTATAACGGCTGACGGCAGTATTTATTTTCATTTGAGAAGCAGCGAAAGCAGGGCCTGCCCCAGACATCTCTCACTCCATTCAGAAAGCAATGTTTATGGACAGCTGCAGGGAGTTACTCACAAGAGGCTTAAAGAGGGAGGGGAAAGAAGGGCCATTCCTCCAGGCCCACCCAGCCACAGGGTTTTTCAGCTGAAGGGCAGGCTCAGTTTCATCCCAACCGGCCAGTGAAAACTGAGCCCAAACAACTGTCAGGATCACAAAAGCCTGAGAGATGGAAAAGACGGTGATAAATGTGGTGGCAAGTCATTCCCCCGGAGCTGCCTGACATCCCTCTTGTTCGGACACTGTTGTGGGGTTAACAGTGGTTTGTGGCCTAACATTAGGAAACAAGAATGGGTCATTCACAGACATCAGAAAGATGCTTGGAAAAATGTTTAAAGTGCTCATTAGTTCAGAGGCCCTTTCAAAACCAACAGCTCCACGTGTTTCACCGGAGATACAGCTGAGTTTCTCCAGTAATTCTACGCTCAGCTGAAGCAGCATAAAACTGGTTTGGGCAGCATTTTGTAGCTCCCATGGTGTTATCTGTCTGTCCACCTCATTGCCTATTCATCTGTCCATGCCATTTTTCACTGTTACCCACCACCATATCATACAAATATCTTCTGTATAAGACTGCAAGCTGTGCCCTTATTGTGCATCTTGGTGCCTGTAGCATTTCCCTTGTCTTAGTGCGGGTGGGAGGATAAAAACTCCTCCTAGCAGAGGGATTTCTGCCTTTTAAGACTTAATGACTTCTTTTAATGTCTTACTGGTGCACAGCATTTTTTTTTCTTAGATGTGTTTTGGGGTGTTTACTGTTGTTGGTATGCTGGTGGGATCTGGAGAGGTTAAAAGAAAAGGAGGCAGTTTTCTCTTTGTCATGGCCAAAATGGAGCCAAATCCCAATCCTTTCTCAACCTTCTGCAGGCACAAAGTACCAGCTCTCCTGCCACAGAAAAGGGGCAGCAACATTCCCCACTAGCCTTCAGTTACTCCAGTGTGTGCTGTGCAGACTATGTGGGGTCACTAAGTTTAAGGAATTCCTTCTCACTTGACATTCACCTAAGATTTTAGCAAAGCTTCTGGCCTTTTATACCACCTACTTGCACAATTATATGCCACAAATCTTCTGTGACTTATGAAAACATGCGATATGTAGTACAAAAGAGTTTCTCTTGCATTCCAGGGAAATCCAAATGCCTTGTCCATGAGTACTTTGAAATTGAAAGCAAGATTAAATCTATATTGCCTTCACCTAGGCTTTGGTTATGGTTGCATATTAAATACAGGTAGTCATCTGCTTGATCAGAATTTAAGTTGATTAGGTTTTCGTCTTGATCAAAGCTACTGAACAAGCTGGAAAATGTTTCATGTTTCACATTTAATTCTTTGAGAATTAAAATAAATAGAAATAAAATGGAAATAAATATGGAAAATATTAATGGTTTCTGGTCTTCAACATGTAAAGACAGCATATGCACAGACAATATGATTTTCAAAGGCACTTAGCAGTGGTCTGACTAAAACCTTTCCATATCAGTGTAGAAACAGCTACTATTAATTTGCCTCAGATTTAAAACAGTAATATGGATAATTGTACATAATGCATTTCACCACAGGAGTCTAGTCAAACATTAATAAGATTTAGAACACCTATGAAAGTGTTAATTTAAATCTGTTTTATCAGTTACCATAAATTGAACGCTCCACTGGGCCTGTAGGTATTCTGTTCTGCTGCTGCTAAAAAGGAGTTAACACTATGATGTCCCAAAAGCAGAGAGAGGCTAAAAATATGTGAAAAGTATTCATAACCATTCATTAACATGCAACCAGTATGTCAGGTCTACCTTGCCACTGCTGGTTCACTGCCCTGCACTACTAAGGAAGGTAACGAATACTAAGTGTAAATGCCTTTTTGTGATCACTTTGACCCCAATCATGGGAGAAGACACAACAATGAAATGTCTCAAGGATGACACTCTGTAGTCCTTCTGCTACTGATTTGCCCCATCTGGTACTCTCTCCAGGGATTGTATGTCTCTGAGACTTCAGAAGACTCAAAACAGAAACATAAAAAACATTGCTGAGAACAATGAGGAGCGTAGTTTTCTTTTCTAAGACCAAAAGGGGACAAAAGCAGGAAAGCAACACTCTCAGGACCCAATATAGAAACAGACTGAATCAAAGAAGTAAAAGACTCCATGCGATGGTTTTTACAGTAGCTTCTTTGACAATATCAATACCAAGCCACTGGTATGAATAAAACACTGAGAATGTCACTCTGCAGTCATGCCTAGTCAACAAAGCTGAACTTCAGTCAGGTCCTTAAATCTCAGGAACATTAAGAAAGTTCATAAATGTTTTGCCAAGGTAGAATCATAGAATCATTTAGGTTGGAAAAGACCTTTAAGATCATCAAGTACAACTGCTAACCCAGCACTGCCACGTCCGCCACTAAAACTTGTCCCTAAGCGCCACATCTACATGTCTTTTAAATACCTCCAGGGATGGTGACTCCACCACTTCCCTGGGCAGCCTGTTCCAATGCCTGCCCACCTTTTTGGTGAAGAATTTTTTTCCTAATATCCAATCTAAACCTCCCCTGGTGCAACTTGAGGCTTTGTTACTTGGGAGAAGACACTGACCCCCACCTGCCTACAGCCTCCTTTCAGGTATCTGTAAGGTCCTCCCTCAGCCTCCTTTTCTCCAGGCTGAACACCCCCAGCTCCCTCAGCTACTCCTCATCAGACTTGTGCCCCAGCCCCTTCCCCAGCCCTGTTGTCCATCTTTGGACACACTCCAGCACCTCCGTGTCCCTCCTGCAGTGAGGGGCCCAAATGCTTCAGGTAAAATATAATATTTCCAAACTATGAGAAAATCAACCTTTGAGTAGATCCCAGAAAAAGTTCCCAAAGAAAACCACAATTCTAAGTTTGCATATAAATCTACTCTTGGCATTTAAGGTTGTGATTTTCTTACTGTAAAGATTGCATGTTATTACTATGCTCTAAAGATGTATTTTTAATAAGTCTAGTAGTGGTATAGCTGTTTTTGAGAAGAGCTAGTGCCATGTTCTTTATCTGTCTGAAGAAACATCCTCCAATAATGAGATGAACCTCACAGGGAGGTGCAAACAAATTGCAAAGCTTTTCCCTGGGGATCCATGTGCTACAGTGAGTTCAGAGTACCTGACCTGCTGAAATGAGAGTGGCTGCAAAAGGTAAAGTTGGATTCATCTGCAAGTCATACACACAGTGAAGAACAGTTTACAGGTTTCCATACACACTGCCCAGTGAATTAGGTTTGTTTTTTTCAGAAAGGATTATCTGGAGGGGCAGACAGCCTCCTTACCCACTCTATCTTGCTGTTTTGCCTATAATTTCCTGCTTTGTCATCCAAAGTAGCAATAACCATGTGGGCTGTCCCCATCTGCTTTCAGTACACCTGGCTGTTTGATTGGCAACCCACTGGAAGCTAGTGGACCATCTGTGGGCCACAAATTCTGTGCTAACCAGTCAGGCGTGCTCGGCCATGGGGGCTCTGCGTGCTCTGGAAGGTCTGCTTCAGCTGCTGGACTTGCCGCAGTGCTATCCACATGGAAGGGCAGGCTGGCCTTGAGGCAGTACGGGTAAGTCCCAAACACCATGGTGTTGTTAAGGGTAAACGCTGGTAAACAGAAGCTGTGTGTAAAACGATGGACCTTGGCTACATGCCCCCACCACTCTGGGAGCCCTGTGGGGAAATGACCTCAGTGTACCCAGGCCCTCCACCCCTTCAGTTTGGTTTCCACAAGGAGGAACAGAAGAGCTCAGGCAAGATGGAAACAACTGGACATTGGCCAAGGCCTTACTCAGATGGTCAAGGGCAAGAGACTGGAGACAGTCTGGTGGGGCTCAGTCGAGGCAGAGCCAGCTCTTACCCATTTCTGATGTGGAGAAAGGCCAGTTTTGCCACTCCTTACTGCCTGACCCAGAACATCAAACAAGTGAGTTAGGTCACTTTTGAAATGGCCATTTCCTTCACCAGCATCCATCTGCACCATGAAGCAAGGTGTGATGACTTGTACCTAAGGCAGCTTTAATTCCGCAGATGCAGGTAACCGGACCACCATGGCTATGGCAGCTTTAGACTTGGTGTGAGCTGCACAAATTCACATGGACTGTCGGGACCTCTACAGTAGTTGCTTAAAAGCAGACACATCATTAGGCTGAACACAATTGTAATTAATAGCAGTGTCTCACAGACCACATGCTTGATTTTAGCCCCTTTCTAATGAACTAAAAGGCTTACACTGAAATAATACATGCATAAGCTACCAAAAGGTACTCCATATTTGGGGGGTCCACACAGTCAATTCCTGCAGCTCAGCTAGATACAGCCACATTTTTTTTTTCTTTTCTAACTTTACCAGGCATGTACATAGTTCAGGTCTAGCTCCAAGAAGTCCTCAGCAGAGTTCCAATGATAACTCAAACTGTGTAACTTTCTGGTGATGTGGGACAAGGTAAGATATTACCCTGATCTGCACGCAGTGTGGGAAACCTGCTAAGCTGAACTGTGTAGTTGTGTCAATCACCCATAACACATAGGAGATGAAAAAGGAGGGGAAAGGATCTTTTAGTCTGCAGATGAGACTCTCAGGACATGGTAGGAAAAGGTCTTTTAACTTCTCTGTGTTTTATATGTTTACTTTACATGTTCTGACTGAGATTTCCAAAGTTGTGCAAAGATGTTGGATCACCGTCTGTGTTAAAGCTTAGGAATTTAATAACCAAATAACCAGGCAGATGTGAAAACTTTGGCCAAAGTCTATAATCTGTAATTCAGCTTGTTTTACTGTATTTTCCAATAAGTGGATGAAAACTCAAAATGAAACTTCCCGTGCTATTTTTTTGCCTGCGGGCCTGAGCAAGGCAGCTGTTTGTCACACCATTGCTGTGGACTCACATGTGTTTTCCAGTTTAGATGTTGGCATATTCATTAGGACCAAAAAGGCAAATACTTGCTCTGAACAGCCTGTTTCTTTGAATCTGATCTCACAATGGCTTGTTTTCTTTCAAAATATAGCCTTTGAGAATGTTATTGTGCTTGTTATAAAATAAATGAACTTCACTTCCTCACCACCATAGCCATTAGCCTGACAAAGACAGCAGGAAAACGTAATCAGCAAGTGCAGTCAACAACAGACGGAAGCAAAGTGAACTTTCTTTTAAATAGTCCTTTACTAATGACAATAAGGAACATTCAGCACCTCAGATACTTAATTCCAGTTCAGTAAAGAGGAAACATATCCAAGATGTAGCCAAGAAAATCTGCTCTAATTGACACACCATCCATAACTCATGGTGTTGTGGAAAATGAAAAAGGAACCACAGTATCTGTCCAAGATAGACAATCCCACCTGAATTTTCCTGATGTTCATAGGAGAAGAAAGGTGAAGAGGTTATGGGGAAGAAAGTCAGGACATATATTTATAGTTCGTACCTTTTTTTTTAATTGTTCTTTTAATATATATTTTTGAAATGACGCTCACAAAAATTGTCCACTGGAAAAAAAATTATAAACTGCTGAATATCCACAGCTTCAGCAAGTAAGTTGTTTTTCAGCCTCTCAGGGAATCAGGTCTAATCAAAATTATGCAACTCACTCAAAAGTTATACAACAGTCTAAAAATTTTGACCAAGTTTGAATAAGTCACTGTATGTATGCCTGATTTGGGGTAATGATGTTCCCTGAAATACCTTGGTATGGAGTCTCATGAACCTACTGGATCATTTCCCATGCTGTGGTCCTTCTTAAGTATCTTTGGCTGTGGTTGAATATGCAGACCAAAATCATCTTTGTCTGTCACACTCACCTGTTTTTCATGGAGTCATTTCGTTGAAGTGTCCCACAGTAGTGGATCTTGGAGTTCACAAATTTGATGAGATGTAGGAAACACATGTCTCTTAAAGCAATTTTTATACCTTTCGTCTGTGGTGGCTAGAAATATTCAGTATAACATCAGAACATAATCAAAAGTCTCTAGGAACTGATATCTCTTTTATAACTGGATATAACTGGATTTATTGCATACAAAGTTACCTAGTAATCACTGCTCCAGTTCTGTAACTTGTGTTTGAGGTTAGGATAACTTTCAAGAAAGCCTAGACTGTTTGCTTTAGAAGTCCATGAAGAGTGGAGAAGGTTTATCAGATCCAGGACACAATACAAAAGGCAAAGCCTGGAGCAGTCTTTGTCATGGAATTTATCATATTCCCAGGTAACGTGGCTATGCTGGCAAGTCTACTCTTACAGGCTTAAATATTGTGAGACAGATTCTCAGCTGGTGCAGATAGGCAAATCCCAGTGAAATCACTGAAAGTGTTCAAATATAAAATGGCTAAAAATACAGCCTGAAATTTCTCTTTTGAGTTTTTTTCTCTTTGTTTCTGACCAACTGTTCTCAAATGCATAGATCTGGACTGTAACCAGGAAAGGCTAACTTTAAAGGGGAAAAGGAAAAATCCCCAAGCTAGATTTTAGAGTTGCCTGACAACCAAAGACACAGTCATTTGATTTACACACTGTGAAAAGCCATTTAATTAACCTAATTAATTAATTTGAAATGGGGTTTCAGCTGAAGAAAAATCCCAGCACTGTATTTTTTTTCATCAACTCAAATCCCATGGAAAAGTATTGCCTTCCTATCTATTGAAGGTAATAGGTCGCATGTTTGAAAGAGAGGGCCCTCGCTGACATAATGTATGACATAATTAGCTTTTTTCATGTGTTGACCTGGCCAATACATTTTATCCCTGGGACCAAATGGTTGTTTTTCCACAGCATACTTTCAAGAACTAGTGTGTTTTCTCAGACACACTGTAGCACGCTACAAAGTCGCTTTACTCATGCCACATTACTTCTGGGGTGTAACTTCTTTGCCTTCAGCAGAAATACACTTCCCATGTGAATTGGTCCTATCTGTGAGTTTTAATATCAGATTGTTTTGTAATATTTATACATTTTCATTAACGTCAGAACTCCAACTGGTGTATCAGTACATCTGTAATGTTTGGGAGCGCCCTGAATGCATCAAAAATGTCAACACCAGCCCTCTGTATTTCTAGACCACAGATTTCCACATGGACTGGAAAGAAATACGGTCACCAATTTAATAGTTAAATCAAAGCTTGGGAGTTATTAAATTGTGCAGATGTATCTGTCTTGCTGCTGGAATCCCTTGTTGCTTTGTATGAATACAGGGTTCCCTTCTAAAAGTGACTACAAGTGTTTGTGTTTAGAAATGTCAGGAGAAAAAAAGGAAAATAATGATAGAAAAGTTCATGGCCATCAGCCCTTCGTTCCAGCTGCCTAACACGGAGTGTAAGGAGGGACTTCTTCATGACTGCATCAAGAATCTTACATGACAGCAACTGCATATAATTTCAGCAATAGTAATAGATGAAAAATATATTCATACCTTCCTTTGGTTGCTCATTTTGTGACCAACATAAATGTCCATGGATTACAAGGGTAAATAAATAAGTGTTTTCCACAACGGATAAAGTAGCTGTTTGCTTTCTTCTCTGCCTTTTGATAGCTCTTTTCTATTCCATTCTTTACTATACCCTTGTCTGAAGCATGATTCTGAATTAGTTTTACAAAAATCTATTATTTGCACTGCAAAAGGGGACACAGTCATGGACCAGGATCTTTGCTGGTGCTACATAATCAAAGAGAGCAAAGTCCTTGCCCCAGAAAGTTTGTAGCCTATAACTTGAGAAACAACATACAAATACAGATAATCAGTGACCATCATATGAAGGTATTTGGAGTGGTAAACTACAGCTGCCCAGGACCAGTTGCTGGCTCTAATACCACCAGGCACACATTTTCTGGAACAAAGGGCTTATACTCCATCCACCAAAAGGAAGTGTCCTTGGCCTGCACTAATCTCTAAACCCTGCCTGAGGGTTGTATGGGAGATGAACCCAGCCAACACAGTGCCATGAACCATCCGATCAACCTACCAGTAGAGATTGTTGAGTTCCAGTGTCCAGCACATTGTTCGGTACTGCTTTACTTGCTACAATAGATGGAGTCACTGAGTATCCTGATGGGGT
The DNA here is from genome assembly GCF_963210335.1 of Falco punctatus. NCBI lineage: Eukaryota > Metazoa > Chordata > Aves > Falconiformes > Falconidae > Falco > Falco punctatus. The sequence goes on along the minus strand of NC_137582.1, from coordinate 19,198,153 downwards.
TTGATCAAAGCAAACCAGCTGCCTTTCCAATGATGTAAAATGTAAGAAACTATTTATGATGTGTCCAGACCATCTTAATAAAAAACTAATCTCAGCAAATAGGCTCACTGTTAGGGTAAACCATATGAACAAAATTGAAGTGTTTGGTTGGGGTTTTTTTTGTTCACCAGAACAGTTTGTAAAACAAACATATCCAAGAGTCTTGGAAAGGTTAGAAATCCTCAGGCTTTTATGCATAAATCAGCCTCTAATGAATAGTGGGTTAGCAGGTGATTTTCTTCCAGGGCAAGTTATTTCTCTGAACAACTTCTTTTTCTCCCTCCAGAACAGATGGTAGTGTTCAACGTCTAACATAGATTACTGAAAGAGATGGACAGCTTATGTTTCATTTGTGCATGCATTTTTGTACGTTTGCTATGTTAGACAAACCTGTTTTATTGAAACATATCCACACACACACGTGCATTAAGCCTACAACACCCAGGGTTTATGCATATGTGATGTATATAAAACAAAGCCACAAAAGCAATCAAATACACTTTTAAACCACCCATTAGTGTACTGCCGTGTAAACCATTTATGCCTTCGTTTAATGGAAAATGTCTTCCCAGTCCTACAACCACTATATCTCAAGTCAGCGCATCATAACACTGCCTGTCCTGTAGTGGTGGTGATGGATTGCATGGTGAGTTTGCCACTGTAATCCTACAAAAACACAGTGAGGAAAAAAAACTGTTTTTGCAAAAAACTTGGACTTGTTCACAGAAGGATTTGCAATGGATTGAGCAACTGTAAGAATTGAAAAAATATAGTCTGTTATTTTCCTTGATGTGCATCATGGTCCCTTCATGTAGATAACTGGGTCTTATTAATCCAAGTGGATCACTAGCTGTATTAGCACAGTCATATTGCCCTGCGAATGTACAGGCAGATGTATTCAAACCACCCTTGTTTATCTATGCATTGACCCTTTCCCTCTCCTTTATGTCCCCACAGCTTTTTTCTTATGAATAACATTGTTTTTTTCTTTAGACGAACACGAAGGAAAAGATCCCTCTGGTTTTGCAGTAATGAGGCAAGAAGTGGAGTTTCTGTTTTCATAGCTACAGTAGGAGCAGTATTTCTTAAGGAGTGATAGTCACCAGAGAAATTACAATATTTCTTTGTGTTCATTTTGAGTTTTGATGGTGGTTATTTAACTGTGGCACCAAGCCCCATTAGCCCTTAGACTCTTTGCTATCCATTTGTATCACTTCAGTTGGATGTAATGACAGCAGCCATTCATGTTCACAGACAAGAACGTGCTGCTTGCAGTACAAATGACTGGCGGATCCTTTCTAGACACTATGGACCATTTGGGTGCTGTATCTCCTCAAGACAACATGATTTTATTGGGCCAGCCAGAGACACAGCAGGGATACTTGAATACTGCAAGAGTTTCTTGCAGCTGAGAGTTCTGTGATTTAGCATCAAGCTAAGCAATTTCTATGTTAAGGAGCCAATGCACTTCAGATGATATAATTTTCTTCATTAGTCAAACAAGACTGAAGCATTTTTCCGGCGGACCTAGTGAGCTGCTGGACCACAGAGCTGCTGGCTGGCAGTATGTCATGCTGTCCGCTCACAGGCAAAGCAACCTGCTGGTTCCCTGTGCCCAGGTTCTGAATCTCACTCCCCCGTTGTCCCCTTCTGTTGGACCATGGTGTGTAGTGGAAATCAGTTCAGTTAAATTATTCAGATATAATTAAAAAAAAATATCTATTTTGAACCCAGTTCATATCACTAATTCAAAGCCCGGCATGGGCCTTCAGGCAGCGGGCCAACACTGAGAAGGTGAGAGTTTCAAGGGACAGGGGCAGGGCAGGAGGGGAAGGGAGACAAAAATGAGGATCCAGCCGTATGGGTGGCTTGAGATGGCATCATCATGGAGAAAAAAGTGGGATCTTTTTTCCTGCATTGTGGGAAACCAATGAACAAAGTACCTTTTCAGGAACTGGCGTTGAGACCAATCAGGCTAGAACTCAATTGCTGTGAATGAGGCAGAAATACTTTCTAATGAGCACCAGGCTTTACACTGTGATTTAAAGCATAAAACCTCCATTTAAGTGGCATGTAAACTAATTAATGGCAATGCAATGAAAATGAGTAATAATTTTTTAAAGGCCACAATGGAAAGAAGCTTAACTGCTGCTTCTTGTTAACTAAAGAGTTCCAAACCTCAAACATAAGTTGCAGCACTTTTATTAAAAAGTCTTAAAAAATTATACAGAAAATCTCTCCCTATTCTTTTTAAATATAGATTATTCACCTTCTACTATACTTTTTACACTTCACTTTTTTAGCTTACTGGAAACATTTCCCAATAAATATTTTGGGCTAATACCTACTAATTTTTGAATGCCAAATACTTCAGCCCTAACCTAGTCTGTCTGATATTTGCAACATAAAAGAAGGAGCTTGAGGAGAACCAGAGCCAGCCTTGAACATGAAGCAAATGTTGCTCCCATTAAAATCAGCGTGGAGATATACAATTCACTGCAACTAAGGATTTTGTGTATTCTGTATATTTTGTATATCATTGAGACAATAAACAGGTCTAATGGCTTTGATATTATGGTCATGTAAGACTCTGCCAGAACAGATATTAGTATGCCTTTTTCGGATAATTTCTTATTTTTCCACATCCAACATAATGATGATAGGCAGAACTGTTCTAGTTATCAACCTGAAATTAAATCAAATACACCAACGATCCATAAATTGTTATGAAAAAAAAAACCAACCAAAATTTTCCAGCTCCCCTGGACTCTGCCCTAGTGCCATACATAATTTAAAAGTGAAATTTAATCTCAAGGCATGTCAGTGATCTTTGTACAAGGCAAAGACAATATTTAGGTGCTAGAGAAATTCAGTTAGCCTTTGGAAGAGATCCTAGACATGTGCAAGAGCTTATGCCTGCATGGGAGCAGAGCCAGGCAAAGCAGAGGTATGAATGATGACAGCTGTCCTCCTTTGCAGCCAGGGCACCTAGGGAGACCCCCTAGGTGGCGTAGCCCTCCTCAGATAACTTAATTTAGTCCTTTAGCTACGACATCCCTCTTATCATTCCCATTTGCCATCACCTCATATATCACTCATTCATTGTTAGAACTGGGCATTGACAAGTATATTTTAATAATGTATTCTTTACAAAGGCTGTTTATTAACCTAATATTTCTAGGCCTCTTTACAATTAATCATAAAGTGCCCAGGACATATATCTTAATTATCTCTCTGAATTTTTGATTGGATGAAAGCCCAAAACGCTTGTATCCTAAGATGAGAATGTGCTGGCACAACTCTGTGTGTTTGGTATCATGTAATTCCATTGCTGCAAGTACAACAACCAATATAGAAATTTCACTGATTTACTGACTTGGCCAAGTTAAAATGCAATTTTTTCAACTGGCAGAGGAAAATTTTTCTACTTAAAACATAACTGGAAAAAAATTGATTTAATACTATTTGTTTGAGAACTGAGATACTTAATGTGAAAATAATCTTGCAGTTGACAGCATTTTCACTGGCAGGGCCATTCTGGTCTGAGCTGCATGGTTTTTTTCCAGTATGACTGCAGTTTTAGGTCTGCTCAGTATTTCCTCAGTTGAAAGTTTTCTTATCAGAAAAGATGATTCACACAAATATGACTTTTCCCAGATATAGACCAGTTTTGAGGATATTTTCATTGCAAAAAAACTCTCACACCCTACAGACTAGCCAGTAGACCAGTGGCAACACTGGAGGTAACAGTGGACACTGAACTGTACATGGGAAACCAGCTGTACCTCTCTTCCTTGTCCTGGTTAAGGAACTGTAATTTCAGAAAGAAATGCAAACAAATTAGAGATCTTATACTTCTTTTCAAATGCAATTTTGTGACAATATAAAATTTTTGTCCTGCAAACACAACATGCAATAGCAGAAAGCCAACTTTGGGGATAAGGTAGAGTATGGAAATGGCAAATTAGCCATGGGTTTAAAGCTATCTCCTTTTCTGCAAATGCATCTTCCTAGGGATATTAATCCTGTGCAAAGTCCGTTGATATGAGCGGTGCACTGCATTAATGTGGGCATCTGTCTTGAGGGAAAGGAGTATGGGTTGGTGGCCTGTATCCATTACATGAGTTTTCTTCAGCAAAGCAGGTCAGAAAGCCTTTTAAAGTAGATGTTGCTCCATTTCTTTTCTGCAATGTAACATTCTTCGAGTTCACCTGGTGAAAAATGTTAAATAAAAAAAGTCAGGTGTTAAGACTATAGCACAGGCTTCACCACACAGCAGTTCTCACCTATCACCAATTCAGAGAGATGCCTCTTCAGATCAGGATCCTTTTTTCTGATGAGTCAAAACAGCTCCTACAGTAGTAAAAGGTGAGAACACATAATACTAATAATATGTAAATTATATATAATACATTTTTAAGAGTTCCTAAATGATAGTTTTACAGAAAAAAAAATATCTAGAATGAGGTCATAAATTAATTTTGTTAGTTTCCTTATTTTGGAATGTGGGAAATTCTTCCCAAATTGTCAGTCAATATGTTTCACAATGTTTCTGCAGAAATCTATCAGCAATCATTTCATCTGAATCTGATTAAACAGAATGAAGTCACTGAGCATGACTGATTCCTTCTTAGTTTTCCCCTAAAAGCCTAAATAGAACAAAAATTTATAACATACTGTGCTTCCACATTTTGCATGCAAAATCCAAGAAAAAGATCAGATAGGCAAAGAGAGGGCTTCCTCTCCTTTGAAAGAAGTTCCTGAAACAAACTCCAGGTACATGACCCTTACAAAAAGAGCTGTATTAGAAGCTGCTCAGGATCTTTTGTTAGTCAGCTGCTCTCCTTTCCCCCATGACTTTACAAACTCACACAGGCTGAATTTCCAGTCCTTAGTGTGAAGCCAGGGATACATTAAGAAAGGGGAATCCACAAGGGAGCAGGTAAATGGTTACTGAAGAAACATTTGTGTCGTAACCTGCAGCCACCCAGAAGTAGCTGTCAAAGAGCCAGTGAGCCATAAAATGGTAGGGGTCAGCTATCCACCGGGACTAGTTTTCCAAAACGAATATAGTAATAAATCCAGAGCTATGTTCAGAAAGAATTTGGATTCCTTAGGTTCTGGGTAGAGACGTTTTCTTGTACAGACGCTATTGTAAAAAATGTAAATTTCTTGTAAAAAAATACGTAAAAGATATTGTAAAAATTAATAAACAACACAAAACTTGGTATTCAGCAATCCTTCCTCTCCTAGCCTTGCTCTGTCTGAGATACATTTGTCTTCATTGTCAGGAATTAAACACACCTGGCAAATCTGGGATATGGGAGAGCTCTAGTGGGCACAGAGATATTAGTTTCCCTCATTTCCTCCAAACAGTGATGATTGGACATCTTCATTTGCCACAAGTCTTTCTTTTCAATATGCTACTGATGCAGTGCTTAAAGAATAGGAAAAAATAAAAATGCACAATGACATAATGTAGTGGGATATTTTAATTAGATAACACTGTTGATCTTTTTAATGAATGTGTGTTTGTCTTTCCTTGTCTCATACTGTTTAAACTTCTTGTTAGCTTTGCTTTAAAATCCCTTACCCATCTCTGACCCACAAGTTCTTGTCACCCGTTTTTCTCAAATGATTTAGTCAAGTCAAGTCCAGAGCAGTTGTTATTAATGTGAATTGAGTCTGGAAGATCACTGTTCTCATTTCAGACCTGAAAGTAATGACAGCTTGTCTTCTTTCTCACAGCTATACGTATTGGTTTAACACAAGATATGACCTCTGCCTATACATTTTGCCTCTCTGACTACAGTCATCTGATCCTCAAAGCAATCACCTCAATGTCCTCCTAATTCACCCATTAATACACGAGTTCCTCACAATGAAAAGTGGCAAAAAAAAAAAGGCTGTTTGAGTTTGTTTCCTTACAAGCTTGGAGAATGTTAAGCTATTGTTTAGAATTTCTGATAATATTAATTATTACATGTTAATTTAAGTTGGAAATGCCTGTAATATATCACACATTTGCAAAGAGGTCAGCCTACTCCACCAGTGGACAACTATACTTGAGCATTGTGGAAGGACATCAGTTTTAGTTATCCAGTTTGACTTTTCTGTTAGACATACAGAAAAAGATTGTGCTAATCTTACATGGTGCACAGGGGAAACTGAACTGAGCAGTAGTAGGGGCAGGAAAGAGTATCCCCTAACAGCAGATGCTCAAGGCCTGAAAGCATAAGTTAAAGAGGTGAAGGACACTGGAGAGACAGAAGTGAACCTGGGGACAGAAGTTGAGTGTAGGGCAGCCTTGGTACAACACTGGGTTGGAGTGTGAATGGCAGGTGTGCAAGTCTGATTAAATCAACAAGAAGTTGTAGAAATTAACTGGGAGCTGAAATGAGCATCAGTAATTCATATTCTTGTCTCTCTGAACCTTTCTAAACCAACTTTCTCTAATTCATCCACCATACCGATATCGTGCTTTCATAGACCTTCATGATCTTCAACTGTTTTGTTTATGACCTGTCACTCAGTGTAGGAAGATCCATTTCCAACCTGAACACCCCACCTTTTGTCTGTGAAATTTCAGTCAGACGCTTCAGTGCTTTTTCCCCAAGCTGCCTTTAGTCTCAGGAGGAGCTACTGTAAGTAAACTCCTGCAAATTAAACCCATCAATTCACACTATTTGAGCTGCTAGACTGCTAAGATCATGAATGTGCTGTCAATTTCTCTGACCAATATTGTCTCACTCTTTCTTTATGATCGTTTATATCCATTTATTGTCTCCTGTTTTACCTTTAGTTTGTAATTTCTTGGGGAGGGATTCCTGTCTGGTCACTGCTTGCACAGGGCTCAGGTCAGTGGCTCTTGGCTCTTGGCTGAGACACTCAGTCATAACATTAGTGCCACCAACAGATGAAGATGGCATTGGTAGAGATGACTGATGCCAAAATTTTTATTTGTGTAAGAGCTGAAAGTTTCTTCAACAGGCAGAATATTTTTTCAGATTCATACAAGCCTTGAGAGCCAGCTGGAGCCTCTGGGACCCTGGTAAGCTCACCCTTACAGCAGCATACTCAGGAGACAGCTGGAAGAACTCTTTCCTGTGCCTGACGGGAATGGATAACGTAGTAGAAAAAGGAAAGAAAAGGAAAAAACTCACACATAATTAGGATCAGACAATCAGAGAATAGTTTGGGTTCAAAGGTACCTCAGGAAGTCTTTAGTACAACAAAAAAAATATAACTTTTTTTGGAAAAAATGTCTCATAAATTCAGCAACAATCAGGGTTTTTTTGTTTGTTTGTTTGGGTTTTTTTTGTTCTTTTTTGTGGAGGGGAGGAGCTGATTTATGATGTTTGAACTCTTTGGATTGGCAGGAGGACAGTGGCAGGATCACAGGCACAGGTTCTGACGGTCCATTTGGTAGCTGTACATGGAACGGGAAGTTAATTGGATAAGCAGGCACAAATAGCCCATGTAATGCCAAGATTTTAAAATTTATGGCTTTGAATGCCTCCTGTTTTTTGATCCAAGTTATTAAGGCATCTCATTTTCTGGAAGCACTGAACATTTGAACCTTTGAAAATCAGGCCCCGGGAAACTGATGCAAATCATGCACCAAAAATGTATGTTTCCAGAACCACCAACTATTTTTTTAAAATCTTGCTGTGATTTAGATATTCCCTTTGTTGATAATCATTAAAATGTGGTAATTGTTACCAGGCCTCTGCTAAATTTCCAAAGAAAACCGATACTCACTTTAAAGTAACAGGAATGCTGCTTATTTTCAGTTTTAAAAAACAAGCACATCCCTATCTAGTGATCCTTCTTAACGAAGCATGTCTTGCATCTCCAACTGCCAGGCAAACAGGGAAATAAGCTGTCCAAATTGCTGTGTAGCCAGATACTTTCTCACTCCAGGAGAGCTGCCAGATTGCTCTCATTTGGGAAGAACCTCCTTCAGTCTAGAGGTGGCTTTCATTTCTTCTAGCTGTGGCGGAGGATTTAGAGTTGTGTACTTTTCAGTAGGACTTTATGTATGCAAGGCTGTCTCGTGTTGTGGTAGGCTGCCTGTTGCTCACTCTCCCCCCTGTCATAAGTCTGTTTTAATGTTACTGAAGATGGATTCCCTAATTGGTGGGCAGTCCAGCACAAGGAATTGATTTCCCCATTCTTAGTTGCCACCTCACATGAGATGGTTTGAAAATGGATTGAGCTACTTTGTGTTATTACCTGGGAGCAACTATACTAGTTGCTGTATGGAGGATTCCTGCATGATGGGGAAGAGAGAATGTCGGTCTGATCACAAAGGGGGGATACAGCAAAACCAGTTTAAAATATATTTTTTTATTAGTAGGTAAAGACTACTGGGTCATAGTGACAAAGAAAATGGCATAGTGGTTGTTCATCTAGCTGTATTTCCTGCCTCTAGTCTCAAAGGCAGCTTAAATGTTTCATCTTAGATGACTGGGTCTGATCTCACAGACTTCAAGTTTGGTCATAGGTATGAATCAGACAGTGACAGTTACTTGAGTGAAAGGACACCCTCCCTTAGCAGCAGCCATCATGGCATCACTGTCTCTTGTGACTCAATTACAGAGCAGATGTGCTCCAAGGAGTCTGATTTGCCACCCAGGTGAAAATAGGCACATAGCTTGCCAAGGGCGCTCTGAAGAAGAGTGATGCTCCTAGTGGCCTTGGGCACATGGGGAAGTGCTACAGATTAAATTCAGAGATATTATAGAAACGCAGTTGGGATGCTTGAGATTAGGGGCATGGGTCCTTTTAAAACAGGAACCAATCTCTTTTTCAGGGAGAGAAGAAAAAAGTGTTTTAAAGAGCTACATAGCAGGGACATTACTTTTTCTTCACCTAGACAGTATCAATAAAAAGTAATCGTTATCATAATATACATTATCCACACTCAGTAAAGAAATACAATGACTGGAGTTGCTTGTGAAAAGTCTATGCTTGCTTAAGTGTGCACTGGGGCTGCAACTACGTGTGTACAGGTTCATGCAGATGTGCAAAAAATCCCAATGTTTCAAACCAAACAGTTGCTGCCTGCTGCTGACAGCTGGTGGTGGACAGTCCACTGCTCTGGGGCTGTAGGTCCCACATCACACCTCTGTCACAGCTCAGGATGGGGTCACCACAGAGGCAGAGATTTTCACAGTTGTCGATGTAGGCTGTGTCCTAAAAAGTAAGTGACAATAAAAGTGGCCTCTTATTTTTTCCAGAATAAAATCTTTTAGGGATATTATAACTTCCTTCTGTTTATCTTCATATTAAAACAAAAATTAAACCAGCAAATCAGCAGTTCATGTTACTAGCCATGCTGGTTTCCCATCATCTCTGTCACCCACCAGATTACTGGCTATTTTGATGGATAAGGATTTGTGGGCAATTCATCATTGTCTTTGTAATACTCTAGTCACCAAACATGTATTTATGTATTGTATGCTTGTTGCTAAACAAGAATAATCCAGAGCGATTGTTCACGTCATCATCCCTGGTTGCCATGGAGATGAGTCACAACATATCTCAGGATGGCTTCCCACTCAGGGAGCTCTTCGAGGGTTTTCCCTGCTTTCATTACACAGTAAAAACCAGCTTTGTGAAGCAAAATTGATGAATTGATGATTTAGTTCTGCTGTACAGTCATATATATAATTCCTCCAGTGGTGCTAAAACTTTCATGAAATTGACTTCTGTGGTCATTCAAAAGCTCCCAAACATATCTTTGCATGAAAACAATTTAGATTTGAAACCTAAACAGTCTCATCCTCTTTAAAAAAAAACAAAAACAAAACCAAAAAAGTGTAGAACAAAGTTCCCACCCTTTTTCTGTGCACTGGAGTTTGCAAAGCAGGGCTTGGTAAGGTCCATGGAAGGCACCCACTTGTGCGTCAGAGAGTCTTTATGGATGAGCTCCAAAGGAGAATTCAGGTAAAAATTTACTGGTGTTTGTGGCTTCCCCATCATTACCATAGGACCTGCACAGCACAAGCGCTCCCCAACTCCACCTGACCCCTCAGATCAGTCTCGGCGTGGGTTCACACTGTCACGGGTTTTAGCAGAGTGCTTCATTGATTTTCTGCTGAGTTACATGCCAGCAGGAGGGCAGGTGAGTCTTGACCTGGATGAAGCCAGAGCAACTGGGTTAGAAAATAAAACCAGGCAGTGTAACACTGTTGCAAAGCACATGCTTTGGCATATCGTTTCCCCCCTTCTCAGCAGAGTTCAGGGCCATGAATCCTCCATGGAAGACAACATCATCGAGCAGAGCGTGTAGCTATCCAAAGCTACTGCAGAGTGGAGAGGGACTTAAGAAATCCCCTTGTCGGTTGATGTTTCTAGTGGATATATTTCCTCAAAGCACTGCTTTTGGGCAGCACTCTGCTCCTTTGCTGTGACGTGTCAGCTCCAGTCTCCTCGCTCAGTGCACGAACACCTATCCCAGGCTAGTGGATATGGGGCCGGGGCCTGAAAATGAAATGCTGAGTATTGCAAAGCATGAAATCCTGGAGATTAGCACTGATGAGGAATGGGTGCAAAGCAAAACCTGCAGGTTCTCTGCTACATATTCCTGTGCTGCTTGGGTAGTTGCAGTCACAGGCAAATAATCACAGGTGGTTTTCCACGAGTGGACATTTGGGCTTTAAGAAATGGGCATTGCCCAAGCACTCTCCACAAGAAGGCATATGGTCATAATATGCATTTTTTACCTCTGTAATAGTTTTTTTTTGTCAATCCAGAACAAAAACCACCAAGTTTTGAAACTCCGTTTAAAAGAAATCAGATATAAATATTGTTGGATTGAATAAAGTGTTTCATTTTGATTTGGGATTCTTTTGGTAGAAGGATATAACATATAAAAGAGAAAAATGGCATAAACTCAAGGTTATTTTGAACTGAAAACTCAAAAGGCTCATCACAAAAAATGCTGAAACGGGACAGAGATTTCAGCTGTGTCAGACCATTTATTCTTGTCCACTTTCAAAAGGAGATTCAACATAATTGCAATGATTTCACAAATGGCATTTTGATTTCGAAAGAACTGCATTTTCCAAATTAAAAAAAAAAAAAAGAAAGAAAGAAAAAAAGAAAAGCTGTAGCATGAAAGATTTTCTTATCAGCCCCAGTGAATGATATAACCTCAGCAGTTCAATACAACACACAGAGCCTGGAATGGAGAATTAAAAGTTCCTGAAATCCTGTATTCTGTAAATACAGAGGACTTTTTTATTTTTATTTTTTAATTAAAAAAAAAAAGAGGAGGTTTTGACAGCATATGATATTGGAGTGTGAGGGCTGCCGAGACCCCACCCTGCATCTGGCAGGCAGGGAGGTAACCGAAAGCTGCTCGGGTCTCCCGTGGGCCATCTCCTCACAGGTGGAAAGCTGGGGGTAATGGGGGGGGGGGGGGGGTGGTTCTGGGCAAAAGCAGTCGGGAGCACCCTGGGGAGCCCTATAGAAATGACTCACTTGCAAGGGGTGGGGGCGTTTTTTGGAAGAAGGTTGGCGGGGAGCAGGCTGCTCAGCTGGCCCTTGGGACTGGGGCTGTGAAAAGACTGGGAGGTTTTATAGGCTGAGCCGGCTGCTGCTGCGCTTTAACGTAGGAGGGAAGGGGAAGGGGAGGAGAATAGAGGGAGGGAATTGTTTTGGTCTTTGTTTGGGTAACAACATCAGGAGAGACAGTTTGGTAGGGTTATCCAGCGCGACTTTTTTTTTTTGTTTGTTTTCTTTTTTTTTTTTTGCTTGCATGTTTTGATGACATAAAGCTGCAGGCGGTTTGCCTTCAGCAAGGCTTGTGCTGAGGTTTTTGTGAAGTGCCCAATACAGAGATGTTTTAGCAAAAGCCCCGTGTTTCTGCTGGGAAGAATTGTGCTTTTACTGACAGCTTATTTCCTCAGTCAAAGTGGATGTTAGCGTAGAAAGATTATCATAAGTATACTGCTAAAAGACCAGTTCTACCACAGCTGTTCACACCAGAACACTTGCCTCATTTTAGCATCCCCTCCACAGTCTTCATATTTGTCCTGAACCCTGTTATTTCTGTGACTGTGATTTGTTTTGCCTTTTGCACTATGGTTGTCAGCAGTGCCATAAAGATTTTTTCACCATGGCGGAAAAATAGTTCAGGTTAACCTCTGTTTCTTGAGAAATGAGAGCGAATCAAATGCTTAAATCCAAATCCTGTTTTTCATTTGAATATTTTTCTGGAGTTCACTTTAGAAATAAAATAGAACCAAGGTAAATACCAGTTAAACAGTGGACATTGTCTGGACCGAATTATTTTCATTCTCAAAGCCAAGTTCTTCTAATGACCCAAAATATAAAGCTACTATTTTTTTTAAAAAATATTCCAATTTCAGCTAAAAAAAAATGTCTTCTGATTTCAGGCAAAATGATTTTGAATGGCAGTATTACTAGTGGAACAAAAATTATGCTACTCTCACTGTTCTGCTTTTGTTCATTTTGGTTTTAACGACAGGCCTTCCTTTACCCAAACCAAACCTAAGAGGTATTAGATCAGTAAAATTACAAAAGAAGTTTGCATGAATGCCCCAGGAATGAAACCAGTAGAGCATTTTACATAAATCTGAGGATAACACTTTGCTAAATCTCCTGTTGTCTGCAAAGACATGGCTAGACTCTTCACAGATTGTCTTTTTTACCTTTTTGAAGGAGTGATTCAACATGAAGAGAAAGAAATAAGTTTCTAAAGTTTTTGAAAAATATCTGTTGAAGCATAAAACCCAAGAAAATAATCAAAAACCCCAGCAAAATAATTGAACTCTATCTCCTTTGTTGTATACTTTGGACTTACTGCACCAAAAAGCAACTATGAGCACATGACAGGGCAGGATCCAAAAGATGCAGCAAAGATGCGTCTTTCATTTTAGACGTGTCCACACACTTCCTTCGGTTATATTGCAGGGTGATGTGGCCTTGCTAATGTTAGACTTGCTCGTCCAGATGTTGGTAGCTGCCTCTTCATAGTGGTTCAGAAGTAAGCATTCACTGCACTGCTCCGGTGATTTCATAGACAGCCTCGGTTCTCATGGTTTTGAGAGTGTTGATGGTAGTTTTAAAGTTAGCTAGAGTATGTCTCCACTATACTATCATCACTGCCATGGCACTGACTTATTTCTACAGGAAATGTCAAACCTCCAGAGAAAATCTGGTAGTTACTGATGTCTGCAGCTTCCTTCTTTTCTGTCCTTCTCCCACTCCCGCTTTCCATCCCCACCCCCCTTCATGCGTTACTCCAGACTCACAGCCTCCAGCAATATGTGGGGGATATAATATTCCAGTACAACACCAAACATAAAATGAGATGTGTGACAAATTGTAATGACAAGGTTGATCAGGGTCTGTGTGTGGAGGGACTGTTTGCAGCACATGACTCAGAAACAGAGAGCTGGGTTAACATGGTGAATGCATTTAAGTCATGGCATATGAAGGATCCCAGAAAAGTAGCTCACTGTCTTTTTAGTCCTTAGCTCTATAAATGTGGAAAACTGAGTTCCATATATTCGGTTGTTTTCTGTTTAGGAACTGGCTTAACTTTCTAGTGACGAGTAAAACAATATGCTACTTTTCTGGGTGTCCCACGCCCCCGTGCTCCCCAACTAGTGCCCATGAGCACTGCCAGCTCCTCTGCCCCAGTTCCTGTCCCTTGGTGGATGCACCCTGAGGTCTATGGGTTCACTTTCAGCCGGGCATGGGTTGGTGGCTGGCTGTGAAAGGCTGGCATTTGCAGTTGCACAAGTCTAGGTCCTGCTCTTTGCTACCTTGTGTGAGTGTCCTAACACTGTCTGGTTTTGTGACTCTCCCACCTGATTTCTCCATTTCTGGCTGATGGTGAGGGTAGCTCAGGCCTTCCATGAAGCAACCTGACTTCTGCTTCCCTTGCAGTGCTGCAGACAGTGAGTACCCCCACCTTGCGTGGGCTGTTCAAGACTGCTGACTCCTGGGTTACTGGAGAAGCCCTGGAGCTATGCAGACACATAAACCTGTGATGTCCCAGCTACAGCAACCTACCACAGCCTCCCTCCTTTGTCAGACCCAGGGCAGAAGCAGTGAGAAGCACACCACTCCACGTGTGGAGACTTAAGCTCTGAGCAATTGCAGTCTGAGGTCTCTGATTTCCAAACTGCTGTGCCCAGTGGAGCATGGAGCCCATATATAAGATGATGCCAAACTGAAGCCTTACTTTGAGTTTTGGGTTTCATCTGAACTTCATTTATCTGTAGGAACTTAATTCCTTCAGCCAACACATGACTACATACAGACGGGACTGAACTTCCTGGATATCCTCCCTCCATTATATTCACTTTAAGTGGCAGCATCACAGAAAAGTTCCTGAATGATGAACTCTGCCAAAGGCATTCCTGGTAAATAATTTCCTCCCTTTCCTGAGCTTCAAAAAATGTAGGAGATAAAGACTTACCTCTGTAGCAGGTATTTGTTGTAACAGGGTGAATAGAGCTGTATTACAGAAATCATAACTCAGAAAAAAAAAATCATCTAACAGATGGAAACAAAAGTGTGTTTTCAGCAAATGTCATCTGATTACACAACTCAGTTTTTTTTGTGTAAGTGCCTTTTTATTGCTTCTAGGACCAGGTTAAGATAAATACCTAAAAGCAAAAACATTAAATGCCTTTATTTTATTGTCTGTTTTGCTCTATTACATGTATTTGTTGAAATGAAAAAAATAGATGGAAACTAAAGCATCTCTGTTGCTATAGTTATAATACCATTTCCCACCTATATATGGGAGTGCAGGCTTGCAGGCTACTCCAACCTTTTCACCACCAGAAGGTACCAGATTTTTAACTCAGTCCTAGCCCAGGAAGGTCATATTTCATCAGTAAGTATAAGAAATAGACATTTATAGCCAGGCTTTGTGTGCTTCGGCAGCACAGTTCACCTACCATCAAAGGACTGAGCAGGAGGTAATCACTCTATGGGGTCCCTGTTGGACCAGAATAAGTGACAGCATTTTCTCTCAGTGACAAAAGGCATTCGTAGATGGGTCTGAGAGAGATTAGAAAATATTAATTCACCCAGGAGTGAATTTCCTTTGGTTTCTGGGACTGTTTCCTCCCTTACAATTTCTCATGAACTTTCTCCCTTCAGGTGACAGTAATACTGTCCCAGTAGAAAATACTTCTTGGGACGGTCATGGCAATGAAGGAGACATGGGTCCCTTACCTTCTTTGTAGAGTTGCTCAGAAGAAATATCTTGTGCTCCAGCAGGCCAGTTTCATGCAACATCTGTGACATGAACAGTGGCAGTGCTCTTACCCACTTGGAAAGCGTATGAGAATCAGAGATCCCATTTCCAGGATGCATTTGGCTCCAGAAGGTTGCACTGCTATGCAAGCCTTGGCCTTGCTGCTGACCACCTGGACACGTTTTGCATCAGGGAGAAAGTGGGGGCAGTAATGATTATACAGTACACACAGAAGAGTCAATAATAGTACCAAAAGGAAACAAACAAAGGAGTATTGAGACAGGGATTGTTTTTGTAAGATTATACCCAATTCAGTCATTCTATGACTACATATATTCTTCTGTTTATTTATGTAATAAGCTGCCCTTGTAAGGCTCTGGCAGATAAAAAAAAATGGAGTCTTTCCAGATGTGTGAAAAAAGCAGTTACTTGGAGAGGATTTTATACACTGTGTTGCTACAAGAGATTTTAACTCACCAATCATCATCAAGAATATTTGGATTTTCCTTGCTAAACCACAAAAACCTTAATGGGGAAAATCATTAAACATATAAAGTTATAGCAATATAAATATTTAACTAAAACCATTATTGAGATGGCTCTTGGGAACCCATGTTTCTGTAAACTTTAAGCACTATAATGAGTATACACATACCCTTCTTCCTCTTTCTCTCATCCCATGAAAGGCCAAAATTGCTTCAAGTGATGGCTGTGAGGCTAAGTAACTTCACAAAGTTTTTCTTCCTTGCCTTGTCCTAAGAACACAATTTTCATCCCGGTGTATGGCATAGCAAAAGGCAAGTTAATGTCTGATGAATAAATGTAAATGCTTAAAAATGAGCTGAGAAAGCTATATAATAGCAGAGCCGGGGAGGCCACTTTGTAGTGCCTGTGTTTTATGATCTGTGCTTTTAACGCACAAATGTGAGTATATTATAGTTCATATTTGAAAGGAGAAGAAAATCTTTTATATGTCTTCCCTAAAATGTGCAATCACAGCAAACCTCTGCAAATTAACCCCTATGAATCCGGTCATATGAAAGGCTTCATAATAAAGAAAGGTTGTATGAACTTCAGCATCACTGTTCATTTGTTTCAGAGCATTTTTGGAAGAGCTGCTATATTAATTATGGGCCTTTCTGACATTTTTTTCTGGAGAACAGAGAAAGAAACTCAGGATTTGAAACCTCAGCCTTCCCTTCCCTCAACATGAACAAGGAAGCTCACAAGAGAAGAGCTTAACTTTGATTGTATTTTTTGTCATATTTTAGAAGCCCATGTGAGTTTAAAATGAGGACCTGAGCCTATGATTCAGTAAGCACCCTCTGGGAATTACAGCCTGAAGCCTGAAGGGATAAGTTAAGGAGTACTAATGGTGAGCTGTTTCCAGGATCCAGGATGCCTTTCTGGCTCCTCCAGGAACCAAAGGACTGGGAGATCCCTCTGGCCTGTCTTTGAGGAGTTTGTCTGTCATAGACATCCCCATCTCTGACACCCCTTCAACTTTGAAACAGCTTATAATAATTTCAAGAACTGAACTTCACAACTATCTCTGGTAGGGAAGAGAAAGCCTTTTAATCTCTGACCAGGACAAGGTGAAGCCTGCCGTAGGTCCGCTGGGCATTGCTCTTCACCCTGGGGCTGACCAGTGCCTGTAGGCACTGACCCTAACTTCACACAGCTGCTTTATGTCGGATACACTGTATGCCATTAGAAAGGGGTTTTTGATGCAGCCCAACGGATTTCCTTCTCTGTTCCCTTTGAAGTGATGTCACTGTTTTGAATTTACATGGTTAAACCAGAGTAGCCTTAAACACAGTGTATTCATGTGCCAGGATATTGTGGATTTACTGAAAGCTCACAACAAATCAAAGCAAAATATGAAACTCTACATTTTATGTCTTTATTAACATGTTTAATAATTTTTTAGATTTAATTACTTGTATAATCAAACAAAGGCTCCATAGTCTCTCAGTATATTGCACAGTTTTAGGGCCGACAGATATTGCAGAAGGGGTTATGCCTTTTCTGTAAGCCTTTAAGGGATTTATTTACAATCAAGTTTCAAAAGTCACTTCAACTGGAAATGTAAATGGAAGTCATCAAAGAAGTTTGCCTTAAGATATAGTACCTGGCTATAGTGTGTCGGAATATATAGTGTTGGAATAATGAAGGATATATTCTTCACACACCCATCACAGTCTGTGTTCCCTTTCTTGTATAGCTTAAGAAAAACACACAGTAAAGCGCTGTTACTGGCTAAGCACCAAGTGGCATTATAGCATCCAGTCCTTCCCCCTGTACACTGTACTATTCAGTAGTGGCAATAGCCTTAAGATACACGACCCTTTTGGTGTTCTTTTTGCAGGCTGTGCTGTGTGCAAATACTGTCTTTACTAAAAACGTCTTCTGCATTCTGCTAAAGATAGCCTTCTATCAATAGTGTCCCAATTTGGCATCTTGTAGTGCACATGTGCTAGAAATATATCTTGACCCTATTTGGGTTTTGTTGTATGGAAAAGTACAGCTTTTTCCATTGCAACATATAATTGTCCGTAGTTGCACCAAAACTTCTTTCGAAGAGACTGCTAAGTAGAAAAGAATTAAAATATGCTAAGGATAATGCCATTTCTAAGCAAAAGTGCAAAAGTGTAGAGTAGTATCAGTAATGACATCCTTGGCTGGGGTAGAAAAGGTCTACCTAAGGTATAACATTGACCTATAAGGACAGATATGTCATTTCTTTGCATAGTAGTCAATAGGAATGTAAATAAAAGGCTTGAGACAACCTTGTCATGCAACAGGAACAAAGTCTGATCTGCCACCCAGCAGCGAGTGCAATACAGTACTCAGCCAAGCAAAAATCCATCCCTCCCTCTGCAGCTTCAACCCCTGTCAGACCACATGTGTCCAACCGAATAGATATGTTTCCCGTGAAAACTTGGCTTTCTCCTATCGGTGGTCAGATATTAATTAGGCAGGACCTTGGCCATCAACCCAAACAGTGATAACCTCCCATAGGCTAAATGAGGTATGCACAGAGCTTCTACATGTGCAAGTGGGAATGGGGATGATCATCACATTCACCCCCACAAAACTGTAGCTGGCTTGCTGTGTGTAACAACAACGGCAGGAGCTGACCTGACAGAAAGGCTCAGTTTCTGTATAATAAAGAATTACCCTCTGTGTGAATGTTTTCAGCTTGGTGGACAGCTGTTGGAAAAACAATCTGGGAAATAACATAATGGATCAAGATGAGAAACCTCTTGACATGGAATCAGAGACTCATTTCAGAACATCTGCATGTTTCCTGACCACAGGCTGAAACAGTAGTGTTGTTTTGTCCACGCAGAATGTCCCTGAAATAAAGAGATCAGAAGAGAATTAAAGAGCTAAACCCCCTTTCTCAGGAAGGAAGAGACAAAACATTAAGTTCAACGATGCTCTTTGCAAGCCCAAGTTCAAAAAAGATAAGCTGGAGGGAAGGGCACTTATGTTGTAGACTTTATTGTTTTTTAATTTTGTTTGCTCTTAGATGCTTTGATTCTAAAATGTTCTTGTGGGGTTTTCCCTCAAGGCTTTGTTCACTGCTTCAGTCAGTGCTTACTGTGCTGGGATTAAGTCCAAGGCTTAGTCTGGTTTATAAAGGAAACACAATAAAGAAATGGAGACAACTGGCCCGTGGGAGCTATGATGGCTGGAGAGCAGAGAAGGAGGTGAATTTGGGGAGGCCACAGGAGTTAGAGGCTGTGTACCCTGCAGCTGTGGAGGGCACAGGGTAGCATTTTGTCTTCTGCACCATCTTCTCATTCAAATCAAAAAAATTTGGACAGAGGTAGAGCACTTGCACTGTAAAGCAACTATAACAAAGAAACCTGTCTTTGGTTTTACGAAATCCATTGTAAATGGCCATGGAAGAGTCTCTGTAGTCAGAGATGAGTGCTTGGCATGTGCTCTGTTGGTGTCCATTCTAGACCCTGTGTCATCAAAGGAGGAGGTGGTGGGAACCGTGAGATGAAATTCCCTCGGTGAAATTCAGTCTGCCAGCCCAGACTGTTGACATGACACTGCATTTAGAGATACACTGCGAGCTTTTCAGGCAAAGTTGAAGGCATAACCAGCCAAAAAAGTCCTTCAGCTAGGACTCCCTGGGTAACAGGCAGTTTTCATCACTGTCTTGAACCCAAGCAGTTAAATTCTGGCTTAACTGGCTTTGGTTTTCCAAGTAGGTGGTCTGAGCAGGAACTGCTGCTCCTGAGGAGAAATACAGGTGGCTGACGGCTGAGCTCGGTCTGCAGCCCCATGAACGGCAACGGGGCACAGTCTTGCTGGGAGCCTCAGAAACTCTTTCTTCCCTCTGAGCACACATTTCCAATGCTCCCTGTCCCCCCGCATACTGTGCAGCCATAAATCCTGCCCCCAAGCTCCCTTACTCTGCTCAGCTGTTAACTTTCACACATGATTTTTTTTTCTTTATTTTTTCTTGTGGATTTTGCAGTGCTGAAATTTCACCAAGGTTGCAGTAATTTCAAATTTTGGCCCATTTAGCATCAGGACAACTGCCCAAGCCCATTTATTACAAACATATGTTATGAATTCACTTAAAACAAACAGTCTTTTATTTTCTCAACTCACAATAATCACACTCCAGACTTACTTAAAGCAAATATCATTTAAAAGCAGTATTTTTTTTTTTTTATAGCAAATCTGTTCTAGTAGTGGGTTGGAGATCAAAAGGTAGGCAAAGCCCTAACGTGGGCTAAATGATACAATAAAACCTATCAGAAAAGGTGAAATCATAGTGTTTGCAAGGTTGTCTTACTCTCTACCTCTTACCTTCCCACTTCTCGGGGTTTTTTTGTGGGTTTTTAAATTATTATTATTTTATATTTAAGACAAAACAAAATGAAACAAAAATAAATAAAGCCCAGTGAAATAATACAATGCTCAGAAGACAGAATGTGTCCCATGGCCAACCTGGATTTCTACATCCTTCCCAGCCTCCATGAGGATGGTGGCTGGAACCAGTGCCTTTATGCAAGCACAGTTAGCGTTCACTCATCTGCCCTTGATTTGTTTCAGAAGAAATCACCCCACAGCTTCAGAGTAGTCTAGAAACAAAGTCAGGCGTTCTGAAGCAAATGCTTCAGGGTGAATGATGCCACGTGTCTGGTTTATGAATGCCATACTCGGATGTGATCCCTGCGGTGAGTTTCCACCATCAGAGCAGCTGAGCTTTTTGTGATGAGACAGACCACTGCCATTCAATGTCATGCTTTAGAAGAGAGCCAAGGTTGAAGCCTAGCTCACCTTTATTAGGGGGATTAACTGCTACAGCAGAAAGCTTTTCTCTCTCCCTCATCAAGTAGAGCAAATAAGCTTAACAAATTTGGGAGGATGAGAACTGACTTGTCAAAGTGAAGAAGAAAGGTTTTTGCAATGCTGCTGCCTCAGGTCAGCACAGGACAATGCTGTTGCAAAGGTTTGGCACAGTTTATAGGCTGTGGCCAGTGCTAGTCTGTGCTTTTATTGGTCAAACGAAGCTCAGAAGTCCAAGTACCAGTGGTGCTCCCCCACTGAATGGAGAAGGTCTTTTGGTGTCAGTGAGTAGGGAAAGTATAACACAATGCAATTAAAACTTGTTTAGAGGCACAAATTAACTATTTGTGAAGAGCTTTTATGCTCTGCAGTCAGATGGACAGGTTTGCAGGTACCTGTCCTGGGGTGCAATGCCCTCCACAGCCTGGATGATTGACCAGGGTGAGAGTCTGTCCCAAGAAACACATCTTCATTTCAGTCATCCAGCAGGAAAGGTGAAGCAGACTGTTGAGTGCTGTCCTTGATTATTACGCTGTTCTGCACTTTTTATTACAGATTTCTGTAGAGTGAGGTCTCCCCACATCTCGCTCTTTCAACATGTCAGTTCTTCTTGTGGTCACCAACACGAAAAAAGCGTGGCTGTCTTTGAGCACAGCACACCAAAACCCGTGATGCAGCCACAGGAAAGCAGCAGGCTCCAGCCTCCACTCTTACATCTTGTCTGTAGAAGCTCACGGTGGGGAGCAAACTCTGTTGGCAGGGGGTGAGAGGGTGAGGGATGGGTAACACAGACCAGTTGGTGATGATAATGCATGAGGTTGTTGGCAAAGTACTCAGCCAGCCTGGGCTCCCTATATTTTCCATGCCTGAGTCAGGTCCTTTTGCGTATAGTTCTTTCTTTTGCTATGGTCTCACCTGAAATGGCAAAGAAAGTCTCCCTGCGTGCTGTGCTCTCAACAGCTTTGATCAGGACTACCTCTTCACAAGCAGCATGAGATATCAGCACCAGGCCACAACAAAGGAGTTATTAAATGTTTCTGCACTTGCACAGGTCTTTGGTGCACGGGGGCGTGTTCCCAGTGGGTGCTAATCAGCGCTGTTTGCCAGAGCCTGTAGCAGGATGCCATTTTACCCCAGCTGTGCATCTAATCCCAATTTTGCATTCCTGTATACTGCTGTGTGAAGCATCAGCTGAAAATGATGCTACTTAGTATTTTGAAAGGCATCTTCTACGCAGAGTGGAAGGCAGCTCCCAGTAATTCCCTACTTGACAGTTATTTAATACATTTCAGCTCTAGTTTCAGCTCTACATTTAGATTTACAAAGAATGGATTCCTGACATTTTGTCAGTTTTTTCATCCCTGCCTGTATTCCCACTTCATCTCACATTTCCTCAGTTCATTACAGCAACCCCTGCTATGACAGGATAAAGCCATACACAAAAAGCCCTTTCATGGCCACTTCACATTGATATCTATTTTTGAGAGAGAAACTGAACTGAAGCAGCATGACTCTCTAATTCACTTTTTCTCCTTGTCAGCAACTAGATTGACAGGGCTGGGGTACAGACAGGCACACTGTCACCTCCAGTTTAAATGCCCCACTGGGATGTAAATTCAGAATGAAGGGAGTGAAAAAGTTCCAGCCCAGCCAAAATCTAAAACACATTTAATGTATACACCACATGAGGACAGCTATCATCTCCTTTTGTGAAGGGAAGCTTGATGCTTGCAAGATGGCTTCTGTACTGAAGAAAAAAGGGGTTGCAGGCTCCTCAGATCTGTAAAGGCTCAACTTGCAGTTGTTGCCTGAATACCATTATATTTGGGGTTTTATCTAGTTTAGAGGAATGAAGCTGGGTTAATTAGCATTGATAATATACAACTGTGGGCTGGCTTCAGGGGTGGTGGGTTGGCTGATGTAGATAAGATGCAGCTGTGGGTGGTTCTGTCAAGAGGTTGGGCAGCCAATGAAGAGAGAGGAGGAAGAAGCAGAGAGAATATGTGCCCTGGATGAGGCAAAACTAGGAAAAGGCAGCAGAGGGATTGGCGTGAAGAGTATTTTGGTATGTGATGGTAAAAGACCTTGTTGCAGCCAGCTGGTTTGGACAGTGCTGCAACAACCTAGTGGGTATCTTTCTCCCAGCACAGCCTACCTGTTAGTGACCGTTCTTACGCTTGTTTGCTATAACAATTTAGAAGATGGGGACTTTCTTCTCCTACACCTGTTTTAGCAAAGGTGGGGCAGGTCAGAAGGTTACAGGGCTTTTCTGTTTTGTTGTTTCTTCTTGCTTGTAGCACAAGAAGGAGGAAATATTCAATAAAATTCAAAGGTAGCAAGTTCAAAATGGAAGCAAGAAAATATTTCTTCACATTTTGGCACCTATAGTGATATATGTCTTGACACAGCATCAAGAAAATTAAGACTAGGGAATGTTTTAAAGCAAGATTAGATTTGGCAATGTATTTTGAAGAAGGTGTGAACATGCAGATGTTGAAAGTCAATGCTAGAAATATTTTGTAAAGGATGGAAACACTGTGCCTCAAGATTTTATCTCATCTCCATTCAGGATTAGGAAGAGATATTTCTAGGTTTTTAGATGATACTTCAACTGTTTTACAGGGGATTATTGATAGCTTTGTCAGATAAACCTGGTGTTGACCTTTCTCAGAGAGATCTTTACTAGTCAGGCTTCCAGATGTACTGAAAAGCCTTGTATTATTAACTCCATCTCTTCTACATGTTTTCTGGAAGTGGTGCATGTTAGTCTAAATCTTCCTTCCAGAGAAATCAGACTTCTCTGAATCCATTCGGTTTCTGACAATGACAGTTTTTGCCAGCCCCAGGCTTTGAAACACCCCCTTAGCCCTCTTGTCACCCCTCTGCCCCAGTTCCTGAGCTCAAAAAATGTTGCTCACTGTCTGGCTGCCTCCTTGGTTTTCCTGCCATGTACAAGCTACGCAATTTGGATTGCAACTGCTGACAATAAGATCAAAACAAAGTGCTGGGAACTAGATAGTGATTGTAAACATTAACTCTGTTGTGCATTTAATTACTATAATTATTTTATTTTTTTGGCTAATTGAAGTAATGCTGGCTCAAGCTGTTGGACAGAAGTGAATTTTGTTCTTGCTGAAGTCCATGAAAATGTATCCACACCATAGAGAAGGACAGCTCTGCCATGGATCCATTCCTTTCTCCCCCATGAACTCTCTGCACTACCTGGAAGAACCTCTGTTAGCCTCCTGACACAATTAGGTCACTCCACCTGATAAAGCAGGTAACACTCTTCCTTACTTTAAGAAGGAATTATTATCTTCTGGAAGGTGTGAGAATTAATACATAAGAAATCACAAAAGCACCCCGTGGCCACAAATTAATGGATGACCTATTCACTCTGATGATCGCCTTTCCTATGAAAAGCATATCCTTGCACAATCACACCTCGGACACACGTCCACTAGCGTCAGTTGCTCTGTACAGTAATGTCAAACTCATTCCACAGCCAGCGCCAAATTCCACGTCCAGCTACTCCCAGAAGTCCAGGATATGAATTTCAGACAACATATTTTTTGACAGCCCAGACTGGCACACCCACTGACCTCATGGGGAGTTCTGCACATACTTCAAGGGTAGGACATGGCTTTTAAGTAGTAAATCGTTGTTTATCTGCCCAATGCCTTCTTACACTCAGTGTTGCTGAGTAAGATGTGTTCCCCTTCTCTGCGCTTTCTCCCCATTCTCCTCCACCCCCTGTACTCTTCTCTCCCTCTTCTCACTCATCTCTTCCTCTTTCTGTATTTTCTTCCCTGTCATAGTTCCCAGCTTCCACCATGAAGCAAAAAAATAGTTCATATCTCCATCCTTGGGATAAAAACTGTCATTAGATTAAACTTACTCATTCAACATAAACTCAGTAAACTAGTTTTCAGCTGGATATGGTTTCCACACGTGTATAGCTCGCTGTCTGCTAACCTTTTGGTTTAACCAGGCTGGTATTACACCATTTTAGTTTAAGTCTAATCATTTCAGATGACATTCAGGCATTAAATTTGATGTCTAAGTAGGTTAAATGAATCCCAGAATAAGCTTGCAAACTGTCTGTAGGCCCAGGAAAGCAATTCTGCCACAGTTACGTTAACAAAACATTTTGAAAAGCTCTCTTGCAGTCAATAAGGTTGCAGAAAGTATGTCAGCATTTAGTTTCTGTGCATTTCCAATCCTTTTGGTGATACAGTGTCTGTGTTTTCAAATGATTCTTTTCAGTGAAAATGTTGATGAAATTGCCTGGGTTTTAAGTAGCTGTGCTTTATTTTTCTTGTTCAAAGCTGTTAAATAAAAACAATTCTTTTATCCACTCTTTATTTGGTTTGGCAGTGAGGAGGGTGGGATGCCCCCATTAAGTGAAGGGGTTTGACCCTGGAGGAGTGTGGGACAGGAAATGGAAGGATACAAGTATGGATATTTTTTTGACACAAAACACCTGAAGATCTCTGGGTATTTTAACAAAATGGAAAGCATAACAGGAACAGCAAGGTAAGGTACTGTAATATTGTACCAGAAGAGGAACCAAGGAGGAAAATGACACAGGCTTTGCCCCTTCCTCTGCAGTCCCACCCATGCTAAAATACAGCCCGAGGGAATATTCAATCAATCACACACAGTGTAAGTGTCCACTCCATCAGCAGGGGTGATTCAAGGGGGAGATTTTGAGAAAAACAGAGCCGAACAAAGAGGGTGGCAGTCGGTTCACACTCACCTGCTCTCTTCGGTTTATGTGTCTGTGAAATTGGCTACCAGGGTTAGACCTCTTAATTCTGACTTTGACACTGACCCACGTAGTAACCTCAGTCAGGTGAATTCAGGTCACTCTTATAAAGGCCCAGATGTGTCATTCCTGCAAACACTTCTTTCCAGCATGTAGACCAGTAAAACCAACCACAGGACCGGACTCACCTCCATGGAGGACATGGCACTGGGCTCGGCAGTAGGAAACTCCCGCTTTGCCAGTATAGACAGTCTACTACTAAGTTACCCAACATCTTACCAGTCCTGGAGGCTGCCATAGGATTGCTCCCCAGTCCTTTCGCACAGAATTGAGGTGGCGGAGCCAGGGCCTCCTGCACCCACTGCTCCTGGAAAGGGCTCTTGCACGTTGCCCTGAGTTCTCACCTTGGGAACACCAGAAGGTCGGACATATTCACCTCCCTAAGCACATAGCGTGAGCAGCTTCCCTTTATTAAGGAAGCACTTAAAAAAGCACAGATGTCTCTAAATTAAGGTAGAAACCTCAATGCAGTGTAAATGATAGACAGAGGGATAACAGAGGTGGGGAGGCTTGGGCTAGACTCTCTACATTTGGCGGCCTTTAGTAGATTTGGTAAATAGCTGAGAAAATACACGTAGTGATGAACAGGTGGTGTATCATCCTCCTGGCTGTTGGCCTGCCATGAAGTGACCCACACACAACCTACTTCTGTGAGCTCAGAGAGCTGCTGGAAGAGAACTAAATGGAGGATCTGGGCCTAATTTAACCAAGAAAACAAGAAATAGCTTTAGGAAAAAAACATTGATTCTTACGCTAAATGTGTTTATTTTCATAACAGCAGGTGAATAATGTCAGAGGAGGAACTTTAATCACAGCCAGAGCAAGTACACTACTGTGGCTTTAACTGAGGAATAATTAATTTTAAAGTAGTGCAAGTTACATTTTCTCAGGTTGCTCACTACACAGCATTTGTATGTAATCACTCACATGCACACAACATATCCTGGGACACATTAAGTACTTAATTTTCCTGTATTTATAAAGGAGCTTCTTGCTGTTGAATTGCTCACAGCCCTTCCAGAATCCACAAGTATTTATGTAGCTTTTGCCAATGTTTGTATTAACAGTAGAGGTGCTAACAGATCAGCAAGATAATTTTCCCTCAGGTCTGCGCAGGAATGTTCTGTACTTTCCCAAAGGAATCTAGAAGATAATCAACAATATTTAACAAAAAAAGGATTCATTGTCAAATATGTTCCTTTTGTGCCAGTCCTGCAGTTTCTTAGGATATGATTGTTATGGTGGCTGTGTCTTTCTCTTTCATACACAGGTGTACACGTGTGCACACGCTGGCATGGTACATCAGACGTTGTTACAACATAACTACTATTTAGGACTAATTAGTCCAGATTTTGCCAGCTCAGTGGATCTTCCAAAGCAAAGAGCCTTAAATGTTTTTTCTCCTCTTTCCAACCTGTAGCTTGCCTGGATGAAGGCTTTAGGCACCCTGGCACCAAGGGATAATCACTTTCTTTCATGGGCAGATGCAAAATCCAGCAGAGACATCCTGCCTGCATGACAGCGAGCAGACTTGGCATTCTCCTTACACAGGACACAAAGCCACTGGCTAGTCCATCCTGCAACTTCTACATAGCTGCAAAAAATGCAAAAAGTGCAAAAACACTGGATGACAGGCTGAGGGGATGCTCAGTGCATCTTGTCTCTATCAATCAGATACAAATGCAATACTGTCCAGACATCTTCACCCAGCAATTTTCGGTTAAGGCGTGTCTTCATTAGGACTGAGGAGTGTGACCTACCATCTTGCCCAGGGTGTAACTGGCAGGATCCCTTTGGGGATCACAAGAGCACAAACAGACATGTAATGGGTACCAGAGCAAGTCTGCATCTGAAGCTACGCCCTGCAGTGAGAATTACGCATATTGGCTACAATCGAGCAAGCAATAAACATGAGTATTGGATTCAGAAAACATAAGGGCACCCAGAAAATCATAAAATGTTTCTCAATGTTTGTCAGGGATGTTTAGCAATGACAGTGTAATTATACCAGTCCTAGAATTAGGGGAATATTTTTAAAAATATCTGTCAAGCTAATAAGTACCCAGACTCTGAATGTTATGGTTTATGACTTAAAAATCACTTTTCAGCAGCAATTATTCTTTTAAGACAGGTGAAATTTGCACTTCTGAAATTTTTCTTCAGAATATATTATCTTAAAGAAAAACCTAAATAGTCACGTTATTAACCTGCACTGTTTTAACTTACTGAAAAAAAAATTCAGGTGATGTGATTATGGATGCAGCGTAAGAATTTAATATATTACATTTCCTAATTAACAAATCTTTCTTACTATTACAAGAAGAGAACTTTTACCTGAATGTGAATTATTCACATGAGCTACTCCCCAAATTTGTTCAAGTCCATTAATTATTTGGTTTCTGAGATAGCATCTCAGATTTCAGGAAAAGCAAAAACTGAAGTCTGGAATCAAGACAGGATTTTGTAGCTGCTTTAGGTGATTTCATCTAGC
Organism: Falco punctatus; assembly: GCF_963210335.1. Taxonomy (NCBI): domain Eukaryota; kingdom Metazoa; phylum Chordata; class Aves; order Falconiformes; family Falconidae; genus Falco; species Falco punctatus. Next base: position 19,170,226 of record NC_137582.1, on the reverse strand, counting down.
TTTACAAACAGTAGTTACTTCAGTGGGTCTATACCTACTTACAAAGATACGGCATTCAATATACTAAATCAGTGTGCTTAAAGACACATTTGGTTAAGCAAATCTCTGGAAAGAAAACCTTTACTTGGTTATTTTGGCCAGCTGTCTTGAGGTTCAATATAGTTCTCAGCATATGGTATGTCAGATATGTTCATTTCATATCTTCATTCCCATCTTCAAAAGTCAAATATTCATATAAAAATGCCTGGTCAAATGTAAACCCTGAAAATGGAACATGTTTGATATCACAATACTTTTTCCAATACCTGAAGCCACAAAGATTCACATGCTATCTTGACATATTTTTCCTTCTACATCTTTCTGACTTGGATAATCCCTAGCTGGGTCACAGGTTGTGTCCTGATAACATGCTCTGTAGTCACTGTAGCATCTATGATTACTTCTATCCACAAAATTCATCTTCTTTTCCCTCCATATGAGCAGTATCTTTGAGGAACAGGCTCATTTCCTGAGAGGAAATGTGTTTCATATTAAAAACCTCCGTTTCAGTTGTCTCATTTGTGTATCACCTAGTGTACTTCTAGTCTGGTTTCTCTTTTTCCTTGTTTCTCTTAAAATTTTTCCTTTAGAACTGCATCAGTCTCACCTACGGCCACTATTTACTTTAAACTGTAGTGCCTCTAGTCATCCCTTCAAAAATGTTGGCTGCCTTCACCTCCATGACTGCTTCCTTCCCTGTGCTTAAGAGGACGTACCATGTATGATTTGTACTTTTGATGCCTCCTCCTCCTCCTGCAGAACGTTACCTGCAAATTCCAGCCTGTAAACAACCCGATGAGCTTGTGAGGGCATTTGTGAACACACAGATTATTGCAGTGAAATTCTTTAGTGGTGGGCCTGAAATACAGGGCTGTTTTGTCTACCTACTAGGGTGATGTTTTCAGCATGTCCGTGCTAGCAGTCTTCTTATTCCCAGCCTTGTCTGTCCACCCTCGCTGCTGGCATCCCCCTGCCAACTGGGGAATCTCTTTGCCAACTGCTTTTGGTCTTCATTGAAAATGAAAGACAACGCCAACATTCAGTGGATGTATTTTACTTCTGGGAAAAAACTAAGTAATGCGAACTCTCTAAGCAGGTTAAGCAGTCTCAGGAGCTAAGACAAAAGCATGCAAAGTGTCCAATCTAACTTGCACATGGCCTTAAACAACCCATGTCTTCCAGCCCTTTGTTCATAGAAATTTCCCATGTAGCAATTTTGGGGCAGGGAAAAGCTGCCCAATATTTTGTATACATAGAAGCTGTGAAGCTCTCTGTTCAGACAGAAACATTTGAGGAACAAGTGACCCTTGTAACAGGATATGTGTGATCCCGAAAGGCAGTGCATCTACTTAACCAGATGACATCGCAGTCCTGCATATATTATCATAACGATTGGTACAGGAAGGGATTTAACTGAGAATACAAGTTATCCTGCAGAACAAAGGTGAGTTGAAGGTAATGGCACTTGGGCTATCGCTCCAGCATTCTAATGACGGGACATCAAAGTGAACCCCGGAGTCACAAGTGCCAGTCGTCTGAGGAACACAGGAGAAGCCTGAGCTGGATATGATGTTCAGCTGCTGCATCTTCTATGTTGGGCATGTTAAATTCACTGCTGAAACAAGTCAGCAGAGAGACAGCAGAACAGTTTTAACCACTTATGTTAGAGATAAATTTCTCTTTTCTGAAGTCTTAAGTGCCTTAATTCTACACACTAGATAGCACCGAATCAACAGTTTTTCATATTGTTAAGATAAATCACAAATTGTTACAAATATTTCCCTGTTTTGATAAAGGCATTGATATCAAAGCTTAACAGCTGTTTGTAGCTGTGTTCTGAGCCATTTTACTGTTCTTGTCTTGGCACAAGGAGAAAAAGGAAATCTTTCCAGAAATTAAATGGTTGTTGTGATCATCCTTAGCAGACAATATAAGGACAATTCCCCCTCCATCTGTTGCACTTTGAGCAAAGGGAGAAGAAAAGTTCCTTTTCCTACCTTGGGTTTCCTCCAGGATGTCAGCATCTTCAGAAGTGTCCAGTATTTACCTTCTGCCACACCAGCCTCACATTCAAGAAGTAACACAGCAGAGTGTGGGTAATTTCAGTGTAGTTGCTTTTATATGTATTGGCAGATGTAGTTAATGTGGTTAACCATCGATGCTTGCTGCTGCTCTTCGGACGCTGAAATTTGTTTGTGCTGAGATTCTCAAATGTAATTTGAAGCGATCCCTGTAACTCATTGAAGCAGTCCAAGCTGGAAGAGAGTTGAGCACTTGCCTTCTGAAAATTGGGCACTTAGAAGATATTTTGGTACTGAGTACTGGAAATCAGTAGTCACATGTGAACGTCTTGACCTCACTCCTTTTTTGTTGAAGCTAAGGTGTCCATTTCACAGTGGTTTTATTTAGTTGGATGTGGCAGAATAAAACCAGCACATAACCTGATTATTTCCCCAAGGACAGTTTGGGCAAACAACGCCAACATGCTCATTGTGCTTGCTGTCTTTATATTCATTGCAAATGGACAGGAAAGGAAAGTTTCTTTATTAACTTATAGACTTATCAGATGTCAAAAATAAAAGTAGTTCTGGTGTTAGGCCTCACTGCTGCACTGACAATGATGTTATCCATTTCACACCATCTATGGTCTCACTTCTTTGTTCAAATATTTTTCAAGTGCTTGAGAAATGTGAATGGTTCCATGGTGACGGGAGGGCAAAAAAATACAGAGCAAAAGACCCTTCCCGAATTGTACTCATTTCAATCATTTATCTCTCCAGAGCTCAGAACAAAAAGAAAATGGAAACATACTTGTTCCACTAATAAAACACATTACTGATTTTCCTAATGCTGGTCAGAGATCATGCTAATCAGGAGATCTTGCTATTCCTGTTGTCTTTTTACTCGTATGGAAAGAACATTTTCTTTAGCAAGGTGAACTTCCTAAATGTTATTTCTATGCTCAGCCATAAAAATTCTCAAATGAAATCATTATCTGCTTTAGGATGGGAAAAATAATTTATTCTAATCAATTTGCAGCTGCCTCAGTTGCTTTGGTAATCTCAGATGCCTTGTCACCCCCAGCAACATATGTAGACTCTGATTCATGTGAGTTCATGTGAGTCCTGTGGTCCCACATGAATTGGAAGCAGGGATGAACTAGACAGCAGACATGCCCTATGACATTCAGTTTCTGGGAACTCAAAAAAACCTCCCACCCATGTCTTTGTTCAGTAGCAATGTGATTTAAACTCTGCCTATTTAACACAGATGTGATCATGCTTACAAAGATGCTTAAACTATTTCCCAACCATATTTTTGAGAAATTACTGGTTACGTGGACTCAGACTGCAAGTTCAACTATGCTGTTTCTGTTTGAAGAGAAAAAGAAAGCACAGGCATTACTGTTCGTGGTTGAATTTCTTGCTCCTTGGGTTTCCTTGTACAGGAAACAGATGTAAACCGAGATGTTCCAGCTATCAGAGAAATATGACATGCTGCCTTTCTCCCCTCTCCCCTTTTGGAATACTTCAGTTTCCAGATTCCTTGCTAGAAAGCCTAGATTTCGGGAGAAGGGGCAGAAGGTGGAGTGCAGGTGAAGAAAAGGAAAGGAAAAGAAAAAAGAAAAGGAAAAGGAAAGAAAAAGAAAAAATAAAATAAAATAGTAGAAAATAAAAGGAAAGGAAAGAAGAGAAAAGAAAATAAAAGAAAGAAAAAAGAAAAGAGAAGAAAAGAAAAGGAAAGGAAAGAAGAGAAAAGAAAAGAAAAGAAAAAAAAAAAAGAAAAGAAAGAAGGAAGGAAGGAGGGAAGTCCCTTTCTTCCCCTTGAACTAGGTTTTTGTTCTCATATCAACAATTCACTGCTTAGAATCTCCAAGAAAAAGAGCTGAGGGAAATATTCACAAAATTCTTCCTCAAGACCTTTGCTTTTAGAATGAATCTTTTATTCATTTGGACTTGTCACCTTCAATGAAACATTTTTGTCAGCAGAAGAGGAACGGTTTTGCACAGGAGCAGTGCAAGGGAAAGGCAAAGAGCCAGAGAGGGATTAGTAAAACCCCTTTTTCATACAAGCACAAGTTGTTGGAGTCAGTAGATCCATTTGCACTACTGCTTTGGTCATGATCCTGTGGACAGCTTTGCTGGTGCTTGGCACTGCCCAGGGAAGGTGGTCTGCTGAGAACAGTGGGGAGGCTCAGGAGTGTAAAGTGAAGCTGGTAGAGCTTTGCAGGGCTGAAGGTTCAGTCTGAAAGAACAAACTCCAGGAAAAAAATCAGAAATAACTGGTGAATCAGCCAGGGTAGTTACAGCTAGTGCATCACAGTGCATCACATCAGTTTTCAATTCATATTTTCTATTTACACTTTGGTATTGCCTAAGGGTCCCAGTTTGGACAAAGTCTCAAAAACAGTGTCTTAACTGAGTACTGCATGCACTAGGGCATGCATTCTGCACAAATAAGCCTTCCTGTTCTTCCATTGTGGTCAGAGCTCACTGCAACTGCCTGCTGCCCGTACACCTTAGTTACACAAAAAGCCCAAACAGGCTGTGAAGAGACACAATGTGTCATCACATCAAGCAGCTGGACGCTATGGTTAGGTGTAGCATTGTATGAGCACAGAGCACTAGAAAGTTTATAGCCTGAGTAGCTTTTGGTCAAAAAGACAAGCCAGATAACTGCATATAACCACAAAAGCCACTTTTTGAAAGCTGAATTTGATACAAGATCTGTGTGTGCTTTCCCAGCTTCCTAATCCTAAATCATTCATTTCCCTTAACATCACCCACAGCATCCGTCTGCTACTCAAATGCCTTCACAGGCCCACATTGTTCAATTATCTTGTTTCCCTCCTGTCACATCAACCACAGGGTAGCTGTGGCCACTTTTTAGAGGCATATTCTTTTGATACCACGTGACTTTCATAATTGTGGGTGAGTTGGCCTTAGCAGTACACCAGAAAACTGGGTGGAATGTCCTTTGCCTGGAATCTTCCCACAGGCTGAAGTGTCAGCACCCAGAAGATGCAAACCTTCTTTTTGTGTTCACATACATGATGGAAAACGTCTTTATCTCAACACGGACTAAGCACAAGTTAAAGGGTGATGGGGTACCCACCTCCTTTGCACTGGATGCTGGGACATGTCACTTCCACTTGTAAAACAGCTACTGCACAGCTCTCAAGGGACATCAGAGCTGTGCTCATCTTGCTTCCTCTGTGCTCTGCTGTTAAAGGTCCTCTAAAATTGAGGCATCAGGCCAGACCTTTGCCGTTGTAGCTCCTGCAATTGACGGGAGATGTGCTGCATTGCCTCAGCACTGCGGAGGCTCCAAGCAAATTCCTAAGTAGCTATAGGAAATCCTGATAGCTCACCTGATGCACGATAATTTGTAAAGCTGTTGTAACTTAACCATATGTCTGGGCCTTCAGAGGAGCCCTATGATTCCTGTCCAGAATAATTATGGCAGTTGACTCTAGGATAATTATTTTATCCTCCTGTATGCAAGGATGCAGTTGCCAGTACTAAGATACACATTTTGTAAGCTACAGATGGGGTGAAGAAATTCCAATTGCAATTGCCTAAATATGAGCTGATGTGATCTGGAACCAGCTAGCTAGCTTGGAGAAAAGGTCTTGTTACCAGCTTTTGCATGCTTCAGTTCGCACACTTTTTGCATGATTCTCTTTCCTGCCTGCTAACAATGATAAAAATCATGTCACACCAGGTCTCCCTTCAAAATGTCAATGTCTGGCAAAAAGTTATTCTTAAAATCTTGGGTGGAGACTCTTCAGGGAGCTTGAGATGTTTGCTTGCTTGTTTGTTTGTTCATTTGAGTTTTCACGGGACTTGGCAGGAAAAGTGGTACAAATTGTTTAAGTGAGACTTGCATCACCATTGCAATGTGAATCCACTGGTCACAATGGTTTGCTTGTACTGGAGCAAGTTCTTTCTAGATGTGGGATCATTGGGGGTGGGGGTGGGGTGGAGTGGGGTGGAATTGGTGCAGTTATGCAGTTCCCGGAATAATTGCACTTCTAGTTCTGAGTTCCTTAAGTCTTCTCACATCTAAGGATAAGATCTTCACTGTGAGGGTGACTGAGTGCTGGAGCAGATTGCCCAGAGTGGTTGTAGAGTCACCATTCTTGGAGATATTCAGAAGCTGTCTGGACACCGTCCTGGGCAACCAGCTTTAGGTGGCTTTGCTGAAGCAGGGGTGTTGGACCAGATGACCTCCAGAGGCCCTTCCAACCTCAACCATTCTGTGATTCTATCTACTGATAGGACAGCCTTTCAGACCACAATACCGGTTTCCTGGAGAAAAAAAAAAAAAGTTTAGAGGATAAAAAAAAAGAAAAAAAGGATAAACCCAGTCAACCGACAATGTACCTGTCTGGCTTACCACCATCCATCCCTACAGTTCATATAGGGTTCCTGATATGTCCTACTGTCCCAAAACTATGCCAAGACTCCACAGCCTGGGTGTTAGTCTGTAGCACTAATGGGATCCAGATTATTCTCTCTGCTTCATGAAATGTGTTGTTAAACCCAGTCAGTCTTCTGGTCATATTCTTGTAAAATGAAGACACTTTTGAACTTCTTTCAGAACTTTCATCTACCAGACCCCATATCTGGCAAACCTAACTTGCAGCTCAGAGACAGAACACAGAAGCTTCATAACTAACACTCTTCCTATTCTCTTTCCAGCATTTTTTGAGATGATGTTACTTGGCATGGGTGGGTGGGGGAATTGTTTCTGGGTTTGGGGTAGTTTTTTGCTTTTCTTTCTAGCATCAACTCACACTAAATGAAAGAAATATAGGGGTACAGCAAAGATTCTCCTGGTGTGATAACATGGTTCATCTCAGTTACTCACACACAGCTTTCAGAAAATTATTCTGTATCACCTCTACACTTGCCATAGTCATAAGAGAATGCTATTTTATTCCTGTGTTAACCAGAAGTCCCCTGGTACCTTCCCTGTACCTCAGAAAAGGAGAATAGCTAACCAGGAAGAAAAAGTAGGGAAAAAAAGTTACTCTAATGAATATTTTAAATATTCATTTTTTGGAGTTCACTGTCCCTTTTTGGATATATTACTTGAACAATTTTTCTCTTATATCACTCTGTGATTGTAAACTTTGAACATACTTTATTGGCTTATAGCAATTTTTGTGATTTCTCCAACACTTCAAAATCACCTTGATTATTTATAGTACACCAAATCTCTTTGGAGTGGGTTGTGACTCAAGACAGGGCCGTGACATACATCAGATGCGTTACTACAGATGTTTGTTGACACAGTGACACGTCTCTGAGTCAGACTTCCTTCTTTTTTTATTCATCTAGTGGGTGGGACATAAATTATTGCTAGCCTATACTGTGTCGGCCGTTACAGTGGGGTGGATCAAGAGACGTCTCTGTCTGTTCCTTAACTCTGTCCAAGGGAGTGTAAGCAAGCTCACTATTTTTATTTCTTCTTTAATATTTAATTCTGGTAACCTGTGGGAAATGTAGTCTAACTCACTGTGACCCAGCTCTAACACTCCTTCCAGTCTTGGTGTCTGTTTACAGCTCATCTGCATTCAGAATTATGACTCCCTTATCTGATGACTGTCTGGCACTGATTTAGAATGGTAGACATATACGAAATACACATCACTTCAAATAATTTGGCAACTCTATTACTCTGAAACTTGTTTTATATCAAATGTGACATTTCCTGTGTGTGGGACCGTATCTTGCTTTAACACTGTTGAGACCAATAATTTGCTGTTGCTTTTCCATTTGGTTCTTTAACAGCCACAATGGCAAGGGGGAGTAGAGGGAGGCAATACCACACGCTAAATGTGGTGAGTATTTAAGAACCTCTACCGATAAGGAGGAAAGGGTGCTTGGTGCTCTCTATCAATATATGGGGTGCCAAAACAAAGGGCTTCATTGAGCTGGATGCCAGACTCTCATCCCAGTGATCCAGCACTGCCTAGCTCCATCTCAGGAAGTGCCTGAACATATGGAGATCGTTAGCTTCCCAGCGACAGGAGAGTCAGAAACTGAAAGCAAGGCTGCCAGGAAAATCAAACTGTTTCAAACCCAGGAGATGTGAAAACTGTTGAATCCATATAGGAGCATCCACAAGGACACTGCTACGTCCCAGTCTTGCTGTGCTCATTTCTCTGGTGCATATGTAATATTTGCGTACCACAAAGGTCAGGAGGAAAAAAAAGGAGCTAGAAATGAGAAAGAGCAATGATCAAATGCCAAAAATAAACCCTACACATGTAGTTTGTATATACTCTAATGCTCTCAAAAGTAGAGAACAGCATACCCTGGCATTTGTTAGGTGAACTCAGAGGTTCATGAAGAAGTCAAAGTTGTCCAATTTGGAGCGTTATCCCAAGTTACTGAGCCTCCAAGGAACATTTGACATCTGTAGTTCATAAACAAGCTGGAAGACAGGACAGAACATACCAGCCACAGGTAAAAATAAAATGCATATTGCAGTGTGTTCAGCAGGTAAATAAAACATTGCTATAAGGATTGCAAGATATTTAGAGGGAGGTCAGAAAAGTTCAGGGGCAGATTTTGTTTCAAGATGAAATACTCCCCAAAGTTCAGGTGTATGTTTCCCCTGGTTCCAAAATTGGTCCCAGCTGCAGTTTTATTTCATGTTTTTTCTTGCTTTCCTTATTATTTTCCTCATTTGGATATTCTAATCAAAACCAATAGAGCTCCTTCTGAGTATGTGGGAATAAGAAAGTTGGCACTCACCAAGTGCTTTCATACTGATAATATGGAGAAAGTCTGATCCCTCCTCTAACTATGATGATGTTCAATGATTTTTACACATTTGTAGCAAGTGCTTGAGAAATTAACAGAATAAAGCCATTTTCCTCCTTTTTCTTAACAAAAATCTAACACAGGCAAATCTAATAGAGTAGCATGATCTAAAAAGCTCAGCGTTCACCCATTCACACTGGTTTTCTCAAAAAGAAAAAGTAGTCATTTTCTAGTGAGAACTTTACCCTGTATCCATTTTTACACATATGCATAAGCTTTACATATGTAAGTGAGCCAGTCTCACAGTGGAGGTGAACCTGTGCATGGAGATAGACATAAAGACTCAGCTCCTCAGATACGCATAGAAGAGTACACCAAGTTACATCATGTTTAGTTACGTTGATCTCAAAGATAACTAAGCTCCTAGGCAGGATTTAGAAGTGGGAACCATCTTGCTGAATGCTGGGTGCCTACTTGTTGTCATGTCTCCCTTTCCAGACAATGTAGGTCCACACGGTACAATCAGCGGTACGGAAAGACCAACGGTCCTTTGGGGATCAGATTAATCTACTCAGCACAAATTATCTTGACTGTATTGATTATGTCCAATGGCCACAAAGGCAATCTAAGGTGACTACCCTGGAGGTAGAGACCTTCACTAAAGACATCCACAGTTTAGATGAATTCCCCCTCCTTTTTCTCCTCAGGAAACAAGGTCCTCTGGGTGGGAACGGGCCAATGTCTGGAACACTCATTGATTTTCCCGAGCTGGAAAACATAGTTGACATTTGCAGCAAACAAGTGTGTCTACAAATTATGGCCCAAGATGTAATCTTGCAAATAATTCTATACATGAATGCTACGTATCATATGGGCAAAACTACAAAGCTACAAATGAGTAGTACTCAGTTAGTGGCAACGCTGTTTCTGCTTGACTGAGCAGAGCAATAGTACAAAGTTTGAAGTCAATGAAGTGTAGTTTTGATGAGATATTTTAAAATCAGATAGGCCAGACACCAGCAGGAAAGAGCTGCTGGATATCATCTGCACAGATCTCAGCTTAGTCCAACAGTTAAATCTGTGTTTGCTAGTTTTTGCAGCATGCCTGCAAGTTTGAGCTCACTAAGATATTTGCATGGAAGATTAACCCATTTTTAAACACCACTCGGTCTGTAAATGAGGTAATTATAAATGTAAGTCACCTTACTGGGCATATCTACAGAAGTCCAGTTATTTTCCTACTCCGGGAGAGAAAGGAGATGGATTGTAAGCTAGAGAGGTATCTGACATGTAGGCTGAGAGCACCACGGCTCACTCTGTTTCAAAGTGGATAACTTGTCCATCTCACATTATCCCCAGCCTCATCCACAAATCGGTTGCAGAAGTTTAATGAAACCAGAAACAACACAAGACTTCTGGTGACAGAGACACCGAGTGAGTGAAAGACAGACACAGGCAGTGGCTTGTACAAGACAGCTGTCCAGCCCTCCTCTGGCTGCTGCAGAGCATCCCGGAAACCCTCCATTATCCCGAGGGAACGCCGGAGGAAGCGGAGTCATGGCCCATTCACCTACTGCCTGCCTGGCATGGGCTGACAGAGCGGGCCGCAGACACAGTAGGAAGTAATTATGGCTACAAAAAGCCCCCAAGACAACCTCAGAGGGGCCTCAGCTGTGCCCATCACACTCTTGCATCCAGATATTTTGTATTGTACCCTGAACTCTTCCATTGTTTTGTTTTCTACAAAACAAAAGAAAAAAGTCATAAGGTGTTGGAGATGCTTATGGTGATTGCATATTAATAGGCAGGTTAAAAAGATGTCTGTATGTTATATACAGTTTAGATAAAAAGATATTTCAGCCCTGCTTCATAGATATTAAAAAAGGCTTAGGACCACTTTTCTTCAGAAAAGATTGAATGTGGAAATTAAATGCCTTCCTGTAGTGGGGAGATAAGATATGTAAACAATTGTGCATGTTAAAACGCTGCCACATCTTCTTTTAATTAAGTATTACTAAGCCACCCTGATGCAGCAGTCCCTTCGGTGTCCTGTGAGTCAGCCACAATTTCAAAAATTTCTGTTTGATTTGCAGTGGCCAAGGGTTAACAGATTCAAATAAGACAGGAAACACCCCGAACCTTCAAACAAATCCCACACCTGTTTGGTGCCCTGAAAACAGCTTTTTGTTGAATCTGCCTCCGAATTCCCAGCATTTTTCAGGATCATTCCAGCTTGAATGGAAATAGACAGAATCCTGGACTTCAAATGAAAGCATTCTGTATTTCTTTGCGAATTTTCCATCATGAATTCAGTGGGACAGTTACAGAAACTTTGTTAGCGAATGAGTTGCAGACTGGCAGTCAGCTGAACTTTCAACTTCAGAGATGAACAATGGTTTCTAGCTGGCCAAAGGTATAGCTTTCCATGAAACAGGTACAAAGAGAGTCACCTCTTCTGCAGGGACTGCTATTATTACTGAGAGGACCAACATTATAATACCAAGTTATAGAAGGGAATAGAACTTTAAAACTAGTATAATAGAACAAACATCTGTGCGACCTAACTTTGTTATTCAATATAAAATCCTGTTCAATAGCTCCCCTAACATATTACTTCTTATCTGCTTGAGGGTGGTCTAACAGCACTTTGGATTATATTACAAACATAGATGGATTGATTCAAAATGTCCTCTAGGACCCCCTCCTCGTCTCCTTGGCATTACCTACTATCGTTTGGGAATGGACCAGAAAATACGTGATTCAGCCCTTCTGTTAAAAGGAAACTAACATGATTAGCTGAGATCAGTAAGTAATGGGTTTTGCAGATAGGAAAGAAATTTGCTTTGGGTCAATCAAAAACTAAATTTGTCCATTTTATGGTGAAATGAACAAAGTGAAAAAATGTGGTTTGGCTCAAGCTTTAACGTCTTCTGTAAACTGAAATGAAAAAATCTCTCATTGCCATCTTGTTTAACCTTTTTGCTTAAATTTTGGGTGTTAGGTTTTTTTTAAGATTGGGTTAATTTTGCTGAGACGAACTATCAAATTGGGTTAGCTTTGCTGACATGAAGTGTCAAATGCAAAAATTCAACACTTCTGACACAAAGGGGTTTGGTATTACTTAAGTCTTCCCTCTTTCCTTCTCCTTTTTCATTTCAAGTCAGACCCATTTGACAATTTGAGGCAGAATTTTCCAAGGAAAAGACTGTCTTCTTAAAACAACATTCTGTAAGTAGTATTCTACTGGCAGATACTTCAGCTGTAAGAACTGTTAGCAATTCTGTGCATAAACAAGAGGTTTGATGTCACACTGAGGGCAAAGTTCCTCCATTTTCCGTATCAAAGGCCCTGCTATTCTGGCCTACAATGGAATAACATGAGAATCAGGTCCTAAAAATGATAAATGATAACTATGTTCATTCCCCTTTTATCAATTCCTATTACTGATTCAGTGCTTCTATTCATTGAAGGATGCTAATGACTCCTTCAATGGCAACTGGCAACTCAATGGTACCCCAGGGATGGCTCAAACTGGGAAGCAGTTGGAAACACAGCAGGTTATGGCACTCTATATTGTAGCTAAGGATTTAAAACCAATGCAAGTGAAAGAAGAAATAGGCACAAGCAGCTTAGTTTGCCACCTTAAAGACAGGGAAAGGCACCCAGAGCAAACAACTGGAGGGCCACTGCCAAATTCACCTACTTCCTTGAAAGGAGAGTATTAGTCTAATTTACCTTAATGAACATATCTGACAGCACTGACAGTGACAGCTTCCTGCACGCACTCCAGCAGCGACTGTATTTTCTGATGTTTCCCAATCTTTGATCAACACAATGTCTTAAAGATAACTCCCAAGCACTAGAATACAGAAAGACTGTCAAAAACTTGTATCAATTAGAATAATCAGTGTGTGGCTTTCAGCTGATTCTGGATGTTGATGTCTTGTTTTATCTGCTCTTTGGTTTAGCTTCTTGGAGTTCTGTTACAGTAATAATGGGGACCTATGTTGTATTTTGAAGGCCTTTCCTGGTGGATACTCAGATGAGATACACAGTCGCCAGCATTCAGAACATCGGGTGCACTCACAGCCAGAAGGCACAGTCCTTTCACGGTGTGCCAGGCAGAACTGCAAAAATACGTCTGCTTTTCAAGAACAAGCCTGTGCCTCTGTATTTGAAGGATAAAGTTACCTGTTTCCTTGTTAATCAAGTGTTGCAAGTGGAAAACTTCCCTTTTTACAACAGTTTTCCTTGAATCATATTTTAATAACTGCAGGGAAGCAGTGAAATGAAATGAAAGGAGGATGTTAGGAACCACCAACCCTCAGTTGTGAGCTGCAGTATTTGCTGTGTGGTGGTGTTCAGCTGTTTTAACAAGCCACAGATGTGAACACGTGACCATAGGTGAAGACATGATGGGGAAGAGTGTGCTGATGCCTCCTTGCACAGACAACATCCACCACTGGCATCTACTCCACCCCAAAGCATTTGTCTTTTTGGTTGGTCAGCTCCAGCAAGATCTCAGCTGGCCACGCTCTCTGCCTCGATAACCCCACCATGGGGGGATTGCCAGAGCAGCACAGCCGGGGGTTGGGACTTGAATATCAACACTGCAGGTGGAGGCATGGTAGGAGCCAAGGCTGTGACCTGAGCAGTTCAGGGTCCCTGTCCTTAAAGGTTCCCACTGAACTATGTTTTTTATCAGATTTTATATGCAATAACCCACAAGATCTTCAGCCTAAGCAAGGTCTGCAGGATCACACCAGGATGCTTGATTATGGACATGTAGGAGCAAGCTGTGGTTCATCCCTAAAGTGGAAGTCAGATGCCCAGGTATGAACACTTAATGACTCTGAGACTGAGGGTACCCAGGACATTTGCTTGGAAGCTGGCCAGTGTGGCAATGCATCTCCAGGGGACCTGTACCCTTTGGGACTAGCAGCCAGAGGCTATATAAGATACACAAGACTTCCTAAAATACCTCTAGGAAACTGTCACCGAGCACTGGATTTGCTTACCTAGTGTCTCATGTCTGTTGTTGATACTAGGCATGTTGGAAAGTAGAGGAGGGTAAGACCAATCAAACTTTTCTCATGAGTCTTTTCTTTCTTTATTGAGGAAAAAGCAATTATTCCTATTCCGGCAGTCATCCCTTTCTTCCTTCCTCATTTTCATGTCCTGCTGTGGTGTAGTTGACTTCACAGCTGTTTACTCAAATGTTTTGTCAGCAGAGAGTGAGATACAAGTGTATGATTTTCTGCCGAGGGAGATTCTTTTGATCCACAGATCTTCATATGGAAGGGAGAGAAAAAAATGGATTTCATCACCTGTCTCTGCCCCTGATATATATCAGGGGTGTCTGCCTTACAGGTAGGTGACAGTCAATACCATGTGCTCTAGGAGAACTGTCCAATATTCTCTTCTGGCCTACAAAACTAGGAATCCACGAGAAACTGCTTGTGTCCTGCCATCCACTTTGATGTCCAGCAATGCTTCACTTTAGCTGATAAAAGCCACTTCAAATACCACAGGACCAGTATCTCCTACATGGGAGCCAACATGGTCTGACACAGGGTGGGAGTGACCAAGAAGGCACACAATGTTGGATGTACCATCTGAGCAGGAACCAGCATGGAGTACCCAGTAAAGCTGCTGAAGATGGAGCACAGCCTCCAGGTGAATTCCGTGAGACATGTCCTTACCCTTCCTGTTTGTAGGTGTAGTATCTTTAGGGGGTTTCTGCCAGCTAAACGCACAATGCTTTTGATTGTATCTCGATCCCTTGCTAAGACCCACCAATTTTTTAATTCCTTCAATGATTCATTTCCTTTACGAGTAAAAGTCCCTTCCTGCAATTTTCTTCCAGTGTTGAACCCAATCACCCCTTGTGCTCGCATGATGTTGGGGTGTTACTGCCCTGCATGGAAGCCATGGCTAAGCTATGGGGTGTTGGATGGAGCTGTGTTCACACACCACATTTCCAGGTGTTAACTGGAGCTGTTGGAAAGGTAATTCCTTAATCTTGTCCCATTCATCTGTTAGCACAAAATTTAGGCTTTTACTTTCATCATCGCAGGGATTTTTAAGAATTTTTGCATTTGGTTGGTCACATGGTAACAGATCCACCTGATTTAGAGAGCTTCTCTTTCTGTTAGTGAAGGCATTTTCTATGTAAAAATGCTTCCACTTCTAGCTGATTCTTGAGTCACCCAGAGAGTCAGACACAATAAATAGAGGATGAAGGACAATTCTCACTTCCACTCACAGTAGGACAAAAAAGGGAAAACAAATAGACAAAGGAAGAATGGACAGTGATCTCTCCTCTCTGTGGAGGAATCTGTCATTCCCAGTCAGCTATTTTTAAAGCAGCCGGCATTTTCCAAAGTATTCTGCTCCCTTGCAATTCATTAACTTCATTTTCACATTAAATCATAAGGCAGGCAAACATATACTTAACCACTCAAGGATAGTACTTTCTTGCCACGCTTGGTAATTTTTTTTGCCTGGAAATTTAACCTTCCAGCATGAGTTCATATAGAAAGGCAAAGCATCCCTGAAAGGCATCAGCACTCTGGGCTGGCTCGGTCGGACCTACCGGCTGACACTGTCCCACACCGGGGGAAGGTCCCTTGGTGCCCGCTGCTCGGGGCGCTGCTGTGGTTCATGCCAGAGGCTGGCAGGGAGCAAAAGGTGCCTAGACCAAACCCATTCGTCAGTCGGCTCTCGCCTCGTACCCTTCACACCTGCAGCACAGCAAGGGAAAAAGCATTTCCTTGTGCCATAGAGGCAGCGCCAGCTCTTCTCACTTATTAGAGAAAGCAGGTATAGTTCACCTACTTAACTGTAAAGAATACGGTTTGTTTAGCCCTTTCAGAAAGCTACTGCAAAGGGGACTGGCACACAAGCTGAGACACTGTATGGAAGCAACTGCTGCGATTTATCTAGGTGAAGCTCCTGCCAGAGCTTAGATTTCATCCATCCTGGGGCATGACCTCTGTCTGTAAGGTGACTGTATGATCCCACCACCAGAAGATGTGAACAACCTTCGATCTTTTAATGTGTTCATTAAAAGGGGCTGACAGCTGGGCTCTGTGTTTACATCAGTCTGTAGGTTGGAGCCGTTACTATTGACCCAGTCTATACAAACATATAAGATTGCAGTTACAGTCGCTAGCCCGTAGCTGCTGGCTGTGGCTGGACCAGTTCAAGAAGAGGGTCTGCATTTCTCTCTCAGCAGCAATGGCACTGTTCACACCATCCTGCTCAGAAACACTTCCACTTGCTACTGTGTGCAACTTCTTGGCACTTTACGTAGAAAAAAAAAAAAAAACAAAAAAAAACAAACCCACAAGGGAAAGCATTTGGGCTGACAGCTGGAAGCAGTGCTCACGCAGCAGTCAACATGTGCTGAGGATGTTGCCGGTGTTTCAGATCTCCATAGCCCCCAGTCCAAAGCTGAGAAATAACTAGTACAGGTGGGACATGGCAGACTGGGAACATAGGGTGAGGGGAATGACTGAAACAGGATTCCCCCCCCTCCCCGCTTTTCTTTTTTATAACACTGAGTAAGAGCAGGTCTGGTATAGATTAGTGTTTATGAACCAGACGGTAGTGAACCTTTAGAAAGGGGATTTGGCCAGGGTCTTACAAGGTGGCTCGTTAGTCTAAATTCTTCTCACACAGAGATAGAAAACAAAGCAAGGTCTCTGCAGAGGTTTACAGGGTGAGCTGCCAACACTTGCTAACCACAGCAGGCAGACAGAGGGGCCACCAGCATTGCTGTGCTGAAGTTGCATTGGTGGGCAATAGAAGGACCCCACCAAAAGATTTCCAATGAACTGACCCTGAGCAGGAGCATGGAGAGGGGACAGTGGGAGGACACGTCCACAGCATGGACCAGGAGTCAGAAAGCAAAGGTTTCCTCTTCAGCAGCACTTCATAACCATAAGATTGTTTTAACTGGCTTCATTATATGAATTATTATACAGTACTTCTGACAACCCTGATATCCAAAATGACAGAAGAGTGAACGGTTTCCAAGAATAGTCCCTGCAAAGGCAAACTAAAATATGTAAAATGTGACTTAACAAGGAAAGGAACAGCCATCTTGAGTTTTTCTGCCTTTGATGGTGAAATGTAAATTACTGGAGGCTGAATCATTCAAATTTTGGGGCCAGGATGAAGGAAAAAGTACTAAAATCAATCACAATATTAAGTACATGTAAAGATAGATGAAAATTTAAGATGGAGATCTTGATCTTGAATGCTTTTAGAAAGATATTTCATTACTATTTCCCTCCAGATTTTCATTATGGCTTCAGCCTATTCAATCCATAGATATTTCCACTTGAAATTATTTCTAGCATCTCAAACTATTTTACATACATGGTGTGAAAACAGCAACTTGGTTTAGAATTTGAGAGTGAATAAGAAAAAGACAGTGAGCATTGCATGCTGACCATAATATAAATATTTGGTTGATGTCTGGGTCTGAACTGAACTGATCTCTCTCAAAAATTGCAAATTTGCAATGCTCTGTATCTCTGCAAATAAGGTCACCTGGAGGCCTACACATGGATTAAAATTGAAAGCTTTGTGTCTCTGCTTTTTTTAAAAAAATATGCTTGTATTTGTTTCATTCCCTTTACTTGCAATGTTGGCCTAAAATATTGTTGTATGAACTCTGATATGAGGAAATTCTGGAAAAAACTTTGGAAATCTTGATTCTCTTTTTGATGGTAATTTCATTTTTCTTCTTTTATTCCTATTTATTCAGATCAATAGAAGACTTGAAAGTACTGATCAAATACTTGAAAACCTTGCCCTTCTCTTACGTGATGCTTATTTTGCACGCTGCGCGATTGTTCAGACGTGATTCATGATGGTATTCCTGCTCTGCAGTTTGAGGTTTTCCACCATGAATTCCATTACAATCACTCAGACCAAAATTCAGGAAGAGTTTATACCTATGAATGCCTTCAAGGTGTCCTGAATGACTGACAGCTGTGCTTGAGTATCAGATCTGTGAATAGTGGCAAATCTCTAGCCTGTTCGCAAATCCTTTCTTAAGTTATTTGGCCAGTTGTAATACGGAAGAAATAAACATTTAAAAATTGACCAGCCACCTTTTGCCAGGATTTCTGATAATGTCCAAAAGGCTGTTAATGGTGAGGAATGTACCTGAAGTGTATGAGTTCAATGGTCAGAAATCTCTCTCCTAACTCTTGCTGGTCTTGTGCACAGAGGTTTTACCAGGTGCTCTCTGGCATTGCCTCATTTATTTTTCATTACATTTGGAGCTGAACTCTGAGGTTCCTCTGGACAAGACTCTTCACCTCAAGGAAACTGTAACAATGCCACAAACAGAAGCCTGCTGGGACAAAATTATACATCATCAAAAGCAGCACAGTGTATTGGGGCTCTGCATTCACATTAAAGGGTGCTTGAGCCCTTCCTCCAGGGTGCTGACCTTACATCTCCCTCTTGTTACTGCTTGGCATTTCTGATAGTTCTGCTGGAGTTTTCCCATGAGATTTTGACTGAGGTCCTGAGATCACAAAAATTGCAACTAGGAGATAAGATTGCTGTTAAATATCCCTTTTTCCCTAGCAGTGTTATAAGCCCATTCTGTAAAAAAACTGTTAAGGGAAGCAATGCCACAGAATGGTAATGGACATCTGTAACCTGGATGAAGTATCACTAGGTCGCTTTGATGACCATTCCCTCATATCTGGATGAGGCACGGTGAAGAAAAATGTTTAGAACCTTGCATTCTGGATTTTAAGTTCCAATTCAGGAAGATTCATGAAGGCCATCAGCAATGCATAACTCAGGAAAACTCCAGAAAACTCTGGAAGACTGGGTTTCCTGTTGGTGTCACAGGTGTTGGAGTCTGAGCAGACCTAGGGATTTTAAGTTATGAAGGCTATATCTGTCAACAGCTATGGTTATGAAATTATTTCTATGATGAAACGTGAAGCTGCATAGAGTGTCTTGTAAGCAGCATATACATATATATATTCCTTGCCCTCCTCCCTCAACAAGTTCTGGCTGCTCTCCTACACTCATCTATCATTATCAAGGGGTTTATAAGGGGGTCTGTTGCCTCACTCCCACTTCTTCACTGTGGTAGGTAACAGGCGACTCCTCTTGCTATCACTGGAACACTCCTCACTGTGAGGCTGTGTGATGTTCTAGAGGTGGGGTCTGACTTCAGAGGAGGCATACAGAAATTTCTGCTTTGAAAAAAAGTGGAAAAAGGATGATGAAAAATAAGGAAGCAATATGCAGAAATGCAGAATGTTGTGGAGGCAGGAGAGCCTGCAATTTTTTTTTTTTTTTTTTCATGTTTTCAACCTCTTTCCTCAATTATACTGTAGGAGAGAGGTATTGGGCAGCAGGACAAAGTTTATAAGAAATCTCAAAGCTCTACTTAAGCCCAAACCAGCTAGTGTTCATGCACAGCTAGAAGCAATTCTTCATCTGCAGAAGAAGAGATAACCTAGGAAGTCATTTACACCTTCGTCGTGTGATCCAGGGAAAGTTAAATAGTTGGCACAGGATGAAGTGCATCGGAAGGAAAGAAGATGAAGGGGATTACTTTACTCTATAAAGTTTTCTTGGGCTTCTAGCCTCAATTACAGGGCCTAATGGGCACCCTCATTTGTTTCCCATTAGCTGTAGAAATGGGGGGAAAAAACATTGCCTTCACCTGAACCATGAGATGAAACAGCCCTCCAAGCACTAAAAAAGTTACTGAACGTGTTCTCTGTCTGCAAGCAACCAAAACAGGGAGAAAAAAATATGCTAGCCTAACTTTTTTACGTCTGATTTTCTATTAATTTCAATTAATTACACCAGAACAGGATTATTTTTTAGTATTTTCCCATTAATTTGCAATCAGTGACCCTAGTGTTCACAAAGACAGAAACCTGATTATCTGAGCCAAACACACACAGAAATGGTGTTTGAAGAGAATTATTATGTCCACACAGGTCTGTGTTGTATAGGGCCCAGAGATTTCTCCACAACTAATATTTGATGTTTGTCTGCTGAATAGACTACTCAGTTTTCATTAAGATCATCATTAAGGAAAACCACAGGCAAGGAATTACAATATATATTAACAACATGTATTATTACACATCAGAGGGAACATTTACAAGCATAAGGAAATAATGTACTCTTTTTTTTTTTTTCTTTTTTTTATTGTTTGCTGTACTTTCTTGGTGCATGAAGCAGACCTGTTCTGCCAAACCTCACTGAATTTTAAAAAGGAGCAGGAACATGCTACTAAATGTATTGTTTTCTTCTTTAATTTTTTTATTACTCACAAGAGTTTTACTCTCTGAAGGAACCTTACCTTGTAATTTTTCAGCTTCACATTTTTTTTCTTTCATATATTATCATGTTCTTACCCTGATAACAAGTGAATACTCTATGGATACATCTGTAGTCCCAGTGAAACAGTATTGAAAATGTTTGACTCAAGGGATGGTAATGTACAAGGTAAGATGCACCTTACAATGTTCTCTCATAAAGAAAAATAATGTCTTTTAAAAGAAAAGCTTCCTAATGTAGGAACAGGCAGCTAAATGTTATTAAAAGGTATAATGTAGTGCTCTCCTTAATCACCACTGAGGTTATTGATGATTTGAACCTGTTTCACCTAAAAAATGTTCCATAATGTACATAAAATAGCTATGGTATCATTTCCCTTATGAGATAAGCAGCTGAAAGAAATGGTGGAAGGAGGCAGTACACTGTTTGCTACAATTAAAGAATGAATGGTATTGATAAATAAGAAGCCAAGTAGTTTAATTAATACATTAGCTTCATAGATGTAGCTTCATGATTCATCTATATTTCTGAATATCTGAAAGAATATTCCTGTGGTCAAAACATTGATGACTTCACATCTCAGTTACACATACTCAGTGCAAAACAGCTTCTCAGTCCCCATATGGACAACATGGATAACACTTCTTCCCTGATTTCACAGCTGTTAGAAAAATCACACTTACTAATGGCCATGAAACAGTGGGATGCTCAGGTGAAGAGTCAGGGGAGTGGTACAAATACAGAACAGGAATTCACCCATGAGACAATCGCACTCTACCAGACTTGGCCATGCAGAATTGCAGACCCTCTCCCTGTGGATTGGACCAGCTGACAGGACTCCAAAGGAATCTTACCTGAGATTTGCCATGTATTTATAAAATACAAGAGTGTTTTTCAGTGGTTTTGTGCTCAGACCTGTGGTGCCTCCAAGCCACCTTTGTGCCCAGAGCATAGAAAAGCTGAGAAGATCACTGTGATGCGCTTCTGGCAGCAGCACAGTGTGTATGCCGTATTAAAAATACCAGATCACAACGACTAGGTAATCTGAACTAGGTTTACAAGAACAGAATGTTTTTTGTACATAGCCACATGGATAGCTTAGAGTGCTGGATCTTCTACAAACAGCTCATACTAGCTCTCTCACTGCCAGAAAAATGGTCCAGAAATCTCCTTGCAACATCACCATGATAATGCAGTATGTCTCCTTAACATTTTCAAACTTTTTGGCATGATGCCCACTGCAAGCAGCCAATAGGCTGTAGTAGCACTGCCGCCTTTAATCTACAGTTCTATTAAACACAAAGCCTTCAGATATTCAAGCTTGTTTCAGATTTGTGTGTAGATGTGAATGATGAATGCCAGACAAATTGTCAGAACTGTTTAGAAGAACTTTTGATTTCTCCTTCCACTAGGGCCCACTCCTTATCTGGATGATCAAGTACTGGGATGCAATTTAGAAAATGGCAAACCACAACTTCATGAAACTTCTACTCCCTTCAAGTACCTTTTGCTACTGGCAAAACACAGGAGACTCAAAATTCGTACCCTAGACTGTAAGTCCTACATTTGTGTGACAAGTCCTTTCCTACAATCAGTTTTATGTTCTCCTACAAAAGACCCACAATTTAGTATTTTCACACAATTGAAAGAATTATAAGAAACCTCACTTCCTCATGTTTTGTTTCCCCCCCCCCCCCCCCCCCCCCCCTCTTTTGATGGTTTTTCCTAGCAGATTTGATTCAGGAAGCACACCGATATCAGATTAAGGATCTGACTCTTGGTTACTGTTAGAGATGAAGACCAAGCAATGGAATCATATATATCAATAGTAACATTGATCAAAATAGTAGCATGCAGAATACTTGGCTTAACATTGTATAAAAGACTTCTGCATCTAAATAAGGTCTTATACAATTATTATGGAATAAAAGTGGTGCTTTGGCACCCCAAGTGCTTGAGAAAATCTTGGAGAACAGAATCAAGGTCTACACAATAAAAGCTGATGGATCTGTCAGCCCTCCGGGAATTTTTGACTCTGTCCACACTGCAGGGCAGTGCCTGCTCTTCACAGAGCCCCAGCATTGCAAGGATCTAGGTTGAGGATCTGAAATCCCTATACCAAAACAAAGGAGTGGGCACCATCACTTCCATTTTAACAAGACATTAGATCTGATAACATTTATGAACTGACCATACGGCTTATGTATGTGACCAAATGCATCACACCACTGCCATTAACTTCTATGCACTTAAAATTTTCCAGCAGCTGGAAAACACTGTAGTGTCTCTCCTGGTTTCAAATGCAGTATTTAGTTGCCTCTGCCCTCTGCGCCTCATGACAATGAGGACTGTGGTCCATTTTACTGGCTTTACTAGGAATTACAAGTTCGTACAGCAAGCCTTCAGTGGAATTGAGGACATTTCTGGGCCACAGAATTCTGTCAGATCTGAAACACCACCTGGTCTCGTTGAATAAATTGAACTATTGTCTTTTTTATCAGGGCTTTAACAATGACAAAGTGAATGTGGAGACTGAATTCAAACAAAACAAACAGTTCAGGCTGTGTGCTGTGCCTGAGTACCCTGGAAAAAACCCAAAAAAATATTAAATGCTATAAAGACTTAAAAAATGACAGCTGTGAATGTATCCAAAAAGAGACATGCATATAAAAAATGTGGGAATAGGTTGTTTATATAAGCTTGAATAAGTATAAAACAAAGCTCTAGCAAAAGTGTTGTAGTAGCATTCTCTTTTCTTTAAAAATGAGAGACACGTTTGGGAAACATTGCAACATTAATAAAGGGGTTTTTCTTTAGCCCCATCATACTCTCTTCTCTTCTTTCCAGCTACATATTAGGGTGTCTGTTGAGAGGTCCCATATTTATGGTTTGGATCTTGCAACAGGCCATGTTTTTCCCTCTCATTCATGACCTTTCCCAACCATCTGGGTAATAATGGGTTTACAAGTAATTTCATATTTTCTGGGGCTGCCTCCAGCAAAATCCATGTAGAAATAATAGCAACCATTTGGGATAAAACATATAATGGCAAATTCACCCAGTATGACTGATCAAAGACACAATATGGAAAACTGCTTCCTATAATTTTATGGCATATTTGTTTCAGGTTTTAGATGATCTACAGTTTCCCAGATCCACTTTCCTAATTTGTTTAGCATGAAGTCATATGATTTCCTCATACACTAGACAAAATGATTTATTATCTAAGTCATTATAGATATGCAAGACAGGTACTGTATATACAATGGCACTGTATTTTTCTGCAAGTTATTTTCAGGACATTTCTGTGGACTGACTATGTCATTCATTTAATTTCAACATGATTGCATTTTCCCAGGCTGTGGCCACGCCAAAAATCATGGAGAGAGTGTTTCTGTCTCTGTGTTTCATTCTTGGCATCTTTAAATATGCGATCCACTGCATTACCTTAAACCTGCTGAGTGCCTCATAAAGTGGTGCTGGAAGGACTGGAGTCTGGTACCAAACGTGGGTTTGCTGTGGCAATAATCACAGGTCCTACCAGCATTGCTAATGTCACAATTATTCTGTAACAAGGAGCTTTCAGGTTCAGTGTTGTCACTGGCTGTGAGGTGTGAGACAGACCTCCAAGGGGCATGGAGGCACTCCTGCACACTTCATTCTTGTGTGGAGATGCCTGTGGCTAACTATGCTTCACATAAATTCTCCAGATACTGATGTTTCTGTAGACGCATGCTCACAGCAGCCACGTTTGTATAGTATCAAACAGCAGAAAGTTAGATGATAGCTATGTACCTGATTCGTGAGGTTGCATCAGTATTAAAGGCATAGACCAATAGCACTTCTTTCCTTAAAAGAAAGGGCAAAATCCTCTTCTAGACTTGAAAAAAAAGGTGTCTCTAGGAAAGAAATACCTAATTTCTAGATTAGAAAGGGAAGTATTTTCCCCTTTACCTCATGAAAGAAAGACTATAAATCCTGTCCTCTGTTTCCTAATGGAAAGCTTAGGTTGATCACTTTGGGAAAACTTTAAACCTAAGCTTTTGATCAACCAACCTTCTTCATTAATTGGTTAGCCACAAACTCCTCCGGTCACAAGCAGTCACATGTGGCATTGAACAGGAGCACTGCGGCATTTGCATCCTTCTTGTCGATCTTTCCCCACTTTGGGGTTTTAGAGAGCATCAGCATCCATTTAAAGAACCTTTAGGCCCTACGTGTAGCTGAGAATCCTTTGGCATTTTGTGTTGAGGTCTACCTACCACTTGGGAAGTGTGAAATTACTCTGATCTATTATCTTGATTTTCTGCAGGCTTGTGATTTTTTTATGAGTGCCATTGGAAAGAGCCCCTTTTATTGCTGAGTTGAAGAAGGACCATATATCATTCGTAGAAAAGAGCATAAGTAGAGATAGAGAAGAAGACGACGAAGAAGAAGAAGAGGAAGAAGAAGAAGAAAGAAGAAGAAGGAGGAGGAAGAGGAGGAGGTGGGGAGGGGGAGGAGGCTCTATTATGGAAATGATGGATGCTTCTCACAGCAACATACAAAGCCAAATGGAGACACTACTGCACAGTTCAGATTCTTGGCCCTGGGCAAAGATTGCATTGAGTAGTTTTAAGGAAAATCTTGTATATGTCGAAAAGGGACTAGCAAATTTTAATACTGGTAATCCTGTAGCACCACAAGGCTACACACAGGCTGTCACCTCCAGAAGGAAGGTAATTCAGAGCTTTCTGAGCAAGTTAATTTAAAGCTAGCAATGCTGTCTTTACCCAGCTCTACAGCCACTTCTCTTAGTGCTATGTAAATGTAATGTTAGTAACTGGATTTATATTCTTTGTTGCAAATGTTCCCTTCTGCCTTGTGTGAGAAGAAGGTGCTCCCCACTTTTTAGAGGCATCGTTGAAGAGAGAGTGCAGTTTCCATTGGTTTCCATGGCAGGGACATTGCCTTTTGTGGTATGTCCCAAAGGAAACGGCTCCAAGTACTACCATGCAAGAAAGCAGCACAACAACATAGGCCACACTGGTTTTTTGCTCGTATTCCAGCTGTGCCTGAGAGTCCCTGGACTGCTACTGCCAGGCCTATGAAATGTAACTATTGGTATAAACCTGCTTGCTGCTAAGCGTAAATTCACTACACTTGAGGGAGAAGTTCTCCACTGGACACAACACCCACAGCTCAAGCTGAGCACCTTGAAGCAGATGGAGGTCTGCATCTCCTCTCCCCCTCACCCCTACAAAGTCTGTCTTCTCTCCATCCCGGTCATCTGCCCCCACATATTGCATTCATTGCTGAAAAAGCAAGTGATTTCTGACAGACAGAAAGCAGTTTAGAAAAAAAGATATTTAAGAATAATTATGGCATTAAAGTGAATTGCTTTTTTGAAGAACAACTAAAATTTAAGTATTTGCAGGTTGTCTAAAAGACAAAAAGCTGGAGCATGACAATAGCCTACAGATATTTGAAGAATGCAAGCAGACAAAGGGAAAATTATTACCTGGATACAGAAATCATGGATGAGAAATAAAAATGTAGAGCTTAAAGCCAGGAAAATTTCCATCTGAATGGAGCAAACTCCCAAGGGAAAGTGTTAAAAACACCATTTGCAGAGGGGAAATATTTAAAACAAAGTAGGGCTGCTTCCTATTTCTGTACACAAGGGAACAATTTTTCACTGACGGGGACATAGGCAGCATGACCTGATAGACCTTTTCTACCACTAGCCTCCAGGACTGAAATCCAAGAGCTATATCCTGAACTACTGAAAACATGACTTAGGGCAATGATGTTGTACTGATTTCTATCACTTGAAGATCTGGCCTTAGCTCAATTTTGAAAAGAATAAAACTGGGAAACTCACTTCCTGCATCAATAAACCTGCGTGTGATAAGTGTTGCATGCAAGGAAGTATCAGATGTACTGAACCTGTTCTGCAAAAACATTTTTCTGTTTGTATGTATCACAACAGTGCCAAAAAAAATCTGCCCTAATCAGACTTGTTGGTGTTTAAAGATTTATAGTTCATTATTATCCAAAAGCTGTGGTAATTAGTACCACACCAGGGCCCGGACACAATCCAGTTCTTTAAGGCATAACTAGTAAAGTGCCACACAGAGTGGTTTTGCTGATGTCAGATCTCAGACATTGTTTTCTACTTGGAAAAAGCAAGTCTCTGTCATTCTTTCTTCCCTTTATGGAGACTATTTTTTTCTATCACCAAAGAGGAAACTGAGAGTGAAATAGCTGATGGCGTAGGGACTAGGGTCAGGGCAGTAAGCAACAGAAACCCACCAGCCAAACCTCCCTGCTTTAGAAACCACCAAGGCTAACGGAAGCCGCATAAATGCAACTCCTGGGTGCAAGCAAGTTAATCCCAAAGCAGGCAAGAGAATGAGTGACATGATTCATGCCACTTTGCAATTAAATAAATTTTTGCTCAGACCTCAAGAAGTTGACTGGGCTGTAAATGAGGTCGGCCTGGCCTCGATACAGCCCCCAAATGATACTGCTGCAAAAGGTGAGGAACATATGATCTTCCCTGAAAGGGGCTGGAAGTTAGAAATAAGACGTTAAAAAGCATTAAAGGGAAGCTTAATATAGCTGTACAATGAAATCCAGTAAGCCAACTGTTAGTTGAAAGGATGCATCTGGGTTTGTGCCAAAAGACGTCTCCACCCTTCTTCCTCTAAAGATATCCCTCACAGGTGGCTCAAATGTATTTTTGAGCCCATGGTGGGGCTGTTGATTCCACACATGGTTTACTGACTGAGTCAGTCTTTGTGTAACTAATACATCCACGGGTCAGGTAGAAAGTGAGATACATCATTATGATGCCTGCAGCCAGTGCGAAACATGAGTCAATGCAGTTATTTACAGCTGCAAGCCCAGTACTTTGTGTTGGGATGTAATACAAGACAGAAACACAAAAATAATAGTGGCAATGTCACTGCAATTTCTGAGGCTGCTCCCTCGGTCCTCCAGTTTCTGCACAAAATGTGCGATGTGAAGCTTTGCTGTCATGTGGTGATGGGAAATACCTGATCAACATTTACACCTGGCTGATCTAAGAAAGCAAATATCATGGGTTAAGCAATCAGGGCACAAGTTCACTGAGGACCTTGACATGAGACAGCACATCACTATTATATCTATCATTTGCTATCATATCACTAGCATATCACTATTTATCAGCTAACAGGCTAGCCTAGGAGGAAAACCAGACTCCAGCAGTTTACCTCCAAGGTAATTTTTTCATCAGCTGCAGATCTTTCACGGCCCGGCATTTTTCATGTGCAGGTGATGTGCATAAAGTGCATGAAGATGGTCCAGACTTCTGAAAAATATGAAAGGCTCTGCAACTCTGCATGTGTTATGAACTTCTTTCTGTTTTGTGCAGCACTTTGGAAGTTGTTCTACTTTTACAGTACTTGTACTTTTCTTACAAAAGCAAGTTTTACCGTATTAATTTTCCTTTATCATGCAACATAGTTATATGAGAACTTATTTTAAGGATGTAAATTAAAAGGGATGTAATGTTATTTGAAGGAAGAGTGATTTGAAAGTCTTTAAAAATATATGATTTATTTCAATAAAGCAAAATATTTTTAAAAACAGATGGAGGAAACCTTGATTTCTGGCCTCTTTTTCAGTTTAAATTAAAAAAAAAATGTGCAAGCAACAAGAAAAGAACATTATTTCTGAAAATTTCTCTGTATAAGACAAATTCTGACAAGTTTGTGCCACATACGTAGGACGCATCTCCATGGGGTTAGTATGGGTTCTCTGAGCGTCAGATTCTGTGAGCTTCCTGATGAGCAATACAAAAGCAGTTCCAGTGGCTTGGAGCAATTTCTGCTTTGCTAGGCCATTAAAGGATAGACACTAAGATTGCATAAAAAAAAGTTTTGCATGACTCTGCTGCCTTTCTGTGGTTTCCTGGCAGCACTGAGCAGCTGTGATCTGTAAGCGCAGAGGAAAGCGTCACAGAATCCAGAGCAGTCTTCTAGGGAAGGAAGGGAAAATCCCCTTCTTGATTCATCACTTTCTTGTGCCTGCCCTTTTTGCAACAGTAGCAAGCCATGACTCCTGCATGAGCCAGCATGACAAGAATTTAATGTGATAAAAGGTTCATTTGATAGCCAATGACTACCTAGGGTAGCCTGCAAGGATACAGACCTAAATCCTCTATGGTAGAGCTAATATTAAACTGTTTTCCCAGCTACTGCTGTTCAAATCAGTCAACCCAAATGCTGTAAAATTTAGCCTAGAATCTTTCACGCATTAGTGAGTTAACCGTAGTTTGTTCATATTACTTGTGGCTAGGGCTGGAAGCCCATGCACAGTTCCTTTAGCTCTTGAAACTTCTCTGGAATAGCACATGCCAAGGATAAACTGTGCTCAGCCTCTGTTCTCTCCCCGCATTTGTGAAAGTGGCACCACTCAGCTAGTCTTTAAAAGCAGTCTGAAGATGATTTAATTTCTGCAAAATGCTTTGAAAAAATGAAGCACTGAATTTGTGCAATTTTTTCTCCAGAAGGCTGAGGATTCACCTCGTCAGCTTCAGCAAACAAGAGACTGTTCCAACAAGTGCAAGTAACTGCGTAAGTTGTCTGTTACTTCCCAGTAAGACTCAACAGGCTTCTCCTGAAGTTGAAGTTTCTAGCTTCAGAGCTTGCAGTCCTCATCCTGAAACTGTTCCAGCTTGGAAAGAAAGGCTGGGCCCATTTCAGAAGGAGCCTGAATCACAGCGCTCCTTCCTTCTTCACTGACCCACACCGTTGGATGCTGTCTTACGCTGTGTACAGCAACGTTCACCGCCATGGATTTTATAGAAGAGTAACCACACAACTTTTGCAGCTGAAGACGAATACCTCACTGTCAGCAGTTCACAGCACTGTCTAGGAACCGGAGAGGGGAAATCAGCTGCTGCTTGAGTGTCCGCTTTTCCCAGAGGATGGCAAATGCTGCTGTAAAGTGAAGATCCGTCCTGCCTGCACAGACCAGGAAAAGCCTGTGTATTCGCTGCCACCGCTCCCCCGCCAATCATCCAGCCGCTCCTGTGGCAGAAGAGGAATGAAACAAGGAGTATTTTGATTTCTAAATAAAATATGAGCTCTTCAGCGCATTGAAAGCTTCAGTGTGTGTTTTGCACTTCACAGGAGGTCACAGCACTGGAAGTCCCCTTGGGCTTAGTGGCATTACTGTCTATCTGTGCAGCATTTTAAACTGCCGTTGGGTCTGGTAAATCCAGTCCATGAGGCTCAAACTTCAATATCCCTTTTCTACAGAACACAGCAATCACTTGAGCTTCAGCCCAGCTCTGAAACCAGCCCTCATGCTGTTCGCAATGGTGTGGGAAACTGTGTCCCTGTTCCCCTGTTTACAGCAAAACTGAGAGTTGGTACCACACTGTATATGGTAAAATGCACAGTAAGATTGCCGCAAAAGCTTTTGAAATCTTTCATTTTACAGGTCTCTCATGAACCACTCTGTTAGGACAGGCTGTAACATCAATTTCCCTGGAAAACATAGATGATTATAGGCCTGAGCCCAGGAGGTGTACTCCTGTGAAACTCCTTCTGCGGCATTTTCACATAACCTGAGAGTATGGGGAAGCAGGATGCTATGAATGAACTTCTCTCCAACCTATCAATCAGTTCATTGTGGAAGCAAAAATGCTGCATAAAACATGGTCTGATTTGGGAGTATAAAAAAGGAAAGGTCTACTTACTAGCCATCTCTGATAAGGGAACAAAATACATTTGAAAAGGAAGATCAGCCCTTCTATGCCTGTTGTCTTAATCTTTCTCTAGTATTTTCCTTTATATTTCTCAGTCCCTCCCTTAGCTAGGAAGTCTTCTTACTCTCACTTGTACTATAACTTCTATGCCTCAGTGCCAGGTTCAAAGATAAGGGGTGTCTTCAATCCTTAGTATCAAGTCTCTTCTTGAAGCTAACTTCTGCCACTAAAGCACATTGCTCAGATTAAAACTGGTAGAAATTTAACAAGTAACGTTCTTCAGCTGCACCGTATGTGTGCCCACCTGTCCTCACAGCAAAACAACTGTGTTAGCTTAAACCAGCACATTTTAGCTTACAGTCTAGGTGTGTTAAGAACACCCGTGTAGCCAGTTATGGTGGCTCAGCTGCCTTGCCAAACCAGCACATTAAATTGCAGCTGACCACGTTCCCATCCTATAAATTGAAAACTAATTTCTTAAAAAATAGTTGGCCCAGAGAAATTTCCTCTTTCTTTCTAATCACATAGGAATAACAGTTTAGTACCAGTGCTTTACCTGCAGAAACAGGTGCAGACTGAGGGGATGTTTATAATTGTGACCCATACATGTATACCCAGTACAACTTTAAATTTGTATCGAATCTTTATTCATTCATGAGAATGCAGTCGACATTTACTTGCTCTCTCAAATTCTGTGACAGCCTTTTGGCAGAACTATGGTACTTTGTGTGGTTGAGCACAGAATGAAATGGGTTACCCCAAACTATCCAAATGACATTCCTATAGTCTTTTATTTTTACTATGATAATTTCATTGAGCTTTACTGGCTACACAGTATAGTAGAAATTTCTCCTGGTTTTACAAAAGAGAAAAGAGATATCATTTAATCTCAGGCAGCAGGTCTGGATATATGTGAGTCTGCTGGTATTGATATGACACAAAATTTCTCACCAATGTAACCAGAAGTTTATTTCCCACAAGTAAGTATTTAAAGCAAATAGTATGCTAGATCACCCTGTGGAGTGATCTAGCTACTCTACGCTAGCTCTAAAGGAGCAAACTCACATACTGTGATCTTTTTATCCATGGCTTCATGCTAACCAATTTAGCCAGCTCTGTATTTGATGCTAGCTCAGGGAACACAGAACCGTGCAGCCTGAACGTAACTTTTAAGAACATCATGAATATTTATAGATCTTCATACAAACTACAATTTCATTGTATTTCAACCTCAAAAGACTCTTTCCTCATAAGTCTGTCAGGAACTCCAAGGCAGAAATTAAAATTACTAGAAAAGGTAATTCTCTTAATTTCACATTAGATACCACCCTTTGGGAATATGTCCCCTCCCCCCCATTACCCTTCTAGTAGTGAATAGTCTGACATGTCATAGACCATTGCCACTAAAATAGATTCTGATAAATATTCTTATAACTAAAATTGTACATCTTCAGTTTTCTCAGCAATCCCATGCAATCCCTTTTAGCAATCTCAAGATGAGTCTGTCACAAGCTTAACTTGCAATACAGTACGTTTGGTTGTAACACTGGCTTCAGACCTATAAAAAAAATCTACAGAAGAATGTCAGAATTCTGTAAGTAATAGAGCTGGTAAATGATACATCAATAAGTTGTAGATGAGCGTTATAAGCATGTTATGGCATGGGGAAGTGAAAAATACTGTGTGATATTTAAATAGAAGTTTTCAGCTTGTGGATGTAAATTTATGAGTCTCCTTGTTTGCTTGAGTTTGAATATTCAACCAATAGCTTAGTTTAGCATCTAAAAGAGATTAATCAAATACTTAAAAGGTTAACATCCTCCTTCTTTACTGAAATTAGTACAGTTTCAGAAGATGTTTCCCCTCATTTCTCATGAAAGCTCCAGTGCTTCTACTTCATTAAAAAAGTTCTTCAAAGCATTGCAATCCTACCCAATTCTAGTAAGATCAACTCCATTTATTACTTTTGGCCATCTCTCCTGCTTGCCTATTCACATGACTGAAAAGTGATAAACCAATTTCAAGTTAAGCAGCTGAAAACTAAACTGAGATGGATGGTTAAGCATATCTGAGGAGCTTTCAAAGCTGCTGGTGACTGACTAAGATTTCTTTAAATGATGGGAGGTCACCATTGCATGATTTTTCACAGACACCATTGTATGGTTTGCCTGAAGATTTTAATTAATAATTATAACCAGGTTTATGTGTTTGCACCACCACTTTTCTGGGCACTTCAGTTATCCCAACTGACATAAGAAATGGATCCAATAAGTGGGGTATTCTGAAAACAATGAGAAGTGGTACAGGATGTAAACTTGAACTCTACTGTTCAAAACACTAAGTGTTCTTTTATACCCTTTTTTTTAATTACATCAATTTTCCTGAAAAGTAAATTGCGCTTTTTCCAGGCAAATACTGATAGTGCTTGATATATTATAATTTCCACAAAGTTATATGCAAGATCAAAATTTAGAACAGATGAAAGGGACAAGTTCTTTTTGACTGGTACTTTCAATGTAATGCATCTTGGATTTGACCTCATTCTGTCATTCCAAAGAACATAAATATTACCGAAGAAAACAGACTAGTGATATTCTTCAAAATTGTATAAATATATTCCATATTACCTTATGTATATGCAACTCTTGATCTTCCTCTACTGCAGCACTGATGTTATTGTTACCACATGGTTGGCCATGTGCCTTCATTTACCCTGGTTCAGTGGTCCAACAAACAAGGGAGAAAAAGATTGGAATCACATTCAGTGCGTATAACTGATGAAATAAGGATATGTAACAGGAAAAGCAGCATGCCAAAGGAGAAAAACCTTCGATGAACACGAGAACATGCCAAAACCTAAGGAATTTCACTTTTAAAGACAATTCTGATTTGTGAGCAAAATCCAGTGGCTGTAAGGACAATATGTACTTAATGCCTTCCCTTTAGTCCTTATGTTCAAGGTTTTTGGCTTTGCTTTGCAAGACTTGCTCGATGAAGGAACCACTTAAAGTGATGAAATGTACAATATCCCAATGCCCATCCAAGTGATATATAACAAGTCTTGCCTGCATTATATTGTTCTTTGGTCTATGGATTAATCTTGGCAGTTGTTTTCTAGCAAATATCAACTCTGGGTGGATCATGTTGAATCATTTACCTTGAAGTATGGTTTTCGTTGTCATTCAACTAAACAATAAGACTTTGTTTATTTAACTGCATTCAGGTGGTGTAAGTCACCCAGGACATCTACATATTGAGATTTAGAGTATTATCTCTGTGAAACAATTCTGCCAACCTGAAAATGCAACCAACCTGTATTCCTTTAAGACTTTGGAGTGAAATAACCTTTTTACCATATCCAAATATTGTGTTTCAACCATATTCACTTCCTCTCATCGTCTCCCTCCAGTTAGCCCTCAAGCCAACCAAATGTCCTCACCTGAAGCTAACAGAAGATTCTAATAAAAACTACGAATGTACCTATGCTATACTAGTGCAAGACTGAGCCAGAGGACGTTTGTTCTAACAACCTTTATTGCCTGGGTTTAAGAGTTTGAATGTCTGTTACATGGTTATTCCCAACACATCAGTTTGGCACTAGGACTTACTGCCATGTATCCCAGAAATCTATCCCATGCAGGACAGAGCCTCTCCAGACACTGACTTATGATATATATATAGGGCAAACATTTCTGTTGCAGAAAAACATTTAAGGAAATGTTTTTTTTTGGGGGGGTGAATGCTGTACTTGGTTGATACATATGTAGAAGACTGCATATATACAATTGATGATGTGGTTGCTATATGAAAAACAAATGGATATGAGTCATTCAGAAATAAAACAGCACAGGAAAATGGGCTTGGATAATTCTGAAAAGGTCCATGGTCAGCTTGGGGTCCAGATATTCTGCATGCAAGAGTCCATAAGAAGCAGAGAAACATCAGGATGCTAAAATATGATGGCAGTCTAACGTTTGAGAATTTGGACAGCCTAGTACCCTATTGTCATCTAATACTGTCGATGAAAAGGTATCTCTTGCAATTGTCTGACCTTTAGCTGCTCTCTACAGCTTCCTGAGGAGAGGAAGTGGAGAAGGACATGTTGATTGTTTCTTCCTGGTATCCATTGATAGGATGTGTGGTAATGGCTCAAAACTGCACCAGTGGAGGTTTGCACTGGACATTAGAAAGCATTTTCTTTACCAAAAGTGTGATCAAACACTGGAATAGGCTTCTTAGAGAGGTGGTCAATGCCCCAAGCCTGTCAGTGTTTAAAAGGCATTTGGACAACGCCCTTAATGCTATAGCTTGGTCAGCCCTGAATTGGTCAGGCAGTTGAACTAGGTGATCGTTGGTCCCTTCCACTGAAATACTCTATTCTATTCTATCTACCTACCCCTGCATAGCTCTCAGTCATGCCAAGGCCACTCTGGCCTTGAAAAAGAACCAACTCAGTTACGTGCATTAGTACATATAATATTTTATTACAGTGAGCATTTGGTAGGATAAGGGCAAAGAGATATCATAGTGGAAATCCTCTGCAGTGCCTCCCACTGTTTGCTGAACAATGTCTGAAGAGCTAGAGGTGGATACCCTTGCATGAGACTGTGCCAGAACAGCAGAGAATTTCTGAATGGGGCTGTACAAGCTAGAAATGAACCCATTGGCACTGAAGCAAGTTCAAAGATTGTGAGAGTTTTGACTGCTGTAGGAGTCAACTATCTCGTTGAACACGATGATGTTTACAGTTAATTGACTGAAGAGCTGTGTTAGTGATTTGAGTCGGCCAACATTTTTTTTCCCCTTCTGTATATCTACTATTGCTATTTACCAATCTTTATTAGCCTTTTGGTCTCAATGAAGAGATTTATATTGTCT
The DNA here is from genome assembly GCF_963210335.1 of Falco punctatus. Lineage (NCBI taxonomy): Eukaryota > Metazoa > Chordata > Aves > Falconiformes > Falconidae > Falco > Falco punctatus. Next base: position 19,135,450 of record NC_137582.1, on the reverse strand, counting down.
TATACTTTCATGCAATGTTTCTTCCATAGGTATATTTAATTATCTGTTTTTACTTTGCAAATAGGCACCCCTATGGAGAACGATACATGTTTTTAAAGATAAAAAGAAATGAGAACTGCATCAGTATTAAAGGTGGAGCAGTTGGGTATGACACCTTGGCAGCGCTAAGCAGGTAATGGCTAGGGCCATAAGTGCTCTCGTGTTAGTCTGTGCAGATAAAGAACATGAAGGGACTGCTGGTGTCGGTGTTCAGCTAATAAAGAGTTCGGTTTTGTATTCTGAACCTGGCCCAAACCTGCTACAGGGGTATATATTGCACTGTAAATATCGAGAAGCAGCAGAACACAAACTCATTAAACTGAGGCACCACAAAGAAAGGAAAACAAAGGAGGAAGCCAGCCAGGAGTCCCATAGCCTTGCTCTTGTGTTCTGTTTGCCATTGAAAAGTAGCATAGAAGGCTAAGTTATACTCTCAGGATGCATAAGGATAAGCAATATTTCACTGCTGGCAGACACCGTGTCCCAAGGCTGAAAACAAGCAGAAGCTTTAAACAGCTTGGAAGGACCTGCACAATCAACACCAGAGGGTGTTACCAAGCCTTGCCTCACCCTTTACCACACCACCAGCTTTTTCCAAGTCTTCCAATTGCACTGCCTGCTGCTTTGTTTCATCTTTTGCACCTAGGTGCCTTCAGAAGGGAGTGAAAAAAAATCACCAAATCAAAAGTACAAACTACATTAGAAGCAGGGTCCTAAATCCCATCTTCCACCCACATCCTCACCTCAGCGGTGTGCTGGGTATACTCCTACTTCTCCTCTTCCCAGACCTCAGTCTGATATTCCTGGCTGCATATGTCCTGCCTGCACTAGGAGGGGGATTGCCTCGTAATGTGAATTACAGTCTGGGAAACAAAGGCATTTTAATGAAAAATGAGAGCTCTGGGTTTGAGACCTCTTACTTTGAGAGACCAAGAACCTAGTTTAACATCCTGTGTGTAACTCCAGGGCAGAAGAAGCTGCTCCCTCCTGTTTGATAGGGTCAGAACTTGTTTTAGAAATACCTGTTGTGAGCTATCACACTGTGAACTTTAAGCACAGGCATTTTTCAAGGAAAATGTAAAGTGGACTTGTTTACCTCTTACACAGGCTTGGTACTTGCAGTCTGTTTCCTGATGCTTCCACCGAGTCACTGGTGAAACCCCGAACACTTCCTTTTCTTCCCTTAGAAAGCAATTGCATAATAAACCAGGTCTTATTAACAGGCACTCATTAAATTTATATTAATATTCAGTGCAGTTACTTTAGCTTCACGTTTGAATGATGTTTCCAGTGATATCTACAGCAAGCTTCTATTATATATATTTTTATTCCTATCACTATTATTTACGTTTCAGAGGTGGCTGAAGCACTCTTCACCCGTCAAGTCTCCATTTGCCGAATTTGTTTCCTGCAAAAAACCTACAGGGGATTCACTGGGAAATGAGATGGAAATTCAGTTTCTTTAACTGGCTGTACTGCTGGGTGGATCCTGCCTTGAAATCCCTGATTCCCCGTCACACTTCACACCCACGTTAGAGCAACCTCACGCACGCAACCGAGCAGTGAGTATTTGCCCTGCCGAGAACGCTGCATGACCACAGAGGAATGGGAGGAATGAGTCCTCTTTCACTACCGAGGCAGCACTTGCCACTGGAAAAAATATTACTTATAGTAACAAATCACTCACATTCCAGGGAAACTAGTAGGGAAACCTGCCATCAAACAAGACAGTATATCATATACTCTCATGTGAGTACTCGCCCTTCCGTTTTGCAGTATTGCATAAGCATGGCAAACAAGTAGCCACTGTGTAATATATTCAGAAATAAAGTCATGTTTTGAAACCCACTCAAGATACTTTCTATTTTCTGGATTTCATCCTACAGAGTTACTGTATTATTACTGGGAAAACATGCTGAATCTTATATGAAAAAAAATCGATGTTCTGTTCTTATTCTCTGCCAAAACCTTTATACATCTTCAGATTGTAGGTGCATGTTGAATTCTCTATTAAATATTTTTCACTCTTCGGGGAAAAGAATTTCACTGAATACATTATTCATCAGTCTTCCAACAAAAAACTGAAACTAAATAGAGCCTGAGACATCCTGAACCACAGAAAGATTGACTATCATGTCTAGTGAAAGGTCTGGGGAAGCCAGACAGACATTGTCTCCCAGGCATGTGAATAATTCATATAAAGGTTTTCAGACATGAAAAATAGTGTGGTGTGGAATCAACCCGTACTACAAGCCAACAACTGTATTTGGACCTATATCCTCTCAAGCAGAATACCAACATGCTCAGGGACAGAAGCAACTTTACCAGTTCCCATTCCAACACTGAGGGTGTGTGCTGGTTTTGACTGGTGTAGAGTATATTTTCTCCATAGTAGCTAGTATGGGGCTGTGTTTTGGATTTGTGCTCAAAACAATGTTGATAACACGGGGATATTTGGGTTACTGCTGAGCAGCGCTTACACAGCGCCAAGGGCTTTTCTGCTTCTCCCACCACCGCACCAGTGAGCAGCTGGGGGGGCACAAGCAGTCGGAAGGGGACACGGCTGGGACAGCTGACCCCAGCTAACCAAAGGGACGTTCCATACCATAGGACATCATGCTCAGCATATCAAGCTGGGGGAAGAAGAACGAAGGGGGGGACATTCAGAGTTACAGTGCTTATCTGCCCAAGTAACCATTACACGTGATGGAGCCCCGCTTTCCTGGGGATGGCTGAACACCTGCCTGCCCGTGGGAAGCGGTGAATGAATTCCTTGCTTTGCTTTGCTCACATGCGTGGCTCTTGCTTTACCTATTAAACTTTCTTTATCTCAACCCACGGGTTTTCTCACTTCTACCCTTCCTATCCTCTTCCCCATACCACTGTGGGGGGAGTGAGGGAGCGGCTGCATGGGGCTTGGTTACTAGCTGGGGTTAAACTACAACAGGGGGTTACTGAGATGTAAACACCTTTACAACTTATGATACATGAAGCTGCTTATTGGCTTGGAGGGCTACAGGGTCTAAAACGATAAAGCACAGAACTAAAAAAAAAATCTACTGCTGATCTTAAATGCTTAAGTTACATTAGCTTCACCGGCTACTGAATCAGAACCTACTTCTTCACTGGTTTTTGAGATGGACTCACCAACTGGCAGTGAGATAAATGAGGCAGTCAAAACCCTTCAAGAATATCTGTACTCAGCTGATAATTACTTTGGCAACTAACATCTGGCCTGACATATAGGAGGACAGGTTAGTAAGCTGGATTGTGCCAGAAGATGTTATGAGTACAAATGATGCTTTGTGAGTATTGGGAAAAGACTGAGTTCATGTTTTATTCAACTGAAGGAGGTAATTGTGTGTAGAGCGTACATTATAGCATGTCAGCCAGGCAGGTTGCTGCCTTCTTTTTCCCCGAGGAACATGAAGATATCAATAATCCTGAAAATTGGCAGAAACAGGGGAAATAGCAGTAAACACAACCTTATTCTGTTTTTAATGTAGACTATAAGATACTTACAAGGGTGTTGGCCAAAAAAAAAAAAAAAAAAAAAAAAAAGCAAGCTTCCCTCATCAGGTGTCATGCACAAAAATCAAAGTAAACTGATAAAATCGTAACATTTGAACACTTGTATCCATCTCTGTATCTTAATTACAGTTGTAAACCAGGATAGCAGCCTTCAGGGAAGGGTATCCCATTGCAGAAAAAGTAAGTTCATTGATACATTGTATTAGAAAAAAGTCTTTTCTCTTTTGCCCTTTTTTTTTTTTTAATGGAAAATTATAAATAGATTAAATCCTCCTCTGAGAATAACAGTGATGAGTGAGTTAATGTAGCTGGATGTGTAGACTTTGGATAACGAGGGCTTCTTTCTTTAGAAGAATATTCAGTCATTAAGGTTCTTATTAAATTTGGCTCTGTCATTGCTTGTAGCTTATTTATGTTAATTCTTTATTCCTATGGGGCAGATTGCAGGCAGAGACTTAAGCAGTTCTTGCTGGTTAATGTATCTTGTATTTCATTCCAATTACTTTAGCAAATTTATTGTGTCAGAGAGATAGGTGCAGCAAAACTGATGTATAAAGACCTTTCTGCCAGTCAAAGAGAATGATTTCTATTTCCAGGCACCAAGGTAAAAGAAATTAGCCGTGCCTTAGCAATTGAAGGTGAACAGGGGAAGTTCAGTAGGGTGGCTGGAAAGATCAAGGTTTGCATTTTCCCTTGACTGTGCTTCTTAGTAGAAAATTGAACAACCTCACTTGGTATCCACTTATGACTAGCAAAATTTGACTGTTTTTTTGCAATATTTATGGGGTTTTATCTTTTTTTATGACTTTTTTATTACTTGACTGTGTTTTTATTTAAAAATATTTATCTTTTTGTTGCATGCAGAAGTGCAGCACCCAGCTGACTCTTGGAAATGAGTTGATAAATTCATTGCAATGAAGAGGTAAAAAGCCTATGGCTGACTAACTGTGGGCTATTATTCCAGGGATAAACATGTAAGGAAAACCTATCGATCTGGAGAAGTGGGAGTATAAAACATGTGTGGATGCACTGGACAGTACCCTGTCCATATTCTTACCTCATCACTTTGTATCTATTATACAACCTAAGTACCAGGTGTTACCTCCTCACATGACATCTAGTCACATAGTGGGAGAGACCACCATGCAGTCGACGTTGTCATCAGATATCAGGGACTGCAGGGTTCTTCAAGAAAGAAGGCAGCAGAAAGTGAGGTACTAGCACAGTTGTCAGTCCCATAACTTATTCTCTGAACGTGTTTGACAGGTTCCTGAAGAACAGCTACAGCAACTGAGCCACAGGTTCATTTTGTAATTATGATGAGCTTCTGGGCTGCATGTTCCCCACTGTGTGGAGATAAGCAATCCACAAATATATAACCAGAGTCCTGTATTCAGAAGGGTAGATGCCAGTTTTTTCTACCTGAATACACAGATAGACGAAAGGTAAAGAGGAAACAGAGACATAGGAAATTGGTGACTTCTCCAACATCACTTGGAAACTGCTAGTAAATCCCAAGTTTCATCACAGTGTCTTTTTCCATCAGGTCATACTGTGGTGGGTTGACCTTGGCTGGCTGTCAGGAGCCCACCAAGCCACACTCTCACTTGTCTTCCTAAGTAGGACAAGGGTAGAAAATAACATGAAAAAATTGTGGGTTGAGATAAACACAGTTTAAGGAAGAAAAGCGAAGGCTACACAGAAGCAAGGCAAATGAAAAGATTTATTTTCTACTTCCCATCAGTAGGCGATGTCCATTGACTTCCTGGGAAGTAGGCTGTCAGTATGCATAGTGGTTGCCTTGGAAGATAAACACTTTAATAATTAATGTCCTCCTCTCCTCTTTTCTCTTAGATTTTTTTTTTTCTGAGCATTGTATGGAATATCCTTTTGGTCAGTTTGGGTCCTGGCTATGTCCCCTCACAAGTTCTTGCCCACCCCCAGCCAACTGGCTTTTGGGAGTGGGGTGGGGGGGTGGGGGGTGAACAGAGCCTTGGTGCTGTGAGAGCACTGCTTAGCCATAGCCAAAACACTGGTGTGTTATCAACACTGTTCTAGCTATAGCTGCAAAGCACAGCACTGAAAGGGCTGATAGGGAGCTATCTGCATCCCAGCCAGACCACATACACACACTAAACAAAATGTACACCTTGAGTCATGTTGGAGCCAACAAAATCTATTAGGAAGGAATCAAAGAAAATGGCATATAACTGGAGTGAGGGGAAGATGGAGAAATTGATTTTGTTTATTTTGATACTGTCCAGAAGATAATTGCAACAAGAAAAGACAAGCTACATGTTGCACATGATTTTGGACAATGATTTTCCACTTGACCTATGAATTCCTGAGACTTCCCCTGGCTAAGGGCACCTCTACTCATTTGTAGGATGCATTTCAAGATCTGTCTATAGACTGGGCACAACAGAATGACACCAAATCCAAGATCAGAGTAGTCCCAAATCTAAAAATGATACCATGATCATGAAAGAAAACAAATATTAAAATACACAAAAGAGACTGCAAACATGGGGTCTGTGTAAATAAGTTCCTGTGTTCATTTTGCAGCTGACCATAACTGGGGCCCTTGCCATCTTATCTGTACTTTCTTACCTTGCATGGTTTAAAAGGGATGAATCTAGTTTCTTTCACACTCTTGATGTTTTGCATGTAAAAGGCCCAGCTCTGTGTCTATCTGACTATGCAAGGCCATATGGATCCCAACCCTTCCAGGGTCTTTGACTCAAGGTCAGCTCACAAACTAATTACCCTGGGGCAATTCATACCTAGAAACAAAGACTACAGTTGCCATGCTCTTTTCTTGGGGGCTAATTTCATTTCTTCAGCAATGATGTTCAAAATACTTCTAGCACAACCACTTTAACCAGCTCTCCTATAACTGCTTTCACATTAAAGCAGCTGGTAGCATGCAGCAGTTATTCTAGCAGCTCCATAGATTTGTCCTGTCTCAAGAAACAGGGCGAAAAAGCTTCCCAGACACAAAAGGAGTGTGTCCTTATTATCATTACAACCTGGTAAATCCTGGACGCGGGAGCTGCCTGCTGGGGCCAGGGTTATACATTCATGACTTAGCCCATAGCCCCTGTTCTTCTGCAGCCCAGGCAGCCAGCCCAGAGCCAGACAGAGCCCTGCAGAGCACAGCCATGGCTTGGGGCTCCCTGTGCTCCGGTCCCCCTAGCTGTCTCTGCTATAATTATTTAGCTTATTGTGTTTGTATGGGCAACGTATAAGCTCATTGTTCTTGTATGTTTGCATAGTCTTTTCCCAAACTCATGAACTTCCCGTAATTAATTAATTTTTGTTTTACTTAATTCATGTTCTTATGCTGTGACTCTAAGAGGTACAACACAGAGTTTGGAGCCTCAGAGGAGCTGAAGCTAAAAACAAGCGAGTTAGATTTCTTCCTTCCCAAGCCTAGATTGCTCCAGCATGTGTGGAGCCACCTGATATGGCTTATCCCCTGATGGCTGCAGCTTCTCAGGACTGCTCCAAACAGACTCGACAGGGAGGGAGGAGTTTCCTTCAAACACAACGGAGCTGAACTGGTAGGATTCTGCCAAAGACAAAACTATTAGGAGTCCTTTACCATGTATAAAAGAGCAAACTTTTCAGCTTTCACTTATTAGAGTAGAGTATATAAACTAACCAAATGGGAAGACAAGAAATGCATTTCAAGTATTTATTTATTTAGCCAAGAGTACAGTGAAGATTATGATGAGGCTGAAAGCAACATTTTAAGACCCTTCCAAACACCATGGACCACTCTCACATAGAAAAAGGGCTCCATCCAATGCTTAAATCGAGACCAGAACTTCACCATTTAGGGTCAGACAAAGTCACGCCTGCATGGCCCTGGTGGTGTTCAGGACAACTTCTTGCTGGTTGTTTAGCAAGAGGCTTGGAGTCTCTGGGGTCAAATGTCGTCTGTCTGCAAGAGAGGTAAGAGCCTAGAAATCTCTGGTTTTGGTGTACCTGTGATGCCTAAAATGTATAGATACTCAGGCAGAAACAGAGCCAGGAGCATGACATCCCTAAGGCCCATTCCTGAGTACTCACAGGACAACAGCTCCTGCTGCCAGCCTGTCTCCTTTTCAGCTGTTCCAGGCTGTGAGAGCAAACCTGGGCAACTAAATCTAAGGGTCTGAACTGCGCAAGGTTCTTCAACAATATCACCCCATTGCCTGATCTCATCATTGTGAAGTGAATCTTTTTTTTTCTGGAGATGGTGAATTTCTGCAGAAGACACTGACCCCAGTGAAAACTCAGGTTGAGGCAATATTCAGTGTCTCAAGTTTGGCAGCAAAAGTAGTTCTAATTAAAGTTGAGAAGCCTGAATTAGTAGGCATTTCTCCATTTGGCCTAAGGGTCAGTATTTCTTGGTTTTCAAAATACTAACCCATTTCAGCAAGTCTTTACAGCCCTTGGTTGAAAGGAACTTTATAAACCAAAATATATGTTACTAAATAGCAAGGCAGAAAACCAGTTTATTTCAAATATGAGAAATTATCTAAGAAAGCATAAAAATAAGAAAAAGCTTTAAGGAAGTATTTGCATATGTTGACCAGGAAGGCACAGTTATTCAAGTATATGTGTTAGTAAACCCAAAAAGTATGATAAAACAGAGGAACATAACACTTTTCAGTGAGCTCACGTAGCACAAAGCTGAGGGAAATTTGTTAGCATTATCCAGACAAGCCACAGAAAAGAAGTAAATATACACCCTACAAGGATTGTTAGAGCATCCCAAGGCAACAGTTTACCTCTTTGTATGGGTGTCACTCAGAAATATGTACAGGACATGCAATAGTTGCAAGATACACTAATTATCCTGGCACAAATAATACTGGAGAGGCATTGCCATGGATTTATACTAGAATAAAGAAACTCTTTTCGTGCTCACTGCTTCAGAACAGATGGAAGTTATTGACTCACCTAAATTGCTACTCTGCTTGCACGGTGTGTTACACAGAAGACTGTACTGCTATTTTTCTAGGAAAAGAACATGTTGGAATATGCAATAGCAGTCTAAGTGGATCGATCGGGTCATTTGCAATTCAGGTGTTAGCAGTTAACTGTTATGCTCTTTATGAAAGTTTCCAAGCAAATGAAAAAGAAAAAGGATAATTATTTTTAATGAGCTTTTGTATTTTTTCAGAGTGAGGGCTCTTCAAGTCAAATTGAATTTTAAAGCAGGATTGTTGCCATAAAGATTTACAGAGGGTGAGTTCAGAATAAGCCTAATTGTAACGAAATAATACAGGATCTGGCAGATGTCGTGGGCCTTGTTTGCAGCAGTGCTGTAGAAGAGCACAAGTGCTTCAGTGAGTTGTGAGCACGGAAGTAGATTTTCATGTAATGGACCATAGCAAACAGCGAGAGGGTGAGATTTGGAAACTGTCTGTATTTACAGTCTAGAAATTGTGGCAACTGGTATGTAGCTGCTGCTGCTTGTGCACAATCAGGCAAAAAGCAGTGGAGAGTATCTAACCTCAATATTTCTCCTTGTTGGAACACTTGAAATGGGAAGCAAGGCAACTGGAGATGAAAGGTCCCCCCTTCTCTTACCCATCTGCAGTTACAGGGTTTGGAGAGAGCAGAGATTGCTGATGCAGGAGGAAAAGACTTTAGAACATACCAAGAATGACAAGAGGCAGAAAAGCAATGTTGGAGGACCAGACTCTGATCAAAGAAGGTTTCAGAGTGCTGAGGAAACAAAGGGAAATACATACCCCTCAGATCTGTATATTTTTCTTCAACTACTCAGGGCAGGCATCTATATGTGTTTTATGCTCCACATATGTAATCAGGAAGCTGACATCTTAGTGGTGAGTTTCAAAGGTAGTAATTTAAATTGGAGGCACATCTAAAGAATATAATAGGTTTCAGGGCCAAGGATGGCAGGACCATAGTCTTATATTCAAGAAGGTAAAACCTACCCTGGGAGGTAAACCCAGGATCCAGGAGCAAGCTGGATGTATCAATGTGTGGCCTGAGACCCAACACAACAGATTGATGAGGGGACAGTCAGCAAGACTTTAAGAGTAAGGATAGACAGGAGACACCATCAGGTCTTTCTGCATCCATTTAACTGTCTGGAGGTTTCTACTCCTCTACCTATGGCCTTGTGAATAACTTTGTTAAATGCTTCTGGAAAATCTGCTGGTAGTTCTAGCACTGCAGATTGGCTACTGGCCACGATCACAGGGGAAGTCAACCATGAGTGCTGCTGTGGCCATCTCCATGTCATGTTTGGGTTTGAACTTTGCTTATGTGTTCTACACTCTGCCTCAGTTTTACAGCACTTTCTTAAGAGGAAACTAGTCTTGGTGCCTGTCCCATGATTACTAGAAATTGCTGTGCTCATTATTTAAGTTTTCAGATTCTTTGTATTTTTCAGTTTCTCTTTGTGCTGATTCGTTTACCTTCTCCTCCTCCCTTATTCAGTGCTGCCAAGTACCTTTGCTTCTTGTTGGATAAGTAAGCAGAACCAGATGCCGAACAAGGCTCATGGGGACCTGGGAAGCTCAGCTGCCTCCCTCTAACCCTGAACAAGTCACTTGACACACACATCCCCTTTCAGAAGAGAACTGAGGTTTTGTTACATTTGGAAAATAATAGCAAAGTCTGTTTCAGCTGCAGCTTTACCCCAGGCCACCTCCAAACATTACATGGTTATTTGAGTGATCAAAACAAAAGCAAAATAAATTAAGAACAAGAATCGCCTCTGCTCTATTGAGAATTTCTATTAAAAACTGGGAGTCCTTTCCTTTACTTATGCTTCAGGCATGCCTGCAACAATAGAGTTGGAACCACTTTCTGATCTAAACCCAAAGGCATAGTTGTCCTGTCAAACAGTAGGGCAATTTCTGTTTGTTCTTAGTTAAAAAAAAAATATTGTCTATATATATTACAGTTAGCAATGTGATATACTTTTTCTTAAGTGTGTTATGCCATACTTATGTGGCAAGGAGGCATTTTAGAAAACACTCATTTAGCTGAAAGAGAAAAGCAGGCTCATTTCCTTTTCTGCTAAAGGGGACTGATGAGTACTTATGCTGAAAACACCAATAAATCTTCAGTTCTTTCTTTGCAGTTCCTTATGTTCTATTTCCCCAAGGTTCTGGTTTTACAGTCCAAGAAGAGCGTATGGGGTCCTTAAACAACTCTAAACTCTTTTACAGCTTGAAGCTGGGGGTAATATTTTTTTGGCCTCCTTCCCTCAATCAATTTCTTTCAAACATAGTGAAAAGGTTGCATGTCATTCCTTCCTTCAGTAAGACTGTTTACAGGGCCTGCTGTTAATTCATAGTGGCAAAGTATTTTCCTTTTGTTCTTCCACAGTTCTAAACTCAGGAGACCACTGAATGTGCTGCAGAAAAGAGTGGCTTAATCCACTCCAATTTACAACACCGCTAAGCTATCACAGCTTGAGGAACTCCCTTGTGTTTCTGTGCCAAAGACTCCTGAATGTGCTCCTACTAGATCCTTCCAGAAGTCAAGTGATGCATTTAAACCTTTGCCATGGGGATAACCAGTTTCCACAGCAATGTGAAGTGGGAAGATGCCATACTCAAACAGTCAATGCTCAGTCATCTCTCAGCAGTGTGACATAAGCCAGCCCTTGGTTGGGAGGTTGGACCAAAGAACATTTCCTTGGACAGACTGGGGCACTCTGCAACCTCCTGTTTATTTCTAAGACAAGATCAGGCACTGGCGTGGGCCAGACCTCCTGCAAGTGGTTGGTTAGTGCATGCAGGGATCGTTTATGTATCCTGGTGTCTGCTGAACACCTCAACCTGCATTCATGCTCCCTCTCCTAGGAAATGTATAGAATTAGATAGAATTTATAGTATGTGTTTTATAGGATTTTAGGAAGCTGAGGAATCATTTCACCTACCCTTCCCACATTCGCATCCCTACTGAGCATAAAAGTGAGGAATGCCAATCATGAGGCAGAGAGAAATAGAGGGAGTCTCACTCCTGACATTAGATTGGTTACCTTCATATCTTCTCATGCAGAAAACCCAGGGGCAGGGGCAGCTATTGCCAGATGCAAGGTACATCCCATCTCATGACCTGGACTCAGAAACCTGAACAAGCATGTCCTTCCCCCAGTGATACACAGACCATACATCACCTAGTTTCTCAAACTCCCTTTTGCTTCAAGAGTATGCTTGGATGTGGGCAGGCTGGCACCGGGTATGCCTTGAGGGATAGCACTTCCTGGTTGCTTTTTTACTACAATATTTAGTCACGCAGCATGTTTTTGTTTATAGTCACCAAGTTTACAATTGCACCATATGGAGCAGATTTTGTTTCACTTCAGTTTATCATCAGAAATCAGCCTCTCGGCACCGAGCCCAGCTGATTTCATATTCTGTTGGTTTAAGGGAAATAACGTAGGATTCACTGTCTGTATATTCAAGCTCTTTAATCGACATAAACAAACAGAAAAACATTGTCTAGCATGAGTGGATGTTTGCTCAGCCCTGCAGAATGGCAAAGCATATCAAGCATATCACTGTAAAAACCACACTATAAAAATAATCTGAGTTGTGATTGTTCTGGGGGATCCTGCAGCACTTGCACAACACGAGATAGAGTTATCGTTATTTAACCAGTGCTCAAAACATAAATGCAAGATTGACTGAAAAATATCAAATAAATCATTATGGTAGCTGTGTAAATGCAGAACCCAGTAGTGGGTCCAGTGCCTCTAAAGGGAGGTTTTCATTCCAGAGGCAAAATTATTTTTTCTTTCATCTCTGAGGGCTAAAATGGTACCATTACCTGCAAATGGCCTTAATACTCCAAAAGCGTTAACAAGCCACAAAAGCTTCTAGCCAGCCTCACTAGATATTCCAGCTTTCATCATGGTCAAGGCCAGGTATTTTGGATGAAGATGCCCAACACAGGAAGATTTTTGTTTCATTCTCCAGGACTCCATCACACTAGAAAACATTTCTCCTTTGCTCAGTGATTGATCAGCCCATAACAAGGGAACTTTTAGCAGCTTTAAAACAGTTGCATATGTCAAATATTTTATTCTTGATTGTATATTACAGGGGTCCTCAAACTTTTTAACCAGGGGGCCAGCGCGTGGATGAAGTGGCAGGCAGTCATCTGCAGCTGCTTGGTTTCCCCCCCCCCCAACCCCCGGCAGGGGGTGGGGGTTCTGTAAATACTGGGGGCAAGATTGAGGACCCTGGGGGGCCTTATCTGGGCTGCAGGTTGTAGTTTGAGGACCCCTGGTATATTACAACATTTTCTAGTATTTCAAAAGTCAGTTGGGCCTTCCTGGCAGATTTCAGGGGAAGAATTACTTGGAAGAATGTGGTGATACAGCATTGGTCTGGATGGCACCCTGATGCTTGATGGATTTTTTAGGAGCTATGACTCCCCATACAGTGTTTAGAGAAAAGTAAGCTTCTGAGAATGGGACCTGGGAAAACTAAGATGTTAACCTGGGATCAATCTGACTCACCTAGTAGGAAGTCTGGAGGGGCTGGATGTGATAGTGAGGAATGGGCACTCAAGTGTGGTTGATAGGAAATACCTCTGCCCATTCAGGATTAGGGGTCAGAATCCCTACCCTAAGGGAGAGCAACCAATACCAGTAAGTCACAAAAACATGCCAAGTCTTCAAATACCCTGTTATTTGCTTTTAAATGCTTAAATGGACTCACACACTGTGGTTTGTAGCTGTTGTGTTGCCTGTGGTGGGACATGATGCTTACATGGCATTGCTGTGTCTCATAGCTGGACCAGTAAATTTGTCCAACTCAGAGTGCCCCACCAAGGACTATGCTGTGACCTGAGATGCAGCTTCTTTCTTCTGGTTTGAGGCCTCCTCATGGCATAGAAATTGCATAGGACCTATTGCTCACTGACAAATGACAAAAAAACAAAAACAAAAAAAACCCAAACAGATTGCCAGTGCATACTACAACGACTTCAAAAGATTGCTGTAAAAATTGAACTGTCTTTTATAAAGTTGTTTTTAAAGACCTGTCTTCTCTCCTTAGGCAGGCTAATTATAAGATTTTCAAAGGTGAAAAGTTTTTTAGCCTACCTCACTCATTATCTCATCAGTTTTAAAACATTTGTAGTGAAGAGTACATAGTGATTTATACCTTTTTATTATTCCTGAGTATGAGGGAAATGCAAACCAGGCAAATCCTTCTGGAATTCTGATGAACTACAGTCAATGGAGTGGAAAAAGTACTTTGCTTTTTACATCTCAGAGGGCTTTCAGAGGCGTTATTTTCCAATTAATAACTTCTCTTAAAACCACAGGAAGGGCTGTGAGGTGCTAGAAGTTACTGTGATCTTGTGGTCTAGTACCATTCCACTAGTATGTCCTTCCTGAAAGGAGACATCTAGTCCTTCTAGCAAGGACCAGAAGTAGATGTACAAGTAGGAAGTGTCTTACAACATACCCCGGTACATTATGGAATTTCATTCAGTATTCTGGGATGAGCACTTACTTACCTTTTCTGCTAAACAAACTCAAAAATAAGCATTTATAATAAAGAACCCAAATTAAACTCATGCAGTCAACAGTATTTGATTGTGTCCATCTATAAAACTAACACTTAGCTACCATTGAGCTGCCATGAGGAAGAACCAACATTTCAACTTTATTGCAGCTCTTCTAAAGGACAGGACCAAAAGGAGGACAGCAGAGTTGAATATTGTTTCCAAACAGTATTAAAGCTTATACCATGTAACTTTCTTTTAACTTCTGTCCCTAATATGCATTGGCCTACGATTTTTTGTTTTCCCAGCTATTTATGTTTTTTTCCCCTCTGATTTCTAGAGGGGATGAATGGTTGAAGAAGTGAAACAGAAGCCACAAGAATTGTACAGTCATATCACTGTTGTAGCAATTCAGCATTTTAATGGCCAGCTGTTATTAACGGATGTGTAATTTCAAGAGAAGGCATTCTGACAAAACTTCATTTAACAAGAAATATAGATAAGGACATTCTCCACCCTGTTTTCCAGGGTAAGCAGCTGTATATCAGGTTTTCCTAAACACAACATGAACCTCTCTGAAGAAAAATTAACACAAACTTCTTTTCCTAGGAACATGTTATTTTCTGAAAGAAAGAGCTGTTTCAGGGGAAGAGGTTATCCACATTCAATACGACAGGACCTGACAAGCTTACATGTATATCAAACATTATAAAGCTGCTAGCGTCTCCTCAGTCAGCTTTCAGTTCCCACCAGTGATTTCTGGAAAACACCCAATGATCCAACATCTGAATTCCACATCAAGTCAGGAAAATAAATGATGTATATGAGCTTCACATTCACTAAAATACATGCCCCCCCCCCCATGTACAAGGCTTTATTTATGAAACAGTACGTTTGTGGTAAAGACTTTTGGTACTATGTACAGAATCATATTTCACACTAAATAAAAACCAATGCAGTGAAAATACACAGTTATTGTAGGCTAAATGCAATTTTATGTTACCATGAATTTCTACGCTGTCCAATCCCTTTTTGTTTTTTTCAAAAACAGTTTGGATCACAGTGATATGACATCACACATGCTACTTCATAGTACATCAGGCGGAATCCCACTATTAAAGGTAGAGTATATCCCATATTAGGGATGTGAAATACAGCAATCGTGTTAGCATGGGCCCTTCTAAGACTGGGGCAGCCATCCATGTCTTGAAAGGCATCTTCAGAGCTTCCTCTGAAATGTAAGCCAAAGACTGACCATTAAGAAGAGGTGGGTTTCCCGTGAAATATTTTTGAAATCTGACTATTGATAGGAAAAAAGGCTGTTTTGATCAACACAAATTTAGTGTTTCTTGTTAAAAAAAGAGCTCTACTTTAGTTGTAATTGTACATTATTTGACCTACAATGGAATTAATATTTTCTTCACATTCTGGATATCCCTTTTTACTTTTTAGAGCTCTAAAAAGTAAAAATTGGTTTCAAAATAAAAAATCAAAAGGGTTTGTCTGGAATATTTCATTATTTCTTTTTTCTCAGAATTTGTTTTTCTTTGACCGTTTTCTCTTTGACAAAGTTATCTGTTGGGCTCAACAGGAACTTGCAACTATCTCACCAAATGATTTTATCATACCCAACATATAGTTCTACTCCAACTAGAGTCCAGCAAGAAAAATGGCTGCAGAAGTGGCCTTAGGAGTCCACTGAGGCACGCAGTAACAAAGGAAAGTCAGCACACATACCTACCAACTCACTGTGTAAGCCATCTTAGCTTCTCAAACAAATTAAATCTCTGTGTATTTTAGCAATTAAAACAGCATTTTTATAAAGTGTACCCTGGGTGAGTTTAAACCAATAAACAGTAATTCATCATATACAATAAACAAATCAAACAATTAAATACCCAAACCAAACCACTAAGGTTCAGAGGTAATTTTATATATACACAGCTAGTGAACACAACAGTAATCAGGGTGTGCTTTCTATAAATTAACATGGAATGTTTCCCAAAAATAAACTGTATAAGCGGACTGTGCAACACCAAGAAGATGACAAAAAGCAATTTAAAATCTATACAAAACTAACAGGATTTCAAAGTGCTCTTGAAAACATTACAGAGGTGAAGACCAACCTTTCTTTTTTCTACCACCATCTTGTCTAGAAAAATGTCTGTCTCAGCTAGCTATTTTTCAATACGTAACAAAAAAAACAAAACGCTCCCACAACAACCAGCAAAACCAACAAATCAAAATAAAAAAACCTACACCAACCGTCCACATTTAGCTAT
Organism: Falco punctatus; assembly: GCF_963210335.1. Lineage (NCBI taxonomy): Eukaryota > Metazoa > Chordata > Aves > Falconiformes > Falconidae > Falco > Falco punctatus. The sequence continues at coordinate 19,119,101 of NC_137582.1, read as the reverse complement.
CCACAGAAGGAAAAGCTTGTTTTGAAGTCTACAATTTCCCTGCCAGTTGTGGTTTTCTACCCTCTCACAACTTCAACCAATTCTACATATTCCCAACTCATCACCAGAAAGGGAAGAAGCCGAACAAGATTATTGCACAAAACATTTTAAAGACACAAACACCCCCAAAATTTGTGCACAGCTTCTTTAAGGGTGCCAAAACCAAGAACACTGACACTTCCAGACACATTCTTTTCTCACAAGCTAAACAAGCTTGTGCTACTGCTCAATTCTTATGGTGACACAGGGGCTGTTGTAGACATCTACTCTCTACTTATCATGAAAATATTCTGCAATGTAATAAAGTTTTCAAAAAAAAAAAAACCAAAACCCAGAGCCCAGATTTTTTATCCCTGACAAATTTTAAAGTTATACATTTAGATGATGAGGTTTCAGTATTATATTGAACTCCACCAAATAATAAAAAAAAGCCACATGTTCTTTTCAGGCTGCAGGACTGCTAGCTCTGTGTGTCAGCATTGTTTTGTTTGTCCAATGAAAGAGGGAGTGAAAATTGTGAGAAACAATTTTCAGGCATTACCAGCTTTGGTCTCAGCATGCAACCTTAACAAAGCAGGAGAGCAGCTAGCTATTTAGCATACTTAAGCCATCATGGATTGCACTAAAATACTTGAACTCTTTATGAAGCAGGCAGAGCTGCACCTGGTTGACAGCCATATATTGGTCTATATGAAATTGATGGCACGTGGTAAATTATAGGCTTCTATAGGGCACACGTGTTAAATGTTAGCCCTGAGAGGCTTGTTAAAGAGTGTTACAGCCCTAAAGAGCCCCTTAAAATAATAGGCTTTTATATTCATTGACTTTTGCAAGTACCACAGATTGCGTCTTGACCTGTCCTGTCCTGGGGATATAAACTTTAGAAGCAAGGAATGAAGATGAGAAAATTTTCATTTAAGCCAGCCACACTTAAATACATATATTGTATCTTTTTTTTTTTTTTTTTTCTTACAGTAAAATGGACTAATCATGAATTTAACAATGTCTATGATAAACAGAGATGTTTGCAAAGTTAAGGCATTCAGTAATCCAGTCATACTCAATTCCTTTTGCCTCTGAAAATCCAGCCATATTTCATTTTATTTCATTATAATAGACATGAAATGTGTAGCTAATGGAGTTGGTCTGACTGCAGAATGGTAGCCTTTTCACTGCTGTCTTTGTACATCTGTAGAGTGAAAACTGGTGCTGATTTGCAAACAGAAAAAATCCAAGAGTTTCTTAGCAGGGCTCCACAGACTGCTCTGTGGAGATGGACTTGAACTCTAAAGTTGGAGGCATAAGAAATTTTCCCCAGCATGCTAGGTGTAGCAAGATGTCTCTTAAACTCAGGCAGCTCCACCACCAGTTGCCTCCTTCAGGTATTTCCAATTACCAAGGGAACCTTCTTTAGCCTCTGCACAGTGAGAAATGCAGCCCAGTGCACTCCTGGGGCCAAGGTGCTAAACATGACACAACACAGATATTAGATATCTAGGGGATAGAATTTTCACAAATTCAGGGAAGATGCTTCATGGAGGATATAGAAATTGAGGTAGAGGTAAAAAGAAGATGACTGATAGGGTGGACAGAGCCCCTGAAATTTGGGCTGAGTTTAATCTGGGGTTAAAGGTAAAACACAACTTTTCATCACATTTTTTTATGGCACATTCTCCAGCAGATTATATGGAAGGAGATCAAAAAGAGTACGTCTATGTAAAGTTTATGTCTGAAGTTATAGGTAATTCAATGTAGTAGCGATATGGCATGAGGTCTCAGAAGGTGCATATTCAGTGGGAATGCAGCACTGCTTTTACCAGCTAACTTTCCAAACTGTCTGGGTGACTTCATCATAGACTATCCACAAGGTTTCCCAACAAAGCTACAGCAGAGAGCATCACAGTAATTTGAAACCCTTCAAATAACAGCAAGTATCACTAATGTCCAGGCTGAATATTTGTTATGAAATAGTTGTTTATTCAACATCCTTTGTATCATATGCAGGGAGAAAAAGGCCAAACGTAGATCATGGCATAATATGCACATCAGAGGTTAAATTGTGACCCCCACTACAGTCAATGGCAGAGCATGGTTCAGTTTCTCCAAGACTTTTTTTGACATTTGCATTTCCCTGCTTCCCGTTCAACCTAGCTGTACCCTAGGAAAATGTGCTATTGTCAGAAGAAACAGGGTACAACTCACTGCGTCAACTTTGTCCTGCACTGATGCTTAACTTTTAGATAACTTAAGTTAGACTAGATGGATCTCATTTCCAGATCCTCCCATGATCAATTGATAGAGAAAGGCAGCTCTACAGGTAAGATCAACCCTGTCCCAGAAACCAGTCTTAAGGTGGGTTGAATTGCACTAAAAGTGTGTTATTCCACTGACTGGGGAGGGAATTTGGTTTACTGGTTTAAACGATTCAGCCTTTAGACGGTTCCTGTTAAGTGAGACAAAGCCAAGCCATAATTAAACCACTCAGAAGTGTAATGTAGATCCACTCAGACTGTAGTTTAATGTTGTATATTAGTTCTGCATATTTTGATTTCCTTGTCGGAAAAAGTTATATTTCTATAACCTTTTTGGTTACAGAAGATGTGACTATCTTCAGGTCACCTAGAGGTACCTAAGTTAAAAGGCATCTATCGGTCTGGACAGTTCATACCTTGGAAATGGAACAGTCCAACTCTTAATCACTGCCTCAAGGAAACTCCATGGGAAAAGTAGTCATGGGTATAACAACAGGTATTTTATGGCATCTGCATGTTCCTCACAAGCTTTCCACACTAAGGTGACCAGCCCCATTTTCGATATATAAAGTAAAAAATAATTCAGTTATAAACAAGTCTTGGGTAAGCAGAGAAGGGGACCCAGAGATCCTTTGCTGTTCTTTAGAATGCTGGTCCTTGCAGAAAATATTTGTCTGCATAATACAGCAGTCGGCATGTTTGATATGGTCAACATTTTTTACATAGCTGGAATCAAGAAGGAAGCTATAACACTGAAGTGACTACCCACAAGAAGTGGGTAACATCTTTTCAAGGAATTGAAATAGAACATTTTCTTCCCCTGCAAACGAGGTGTAGATTCCTCAGCACTGCATAATAGTTGAACAAAGTTTTTCCTTATAATAAACCATTAATTTGGATTTCACAATATCTCATCACTTCAGCCACAGCCTGGTGACCATGCCAGGAGCACTTCTCACATATCATTTGCAATGTTTTCTTTCCAATTACTCCAGGGGAAGGAGGGGAGAGAAGCGCGTGGGATGGAGCTGTAGTTCCTAGTGAAGATTTTACAGTGAATCTCTTTTTTTCACAATAGCACTATTCAGACCCTCACTGTTGGAGTGCTAGTGAGAATTACACACTGAACAACACTTTTGCCCTGTTATTAGTGGTCCTGCCAGTGTCTGGAAGATGTGCTGGTGTGTTATAACAGTGCTTCTTGCAACACCAAACACTAATGCTAGCACTTTTTGTGTATGTGTAAGAACAGTCCAACCGTGCCATACCAAAGGTCCTCCTACATTGCTGTTTTGTCCCCTACAGTGGCCAAAACAAAAGGGACATGACAAGTTTAAAATGATCATTCATTTGGAAGACTCTTTTAGCTCCCAGCAATTAGGGGCTTTTTGATACCCTCGGCCAAACATTTCAGCCAGACTATTAATGTTAACAGCCTCAAGGACAGCTTTTAAACTAATTTCTCCTTTTGACTCCAACAATATCCTACCCATGTTCCCAGATTGTTTTTATACACAGAGTAGAAAACAAAGAAAAAAGAATGACAGCCTTGCACATTTTTTTAAGTATCAGATGCAGATCAGTAAGTATCAATTTTAGTCCATGATGAAAAAGTTTATCAATAGTGCTATTTAAATTTCTATTCTGGTTCAGTGGCTGCTACATGACTTCTAAGAGCCTTTGACTGGCTACATAACACTTTCTGCGATGAGCTACTCAGGAAAAGAAAGAAAAATAATATTTCATATCTGTTTGAAAAATTAATCATTATCTTGTGTCTGACTAAACAACACGTTCATTAGACAACTTAGTGTAACGTTTTGCCTTTTACAGGCACAGCCTCAAAAACACTGATTTGTGCAATGTGCTGACAAAGAGATGGTCATAAGTGCAAAGATTTCTGTGATGAAAAACTACCATTTCATATCCTTATCACACAACAAGGTATTTAACATACTATAGGTTTTTTCCTTTTCACAGCAACGGCTGAGGCCGGGCTGGGCTACAGCAACCATGTGATGGTGGAGTTAAGGATCCCAAAAGGAAGGGGTAAAGCAAGAAAAAAAGGATTACAAATCTAAAGAGGAGATTTTGGTCTTATCAGGGACCTGCTTGGAAGAATCTCATGGGAGGTGTTCAGGAGAATTGTTAATATTCAAGGATCACCTCCCTCAATCTCAAGAAAGGTCCATCTGATTGTGCAGGAAGTCAGGCAAAGCCTCCATAGATGATCAAGGAGCTCATGACAAAACTCAGACATAAAAAAAGAAGCATACAGGAGGTGGAAGCAGGATCAGGTCACTCAGGAGGAACTCAGTGACACTGTCTGAGCATACAAGGATGGCATCAGAAATGCCAAAACCCACCTGGAGTTCAGTCTGGTGAAGGACATGTAAGGCAATGAAAAGGGTTTCTGCAGGTACATCAGCAGCAGAAGACAGACTAGGGAAATGGTCATACTCCTGAACAGCGTAGGGGACTTGGTGACAAAGGACATAGAAAAAGCTGAATTGCTCAGTGTCCTCTCTGCTGCTCTTTACTGGTAAGACTGTCATCCAGGAACCCCAGGCCCCTGACACAAGTGGAAAAGTTCAGGGCAATAAAGGCTTACCCTTGATAAATGAAGACAGGTTAGGAACATTTAAATAAAACTGACACACAAACCTATTGAGCCTAACAAGATGCACCCATAAGTGCCGAGGGAGCTGGTCAGTGTCATTGCAAGGCCACTCTCAGTTATATTTGAAAGGTTATGGTGACTGGGGAGGTTCCCAAAAACTGGAAGAAAGTAGATGGCATTCCTACCTTCAAGAAGGGCAGGAAGGACAAGTCATTTGCATATCAGGACTATTCTCCTTAACTATCTTGGTGAGAAATCATTTCACAATTTATTGGAGGTCTCATGAAATCTGAGCTTGGTTTTGTTGTCTAAACATGAGATGCTCAGGGCAGCTTTCCTGACTTTCAGCTGCCAGTCCAGAAAGCCATGGATCTCGTTTAGGTCCTGTGTCACACTTACCATCCCCTCTGGATATCTCAGATACCACAGGAAGTCTCAGGTTGCACTTGCACCCATGTTCAAACAATGCAGATGCTAAGGTTCGCTGTTCTTAGCTTCCACTGATCATATCAAATAGGCACTGATGGTCTGGCACACCTTGTGTGCCCTGAATTTAGATGACTTTGTTTGGAGCTGAATCCTACCTATCTGGTTTCTGTGGAGGTGCACAAGTATCCACCATGCCTAACATGGCAATACAAGGTACCTCACTTGGCCTTTAGCTGCTCTTCCAGGAAGGTCTGGATCTTCTCCAATTTGTGTGTTGTATCAACAGCCTCAGGTCAAGTCCTTGGATATCATAAAAGTCTTCAACGGCAATTGATACCCATATTTAGCTGAATTCACTCTTATTTTCAATATAGCGAAATTTAGATGGACTTCTTGAACTGGAAAAAAAAATTGTGTCTTGGAAGAATCATGAGATTTGGATGGAATGATTATTATTAGCCTGTATTAGCCACAGTATGGAAATAGTTCACTTATGCTGAAGTGGTTGAACAGTAAATTTGTAAACAACTATAAAAGCTTACTCAGAGAAGAAAGTAGCTGTAGCACCTCTCTTGTTACTTTCTCAGGAAATAATGGCTGTAGGTTGAGGCCAGAGCGCAGATAACATTATTGCTTCATAACATCTGGACTTCCAGAAGTTGTCAAGGATTAGGGTGACTGGCAGATGCTGTACTCGTCCTGCAGACCTCCTTTGTTGACTGTATAACTTTTAAAAAAGGATCTATAAACTCCAGTTGCTTGCTAGGGATAGTCCCTTTGGACTTTGACAGTCAACAGATGGCTGAGTGGAGACACAGCAACAGCCTTACAAATTTTAACAGATGGTCTGTAGAAGGGACAAGTGACTGTGTTCAAACTGTAAACACATTTATTGCATACATTTATACAGGTTACTGCTGGCTCAGCAGGGAAATTAAATTCCATATATGAAGGAAGAAAGGATATGCTTTCAACTACAATGGGACATTGGTATCTAAAAGTGTGGTGATTTTTAGTCTAAATGGATTTTAAGAACATCAATGCATAACCTGTAATCTTGAAAATAATGCATTTACTACACCATCATGAATTACAACCCGAAAAATAACTCAGCTCTTGAAGCATCATACACAGTAAGAAGCTACAAACCAGTCTCATTTTTTATTTACCTACCACTGTAAAACCAAAGACAAGTTTTTGTTTGTTTTCTTCATACACACCATCCATAAACATGTCATTCACATTCAGCTGTCACCATAGTCATTGGTGCAGAATTCATTAAGAGTCTTTGATTTTAAGCATCATCACCAAGTCTGTTTAATGTATAATATGGCAGCCTTCATCATTAATAATAAGCAACATGTTTCCCCAAGATTTCCTATCTCTCTATCACGCAAGCAAAGCCAACATGTCTGCTACTTGTTTGTTTGGCTTTCCTTTCATGTCATCACAGGAGATCAAGACAGCCACTCAGCAGTTATTATGTGATGTTAGTGCAAGCAGCCTCTCTGCTCAGATTTCTTGACTTACTTTGAACATAATGAAATATGAAAAATAAAACTCAACCCTAAAAAACCCACAGAGAGTCTGATGTCAACTGATGAGAGCACAGAGGAGACCCAGAGCAGAGGTCCCATTGCTCCATTCATAGCGCCTCCATTTCCTTATAACTAATGATGGTCTGTACTCCACTGAGATGATGTCAAATCTTTGAATATTAACAGAGTTTTTCAGCTACTTCAGGCAACATATTAACTGAATACCCAACACAAACTATACATATTGTCACAGACTCATCTCAGATAAACCATGGCTGAGGCTCCCAGCCGAAGTTATCTCCTTGGCTTTCTCCAGGCTGCATCAAGACAGAAAGGAGGGTTAAACAGTTCTTTGAAGCTCCCTGTCCTATACACTGTGTTTCTCAGCATGGGAAAATAAACCTCCCCCTCCTTGATTAAGGAAGGGCTCCATATTACCAACTCAACATGGAGACCTACCTTCTAGAGAGCAGAAATTCATGTGAGATGATGCCCATTCTTTGGAGACAAAAGTCAACTGTGATGGGGTGAGCAGGATTTCACTCTAAACCAGATTCTGCTGTTCTTAGACATGTTGAGTTCTTCTGCTTTCTATTCCCAGCAGGGCTACCTCCAACAAACAGCATTAAAAACTTACTCAGAAGAAAAAAATACTTACACATAATTATGGTTATTTGTAACTATTGTACCAACAACCTCTCCCAAAATATCTCTGTGATACACAAAATCAATTAACCTTTAAGAAGCATTTGGACTGCAGCTCTTTCAGACACCCTGTTGTTATTTCACCTGTGTTGTGATGATAATTAATGGTCCATCTCTAGTCACAACCCACCTCTGTTGGAAGCTGTCTGCATAACATCTAACATTTCCTATTCTAGTGCTGGGACTTGAGAAGTTCCACATGTGAAGAGGTCTGAGCATTGCATACCATGACACTAACATGCTGTAGCCCTCCGCTCTGTGCCTCAGTGTCCCAGGTACACCACCTGCACTCTTGATCATATGAGGTACACTTGGCTGTGCCTGTTGTTAGATTCAAAATGTTGTTTACTGTTGAAGAGGAGGCACATCTTTTTTATTTATATATACATATCTCTAAATAACAGCAATAATGTCACTAAAATGATAATGTACAAACTTCATAGTTTCTACTCCTTTTCCTGGTGGTATGCTCACCCTTCTCCTGCTCCTCTGCATGCTAAAGTGAGTGGTTTCACACTGATGTTGGCAGTTTGGGATATTGCAGGGATTAGTCAGCATCTGGAGTCCTTCACCAGAAGGAGTAAGATGTTCGTGTAGAGGGTTTCCTTTTCCCATCTGCTTCTTCCTGCCTTTTTAGTTCTTCTTTTTTTCCTTCAATGTAGCATCTTTTATATATATATATATATATATATATATGTCTCTAACACACATTTTTAAATCCCACTTTCTGCATTGGTCTGCTGCTCCAGGTTACATCCACATTTACTACATAACTCCATATGTTAGATACTGTTTGCTGTCTGGGTTACCCCTGCAACCAGTTTTGCCAGGCTCCAGGTCTACAGTGTCTGCAGTTCCCAAAGTCTCTCCTGTTGTACCAGACCTCTACTTCTTTGTGCTGTGTCATCATGCTGGGGTCATAAATATCTCATTATACCCAGAAAAATTTCTTGTTACTGCTATGTATATACAACTATAGTTGTACCACACAAAGATAAGCAAAAATAATAGAGAAAAGTTACACAGTAGATATAGACACCTAGACAATTAGAAAAATTGCTGTCACAGCTGAACCAAGTCAAACAAAGCTACAGGCAGATAAGGCAAGGTTTGGCCAGAGCAGATCTGACAAACCTCTGTCCTGAGTCTCACAAAGCTCAGTACAAAGCTTATGGCCTGTTACTGGCACAAGTAACACCATATTGCAGGGCTACACAGTTATATTCCTTCTGGCCCTTTAACCACTTTTCCTCAAGATTCTGACTCCAAATCCATTTCATGGATGAGTCAAGCATAAGAGAGAGAACAGATAGGGAAATGCTAGAATATTCTCAGAGATACATCTTCCAAATGACAAAGTCAAAGGGAGGAGCTGTCTTCCTAGGAATATATAGATTTATTTTTTAAAAAAATATTTCAATCTACTGTTTTTAACATTCATAAAATAAAGTTGACAATGAACTGGCTTTTAATTTATTAACTGAAAAATCTTCCTTGCTGAGATCTCCAAAGCTGGTTATTTATTGCAAAAACCAGTCATGTCAACAAAAATTAGAAATGGTTTTGGGGTTTTGGTCAGTTTATTTCAGCAAAAAAAGCAATTCTCCCAACCAGCACTCAGAATGAGCAGGATCCCAAGCCAATCCACGGCACTGAAAACAACCTGCCACCTGCTCTGTTGATAACAAAGGATTCAGCACATTCACATGCACTAAAGAACTGGATGGAGTTGCAAGGCTCCTCAGAAAAGTTGTGGAGGTGACACCCTGCAGACTACATCTGCAGGCAAATGAAAGTTCTTCCATCAGAGACAACTGCCGGGCAGCCCCTCTCCAGCATTAGGAGTCCTCTGACACCCAATATCAAAATATCTTGAAACCTAAAGATGAAAACTGGTAATATAAAAACATGCTGGAAATCCAAGCAATAACTAAAAAAATAAAGTGGGAGCTGGCATGCAATATTACATTGCAAACCCAGTTGCTTACTGGCAGCTGTTACAAATAATATTCTTCTTCCCTTTCTCCTTCCCCCTCCCCCCCTCTTTTTTTTCTGAGACAGAGAAGTGAAGAGTTTTCCTACTTAGCTGGCTTTGTTTATTTACTGCCCTGGAGACATCTTCAGTTGCTCACAGCCAGTCGGTGGGAAGTGAAAAACAGTATTACAGAGTAAATAATGAGGTTGACAGGACAACCATGGACTTTAGGGAACAGATATGTTCAAGGATAGGTTTGTTTCGGTCCCTAGGGAGGGCCAAATGCATGACAGCAACAGAAAGAGAAAATAAGAATGCTAAAAAATATCAGGCAACAGACTACTCCCTTCTGATATGAAGGTTAAGAGCATCACAAGCAAATGTTTTACCTCCTGTATCTCCTAACTTCTTTGGTCCTGTCAACTGCCTTCACGATCAAGCTGGAACTCATTGCCACAGGACTTCATCAAGGCAAGAAGTTTGGCAAGGCCAAAGCAGAAGTGGACATTTATGTGGATTATGAGGTTAACCAGAATTACAGTATTAAAGAGTTTATTAACATATTAAAAATTAGGGGTTTTGAAAAAGCCATCCATATTGCTTCAGGGCAGAAGATCATCTCACTGGGGAACTATCTGGGATAACTTTATGCAAGTAAAAATGATCTATGATCCACTGTAGATATTTTTCTTATAGCCCTTCCAATTTTCTGTGTCACTTACTAGTGATGAAAAAGACCTCTTCAGTCTGGCAACATCCATGCAGTTAAAGCAAATGTTTTCAAAATGGTTCTCTAGAATTCAGGCCACCTTACACAAAAATCCCTCTTTATATTATTAAACTATTGTCCTTCAAAATAGGCAAATTGCACCCAGAATATCTGTTGGGGATGGTCCCTGGTTCTTGGTAATTCCTGACCACAAGAACTGGCTTAGTGCTAACTGGTCCAGGCCAAATCTGATCAAGCCAAACCTGCCCTAGCAGCAGGATCCGTTCTAACAGTTAATCAGCCTGGGCTGGTTCCAGTGCCAGTGCTAACACTTTAGCACTCTTTATTTTACTAGTAGAAGAGATTAGTATATCTATCATGATAGTATTCACTGGCAGAAGGGACCCAGCATGCCAGCCAGGCGATGGTGTTGTGGTACAGCACATGAGAGTCCCATGCACTAAGATGTACGCAAACTCTGTGGCCACCCCCAAGCCTTTTCTTTTAAGAGCCTTTCAAACAGCTAGAATATCGCTTGCCCCTGTGTGTGTAAGCTCAAAGGAAACATGACCCTCTTAGAACAACCCCCAATGGATGACAACTTTGCTCAACACTTCACTGCTTCGACCTAATTCCAGTGAGAGCTTTTAAAATGACAAATACAGTCCTTAACTGGTAGAATTTCTCATAGCCAAAATGCATTATTTCAGAGCTAGAAGATGGATTTAACGTATCAGTATGTGACTTGACATGATTAATATGTACCCTCAGCTCAAGAAAAGTTACTTTCTTCCCTTCACCTTCACATATGTTCAGTATGCTGCTTGTCGAAGTCATAAGTTCACCTTCATTAATTCAGTGACAACAGCCCCTACCTGGTTCCTATTTTTTCCTTCAAAAGCAACGTATTCATCTCAGTTGCATATACCTCATGCAGTAAAATACAAATCCAACTACAGATTGTTCAATGCCTAACCAAGCTATTTACCTTGTAACAGATTAATTAAAATACTTCACATTTGTAGTCAGCCATGCAATGTGGCCACTGGCACTAACTGGCTGCTAACCACCACATTCTGAGGGGGCACAAGGGATTTAAAAATATGTACATGAATACTTCACCTTTTCTGTTTACTGTAGCAAGCTTTTCCTCAAAGAAAGCAGTTTGCTAGGATATCTGATGAATTCATCATGTCCTCTCTTGTTGATGCATGTTATCCTTTATTTCTTAAAAAATGTCTGTATAGATTTCCTAAATTAGATTCCACTTTGGGTAAGGATCTGTCATCAGAGTAGTAGATCTGTGGGCATAGTGAAATTTTAAACTCAGTTTCTATGGAAAAATACAGATTTTTAAGAATTTAAAAAACATTCTAAACCAAAATATTGAGCTAGCTGCAAACTAAATTGTCTGTTTTCCTTTCTGAGTATTTAAAATTACCATTTTTCTTAGTTGAGGTAATTTCATAAGAGAAAATATCTTTTCATCACGAGAAGTTAAAATGTTCCATTTTGAAAATTGCAAAATATATCTTGATATTTCATCCGCTTTCTCTTTTATTTCTTCCTGAAGCTCTTTACAAATTTTCTCTGTATTTATGAATGTTTTTATCTCAAAATGGCGTTTTCTGGTAAATCTCTTGTTAACAAAACCAAATTCAGGGAGAAGGGGCAGTTCTTCAGAGAGGTCTCTATTTGTTATGATGTGGGCAGCCTAAGAAAATAGTACATCAATTTTTGGAGTCAAATGCGAAAGAACAAAATTAGGATGTGGGTCAAAGGGGAAAACATCTGACTCCAAATTTGGTATAAAAATTGACTTTTGTCTACATTGCCTCAACAGTTCAGCCCTGATGCTGCCAAGTACACTGCAGAGCTCGTGTAATGTGATGCTATGTTGGTCTAAGTTTACGCTCAGACAATTGATTAGTAGTTGAGCATTGTAGGTTAAAAGGCAGCTTTTAGTGTGTATCAGCCAGTCAGCGAGGGATCACAGCCAACAATAATAGGCAACATGACCTATGCTAAAGGAAAACAGGAAACTATCAACTGCAAGGATGTAAGAAAGAAAACTCTGTGACCTTTCCTACTGTTTGAGTGAGATGACCTAGAACTATGCTACTAAAGGGCATCTCAGAATTTGGCCTTTGGTACCCTAAACTTGTCTTTCCTAGAAGCAAATTGAGCACTTAACTGTTTGCCTCCTCTAGCCAGATATCTTTTTCTCACAAAATGCAGGTGATCAAGCTCTTGAGACTTCTACCCGACTTTCAATCTGGATTGAAGCGGCCCAAGAGGTCCAAGTGTTCTTTGAGGTGAAAGGTGACTAACAGGCACACAAATAGGCCTCATGAAAGCATTAAACTTCCTTTTCTCAGACAACCAGGTTCAAAAAGCACTGCATTCAAATTCTGCAATATGGTGACTGGGAAGGAAGGATAATACTGTCATTTTGTAGGAAAGGATCTCACGACTGTAAGAACTCTGCAGTCATCCAGATAAATAGGCCAATGTTTCAGGATGCGTTTTTCAATCAAGAGTGAGACCTCAGACACTCTTGTGGCAGGCAGAATGGTCTCAAGGTACAAGAAATCTTGGAACAGTTACAAAGTTTGATCACCAATAAGAAGGGTTTAAACTATTGTCAGCCACCATCATTAACAGACAAGAAAACTTGGCATGGAACAGAAATCACCATATGTTACACATTCTATGTGAAAAGACTAGCTGGATGTACCAGAGTACTACACATTCAGTAAACAAGGATTCTCTTGTGTAAGACTGTTCGTGTTTATACCATCCTAATGTAGCTTTATTGGACGAAGAACACATTAGCACATTAATAGTACCCATAGATTGTGTGTAAACTAATTGTAGGTGTGTCTTCTTTACAAGAAAAGATTACCAGTGTCCTTTAAAATAGTTAAGTTTGGCAAACTTTTGCTCCTGCTCAGAGACAATGTCTCTGTCAAAGGAGCAGAGACATTTTCTGACATTCTAACAAAGTATACAGTTGGCATCTCTTGTAAAAGTGTGTGTTTGTCATACATAGCGCCTACCTACCTTAAAGACATGTCTTGGGGTGAGATGCTTCACTTCCTCCAGCGAGTATGGTGAGATCCTGGATGAATAGCTTGGACTGAACATCTAACACAAACATCTACATATAGATGAGCAGACTCATTTGTTCTACCATAGAACAAATGCTGTATCCACTTGCCATTTGTGCCTTTGTTTCCCCTTACATAAGGAAATATTTATTAACATTTCCACTAATTTGTTTAAGTAGTTACATATTACTACAAAGACATGTAGAAGTTATCTCAAGCAAGGAGTGAGAACAGCTGAAAATAATTGTCACAGTTCACTCATCAGTGCTGTGCCCATTATGAAAGAAAAAAAAAAGAAAAAAAAGATTGTCCTGGCAAGTTTAATTCATCACTCAAAAAACCCCAGAATTTAGAGCTATATCTAAAATCCTACCTTAGCTGATGCGTGACCCCTAAGTTTGCAGCCACAGTAATCACAGATAGTGAGTAATGAGTTCTTCAGAGGGATAGAGGTAGTCTATATCCCAGATCCAAGAGATCATAAAGCATTAAGGAGTGCTTTCCATGAGGAGACCAGCATGTGGCTAATTATCCCATCAAGAGAAGGTATATTTGGATGTTAGTACTAGCTTACTGTTGTAGTCCAACTCAGTTAGCCTCACTTGGGGCACCAATTGTCACAACACAAGCAAAATGAGCAAGCTGCAACAAGGCTCTTACCATCAGTCATATTCTACTGGCCATGCCATTTCTCCTTCCTCCAGAGGTCAGACCACAACACTCCTCCTCTCCCACGGTACTCAGTGCTATTTAACCACTTAGCAGGGACATGCTACAGCTGCACATTATCCATGTCGATCCACTGCCTTCGAGGCAAGGCTACAGCTGCATATTATCAATGCTAATCAACTCACTGCCTATCTAGAGGGCCATACGAATGAGGAGTAAAAAAGCCACATGCCATGAACCTGCATCCAGAGCAGGCTATGTAAATAAAAATGGCTTTTTGACTCAGTGAGTAGAGAGTGGCCTGTTCATACCTTGTGACACAGATAGTACTCACACGCACAATTAGCAAAACTAAGGAGACTTAAAAACAGCTTGGCTTCACTTCAAGTGCTCAGACTACTGGTGAAATGGAGGATCCGTGTGGAATTGCTAAAACAACTCTTGACTGTGAGGTTGCTTTAATAAACACATTTCCTTGTACAGTTTACAATAAGCTAACTACAGAGACCTCATGGGTCTCAGTTCCTAAAGAAATAACAGAGAGGCCTTTGTAAACACACATGCAATGCAATCTTGATAAAAACATATCCATTGTGCTAGCTTATTTTGTTGCCCTGGATCTAGGCAACTGCATGGCTCATAGCACAACAGAAAAGCCACTCTTAACTGGGCCTCTTCAGAGCCTGAACATGCTGCCTTTTCTAGGAATATGCTGGCAGTTACTGTACCGCCTTCTCTCCATTCAGTTCCTGTGCTTCTCCTGAATTCTGTTTACTTTGGATATGTACGGGCTGTTAGTAGCAATTCAAGGTCACTGCCAAATCCCTGAGAACTGTTGACTGGACAGAGACAGTAAAATGCTCTGGCTACCTCCTAGAAATTTCTCATTCTCTGTCACTTCTGTCAAATCTGTAAAATACTGACACCTCTTTAAAGCCCTCTTGTTTCCTGTAAAATACTCAGAAAGCTTTACTGATATTCTAGGTGTATGCTTCCAGATTGGACAGTCCTTGTGGTATTTTCAGATCAATCCTATTGAGGTCTGAAAGCATCTACATCATATTTCATAGTTGGCCTAGTAGGCACAGAAATTACACATATGTCCACAGTGTCCATATCACTGTTGTAACAGCAATGCGTGTGGAGCCCGCCTTCTGCCCATGTATCCACTCATGTCTGTGACACTACTGCAGCTCTCAGAGGTATCAATTAGATCTGGAGATAGTGGCAGATCTCTCTGACTGGTTAGTCATGGTCCTTTGAAGATTTTCCTAGCCAGGCAGAAAAGCTAGATACTTTCAGAAAAGAAACAACCAACAAAAATGAAAAGCAGAGAAATGCCAAACTGCTGAAGTCACATCAAGCTTCTTGTAGGGAAAGCTGGCAGGAACACAGGCATTACCTGGTGGCAAAGAGGAGAACATATATATAACCACAACCATGACTAAAATCCTTGAATTCTAAACATAATGATCATTGACTGGCATCAAAAATGAAATAAATAGTATCCTTTTATGGGAGACTTGTTCTATTCCAATAACAGAAAAACCTCCATTAACTTCTGTAAACTGTATGTCAATGCCAAGCTATTGAAATCTGAACATTTCTGGAGTGTGAATGGCAATCCCACATTAAGGACCAATGTAATCTAGGAAATTCCATAGATATATCCCTTGAATGTATTTGTGTTTCTTAATTATTTATGAGAGCCCAATAGGATTACCTTGTTCTTTTATAGTATTATGTAGTGTCTACTTGTCTTTACAGTGCTCTTCCTATTTCATGACTCCTTATTTACTCTCTAATGGGATGGTTAAATTATGGCTGGGGAAGATATTATGAAATGAGGAAAGAAATGTAAAGTCCATCTAGCATTACAATGAGGATTTGTGTTGTTTCTTCAACCTAAAGTATGAAATAAAATTTAAAAAATGCACCTAAGTCTGTCATACCCTGTAGCTGAAAATACTGTGGGACTTTGCATCCCTGAATGCTGATTTAAAATGAAGGGTGATCATTCATCTCTCTACCAAGCCACCACAGTCTTTCACAAGAGCAGATGCTTTGCTCAGGGCTAGGAAAAAAAAAAAAAACCAAACCATAAAGGTTGGAGGTTTCTGATAAAATAAAAGCACATGTACACTCTAGGATACATTTCAAAGCACATTTTCATAATTTGCTATTAGGAAAAATAAATGAACTCCAAGTTTCTGTGCCGAGATAGATAACCGTTTTTGGTGAATCATTGAAAGGTAAAACTAGCATGGATTTAAGAGTCCATGTATGATCTCTGGAGCGCCATTGAGCAGCAGTACTCTAGACTGGTCTTAAACATCTCCAGGAAAGAAATATCTGGGTTTCCTGAGTAACATATTCCTATGCATTATTGTCTTTATGGTTGTCTCTTTTCAGTACCATGTTTCCAGAAATATTCTGTGCTGCAAATCACAACCACTGCCTTCTTGTTCTTCCCCTTAGAGACATGAAAAATTAACAACCACAGTCCTTTTTACACAAGTCTTGTAGCAAAACTGTTATGCATCCTTCAGTCTCCCCCATTTAAACCAAACCAGCTCAAATCTGCCATGTTTCTTCTCACAAGCTTTATTTCTCAAAGGTCTGCTCTATTCTTGCTTCTCCCTGCTGCACTCACACCTTTCATGCCCAATGTTGGAAGACTTCTGCAGCCCAGGCTCACTGTCACCAAGCAGAGCAGAATCATAATTTTCTGTGTTTTGACCAAAAAACGCTGTGCAGAGACATAATAATAGTTGGACTGTCTGGAGCCATGCAGAGGAGGAAGAAGGAGAACCCACAGGGGTATTCTGAAAAGAGCAAGGTAGATTTGGGTGACATGAATTCATTCTGCTTGTACATTAAGCTATCCAGGAGGGAGCCATGGCCAGCTAAGAGCCATTCTCCTCCATGGAAAAACTTATGAGATCAAATCTGGAGTACTATGTTCAGTTTTGGGGTCCCCTGAACAAGGCAAATATTGACATCCTAGAGCAAGGCCATTGCAGGGCCACCAGTGGAACACAGAATGTATGAGAAGGGACTGAGAGAACCAGGTTCATGCAGGCTTAAGAAGACCAGCCTAGTCTTCTCCTTTGCAAACATGCCTTCACCCAGGCGCTGTTGTCCCTAGCCATTTTTGTTATTTCCCAGCCTAATCCACAATCTCTTTCAGAAGGTATCTGAGAGATCAGCAACCCACACCTGCTGTCTTAATGTAAAGTCTTGGCACCATCAGCATGGTGCATGCAGGACCCAGAGCACTAAAGAATACTCACAGAGTCCTTGTAAATGAAGCAAAGAAAGCCAGGCTTTATTTTTAAAATATCAAAGCTAAATGGTTTGGGACTTTGGGGATTTTTTTGGGTTTGGTTTTTTTTTGGTTTTGTCAGAGAGAAAGACAGTAAACCGGTCTTTTTCATGGAAAAAATTACTCAGTCATTAAAACCTTATAAAGTTCTTCTGAAGAGCATGAAAGAAATATTTCTATCCCCACCTGCACTCTAGTTTCTGGGCATGCAGGAAGAGAGCAGCCTGAGATACAACACATGTGAGATGGCTTGGCTGGTTCACTGCTCCTTACACCATAATTACCTGCAATTATTTCAGCTGGTTAAGTAATTCCAGCTAGAGCAGCAGTTGCTGTACATCTGCAGAAACTACTGCAATGGTACACTCAGGTTCTTTTTATTAAATGCATTGAGCACAAGCAGATTGTTCACGTCATTAGTTTGGTTCCTCTGAAGTTCAATGATATATTAGACTGTAATGGTTCCTTTGTTGAAATATAACATCATGCACATCCACCACATCTCCCAGATACATGTTGTAAGCTCATACACTAGAGCTGAGGAGGCCCAGTTTCCATAATAATTATCCAGAATTATCCCTGTGCTAGCAAACTATGTTCTGTTCATAAAAAAAATACTGTACTTCTATAATATACTGTTTTACTGACCTACATTCCAGACAGACTGAATGGGAACATGCCACCGATATATCTGAAGTAAATTATTCATTAAGTGGAAAACCATTCAAACATTATAAAAGATGACACTGATCTTTGCGTAAAGTAGACTCAAAGCCTTCTTCAATGGTCTTTTTTTTTTTTTTTCCAAACCAAATACTGAATTCCAGACATTTTAATCCTGATTCAGAATATGCACTCCCACCACTGCCGTAAACACCTAAATAGACAGACAAGTGCTCAAATATTGATCAAGTCATGTAAAACAAAAAGTGAGTTAGAAGTGCCTAAATACAAGCATAGTTAGATCTGTATTTTATGTATGTATACTTACCTACAGCTTGTCTGAAATGGATAGAAGGAACACTTCTGAATACTGTTACAGGCAAATACAAGCACTCTTCTAAAGGCAAATTCATCACTATACAGAAGTGCACGTGCATCGCTGAACCCATCCTTCTGTGAACTCCAGGTGCTCTCCTTCATGCTACATTCCTGCCTCCTCCCTTCTGCAAAAATAACAGCAAATAATTCATGGGAGGCCAAACCAGTGGATGTCTTGAACTGAGTAAGTGTCGTTCTCATCTCCTGCCCTCAGCCTGTTCCAGCAGGCGTGTTGGTCAGCTGCTTTATTATGGTTCTTTTTCGTATCCATGGTTCCACAAAATCCCAAAATGATGACTTTGGTCTCTTAGGGCCCCTCTGAGGAAGGATCTCCAAACATAGCTATGTTACAAAGGTCCTTTTATCCTGCTGTTTCACTGATATGACAGACAGCAAGCATGCAAATGTTGAATAAAAATTAAAGTTGGTGCTTTAATGTCCCTGGCAGATTTATTTTCTCTCAGGAAGATGAAAGCGCTAAATATCTTTCCAAACCCTTGCCAAGCCTTTATAGCCATGGCTATGCTTTTCAAAATGGTTTGGATTGCTTACAAATCACTAAAGAATATGAAAGAGACCATGTTCAAAATTTAGCTTTTTATTGCTCATTCTTTTTATTTATCTACTATTGCTTGTAGGGAAGGTGACATGATCTGTCTCCTCCAGCACTTCCTGCCACCCCAGCTTTAGCAGGAAAGGAGGGCTCCCTAGTCAACATAGAAATCTCCCCGTTCCAAAGAAATGAGCAGTATTAATGTCCACCAGCCATGTGGTCCCTCTGAGAGACATTCAGCTGTTATGAGTATCAGAGCTGATGTCTCAGCCTAGGATGGGTCTTGCACAAGTGGCCAGCAATTGTCACCTTTTCAGTGTGCCATCTGATTACTCCAAAGCATAAATCCTGTATAATTCCATGTGTAAGGCAGGGAGGAATCTGCAGTTTTCGATCTCCTCTCTTGCACCTCCTCTCAAGGCCATTTTTGCCCCTCCCTAACCATCTACCAGTTTAATCACAATACTGTATCATCAAGGTCTTCAGCTAATTTAGATTACATTTACAGCTCCCCTCCTATATCACAGTTCTGTCAGCACAGAAAGGAGCTTGCTTTCAGAGTGAAAAAGTGGAAAGAAAAGCTCCTATGGAAGTGATTCTTATTGTGACTAAGACTAGGCGAAGTATTAAACAGAGACTCTGAGTGAATGACTTCTAGTGAAGGGCATGTTTCTGTTCTTCTCAGAGGGAAAATATTGTTCTCATGACAGATGATTAGAAACAAAGTTCTTTATAGATGCTCTGGGGGGGAAGGAGTGTTTTCACACATGCTTTTCTACTTTGCACCCAGAACTTACTAAGTAGTTTTTATATTATTTACAGACTTACAGGCTGTTTCTCCTTAGAAGAATGATTTAATTAACTCAGCTTGCAAGAGCTAGACCAGTCACTTTGGACAAAATAGGAGAGAAAAAAATTAACCTGTGCATTCCTGAAGAAGAAAGGCCATTGTTCTGAATAGAGGAGCAAAGAGATGACACATATTGAGTGTTTTCATTTATGATAATTCTACTGCCTATGTCAGGATTCACCCATTATTAGGTGATTTCCAATGAATCAGATATTACATTGGAAAAAGTTCATCACGGGTTCAACATTCATTTGGCTGGAAGTGGAACTGCTTGAGGACCTTTGCCTTTTCTGAGGAGAAAGCTTGAACTTCTCTGTTTTGACGTAACACTGCCAGCAGCTTCCACCCCAGTGACTAAAACAAGTGGTGAGAGTTACTGCAATGGTTATGATGAAATCGAAAGAGCTACAACGGTTTATCAGCACAATCTTCCTCTATTTAACCTAAATTCTCTGTGGAGGGTATACTTGTGACACGCTCCAGAGGGTGCATGAGTCATAAAGTGCATTTGGTTGACATTTTCCATCTGCTGGCAAGTGGGTTGCAGCTCCCAAATGCCAAAACCGGAGCACAAATTAAAGACACAGACATGGGGATTCCTACTTCTAGGATAAAATTGAACACAGAGCATAATTCCTCATGAGCTGAATTGAACAATTATTTGTTATGATCTTTGAAGGGGTAGGAGGATAATATTTGATTTCAAGTGCGGCCAGACATCTACACCCTTCCCTGCCTTCAGCAGGTATGTAGACCCTCAGCCCTTCCTTGGATGAGACCCTTCAGCCATTATACAAAGGGAGTGGAGAATATGAAGATGATGAACAGTGACATCCCTAATCTTTGCGGGGAAAAATATCTCATGATCACAGCTGGTTAAGATACAGAATGACCAAATGATTAATCAGCAGAAATGCGGGCTGTGTTGTTACTGCATCAAAGCATGCAAGGCCAAACAAGCTCTCAGCTGGAGTACAGATGCCAAAAGCAAGCTGACAGCCATAAGCCATGTGTTTTTGGAACCTGTCCCTGGAGAACGGGAAGGAGGAGAGATTTTCCCATGATGATTTGCCTTTTGTATAACTCTCCTTCCCTCTCTGGAGTTGATCCACCACTGATGAAGTCCAAATTGTAATTGGGACCTAATGTGGAAATCTATGGTTTTTCTGGTTCACAAAGGACAACACAAGGGAAAGAAAAAAGAAAACAAAAGAGAAAAAAATATCTCTTTACCTTTTCTATTATGCAGAAGAAGACAAGAGAAGATTAAAGAATTTTTGAAAGTGGAGAACAATTTTTTTGAGAGTTTGGGATTTTGGGGACCCCAGCTTTTAACATCTGAAAGAACTCAATTTCTTCAATAGACTGAAAATCAGGGCTGATAATTATTTTTCCATAAAAGTAGCCTAAAATTACTCATCACTTGGAAATCACGGTCACATTAACTACCCCAGCATCAGCAAGCATCAGACAAGCAGTCTGAATTAGAAGTGTCTTGTGCCCCAGGAATCATGAAGTTGTCTCTGTCTTTTGCCCATGAGGATAGATGTCCAAAGAAAGACTGACTAGGAGCATAAAGCAAAACAAAGCAAAAATGTTTCTTTTGAGCAGAATCTGATGACACTGACTGGTGCATGGTACCTGAAAGTAAGACAACAACCTGGGGAAGCCTTCAAAGACTCCACCTCCAACGCCCGGTTTGCAACCACAGGTAACAAGAGAAGGACCCTCCAACAAGAGAGACCAGCACACAGCCCTTCTGATAAACATGAAATCACAGAATGGATTAGGTTCAAAGGAAACTCTGGACGTCATATGTCACCATCCTCTGCTCAGATCAGGGCTTGTTTCTGAGCACATTGTTCAGAGCCATGTATAGTTCAGTCTGAGTATCCGCAAGGATGGGGATCCCACAGCCCCTCTGGACCCCTGTTCCAGTGTTTGGTTGCCCTTGTGAAGAACAAAGAATGCTTTCCTTCTATGCAGTCAGAACATCCTTCATTGCAACTTGCATCCGCTGCTTCATCTCCTTTCACTGTCTGCCTCTGAGAAGAGACTAACTTCATCTTCTCTATACCCTCCCATTAGGTAGTTGCAGACAGCAGTAAGATCATCCTGATTTGTCTCTCCTCCAGGCTAAGCTAACCCAGCTCTCTCAGCCTCTGCTGATACGTCAGGTATTCAGGCTCCATGACCATCTTGGTGGCCCTCCATGGAACTCGATCCAGTATGTCAATGTCATTCTTATAATGGAGAGCCCCAAACTGGATGCATACTAGAGATGTGGTCATGAGTGCCAAACCAGGAAACATTACCTTGACATGCTAGCTGCATTTTTTCTTGTCCAATCCAGTGTGTGGTTACTTGTCTTTGCAGCAGGGGTACACTGCTGCCTTAAGTTCAAGTTGCTGACCACCAGGACTCCCAGGTCTTTTCCTGCAAAGTTCCTCCCCTAGACTGCATTATTGCATGGTCTTATTCCATAACGACTTCACTCATGTCTTTGATGAACTTGATGAGATTTCCATCAGCCCATTTGTCTAGCCTCTCTAGATCCATCTGAAAAGTAGCTCTGTCCTCCAGCATGTCAGCTGCCTCCTCCAGTCTGGTGTAATCTGAAATTTATGGAGGGTGTTTGAGAGGATCCAGTGTCTAAGCTACTAGGATTTGCAATTTCTTAAGATTTCAACCACATCATTCTATCAAATGTATTGCAATTTGCTTTATTTGTTATTTGAATTATTTGATCTTGTGAGGCTTACGTTGCACAGTCTAGGCATTTATTTCAATGTTTTGAAGAGATTCTAGTAATTCTTAGGTAGCCTCTGCTTTGTCTGAATCTTTATAAGGTTATCCTCCAGAGTTATACACAAGGCCAGACTGGATTAATAGAATGGTTCTATACAGTGATGTTTTGGCTATAGGACATGAAACATAAGTTTGTAGGTTATTACAAATTGTCCACATACTCAGTGTATCTTATAGGTGCTCAAGGAGCTTCCATTTAAACCACACTATTTTTTATGCCAATATGCCACTTCTGCAAGTTATTTCTTCTGTATGAGATTCAGTGCAGTTTCTCCTGGAGAATGAATGAAACACACTGATACATCAGCACTTGCTGATAACCTTTGGGACATAACATATTGTCCATAATAGCAAAAAAACTTTTTACAGAAGAGGAACAAGTCTTTGCTTTCATATGGAGCTGGCTTCAAGCATGGAAAAGCCAGGTTGATAAGTATCAACCAAACTGTACTTCATTATCTTCCCTAGCTTTGTTCATTTGACACGGCATTTGCTGAGATGAATGTATGTTTTGAATATGTGAAATCTTACATGTCTTTCAGAGAAATAGAAAAGATAAGACAGAAAAAGTCCTCTTGGGAATGTGCAACTGATCTGCTGACTTCAGAGCTCATCTGGTATGATAACTGCTTACAGCTCTAACTGGATGACTAAGAAACACATTTACAGATTTATAGAGACTGTAACCAGCCTTCAAAGAATAGCTTCTTGATAATTGGCTGAAAGACATTCCCTTGATCTACTGAAATGCCTTAAAAGTTGCTCTAACCAAGAGCAATTTTTTTTTTTCAGGACAGACACTGCCAGTCTGAGTTTTCACATGCTAAAAGCAATTTTTAGTTTGTAGTAACTCCTGTTAGAAACCAGACAGCCTGTTGATGGTCAAAAACTATTGCATTTCATGGTTTTTTTCTTAAAGGGCCATGTATCCTTGCAGAACTCTTAAGGCAACAGTCAGAATAAAATCTCTAGTTCATTTGTGTATTACAGATATACTTTTTCATACATTGCACAGGTAAGATATCTATATACATATTCCCACACAGAGAAAATTAATCTGCTTTTTCCACAGCAGTATTTAATCTCAATGATGAACTATGAAGCTGCACGGAGATTTACACACCAATGCATTCCTAAAATGTTCTACTAAAGCCAGTAAGGCTCTGAAGATGCCCTGGTTTATTCCCTTGTTTACTGCCTGTGGACTAAGATGCCTATGAGTGTATCTTAAATGGCCTAGCTAGTTTGTGTGGCAGTGACAGGGTTAATATTTTGTTATTTAAGCCCCCTATACCCCAAATATGTGCAACACAATTTTTGGCCCTCTTCTGCACATTGTAAGGTATTGGTTGGTTTGGACAAAGCAAAAAAAAAGGAACTCTGGATGCAAATATTTCTCCTCTGCAGAGGGAACACCCATCTTCCCTGCTGTTTCAAGAACTGACATCTCTCATACACATACAACCCTATCAGCATATAAATTGCTTAAATCTAATCTTTCTGTTTCCTCATAATTCTGGGGTTGCAGGCACCACTCAGCTTGCCAGTATTTGTCAACCCTTTAATAGTGCTGTTTTGCTGCCTTAGGGATCACAACCATATTTAAGCTCCATGTGAGGAAAGTGCTAACACACTTGATTTAATTGATGGGAAATGATGACAGAGACAAAGATGATCATCAGATCAAAGACAGGTCTTCAACCTGAATACCTACACATCTAGATACCTTTCTCATCTAAGCACCTGCAACAGAGTTAAGAAAGAGTATCATGCTTTTATGGCAAAATATGGGTTTTAAAATCATACATAGCTTTGCCACTCTAGCAATGGGATTGAATTTTCAGCTTTCGTTTGGCATAAAGACATTTCTTCTTACTGATTTACTGATGGAGGAACGAGTAGTTCCTGTGGTAGTGAGAACACTCGGACTAATGATACCCATGCTCTTTCAAATTAAGTTATATATAATTTTAACAGAAAATGGTAGAGCAGATAATTGAAGCATAAAGGCTAGACAAATGTGTGAAAATATAGCCCATAAGTTCTGCCACCACGGACTTGAAGAAATGACACTGAAAGATAAAGTGTATTCACTGATGTAATGGAATTGTTACTGAAATGAACAGAATTGTACTGCTACAAGGCTTTCAAAGAGGTAAAGTGCTTACAGTGTAGAGATTTTAACATTAATGTTCATTATCTCCAGATAGTATAACATCCAAAAAGCTTTAAATATCTATATATGTATATTTTAGGAATTCATTGAGATTAATATATTATAATCCCTTAAGGCACTTCTGGCCAAGAAAAGAACTACAGATGATGGTTTTTTAGTGAAACACAAATTACTGAGTTTGAGAAGAGAATAAGTAAACGACACTGTCTGGTGTTACAGATGAGGCTGTGGGGATGTTGGAGGGGAAGCTTCTCCAAATCTATTAACATGCAAGTGGTGAATGCACAGACTAGAAAAAGCAAACAAACAAAGTGAAATCTGAGGACTTGTAAAGCAAGCCACCCCACTGTGGAGAATCCTCCTCACAAGGCCATTACTTGGACCTCTGCTGGTTTTAATCTATATAAATGACTGAGACAGATGGAAAACAGTATGCAAGCTGCATTCACTGATTACATCAAGTGAGTGAGCAGAAAAAGGAACCGGGTTTCCTCTGAAATCAGGCTGCTATGCAGTAAATAAAACTCAGCATTGACAAACGTAAATGAGCATATGCTGTATGCAGCAGTAAACAGCCCAGAAGATGAAATGAAACAAAGGAAGAAAAAGCCAAAGGACCTGGGTGGGACCTCAGGGAGACACAGGTTTTGTCTCAAAAACACCTTTCAATGATGGATGCAGAGGACTTCTTTTCCTTTTAAACTTTGTGTATCCTGCCAGTAAGGAACCCATCCAGAAAGCTGGAGTGCTGTATTTCTTTTGCATCCCCCTATGTATTTATCATCAGTGCACCATTAAAAACATATAAAATCAGCTAGGTGCTGTCTTGCATCATTTAAGATATTCAGGATATCAACTGCCTCTGCATTGCTAAGTCTCATAGCTGTTTCACAAAAACTAACAATAGATCTTAGCCAAAATAAACAAAAAATGAGAAAACATTGTCGTTTTGTATAGCCCACTTGAGGTACCAGCCTTAAAGCATGACAAAAGTGAAATCACATTTTTATAGATCTTCCAATGAAAGGCTAGATGTATAACGCCTTCCTAAATAAGAGATGATGAAACAATTCTGGAATCATTTACATGTTATTTATGTGTTATTATTTATGTATTATTTCCTAAGGGTGACCAGATTTTGAATGCACATGCTCTCAAGTAAAACTACTTGACTACTATTATAACCCGTCTCATTGACTGTGCAAAAGAAGAAAGGTTATTTACTTCTTGCAAACATGGTCTTTGTCTCTGGAGCCTGCCTGTGAAGATTCATAAAAACTGGAGGTTGAGACGGACTTGCTTAAAGGACCATAACAGCTCTCCTTACTGCACGAGGTGTGAGTTAGGCAGGAGAAATGGTCACCCCTCCTATGGTTTCATGGACGCACCCCTTGAGTGACCTTGGGAAGACTGAACCCAAAAAACATCTGGGAGGTTAGGTAGGCTTAAAGGCTAGAGCAAAAAGTCAAGATTTCTGCAGGTGTGACCATGATCTCGTGCAGATAACCTGGATTCATGAGGCTGTGGGTGAGCTCACAGAACAGGGAGACGCAGTGTGCGTAAATCCTCCTGCAGGGTTTTACCCTCTATTACTTCTCTCTTGTAGCAAGACTGAATGATGAAGGCATCTTCTTCTTTCTTCTCAGATCTGTAACTTTGCTTTTATGCCAAAAATTAAGCCTTTAGATGCTAGAAAGCCCTGCTCAAGCCAGTATAAATGTAGCCACTTTGTGCTGAGTGTTCGCACTTAGCCACCACCAGTTTCCAGATGACAGTACAAGAGTTTGCGTCCCTACTTGTTAACCCAGATCTTTTGTTACACCTTCCTCCCACCCTGTCCTCCCGCCCCAAAACCCCTTCCAGGTCAGGACCATGGCCATTCCAATGCGGAGGACAGCCAGGGCTGGGGAATGGGCTGCTGGCAGCAGGCAGGCAGCTCCGTCAGTCACTTAATAGCATTTGCTGAAGAATTGCCACTCAGTTAACAGACGCCAAAAGCCTTCTTTGGGAACAGCCAAGTAATTCTCTTAGATTGCTTATCACAAGAAATCTGAAAGGCCTGAAAGTGATCATGGCCAACAATACAGCTTTTTTACTGAGAAGGACACTAGGGCCACTTACACACATTGCAAAGCCTTTGTATGCTTCTAGAACCTCAGGAACTGATGCTGTAGGTGCTCGTTATTGCTGGCTGCAAAATGGCATGGGAAGGAGACTGTGGTTTGCCAGTGCTTTTGCACTCTTTGGCACTCGGAGTAAGAGAAGAACGAATCCCCAGGGCAGATTAGGAGAGAAGGAGCCTTTGTCTGCAATCCATTCTCAGTATAAACTCTTTAAATCCTAAACTGGAATATATAATTCAGGGGATGTAAAGTTTGTCACAGGAGGGGGATGAGGGAGCAGACAATTTCACAGTGCCCACCTCTGTCCTGTTGTACCAGACTACAAAGCAAGTCGGCAGGACCACAGGGAAGCCAAAGCTGAGGACAGGCAGGGTTGTAGGACTACCACAGTTCATGCCACCCTGTGCAGAGCAGCACATGAGCAGATGAGCAATCTGGGGAGGGGGTGATGGAAGTTAAAGGAAATTAAAGGAAAACAAATGCAGAACAGATGTCAGAAAGCACATTTTCCTTCAGAGAATAATAAATGCATGTGGTGGCCTTCCAGACAAGGTTACTAGGGCAGGAATAACAAGGTCATTTCATAAACAATTAGCTGCTCTTCAGGGTGAAAGTGAAATGCTAGCAGTGACCAAGTTGGACAGCTGACACAGGAACAAAGAATATATTCTTTCTTTTCCTTTGCACTAGGGACGTTCCTCTTTTAACACTCTTGTTTTCACAGTTACTGTTTCCTTCCAAGAATTCCCTGAAAAACCTCAATCCCTCTCTCCACTAAGGCCATCAGGAAGAAGCTGGTTATTGTCTGCTTTGATAGTTAAAGGTAGGAGGTTCTGTGTGTGTGTGTGCACGCACAGCGTGGAATATATGTGTGTGATGTGAACTCTGTTAGGTGCAGAAGACCACCAACATACTTGACCCATGGGCAGTCGATAACCAGTTTCCAGTTGGTGATAACTTAAAGTCGCTTCTGATCCTGGACTATGGTTGAAAAGGCATTAAATGGCTACTTAACCAAGACTGCCTTTCAGGCTGTAATAAGGCCTTATGTACACTACCAGCAAACTGCTGTATTATTAAAATTCTGCATTATTAAAAATCCTTCAGAAAAGCACTTGGGTTCATGTACCTAGAAATCCGTCTGCCTCCCAGCTGTGTCATTCACCAGCTGATCTACAACTGTACTGTTGCTCATTTGGTAATTTATTTGTATTACTGGCTAAACAACACTTTGATTGATGATGTGACACTAGCTCAGACAGGGAAGAGGAGCATGGAATTACAAAGGATACAGAAAGAAGGCACTGCAGTGCTTCCTTTTGTTGTAACTTCAGGATGTCACCAGTGTATTCTTAAAAGCTCATTATTATGATTGCAGGTAAGAATGGCTGGGAGAGCTAGCTTCCTCACAAAAATCACAGTTAAAATACAGGTTTTCAGGTGCTAAGCTTGCAAGCATCCAGCAAGCTTCCACAAAATCTGAATATCTTTATTTCCACTGTGGAGCACCTAATGTGTCCTATATCAACCTTTACTGATTACCGGTCAGAGCACTTTTTATCCTCCAGAGGCAGCCTGAAAAGCTCTTGTTTACAAGTTCGTGTATGTATACATACCCTGCAGGTCAAAGAACAGATAGAGATTTATTTGCATTCCAAAACTCTTGTCCAGCCCACTCAAGGAAACAGCTCTCTGTATTGACATGGAATAGATTGATCTTCATATCAGATCTCAGTATCCCAAAAGGATTTGGTCTGAATGAGAATCAGTTGCCAAACAGAAGAATGCAAGTAAGCTACTAACCCTGAGACTCATCAGCTCTTGGACTCAGACCAAATACAGAAGTAAATAATACAACACCATTACCCATTGAGAAAGGAAAGCAGAGCTCATTTGAATTCTGTCAGCTTGGTTGGCTCAGCTTGGCTTTTTTACTCCATTTTTAAAAGCTACCGGCTTGAATACCCTACTGCCTTTTTGGTACAAGCAAATAAGAGTTGTGAGGACAAAGGAGGAAAAAGGCAACGAAAAAGTGAAGGCAAAATCTGTTCCTCTCACTCTGTGAGTCCGAGTTTGGTTCGGTTTGTTTTGTTCTGGTTTTTTTTTTTTTTTTTTTTTCAAATCAGGGACGAGAAAACCCAGCATTTTCAGCAACAATTCAAAAAACACAAGCAACTTTTTTTTTCTTTTTTCATTCAAAAAATAATATTCAATTAAAATGAAGTCTCTGTTTCAGTGCCTAGAAGTGTTCTGATGAAATCTAGACAAAAGAAATAATTTCTTTTCTCTGCAAAAGGGAAGGCAGCACAGAGCTTGGATACCTCCCAGAGCCTGCAGGCTACAGAAAACTAGCAGAGGGGTTGGGATGGAAGTTTTCAGGTTGACTAATAATTTTCCTTAGGATTTACTCTGAAGCCAGTGCTGGATGCTGAGATAGGTGTTTGATACTTGAGAAATGGAAAATTACGTGGCAGAACACAGCTAGACGTTAGAAATGAGATGGCAGGTTTGTAATGGCCTAAAGAAGAGCAGAGCACTTGAACACTTTTCACATTTTTTGAACCTAACCCTCTTTAGTCTCCTTTTGGCAATTGTCATTAATATGTAAACTGTTGTCTTTCCCAAAAGTCTGAGTCTTGGAAGAGGCTCCTGCTTGTTGAATGCATTCACTAGCAGCTTTTCTGCCCTGCTCAGGCGAAGGCTCCCTACCTTCTCTCCATTAAAACCAGGGGCATTAATGCAGACGGCACAGCTCATGACTAAAGCAGGTTACAGACATTTTCCTTGGCAGATCCCTAGAGACAGCTGCCCTTAGAGCAATAGGAAAGAGGAACAGCAGGAGGGTGGACTACAAAGGGACGTTTCCAGCCCCAGATTTACTGGGAAAGGGAAAAGAGATGTGGTCCTCACCTTCTGGGCACACACATGTCGGGCTGGGGGAAATGTTTCTGGGAGGGATGCTGAGAAAAAGATTAGAGCATGGATCAGATGAGACATGAGAATTTGGTAAAAAAGGCCAAAAATGTGAACTGAATGAGCTGCAATGGCATGAGTTACACACAGGAAGCCATGTACAGGCAAATTAAACAATGACACTGCTGGCATACCTTAGCTATAAGTAAAAAATGTATTGCAAGTGATGAAAGTGGGAGAACAGCTCAAAACATGCAAGGATGTGAAAAAACTGCAAACCATATCAGCTGCAGGAAGGATTCATGGATTTACAACCAGCACTGCTTAGACAAGTCCATTTAGATTTGAGGCAGTAAACCAGGTTCAAATATAAAATGCAATGAAACCCACACAAAGGAATCTGTGTGTGTGCTGGTATCAGGAACATATTTTAGCCAGGATGACAGGAAATTATTTAAAATGAAGAGGATTTACAAGGAAACAAAAGGAAAAGACTAAGTTAAGGAAGGGTCCATATTATCCCAGTCTTGTTGTGGATCCTCACCCTTCTAAAACCACCTTCAGATCTTTTGGCACACCTCCACTGAAAATCAGCACAACTTTTGCTTCTTCTGTCCATTTGACAGACAGCATGGATTACTGATATGAACATTAAGAATGTGAATCTTATACCCTTACACAATTGCAACCTGAGCTTTTCAGAAACTCATCCATTGCAAAAGTGGTCTTCCTCCCAAATTATTTCAACAGTGAATTCTCACAGTCCCTCAAAAATTCTCAGTCTCCAAGTCTCCCTTCAACAGCTGCATTTGGTGCAGAGCTTACTATAAGAGACTTCATCAGTTAGTTAAAAGTCTCTGAGCTAAGTTCTTGGACCAGACAATATAAAATCACTTAGAAAGTGTGTTCCTGAAAAGTTCTTTCGGGTAGGAACCAAATTGCTGGAAGTTGCACAAAAACACATGTGCTTTCATGCATCTTTTGAGTGTTTTACAGTGCAGTCCTTTGGCAATGAGCTTCTATTGTAACTCATGTAAATATATGATGACTGTGATTTGGGAAAGTCTAGTCAACTAATGAGTCTTAATAGTGA
The DNA here is from genome assembly GCF_963210335.1 of Falco punctatus. Lineage (NCBI taxonomy): Eukaryota > Metazoa > Chordata > Aves > Falconiformes > Falconidae > Falco > Falco punctatus. The sequence continues at coordinate 19,088,173 of NC_137582.1, read as the reverse complement.
TAAAACAGCTGAGAAACAACATGCACATACAATTAAAATCCCCCTCTTCCCAATGGAAGCCCAGGATAGTTCGAATTGTAGACTATAAACTTTGTTATGTGAACTGAACTGTAATTACAAATTATATTGGCAGAAATATGGCAGAAAATTATGTCAAATACATGAATCATTTTCTTATATTCATAGATGGTTGCAAATTAAACCTCTTGGAAGGTGGTGGTGGTGGTGGTGGTTGTTGTTATTATTATTATTGTTACTATTAGTATTATTATTACAGAACTTGTTACCCTACCAAGTTACTTGAACAGTTAATTTTGATGACTCCTCACCAGTGCCTTACCTGCTGGCCTGTGTAGAGCAAACGTTCTTCATAATGTCAGTTTTTATTTTGCAGATCCCTGTGCCACTTTTTAGCAATAACTCTTTTATTTTGTATAACCAACATGGCAATAAAAAACCTGATAGGATATTTATGTAAGATAGATCATGTTATAAAATATTCATACTAACAAGTAATCTTACATGAAAACAAAATCATGTTCTTCTTACCAAGTAAAGCTGGTTTATGTGTGGGTGTTAGATTTGAGAATTTTACCTGAACAGTTTCATCAATTTAAAAAATTTGATTGTACTTAGAAATGCAATTTGAGTCTGCCTAGTTGAGCCTGTTGGTTTGTTATGAAACCTCTATCTAGAATAACAGGAGGTTAGCATATTGTTACTTTCTATGTCAATAAAAATAACTGGATGGAGTGGATTTGAAATCTTCAACATGTCTGAGTGCACTTGAAAGAACTCTGAGAATGGCTTACTTTCTAAATCTGTTTCTAAAGTCTTCAATAAACCTGTACACATAAAAATAACCCTGACCTTCTTCCTTCCCAGTGCAGAGAAACAGTAAATCACAGAATCACATAACTCACTTCTGAGGTAAGAAAGCCAAGAGCTTGCTATTACCTTGTCATTAGGACAATGAGACACAGGCAGAAAAAAGAAGGAAAAAAAAACCAGAGAGCTAATATAACAAAATCCTGCCAATTATTTTCTGGTACATTCGTCACTGATCTCTATTAAATATCAAAAGAAGAATTAAAGCAGAAAGCCTCTTACTGGAGCAGCTAAAAAAGTGAATTTTTTTCTCATTCAAGGAAGTATAATATCTTTAATGGCTTTAGACCTTCAAAATGCTTTTTTTTTCCTGAAAATTATAAATTCTGGTAAAGTGGCTTTCTGAAATAAAAGCATTCCCCAGTACCTGTTACTAAGCAGTAAACTCAACTGTACTGAAAGTCTTGAGACTGCCAGCAGCATTGTGCCAGTGTATTACTTTCAAAGTACAGCTATTGGCACCCCAAGATTAGCTGCCACAGTCATGGATTCACAGTTCACCAAGAACTTCCAATAAGAATCAAAAGAACATTCTAGATGCACTGTGCTGGGAGAGATGCTCCAAAATGTTCTAAAAATGCTTGATTACACGGAAGATCAGTGAGTAGGTACTTTTTGTGCTGGCTGCATGGACAGGCTTTTCAAGAAACCCTTTAGGTATCTGGATTACTATGCATGCCAAAATTAGGAGTTAAAGTCTATGCTTATTAGATAATTAGATGTATAACATTTCAGGCAGAAATTTCCCCAGGTCGTTAAAGGTGTAATAGATACACATTAATATTGCGTAGAGATATATTGGTCTTTTCTGAACTGACTACCCCAGTACCAGTCTCCCCACAAAAAGCTATTTAGAATTGAATATTTTTGTACTCCGGTTTTTGGAAGAACATGATTTACTGAGTGTATTCAGATCATGTCTAACTCTTCCAGCTTCTACTGAATTTAATTATATTAGTAGTGGGAGTTTTGCATAATTGGTGTTGGATAAATCCCCCATCAAGAGCTTGAAAGGCAGAATGGAATTTATTTGAATACACGTATTAAACTCAATAAAGACAAAATAGCAGCTCCTGAAAGAGTATTTTCTTTGCAGAATTTCATTATGGTTCATCACTTTCTAATCCATTTACTTGAGCCCAGTAACCTGTGCTTTTGCCAGCATAAATAATTCAGAATTTTTGTATGTTGGATAACGCTGGCAGAGATTCAAAAGAGAAGAAAAGATCTTCCTTCATGTAGTATCAGGTGGAAACTAAGGTTCCTTTCCACACAAAACTTCAGAGTAGCTATAAATCATTGTCCTGAGGAAAATTGTTGCATAATATTTGAAATTGGAGTATTTTCCATGTTTCTAAGTAACAAGAAGTACATGGTGTTATTTACCAAGTTATTTCCTTTTTTTTTTTTTTTTTTCTTCTCTCCACAAGGGATTGAGATAAAAAAATAGTGAAATTAAAAATGTCTGCTACTTTTCAGGAAAATCTCATTGTAATTTCACATACAATTTCCACACAGTCTCATTCATCTCCAAGGACATTTTGAACTCTGTGCAATATCTGTCCTGTCCACATCAATGTCTGAATTGCATTCTCTTTAATCCCTCTTATCCTCCATCATTTACATTCTCATTACATAGAAAAGTACTCCATGAATTTTGAGACTACAGAAATCTACAGATTTAAAGGTCTCAGTGAATCATTGTTTCTGAGATGAAAACAGCCGTCAGCCGCAGCTCTAGACAGAGATCCTGGACAATATTCACTCTAGCTCTCTTCTCTGATCATATCATAAAACACCTACTCTTTGGAGCAATATGAAATTGTTATCCGGTGAGCAAAATCATTAATAAGTAAATCTGTGTTTTAGTAAAATGACACTGAGTGAAATTAGAATTATTTAGGATCAAGACTTGATATAACATTGAAATGTACTTAATGCCAACTTAAGCTAGCTTACTTTTTTTTGAGGCTATAAATTTATAACTGCCTTCTGGCATACATACAGAAGTGCCATTGAAATCAGCTTTCATGAAATATTTTATCAGTTATGCTTCTGGTAGCTGAAAAAAAGTTCAAGCATTTGCAAAAAAAAAACTTGGTTTCAAATGAGAGTTAAAGTTTAGAGAGTTAAGAGAGGGTGCCCCTTTTGCTTAGCCTGTTCATTCACTCCTGCTGTAACCCTAAACTAATCTTTTATTTTTCTGAAGGCAGACAAGAAATGAAGTTTTGTATGCACTGTTATAGTCATGCAGCTCTGGTAAATCTCTGTGTCTGGTTGCCTAACATCAGCTTTTCACAGTATTCTGTAAAGTGAGAGAAGTTAAAACTTTATCTTTCCTGTTTTACTGCTTCAGCATAACCTGAAAAAGATGCCTTTCAACCAGTAATTTCGTCCAAGTATTCTTATCCTCTTATCCTAAGACTAAGCCATCAGTGAGTGGAAATGTGCTGGCCTAATTTCTCTGCCATGCACGGTGGGTGCCAGGCCTGACCACAAACTGCAGAACGAGGGCATCTGGACCTGCAGGGTGGATGGGAGCAGGTAGGGATGTGCAGGGATCCCACCCGGTGATCCACAAGGCCCAGAGACCAGCTGAACCAGCTGGCACCTCTGTAAGGGAATCCAGTCAAGTGGGCATCCAGTATTTACCCCCCCTCCTTGGCTATCTATACAAATGCAGATCCGCTACATCAAAACAGTTGCACAATAGACATCAAAACAGAAAGTATCCACTTTGAAAAAGTAAACTCTCTTAGCACTGACAGATTACCACCCAGACTGAGCAATTATAGGTTGCAGTTGCATCGGGTAGGAATCTGGACCCTTACTCTGCATTAACAGCTTAAAATGTTAAGGAAATGGGCAAGAGCAAACAATGCACAGCAATCACAAAAACGTCATCATTTTTATTTGTTCAAAGCTGGGACAATTTTTACTCTCTGTTACACAAAATATTCACTATGGAGATTAATGGCTTTTATTTAAAACCCAAATATAAACCTTTGGAAAAGTAATGTCTTTTTCATGAAGCCAGGGACAAGTATGTACGTTTTTCATGAGCATGTAAGTGTCTCAAATTAAGTTGTGCTTGCAACACTTTAAATCTGAAGTGCTTTCCATGGTCATAGTTTACAACAGTGTATTCTGCTTGACAGTAAGATGAAATATAAAGTTTAGAAACCAAGGCCACAAAGCTACATTAAAACTTAGTTAGTGTCTGTGTTTGACATTATTTTTTTAAGAACTTATCATCATAAATTTGTTTGCATATACAATTTCCATGAGTTAGTGTCCTTACATTTTACCTTAGAGGCATTTTCTTCTCTTTCTCTGCTGTGTCTCTTTTCTAAACTACATAAAAGAAAGTTAGGCTCTCCAAGTGCATGATCCCAGGCAATGTCATCCTGGTTTCAGATGCAGTCCAGAATCAGTGAAGTGTAATAAATCTGATCATGATGCTAAGCTATTTCATTTCAGAAAGATCTCTGTATCTGGAAGTGATTTAAGGGAATATGTCAGTCAAATACGATTGGAGTAGCAACCACTTTCATATATGGACTGGCTTCATTATCACTGAAATGGAACTACTCTTTCCTAAACTCATACTGTATGAAAATAAGACCCCAAGTACATCAAAGCCTCCTATGACTTACACACAAAGCCCACAAATTTACAGCAAAATGATATTTGTCATAATAAAAAGATTAACGAAATGTTTTTCATATTACCAGCTGTAGCAAATTCAAAATCTAAATATCTTTCTACTCATTGAGCATATAAAATGTACCCTTTTGTATCTGGTGTATGCAGTCTAACCATTTTCCCATCCTCTGTGTGACCTGGATAGAAATGGTAAAAAGGAAATTTTTGGGAAACACAATGTATAAAATTAAATTTCAGTTGCTTTTTAGGTCCTTGAAAAATCTAACATGAAATTTTTCATAATATGCTGAAAGCATGTTAGGTACCATAACCATTCAACTCTAACTTCTTTGATTTGGGGATACACTGGATAATCTCAAAGGTCAACAATCTAGCAAGACTATCAAGCTAGTATTATCTTTTCCCGAATGGAAATTCTTAAAAATTATCATGGCTTTTATCTTTTGGGGAATGAATCAAACGAATAGCTATTTGCCTTTCATTTTAACACATGAACTAGAGGACCTCAAATCTTACTAGCTAGTTGTAGATTTAAAACAGGATGCCATGGGTGCTAAAAGTTTGCATGGATCCAAAAAGTAATTGCACTGATTCATAGGACAAAGATCTGTTGAACAGTATTAAATATGATGTCAGGCTCAGAAAGTCCCTGAGCCTCCAATTGTCAGCGTCTGGAAAAGTACCATGGGAAAATAACAGTATATGTAGCCCCAGTTCTTATATTGTTCCTTAGGTGTCTGGTTTTGGCACAGTCAGAGCCAAGGCACTTGGGCATATGGTATAAATTACACAAATAAAATACTTCTCCCCAGAAATAACTACTTTTGAACTATATCTGTCCTGGCACTACAGCTACCCCAGCAATAACTTTCATCTGTGGCCTAGACCTGTGAGAACACTGTGGTCTCCAAGAGACCTTGGACCATGTAGACTTCTGTTTGTCACCTCCTTCATTGCCTGGAAATATGTGGATGCCTGAAAGAGCTTTTTCTGAATTTTACTTACCAAACGGAGATGCCAAATGCAGGAACCCGTTCATACTTTGCTCTTTCCACAGTCAAAAGAGGGAGAGAGCCTGACCTCCATAGGATGACCCATCCCTTCTAAGTTTCACATAGTGACTTATCACTTACTTGGTGTATTAGATGCATGAATCTCTCTGTCCTTCTCACTCTTCTCTCACGGAATCTAATACTAACTCAATAGATCTGAATGGATTGCAATATCCTTGTAATATCATTCCCTGCCCCTCTGTAAGTACTCTTCCCCCCCCCCCCCCCCCCCCACCTTTTCTGCTTGAGGATAGTGTGAAAAGCCTAAACTCTGCCTGCCTTTTTGGTTCCTTAACATTTGCCTTTGACCCACAGTTTTGATGGAGTTTTCATATCTCTCTCATGGTATTACTTCTGTCCTAATGACAACTTGATTGGGCCAGCATGCTCTTTCAGCCTCCGACGGCTGTTAGCCTGATCGCACAATCAAAGCTCATACAGAAAGCAGTAATCATCTGCCACTACTGCTACACTCAATAACCAGCAATAAAACTGTCAGTCTTGCAATACATCTGCCATCACACCCCACCCCACCCCCCCCCAACTACAAGAGTGTCTCTCCTCATCCTTATTGCTCTAAACCTGCATGAGCCAGGGCCTGGCTCATGCTTTCAGAGGCACATTGTGCCAGAGAAAGAAAAAACTCTTCCTTTCCAACTCCAGCCACGCAGACAAACCTAACTTATAATTGCTTTGCAATATACTTTATGGTTGGCATAAATAAAAATATAAAACAAGGTGATTTCAACTAATGTGGAACATCATATCATGAGCAGTAAGGCTGGCCCCAAAGACGTATTTCTCTATTTCCAGGGGAAGGTTCACTGAGAAAAAACTCCAGAGGAAGGTGAGCATATACCCCATCTCCACCAGCTGTTGAGAAACCTCATCAATAATTGCCCGTGTTTTTTAAGTGACTTTAAAATGTGGAACAGCAGAGCTCATTGTTGAGTATTTATCTAAAATAGGGTAGATTTAGATTAGATATTAGGAAAAAATTCTTTCCTGTGAGGATGGTGAGGCATTGGCACAGGGCGCCCAGAGAAGCTGTGGATGCTCCATCCCTGGCAGTGCTCAAGGCCAGGCTGGATGGGGCTTTGAGCAGCCTGGTCTAGTGGAAGGTGTCCCTGACCACGGCAGTGGGTTTGGACTAGATGATCTTTAAGGTCCCTTCCAACCCAACCATTCTATGATTCTATGATTTTCTTCCCAGAAGGACAAGGAGAATTATTGCTGAAGGAAGAATTCTCATGCAAATTATAGCCAGCTTTGAGGGAAGGGCAGCAGGTCATTACCCTGTGCTGGGAGCAATATGGATTTAAATTGTTCCTCCTGGACTTTCCATAAGTTTCTTTTTTCAGGGGAAGGGAAAGCAGTAGGAAGGGAAGGGCTCTTTCTCCTTCATTTGCTGTCACAAGAGAAGGTCATTATGACTCTGTGGAATCACTGTGTGAGAGAGCCTAGAAATCATGGAAAGCTGCTGGCTGCTTTCTATGGGACTGCACACCAGACCATAATCTTACAATAAAAGAGAGCTGGGTGTTCTGTCATTTTGCTCATTCTGAATTGCCTCCTTTGGGTTTGTTTTTTTTTTTTTTTTTCTGCCCATTTATCTATCCTGCTCAGGACCCTCTAAGTAGCACAACCCTCCAGTATAGCAGTCACCAGCTTTACCAGCTTTGTATCATCAGCAGACTTGCTAAGGGTGACTTTGCCTCATCATCCAAGTAATTAATAAAGATGTTAAAGAATACTGGCCCCAGTATCAAGCCTTGGAATATACCAGTAGTGACTGGCCTCCAGCTGGACTTTGCATTATTGACCACAACCTTCTGTGTCTAGCCAGTTTTCCAGACACCTCGTTGTCCACTTACCTAACCTGCACTTTTTCATTTTGCCTATGAGGATGTTGTGGAGGACAGTGTCAAAAGCCTTGTTAAAGCCAAGATAAACAACGCCCATTGCTCTGTCCATGTTCACCAAGCTGGTCATCTCATTATAGGAGACCAGCCTGGCAAAGCACGATTTCCCATTCATAAAGCCATGCTGACTACTCCCCGAAACCTAGTCCTTCATATGTTTGGAAATAGCTTCTAGGATTAATTGCTCCATCGCCTTCCCAGGGATCAAGATGAGGCTGACTAGCCTGTGATTCCCTGGATCCTTTTTCTTTCCCTTCTTGAAGGTAGGAGTGACATTTGATTTCAAAGATAATTGAGAGTGACTGCAATGGCATTGACCAGCTCCCCCAGCACTTATGGGTGCATCCCATTAGGTCCCACAGGCTGACGTATGTCCAATTTCTATAAATGTCTGTTAAGCTGATCCTCCCCCACCGAAGGTGTCTTCCTTGCTGCAGACTTTCCCACTGGTGTCAGCAGCCTGGGATTCCTGAAGGACAGTCTTACCGGTAAAGACCAAGGCAAAGAAGACATTAAGCAGCTCTGCCTTTTCTGTCCTTTGTTACCAAGTCCTGTGCTGTGTTCGATAGCACTCCCACATTTTCCCTAGTCTTTCTTTTGCTGTTCATGTACCTGCCTTTCTTATTGCCCTTCATGTCCCTCACCAGACTGAACTCCAGGTGGGCTTTGGCTTTTCTAGTCACATCCCTGCATGCTCAGACAGTGTCTTTGTATTCCTCCTAGGTCTTGTATTTCTGCTTCCACCTCCTCTATCCTCCTTTCTATGTGTGATTTTTATCATGAGCTCCTTGTTCATCTATGCTGGCTTCCTGTCACCATTGCCTGAGTTCCTGTACAGCCAGGACCTGTATTGAGCTTGGAGGAGGTGACCCTTGAAAATTAAACAGCTCTCCCGGACACCTGGTTTCTCCAGGGTTTTCTCCCATGAGATTCTCCTAAGCAGGTGCCCTGAACAGGCCAAAGTCTGTTCTCCTGAAGCCCAGGGCTTTGCTATGTTATGCCCCTAAAAAGCATCTAGCATGCCCATAAAGAACAGCCTTTTACTTCATTGCAATTAAAAAGGATCCAGGCTGTGGTCTCCAAGACTGCTCTGCACTGTAAAACAAAGTGTTCAGGAGCATGCTCCCAGTCTAGACTAAAACAAGGATATAAGACTCAACTTGAAGGCAGGGATGAATCTGATTTTTTGGCATTCAGGTCAGAGAGGTCAGTGAATTATATGAGCTATTTTCCTTAAAGTGTTTCTGTTTCTGTTTTTCTGTGACTCTTTAATGTAAACAATAAACCAAAACCACCAGAATGTAAACAGTCCAGGAAGAAGGATCAGAAATCCATTTTCTCCTTTCCTGTGCCTACTAAGCTGCAACATTATACTCCTGAATTACATGAATTATACACAAAGGCCAGAAGAGCATTTCTGAGTCCTTCACCCATGCTTCAGGCAGGCAGACCAAATTTAAGACAGAAGCATTTCTGCATCACTTCCTACCAGCTGGCAAAGGTATAGCACTTTAGCACCCTGCTTCTTATAAATCCCATTCCTGGGAGCCTGCATCTCCGTATACCTTCTCATCCACTGCACATGACACAAGAATATGAGTTCCACTTGCAGCACCAGACCCCCAACACTTGGATACTGAAGTCCTGAGACCTGCAGTGCCTAAGGCAGCTTCTGAATCTGTACTGCATCACCTTAACAGATTTGATGGTTTGGGATGAAATAATATGAACATACCCAGCAAACATGTCTAAAAGATGGAACCAGACATAGAAAAGCTGCATGGTAAAGCCTTGGGTCACTTTATTGCAGCGCATTTACACAGCTCAGACCAGGCCCCAGCAGTTTGTAAAATCTTGTAATTTGTTCATATGATACTTGGCAAACTTCCAACTCTTTTGGTTCAAGGGTGTTCAAATTGTCTTGTAATGAGGGTGAATTAAAAAAAATATTTTGTTTTCTTGAGAGTTTTCATGAGAAACTTGGAATCATTTCTGGCCACTTGTCCAAAACACTTACAGGTTTGCTGAGCCTTATATTTATCCTGCAGCAAAAAACTATATGTACAGTTTAGTGTAACACTGGCTCCCTTTATCATTAGTCCCATCTGAATGGTAAGGATTATCTCTTATCTAAAAACATATTAAACTGTGATGAAGACTGAGTTCTAGTAGAGCTGGCTAGGAGAGCTAGTAGAGAGTAAATCAGTTGCAGAAAAATACCATTTGGGTGACTATTGGGGTCTTCATGAATTCTCATTTAACACCCTCCCTCCCCCAGAAAAACAAAGCTAAAAAGCATACGTCTGTCAGGATGCAGATTAGTGCTACTTTTAAAACAAGAGGTAGTGACCTTTCATCTGAAGAGATTATTTTAACTCTGAAAATTGACAACTTCTACTGAAGAACGCTCCCGAAACTTCTGCTAAAGGAAAGTTAATATTTCTGGCAGTCCGACTTCTTCCATCTCTGAAATAAAGGGTTCAGGTAAAACATGGACTAAAAGCTTTTCCTAAAATTAGTTTCCTAAACCATTCATGTTGGTCTAAATGTCCTGTGCAATAACATACTGAATAGGTCATTCACCTGATAGAGAGATCCAGATTCCTGCCATCATTGATCTGATTGTTCCAAATTACTATGCGAAAGGCAGTACCACCATGAGCCGTATTTTGAGATAAAAGTAGCCATGGCTGTTGTCTCTGTGCTGAATTCAGAAACATTAGTATGACCAAGGATAAGCAGTTCAAGATTTAATCATCTCCTAAAGTTTTATAGCATGGACACACTCTGGCCAATTATTTCCACTTCTCCAAGTTGTCTTGCTACTGTATTACACAGTTGAACCAGGAGGAAAGATACGATACAATGGTCAGTTGTCACTTGGAGTTTCATTTGGTCTTCAGCTTCTCCGAGTACTGACAGCCCACACAGGCCAAGCAAGAGCCCCTTGTTTTCTCCCCTTATGGCTGGAGGGAAATCATCTGCCCATCTCCAACAGACCTCAAGTCCCAGAACGCCTCGCTAGATCAGGTCTGTCTTTCTGACAGTACCAACCTAGCTAAGAACCGGATTAGTGAGGTAACATCCACATATGGTATCAGCAGTATCCTGAGACGAAACGGTGATCCAGCACTGTGATTTAAATGTTTTATATGAAAATTAACAGCTTACTTTTAGGCAGAGTCTTATACAGCTGTGAAATAGTAGCAGGCTGACTAGGACTAAAGTGCCTTTAACCGCTGCAAGCCAAACCAAAAAGCTATATGCTTGTATACCTGGCCTTGTCCCCGACTGAATAGCTCAGAACCCAGCCAAAACTCATTTAGGGTTGAAAACTGTCAGTAGCTGGCCAAATGATGATGATTCTCGTTGCCTATGAAGATAATTCCTGTAGTTTTATCTCAGAGTAATTTACATCCCATTGTGTGTGCTTCACAGGATGGCATAAACTGTGAACACTTGTAGTATTTATTGATACCATATGTTAATGCATCAGTGGATGGCCAAACAAAAACTAATGAGACTCATAAAATATAAAAAAGCATTGGTCAGAGAGGATTTTTGGCATTTCTCACAAAGAGTTTCTCATGCTCGAAGACTGAGTTTGTCCTCTGGAAAAAAAATCTACCATATGTAGAGGCACCAGCCATGTTGCATCACATAGTTTCCCCATAAAACAGCTCTTGTGTTACAGGAACTGCAATAATCTGTAGAAGATGAACAAGAAGATGCCAAAAAAGAAAGAAGATGTTAGCCAAGTTCCATCACAGGGATTTCTCCAAGCAAATTTCTGACATAGTCAGAATTGATTTCACACGATTGTTTAGATTAAATAAGAAGCGAACTCATTTTCCTCTAAGAACTCTTGAGGTAGTGAGGAACATTTAGCTTCTATAAAACATGCAGTGGAATTTCTAAGCTTATTGATGGTAGTTATAATTGCAATAAGAACAAGGAGCTTTTGGAAGCACTGAGCAATTCAAGATGCAAGAGCTGCAAAATGTCAGTCAGCATCCATTTCCATTCAGTACCAAAATTCACCCATTTCAGACAGTTCAGCACTTGGAATTGAAAAGGTGAACTTTTCACCACGTATAAACCATGGAAGTGAACTGCATTACACATGCTGTTGTGAGTTGTCTCTTGGTGACATGGATGTTGACTACAAAACAGAAAGTACCTCTACCTCTAACCCCATAAAGCACTCATAAAATAACTCTTAAAAAAACCTTTTGATCACCACTAATCCAAACCATAAGCTCTGAAAAATCCATTGCAAATTCCTACGCAATGAATTGTATTTTTATTGTCTTATAAGTTTGCCCACTTTCTGTCTTCCCATTCAAGCTGAACTCAGCAGTGATGTTTGCATCCCATTCAGAAAGGTGCTCAGAAGAATAGTGTGGTTTGATTTGGACTTGGAGGATCACCCTGCCCAAGCCATGTGAGCTGTCTATGTTTAGCAATGGACTCTACATCCAGCTCAGTTATGCTGGGGTCCTCAATCTTTATATATGGCCTTCTAAAAAACCAGTTTTGTCTCTCCTCCAAGGCTGGTATAGAATATGAGAAAGAGAACCAGGAATTGAGGTGCAAAAGGACACAAAGTTGGGAGATGTGTTTGCATGTTGAAGCTCCTGTACAACTTCTGAACACTTGTTACAGAAAATGTTGGGAAGGCCCAGAAGATGGCAAGCCATGAAAATTAAAGCCATATTAGGATAAAATACTTCATTTATTCCATCATTAAAGTTTTCCATGTCATAAAATCCCTTGAGCTGAGAGCATAAAGATTTAAAAAGGCAAGGCTCCTGCTGGATCAGATGGAAAACTTAACACACCCACCATATAATGCTGGAGCATGTAATACTCCCCATGAGAACTGCACATTTTGATACCAAGCCAAAATACCTTAACTATTTGTTCCAAAGTTTCGAAAGTGACTAGTGATATGACAAGAGATTTTATTTTCAGAAAATCAGGTCATTCTAAGGGCATATCGGGTTGGACACTCAGAAGCCAATGTATCTTGACACCCTAGGAACATTTCAAAAATTGCAGTGTTAGTTTTAATTTGATACATTTTCTGACTGTAACCCTTTGCCTCTATATATAATAAAAATTCTGCTTACAGTCACTATGCAGTCACGGCTCACAGTCAACCTCATGTTTTCCATATTCTGTTTAGCATAAAGATAACTAAATTAGGAAAACTAAAATCAGGGAAGTGGTTCCTTCTGTGCTGTACCCCTCAAAACCCATCCTTTTCTTATCTGAAGAAAGATTAGGTTTTGTCTGAGGTAAGATAGCAACACACCAATATTTCCATTTAATCCACCCTTTAAAAAAAAAAGAGTAACAACTTTAATTTCAAGGTTTCAATGGCACGATTTGTCTGTTGTGAATAGGCTGACAGAGGTTATAATAACACATAGCCAAAGCAAGAGGTGGAGGAAAACATATTATATGTTTTGCAATTACGCACACAGGCTTTATTATACTCATCACAGATACAACATTATTTTTGGAGCAAATCATTTGATGAGCTGTCCAGCATTTTATCCCTGACTCCAATCTAAAATTACAATAATGGCAAGGAATCCCAACTCTTCGCTAGAAAAAACAAACTTAGAGATAGAGCTCTGGAAAGCTTCTACAGTAAATTAAAGATTTAGCAATAGTATAATTGCTTTAGCCTCTGTTGGATGAAAATTATTTTAATTTCATGTAATAAATTCAAAATACCAGAGGAGATTGCTCTGAGCTGGAATATGAGTGCCACTCAGTTTGCTGTCAACATGATTTGTTTTTAACTTAACCGTTCTAGTGCCAAGTGTTGCGGAAACCAGATGTCAACCAGGCATTACAATTTTATGCTCAGTTTCTCCATTTCCAGGACTTTTAAACTCTGTATATCAAAATATGAAAGAAGCTGCCTTTGCTTCAGGATGAATGTGGAATCAGCACCAAGGGAATGAATCAGGTACCATACCCAGTAGACTGCTTGTCTTTTATACAGTTCTGGCGTAAGGAAGAAGGATGCTCTGGTGGTTATGACAGCAGTTTCTGGTGCTGTGGAGTAGAACCTGGTTCTTGTTCTGCTGCACATTTCCTTGGTCACATCACATAACACTCAGGGCCAGACTGAAAGGATGTTTGGGTGTAGTGATTCTAACACTGCTATGCCTGACTTCCAAGTACCCAACTGCAAGAATTCAATAATGCTGAGTTAGACATCAGGGGCTACAGATACTTTGTGAAAGGCTGCTTTCCACCCAAGGTAGATGGGTGCTCAGACTGGTTGGATACAGTCCCACAGAGAGACAGGAGCTTTAGATAAGCTTTTGCCAAAGCACCACAGAAGAGAAAGTTTAATACTGTAGTCTGGATTAAGCACCCACCCACCTGCAGTGTAGGTGGGACAGATACATGTGTGGCTGTGACCATTGTACCAACCATGTATCTTCTTATGGTTCAGTAAGGCCAGCTTCAGACAAATCTCCTACTTGAAAGATCTTGTCATCATATATAAGAACTTATAAAACATAGGCAAGGACCTGTGCGGCTGATTGACGTTGGGCTGCAATATGAACATCATTGGCACAGTACTTCTGTCCTTACAGGACCAGTAGGCAAAGGCACGGCCCATAACTGAGGTGCACACACGGTTCTAGCTTATGCCCTCTGAACTGTATAATCACAAGCCAGACTTCCACAAAGCGTAATGGGAGAAGCAGGTGTATAAAACTGGGACTCACCAGAGCTGTCATTTTAATAGAGCTTACACCAGTGGGAGACAGAGGAGAGTCTTGGAGATTTATTTTCTTCCCCAGACTGATCCAACTTTAGTCTGAGTTTGATGCCTCTATAAAATTGAATTTAAAGCCCTAAATCTTTATACATGTGTGTGTATATACATATACACATATCTCATGTATTCAGCTAGTGGAGCCAGGCTGTCCTTAGGGTATTCAGATCCACGTCATCCATGTTCACAAAGGTAATGTTCATCTTTCCCACCAAAACAGTGTCACTTTTGAGGGACAAGTGAAATATTCAGAAGACATAGGGAAAGGAAATGGAAGGTTTCGTGCCATGTGGACCCATAACGAGAACATTCACTTGGAAGAAAAGAACCATTGTTCTTGCAGGTATGACACTGCTGCCAAAACTGCAAACATTTGACAGTGAAGAGTCATAGGACAAAACACACAATTAACTTGGGTAGCTGGGACCAGAGTCCCATCTCCCAGATGAGAAATTCTTGATGTGTCTGCCTGCAGGTCCACCACAAGTTTGTATGGCTGAAGGGGTGAATGACATTTAAGTAAACCAGTTACGTGTCCCGGCTGAGCCCAGAGGATACAGGGATGCTTCAGACTTGAGACAGTCATAGCCGAAGAACTGTGAAATCTGCCTTCTGGGGAGAGAAGTCCGCGTCCATGGACAAGCCCATCCACAGCAGGGCAAGGCTGCAGCAACCCTATGGGCATGATGAGGCACTAAATGGAAAATGCCCATAGCTCTTTGCTAGGGCTGAAAAAGAAAGAAAAAAAAAATACAAAATCAAAAGCGCAATATGGGGCTGTCTTTTAACTCACCCCTCCGAAAGATACTACATTACCTTAAAAGAAATCTAAGTCTTTGACCCATTCTATTCTAAAAAGAAAGGCAGGAACAGAATAGTTCTTTAAGATTCCATGGGTATAAGTAGGAGTAATCTGCGAGCTAGCAATGAGGAGCAGCCTCCCAGATAAACTGGTGAAAGGTTTATTACAAGTCATTTACAGCAACAGTGGACAATGCAGCAGGGAATAAATGACCCAGCATTAAATGAAAGTGGGAGTTAGACAAATAACCTAAGGGGATTTTTTCATCTCTCATTTCTTTGTTTCTACAGCTTATGAAGAAAAAGAAAATTAAACCTTTGGCGCAATGGTTATACCAGCGTATGGGATCTTAAAATCTGTGTTTCAAAAGAATATAAACCATGCAGGATTGCTGGCCAGCAAAATTTTCTTTCTGTTATAAGATAAAATACAAATATAACACACCTAATTCTGAAATGGGGCAGTACCACCAGAGCCACTTCCTTATGCATCCAACTGAAGAAAGAACGAATTGACAATTCAAAATTGAAAAACTCTGAATTAATCAGTTTCTCTTGGCTCAAAGACACAATACAGCTTTGACTCTGGAAGCCCAGGATAAAGGATAACTACAGGGAGAAATATTATCTTAGAGACATGTTGGAGCCCATCTGAGTAGTAAATCATGTTCTAGACCTCTGTATCTTCTTAAACCATCAGAAGAGGAAGATTTCTGACATAAACACCCGCTCCTCTAAATGCATACAACTAGGCGAGATAAATCTGCAACCAAACATGACCCTGTTCTGTATTACCAACATGAAGTTGGTGCTCCAGACTTCATGGAGTTCACTTCCTCTAAGCTGAATGGGTAGTCTTCCAGAAAACCACCATGAAAAAAAAAAAAAAAAAAAAAAAAAGTAGGTTGGAATGAGAAAAAATGCTTTACGGTGGAGTTTTGCAAGATTTTCACTGCTTGCCTTTTAAAGGTCCCCTTTAGCACATACTTTTACATCTTCTTCCAGGGGCTTGCAGTGCTGTGCTACACCACCATTTTTAGAAGACAGCACAGCACGTTTGCTAACTTCACCCCTCCTAAGTTAACAGACACAGAGTAAAAACACTAATGCAAATGTCTAGCCAGGAGTATGTCTCATCAGTACATCAATAAATATTTTTGGGGTACATTCAAACCCTCTGAAAATCTGCTTTCTAAGGAATAAGCAAGATTGCAGAACTGTGCATTCTGCTCCTCCTGATGAGATATATTCCTTGTGGCCAACACCAAAATCACTATAAAGTCATGAGATGGTTTAGCCCAAAACGAGAAAATAGCAACCAATGTTTTTTAATGAACTACTAAAAAAATATATCTATAAAGTAAATTCTATAAAGTCATAGTACTGCTTACACAGCAGCTGATTTATTTTTAATAACACAGCTGTAAAACAATAGGCCTGTGCATCTGAGCCAAGTGCCTTGGGTATGCGTGCTTTCAGAAGTGGAAGACTTAGGGCCCAATATCTCAATATCTTGAAATTGGTGTCCTTGAAATTCGATGGGCAAGCAGCTGAGCTGAGGCTAGCTGAGCATCACACTCAGTGATCTTGGACCTCTGTAGGAAAAGCAGTCGCATCAGCTGTTGGGGGTGTGTGTGTGTGTGTGTGTGTGTGCACATCAGCAGTTCATTTGTTCATTTTCCCATCGCAACCCACAACTTTGCTCAGTCTCTCTTGGGACATCAGGGAACTTGGGAGTGAGAAGAAAGCACAGCCCCCAGCTGATGCTATGTCATGCAAAGCCATGACTCTCTCCACTTTTTACTTCAGTGTGGGTACAATAGTAAATACAAGTGTATTTCATTTAGTGCTTGGCAGCATTGATATATTCGTGCGTTATCTTAACTGTCATGGTGGGAATATAATTACTGTCCCTGACAAAATGTGGAAGCTTTGGAAAAGAGATCCTATAACTCTGATAGCTCCGTATGAAGCATGACCAAAGCCAAGTGAAACTAATGTAAGAGTACTTATTGGCTTCTTGGGCTTTTGATTAGACTTTTATTTAAATATAAGCATATGATTTTAGGATTTTCTGAGAGTCTATAGTGGAATTAGTTACTTTTCCCCCACTGAAGCCCTGAATCCATTTTTTTCAGGGAAATTGTTCAAGTTTAAACACAGTTCATGCTAGTTAACCCACTCCACACTAAAAAAAAATACGAAAAATTAAGGAAATATTTTAAAGGAATAAATTCAGCATCAAGTCCTACTATTGTTCTGGTTTAACCCCAACCATCAGCTAAGCTCCACACAGCTGCTGTCTCACTCCCCAGCCCTGTGGGACTGGGGAGACAATCAGACAAGTAAAAGTGAGAAAATTCATGGGTTGAGATAAAGACAGTTTAAAAGGTATAAGCAAAAGCTGCACATGTAAGGAAACCGAAATAAGGAAATAATTTACAACTTCCCATCAGTATGCAAATGTTTAGCCTTTTCCAGGAAAGCAGGGCTTCATCACTCAAAACAGTTACTAAGGAACATGGATGTCATAACTCTGAACATACCTCTTTCCTCCTTCTTCCCAGTGGCTTTTATTGCTGAGCATACCATCACATGGTATGGAATATCCCTTTGGTCAGGCGGGGTCAGCTGTCCCAGCTGTGTCCCCTCCCAGATTCTCATTGGCAGAGCAGTGCAAGAAGCAGAAGAAGCCTTGATGCTGTGTAAGCGCTGCTCAGCAATAACGAACACATCCCTGCGTCATCGAGACTGCTTTGGCCACAGATCCAAAACACAGCACCATTCAAGCTACTATAAAGAAAATAAACACCATCCCCACCCAAAGCAGTATAATACACAAGTTGTGGACAGAGAAGAAAGCAGAACTCTCTATTTCCCAGAATCAGAGCTGATGAGGCTGGAAGCAGCTCTGGAGATCATCCAGCCCAAGCTCCTTCTCAAAGCAAGGTTAGCTCCAGCAAGGCGCTCAGGGCCATGTCCCATTGGATTTTGAATATCTCCCAGAACAGAGACTACACAGCCTCCCTGCTTCAGTGTTGAATCACACTCACAGTAGGAAGCATTTTATCACATTTAACAGAATCTTCTGTAATTCAGCTTGTGCCCATTGTTATTGCATAAATATATTCATCTGGGCTGTGGTCTGGGAACAGCTGTGATCCCTCTCACCAGTTGTAGGTAACCTGAACTGCTACTAAGGCCATTCATTGCATCAAACCATGTTCAAGACACATTAAAGGATGTTTTGATAATTGCTCAGGGGTAGCTATTTACATTTTATGCAGGAGGAAACCTGCTTTTCTATCATGGCACCCTAACTCCTGAAGGAATTCAGCACAACCTCAGCTGTTATTGTTTTGTGCCAAGTGGTTCATTTTGACTGAATGGAGGGACTTTTCCTATTTCTACAACTTATTGCCTCCTTTCTAGCCATTGTTTGCGAGCTACAGCTGGTTAGAAAGTGTATGTGCTTTCTTTTTCCACAGAAAATTACTACAAAAGATCTAAGTATTTTTGTCAGAAAATTCTATTGTAAGTCAAGAAAAGGAACACAATAGCCTTTAGTCAAAATCTTTTTTTTTTTATTTGTTTCCCTCTCATGTATCAGGTTTCTGTGGCTGGAAAAACACAAAGCCGAAACTAGATTTCTTGGAAAAAGCAGCTTTGGTGGGTAATTGTCAATCATTCTTAGCTGAAATTCTTTACTCCACTACAAGTATATATGTATTTCCCAGTCTTTCCTCCTTCATGTGAAATAAGTGACAAATTCTATGTCTGCATAGCAATACAGGAAACACCGGTCACTTTAGTTGTTTACATATTTTCTGTGCATTCTGAAAAAGACAAACACATTACCCTGTGTGTGAGTATGGGTATAATTCTGTGTTCCCAGTACAGAAGTTAGTTCTGGTCCATCTGTTTCAACAAGGACTGTAGAATCAGATTAAACATGCAGGTACATGTAAAAGCAAACCATTTCCTAACAGTGTCTTAGGAATCAGAGAAACAAACATAGCCTTAGTCACCTCCCACCAAAAAAAGGTGACTCTGCAGCAAATTCTCTGTTGCTTGCTTTCTTGTAACTGTACAAGACTGAATCAATGCAGTTCCCATCACTTTCCTCTGATGACTGCAGAGTGCACTTTCTTCCAATGACTTGCTGATGGAAGTAGTGTTGTCCTTCATGCAGTTTCCATTTCCCTTTGTTTTATTTAATCTCTTTAATTTCTACTTGTACTGCTATGAAACATCTTTTTTTTTTTCTTTTAGAATATGTCCTTGCCAACATATTATCAATTATCAAAACTTCTTTAGCAGACATCTGTTCAAGTAATGCATGTTAAATTTGAATAATCTTTGCTCAGAAATCTGTCCCTTAAAAGGAAAATCACAGATGAGTATGTTGTGAAAACCATGTAGGCATGGCTGTGGGACACTGAAAACTGGGAAATTTGTACAGTCAAGAGTTACTGTTATGAACACCATCTAATGTAAGAAACATTTTAATGATTTCATTCCTGGAAGACTTTATAGGTATTTAGTCAATAATACTGAAAAAAATAAGTACATCACCAGATTATAAATCAAACTGGCAATAATCTTTAAAATTAAGCTACTTATTTATTATCTTGTCCCTATTGTTCCTGATGGCTGATACTTCACTTTGCATCAGTGCCCAAATGGCATCATAGCAGCGTCACCATCCGGAAGAAGTGAGTAGTCTTGTAGAACAAGATCCTGATACCCCAAGATTGGTCCTTTCTGCATACATATCAGATATGGCCTTCCTAATTAGCCCTAACCAGGCCATTTTCAGGTTTCTTTGATTACTCCACACTGCTGCTTTACCACATTAACCTCTGTAGCAAACCACAGTAACGCAAACGGAGAGAAACACAATCCTGAGACAGAGGACAAACATGGGAGTCAGAAAATGTGTATAACAATTTCTTACTGAGACAGAATGGATAGGGCCGTAACTTATTATGTTAGACTGACACGTGTCTACAGTGGACGATAAGGATATTTCGATAAGGCACTTTGTGAGACAGGATCCTTCTCACCTGAAGGATTGTGACAAGGGGTGTGAGACATTCAGGGTGATGGTGTTGGCAAATGAATTTACATTTTGCCAGTGAAATAAGATGTCTCCAAAGTTCTGTGGGTTATAATTGTCCTATTCATCTTAGTTCTGCACAAATTCATAAATGAAAATCTGTGTCATCAATGGGTATGTTCAAGGAAGGATTTCCTGTGTTTGTTTCAGAACGGTACCTTTACCTTCTGTTAGTCATCTTACTTGGCAAGAGAAGAATGCTGTGACTAGGAAAATGATAAAAAAATGCTGTCAAGGTCAAGCTTTGTAATAGCATTTATTTGATACTAACATTAACAATATTAAATTTGCTTGTTGGTTTCTACATGTAAAAGCTTGTTTTGAAATTACTTTAGTTACCTAATCTACTGTTGTACAACAGACTCTGAAGCAGCAATTCCAGAAATACAGAAATCCCATCAATTTCTTCTGATTTGGAGTGAACAGAAATAACTTCTCTCCTTAAAGACTGTATAGAGAGTACCTCCTGTTATGTAACTTGCTCAACAGTTACTCCAGAAACAGCTGTACTAATTATACACATGCACTTTTTCATATATGTGTGTGTGTATATATATATATGCATAAAGGGTGTTTAACAAGTGCATATGTTCAGGGAGCTGGAAAATAACAACCTTTTGAGTCTGAGCAAATTTTGAATAGAACAATGTACATTTCATAATGTCATATTTCAAATGTCAACATGCTGACTTCAGATATGGATATCCTGCCCTGGTGATTGTGAAAATGCAACTAGAAGTCAAGTCCTGGTAAGTATGGTACAGACTAGACGAGATGAATTAGCTACCAGCTGCAAAGATTAAGGTGCAGCTTTGATACAGGCTCAGATGTCAGCGGTAGGGTATGGTGGGAAGGTGTACACCTCAAGGTCATGACTTACATCTGGGTAACAGACTCTCCAATAAAGAATGAGCTCCTCCCTGCTTCTGTTCCAGTTTGGAAGAGATGGAAACAGAGGATTATTAGTATACAAAAGAGTCTTCAAATTAAATGCTGCCATCTCTGCCTCTGGATTGCAAGAGTTCCTGTTCAAAATGTGCTTAGTGGATACTGTTGCTGAATTGTCCATGTTAGTCAGCCCTAAAATACGAGACATTTTACAAAAGCCATGACACTGATCCATTTTGTTGCAGACGGTGCATATTTGGCCATGTCCCATACCTAAGAAGAATTTACAATAGATTAACTTGTCCAATAATTACAATTTTTTAAAAAAGTAAAAAAATGTTGATTTATTAACTTCTGTATTCAAACTTAATTGCAACCACTGTGATATACACCAAGAATTAATTCAAAACCAGCTGCACTTCTAATTAGCCCACTTCAAAACACTGCAAACCCTAATACCTATCCTGTGTTTTCATACAGCCTATATGCACATATACTTGGGTGGGAGATCAAGAATGGATTTTCCTAATATGTGAAAGAAAGGCATTCCTTCCTATAAATCTTCCCGAAACATGCTCAGCGAACACAGAGGGAAAAGGATATGTGGGAAGAACAATAAAGTGAAAAGTTAGCAAAGAAAGGGAATGAGGCAGTGCTAAGAGGTTCATTTTTTGTACCATTCCTCTTCCTGTCACATGGCTTTGAGTGCCCATGCAGGACACGTGCTGGGATGTCCCTGTGGGGGAGGAAAAGGCATCTTCAGAAGGTGATCTCCCTTTTGGAGAATAGATCTTCACAGAACAAAAGGCTGAAAAACTGTCCAAAGCATCACAAATTGTAGCCAACACTGTTGAACATGCTGTTTACATTATTCATTAGAATCCACCTCCCAAAATCTGCAGATTCATGGTCATGGACATGTGCAAGTTTGTCACCCAGAAGTATTTTCAAAGGACTAGAAAAATGCATTCCTGACAGCAGAGGCTTTGAGGTCACATCTGTATTGCGCACTGAGCAGGAACCTCTCCCTGATG
Organism: Falco punctatus; assembly: GCF_963210335.1. Lineage (NCBI taxonomy): Eukaryota > Metazoa > Chordata > Aves > Falconiformes > Falconidae > Falco > Falco punctatus. Next base: position 19,065,995 of record NC_137582.1, on the reverse strand, counting down.
CTGAGGCCAGCCAGCCAGACTCCACCCTACCCACCAAACTCCCTTACCCTCCGAAAAAGAGTTGTCACACCCAAAATAGGGATGAGAAAGGTCCCCTGCCTGTGCTAGCTCTAAGACACACCTGGGAACCGTCCCCGAGGTTGAACTGTCCCAGTGCGGCATCAACGAGGCTAACTGTGTCCCAGCAGCCAGGGACATGTCCTGGCATTTTAAGCACTTTTGAAAAAGCACCCCAGGAAATACCCCCCCAGATACACCCAAGCCTGACTGTCTTTCCCACTGGTTCTTTTTTTATTTAGCTGCAGTGTGATTTCCTAAAATACCAAACTATACTAAATACTCTTAGTGTTGCTTTTCCACAAAATTTGCTGTCAAAAGCCCTACCAGTGCTGCTCATGTTCACTGGCAGGCAACCCCACCCTTCCAGATGTGCCAGGGGAGGTTTAGAAAATTTCTTCACCAAAAGAATTGTCAAGCATTGGAACAGGCTGCCCAGGGAAGTGGTTGAGTTACCATCCCTGGAGCGTAGATGTGGCTCTTAGGGACATGGGTTACTGGTGGACTTGGCAGGGCTATGTTAACGGTTGGACTTGGTGATCTTAAAGGTCTTTTCCAACTGAAACAGAAGTGGTTCTATGATTCTGTGATTCAAATAAACACTTTCTCCCTCTACCCCCAATTTCCTTCCTCTGGGTCAAGTTATTGTTGCAAAGAGACATGCCCAGCTCCACATCCTGTCTCCTGCTCTCCACAGAGCATCTTTCTTCCCTCTGATGTTTGGCGGGAGGTCTTTCACCAGGTTGTTAACATCTGGGTGGGCCTTGACCTGGGAATTATCCTCAGGACTTCACATCTGAGCTCAGGGCTTCAGTCCCTGGCACACGAGTTGCCACAGCTGAGTGCTGCCCACCAAGAAAGCCCTCCTTTGCCCCAGATCGGCTCTCCATGGGGGTCAAAGGCAAGAGAGAGTCAAACCTTTCGAAACATGGCCAGAGAAGACAAGTGAGAGCCTTTTCCTGCCAGAACATCTGCACCGGCATGTCCCTTAGCTTTGCTAGCTGCTCTCAGCTCTCAGCGTTCCTAAAAAGTCATGGGTGGGACAACCCTGTCACAGCAATGGTGAGCGATGAGGCACCCCAGAGACTCAGCTGGCCTCTTTTCAACAGCTACTTGGGGAAAAAAATGGGGTTTTCCCTAAAACTTCTGTTTTCCTCCACTGACCATAGGCACACCCCAGAGGAGCGTTACAGGTGCCATGCAGAAAGTCCGCACATTTTCTACTTGGATATTCGCCTGCTTTGAAAGTGTGAGTGTAGATTATAGGAACCACTGTGACCACCCGATCTGACCTGTTCCTTCATAATCTGTTAACCTGAGGAATACTTTAGAAAAACAACTCCTCTGATCTTAAAAATTCCCCAATTTCACTGACTCGACTAACTAAACACCCATACTGTTAAACATGCCTAGGGCAGTTTTGAACTTTCTAGCCCCAACTGCTTATGTCATTATAATTTTATCTAACAGACTGAGCAACACATAATGTGGCATTTTCCCCCTAGTGTCAGCACTTATAAATTATGGTGAGGTCACTCCTGTCCTCCCTTGAGGTTCCTGGGTGCTTCCATCTACAGAGCACGATTCTCGAAAGTCATCAAAACCCCCGTTTGAGTCAAATCTCAGAAAATAAATAACATATTGGTGTTGCTTGAAGAACAGATGAGTGAAATGTTTAAAATGTTATGTGTTATTTATTGTTTTTATTATACATCCACCATTACAGGAGACTGGCTTTTTTAGTAGTCCTAATTTATTCAGGAAAGGGACAAGCAGAGTTTACTGAACTGAGATCCTTCGTTTGCCCCTACCATGTCTCTCCTAAAAACAATTTACTGAATGTTAATTCCAAGTGACCTGCAAGAGAGAGGTAAATTAAATAGCAGCTTAATGACAGGAAAATTTTCAGATGGCCACTGTGTACCTTTAGCAATGAATGCACACTTTCAGAAGTAGAGAGGCTGCCACTTTTAAACCTAAATTTAGAGGTGGTGTATTTCTCTTACAAAGTATGAGTTGATTTCTACTCTGGAAACAGACAGTTGGTTCTCAAGAATAAATATCTATCATTTTCCACCATTACTAATTTTCAAGGATATTGCTGCTGTTTTCATGGAGTTAAAGAGGATCTGACCTCTGTTGATCTCTGTGGTCCACTTTGAAGTGCATTGGCAGCCAGTTATTACTGTTTACATGTATTTATACGGTTTGAGGGCTGAAGGGAAAGTAAGTCCTTTTAGTGCTAGGTGCTGTACAAATAAAAATGAAGGGTGGTCCAGAGGATGAGCCTGTAGTCCAGGAATGGCATCAGAATCTGATGCTCTGCAAGGTTCCTAAAAAGAGAAAATAAACTAATAATATTATTCTAACAGTACTTTCATGCATATTTGTTTTAGTTATTTACAGACTAATTTTACCAACAGCGAAGGAAAAGTTTCAAAGGCAAAAAGGTCAGGTAGACACCCTGCCATGGAGGAAAGCCTATTGTAAGTCATGTGTCATGTTTCTTTCTTGTCTTCAAAATTTTTTCCCCACAGCTCTACAGGAATCACATTGCTTCCCCAGGAGAACATCCACATCTGAAGTGAAATGTTGATACTGTTTAGCACTTGAGCCATCATACACATTATGCATGAACAAGAAGTTAGTAATAGAAGGCAATTAAAACTACAAAAAGATTTGAATTGGCAGAACAGAATTAATCCTAGAGTCACATGGATTGGAAACAGGAGTTACTTTCTCTGCCAGTGCTGGCTGGTTTCCCGAATTACATTTTTACAACAGTTTGTCCAGGCTACATTCAAAAGCCCCAAGTTATCAGAACTTTTGGCTCTTTTTAGAAACCCTAAAATCATCTCACAGAATTACCACAAATTTCAGAACTGCATTCCATATTGTTCGACATAGTCTACCTAAATCCCAAGAATTTCTTCCCACCTTTGAAGAAAAATCTTGTGGACCTGCCTCCTCCTGCCCAAGAGAGACCACTCACCGCTTTCCCTCAGACACCATTTGATGAAGTTAGGGCAAGCTGGCACCAGGTTGGGCAGAGCCATGCTGCCTCCCGCAGCCACTCAGTCCATCTCCATGGGTGAGGGACGATGGGTCTCCTGGACCCATCCCAGAGCAGGATGGTCCACAGCTCATCAGGGCCTTGCAGGAGCACTTGTTTTCCTGAGAGCTGGGCTTGTAGAATACACTTTTTAAACCTTCCTAAGCACCTGGTCTGCATCTTGGGATGGCTAAAAGCCTTCAGAAAGTGCTTAGATCTGTTAGTGTGTGTGTTCATCCCAACTTGACTTCAGCTGTAATCAACAGGGAGAGAAGTGCAGCCATAAGGCAATACATCACATCAAGAGTGGGCATCTGTATTATCATGGGGTGGATGGCCCTCAGCAAAGCCTGTGACTTTCCACAGAGGCTGGAAAACCAGCTTGAAGTCTGATTTTCAGGTGACTGTGTAGGGCTGAGGTACCTCCATCGCAGCTCCCCAACAGCAAAACAGAGATAACCTTCCTCTATCCAACCCGGGGAATGTTAATAAAACTCCATACTTACAATGCAATACTTCAACACATAAAATAAAAGATAGCTGCCACTATGTGACTCTGCTGATGCAGGGTAAGGTGATGCTCCAAAGAGCAGCTCAGCAGCCTTTGCAGCTGCCACAGAAGCACTTTCTGTAACATTGTTCCTCAGCACACACTGCACAGGAGCCTGACAAAACAGAGGACTCTTAAACACCTCGTCCATGCCATAACCATCATTCCCCCAGTGTCTGTTTTCACTTCATTACAAGACAGTCAGCACAGCCCTGCCGGCTGCCAAAGCATCTCACCTGGGTCATCAATATGTGGGCACCAGCATCTCAGGCTGGCAGCCTCTCAAACGTGGCTGTCCTCTGCAAAATGGGATTCATTAAGTGAGCTGTCAAAGTGGTCTGGAACACATTAAAGTAAAAGGAAACAACACTGCACAATGAATTTTCATCCACTGAAATGTGTTACAGCACTTATCAGGTATTTGTGTAAGCTGGCTCTACAGCAATATCAAGCTGATAACAATTTGCAGCTCCATTAGCCGCTGTTAGGCAGCAGAAAAGGCAGACACACTGAGAAAAAGCAGCCACACAGGAACAAGGTATTCCTGGTTTTAAAAAGTCATTTCCATCTCAAGTGAATTGCTTCTGTTGAGTGGATATGTGTAATAAAGGTAGTGCTTTGTTGTGCAGCTAAAAAGACTGCTCTGGATATCAGAGCCTTCTTTTTACTCATCCGATGAATGTGACCTGTAAGAGCATTGCCAATGAAGGGCAACATTCCTCTCTTTCCCATTTCAAGGGAGCAACTTACCGCCACTTACACTTTTGAAGTCTTATTTATTGGTTCCTAGGACTGTTCCTTTGTGTCTGAAAAGACGGAAATATTGTAAGCAGTCCTTACTTCAAAGAGTTTAAAATTGAAGCTCATATATAATATGATGAAAGATTGCATCTAACAATGGGGTGGAAGTGGAAAAGGGAAGAATAAAGTCATATATGTACTATGGGATAAATGTCTTCACAGTGTGACTCAACCATGGTTTTGGCTGGTTACCACAGACAACAAATGTTGGAAATAAGTTCCCTATGATAAAACCTTGTTAAAATCACTTATTGAAGACCTGATGGTAAAATGTAGGCCTAAAATAGCAAGCTGAATGAGGCAAAGAGCTGTCTTTTGCATGAATAGGATGTGGCACAGTGTAAATATGGATTAAACAAAGAACGGACATAAAGAGATTACAGTGAGCCACATAACTTTTTCATGAGGATGTGTCAGTTTGAATGACACCTCTAGCTAGATCATGACAGAAAGATCCATTTACCTTGGTGGGGTGATCAGCAGCTGTATGGTTAGGAAAAGAGCTGCTCCCAACAGAGGGTAGTTCCCAGCTTAGCTTCCTGTATTTGCCCGAGATGTGGGAGACCTGGTTTCAAATCCTGGGCTGGGGCCAGCCTGGTCTCCAGAGATAGATGATACAGTCTGAGGTCCTGAGGGATCTTTCTCAGTGGCAATGGGCATTCACAAGAAAGGCTCTTGGGGCAGGAAAAATTTTTCTCCCATGGGACTAGGCAGGGCTTGGCTACCACTATTAGCACTGCGGAAAGAACAGGAGGTGACAAAAAAAGCTAGGTAAACAGATGGGTGAAGAATTACAGAAGGCTGAAACAAGATGACTGCAAGGAAAGCTGCACAGGGGTGAAGGAGTATGTTGTGAACAGACTGCTGTCTAGGGAGACTGAAGTAAGTTTGTTTACACAAATTGGAAAGGAGCAATGCTGGAGACCTGATGCTGATTCTCTCCACCTGGCTTATATGGCTATCCACACATCTTTAAATCAGTATTACTAATTCCTAATCATTTTTTGCTAGAAACTCTGAGGCAACAGCACAAAGTTGCAATTCCACACTGCTCAATACAGAGCTCTTAGATCATGAAGACTTCAACTCCTTCTCACGAGCCCTGGGATTCTTCCTATTAACTGCAGGCACCCAGTCTAAGCTAATTATCAAGACTGACTCAAAATCAGTGAAGAGATAGGCACTTCCAGGAGGTGACTTACCTTGCTGTGAGACAGTTACTTAATTGGCACATGGATGAAGGCCAGCTGCTAGCATAGCTGCTAACAGATATTCCTGGCTTCTTCTCATCTTACTGTCACCTTGTGGATCTTGATAAACCATAAAGGCATTTGAGCAGCCAACCTGAGTTAAGACATGAAACCTCAGTGTGTGTCTCTATCAGCTGCCAGTAGTGGATGCCTAGCACAGACTGCAAGGACAGTGCAAGGAGTAACGATATTTCCCCAGAATATTCACCAGACTTCAATGATTTATGGCTCATGAACTTTGAGCCAAATATGGCATCTCTGTACTCAATAGATTGCTGTGGATTTTTCTGCCATGAGTTTATTCAGTCACCTTTTGAACCCATATCATCTTTTTCTAATTACAGTGCCCTGCATCCCAGCCTTAACATCAAGTCTTTTTTTTTTTTTTTTTTTTAGTTTTAGTTTTAGTTGTGAGCCAGACTTCTACAAGTTTCATTCAATACCCTCTACTGATTGAGTTACAAGAGATCACTTCATATTGCCATCATTCACATGATTTTATAGACTCCTCTGAGGAGTTGTCATGCTGATGAATCTCAGTCTATTTATTTCTTCTAGAGCAAAATATCCATGTCATTGACCATTTCTGATGTCCTTTTTGCACCTTTTTTTTCAGTTCTGTTACCATCCTCTTTTATCTAATGAAATAAGGGTGAAGGAATGTGGAACTATACAGTATATTGAAGATGAGGGCACATCATTTATTTGTATAGAGGCATAATGATGTCTGGTTAGATCCTTAATCTATGCTAGAAAAAAACCTAGATTTGATTTTCTGGTTTGACTACTGCTCTGAGTATGCAGAATCAGCTGTGATAACTTCAGAATCTCATTTTTGCATGGCAATAGCAGTTCAAAGTTCATCACTGAATATATAAATAGAAGATTTTTTCCCCTTGTGCATCATTTTATATCATGTGGAATTTCATCTGTCGTTCCATCATCCAGCAGTTGGGTATCATGAGATTCTTCTGTAACTCTTTGTAGTTGTCCTCATCAACAAATTGTCACATCATCCCCTTTCTTGATCTTCACTGAATATGTTGGGCAGGATCAACCCTAAAATAAGCCCTACCCAGAGAAAATAACATGGGGCCTTTGATTAACTGTAAGAGATGACCATAAACGTAGACTTATATTTGCAGGAGTATATAATCAGATTTCCACATCATTAAAAGGCCTTGAAGTAAGCACATTTCCATTCTCACAGTGTTGGTACTGCATTGGAAATCTCCTGGATATCCCTTGAAATGACAGATTTAACTCTAGACAAAAATATGTCTCTGTCAAATAGGTAAAAAATTGTTCATGTTGACCCAAGAGAGAAATCTCTTTAGCCATGAGTTACAGAACTGTATGGATACGTTCTGAATAGATTCAAACTTCATATTTCTGGCATTCATCTATAGTAGATTCTCTGTAGTTGATTCTATGGTGATTCCAGGCACCTTATTCAGAGTCACCAGGCTTTTTCCTGGTTAAACATTTATGATTTAACAATGTTTAGTCAGCTTTACCTATATCCTCATCCAGATTTACAATACTGCACCCTTCACAGTCAAATTTGATTTGAAAATGGCCCTTGCTATGAGGGGAAAAACCTGCATTAAGGGTTATTAGCTCTAATACTTCTAATAAAATTTAATATGGAAAGAGGAAAGATTTCCAATCTGGCTGTTAAATTCAAGTCAGCAAGAGTCGTTACGGCACATGGTCCTTGCCTTTTAACAAGTCACATTTTTCAATGATTTCAGAAGTCATTCAAGCATGAAAAGCAGATAAATTTAAATTCCTGCTCCATTTGATGTTATGTGATGTTATTTTTCACTGTACCTCAGCCAGTATTCTTCCAGCTTCAGTTAAAACATATTTGGCTCACATTTCTTTTACAGAAATGGCTCACTATACAGTAAGCACAAAACATGTTAGATGGTTGTTAAAAGGTCAGAAGCCACAAAGTGTTGCAGCCTTAAGATATCTGAGAAATTCTGTAAAACCTTTCCACATTTAAGAGGGTCCTAGTTCAGGAATAATTGTCACAAAGTTAGTTGATGGGTGAACGAACAAATGAGGAATGCAAGGTTCCCTGCAGATCTAGTGGCTGAATGAAGATCAGTGCCCAGAACAAAAGCAAAGAGGGTTCATCATCTGTGCTGCCATAGAGACCATCGAAGACAGAAAGGCAGAGAGCTGAGACCAGTCCAATAGTTTTTATCCATGTGTTAACCCCAAACATGGTGTCATTTGGAACACAAAGAAAGAGCACAACATAATTTCACCTAACTCACTAACTGAAAATAAAATATCCACATAACGCTCTGAAGATGGTGTGATGGTAACAGAGATGCCATTTAGCAACTGAGATCACTCAAACAGAACATCCATGTTCAGAGCAAGGCAAAACTGTAAACTCAAACTAATTTACATACCTTCCTCATTATGCTGTTATCTGTAAATAATTTCTTACCTCAGATCTGTGACACAGCATTCACCAATATAAGGCATTAGGATGACTTCTGGACACAGGCGATGTTTCCAAATGTTTAGCCTCTGCTATGAGTTTAAACACAAGATGAAAACGCTGTCTACTGTAAGGCTTAACGGAAACTAATTCCATAGACATTCTCTGAAGTGCAAAATCTTGTTTTGAAGATTAGCCATCCACACAAACATCGAAGTGCTTAATCATTTCACCTGTCCTATGGTGGTTAGCCTCCCATGTAACTGCAGTGAAGAAAAACAAAAATCATTGCAAACTACAGAAAAGGAACTCTCTCCACTACATGGTGCATGGTAGGAAGTACCATGTACCTCAAAATACCAATGGTAACGCACTACTGGAATAAGCTGTCTCACCTAGGAGTTCTCACTGAAAAGGTAACTTACATCAATGGTTTCCAAATTGTGATCTATGGACAATGGGCGGTTCATAGTAGTAAAAGATCCACTCCTGGCCAGCGAAACCGTGCTAGATAGCAGACCAGTTTATGACAGTCTGCAGAGCCTCTCACAGATCCATGGAGTGTTATAACTGCTGTTCTGCACCATTGTGTCTTCGTGCTTTAAACGATGATTATGTTTTCTCCAGGCAACAGAAGGCTTGCTGACATAAACACATAAAATGCTATTGGAAATGAGCAGGGAATCAACAGTTCTCTGTATCTGGTGTAGACAAAGAAAAAAAAAAAGTGGGAAATTAAGGCTACGTATTAAAGAAAACTTTCTCTTGGTAAGGATAATACTGGAATAAGCTGCCTGAGGAAACTGTAGACCCTCCACAACTGAGGTCTTTCATCACAGGACTCGACAACATCTGTCAGGAAAGATATAGGTTTAGCTGAACCTGACACTAAGGTAAAAACCACCACTAAGAAAGCTCTCATGATACCTTACAACTATGTCCATTTCTTCAGACAGTTCTTTTTGGTTTGGTTTTTTTGTTGTTTGTTGGGTTGGGTTTTTTTAACTGCTAGGTCTTTCTTTCAAATAGTCTCCTTCCCTCTTCTATGGCATGAGGATCCTCACCTGGGTCAGGGCAATCCCAAACACAGATACAGGCTGGGCAATGAGTGGACTGAGAGCAGCCCTGTGGAGGAGGACTTGCGGGTATTGGTGGAAGAAAAACTGAATATGACCTGGCAATGTGCGCTTGCAGTCCAGAAAGCCAACTATACCCTAGGCTGCATGAAAAGAAGTGTGACCAGCAGGTCGAGGGATGTGATGCTCCCCCTCTACTCCACTCTCATTAGACCCTGGAATACTACATCCAGCTCTGGGGCCCCCAACATAAGAAAGACATGGACGTGTTCAAGCCGGGCCAGGGGAGGGCCACAGAGATGATCAGGCGGCTGGAGCACCTCTCCTATGAAGAAAAGCTGAGTTAAGGTTGTTCAGCCTGGAGAAGAGAAGGTTCCAGAAAGACCACATAGGAGCTTTCCAGTACTTAAAGGGCATTACAGGAAAGATGGGGAAGGACTCTTTTATCAGGGAGTGTAGTGATAGAATGAGGGGTAATGTGTAAATTGAAAGAGGGTAGATTTAGATGAGATACTAGGAAGAAATTCTTTACTGTGAGGGTGTTGAGGCACTGGCACAGGTTGCCCAGAGAAGCTGAGGGTGCCCCATCCCTGGAAGTGTTCAAGGCCAGGCTGGATGGGGCACCCTCAGCAACCTGATTTAGTGGAAGGTGTCCCTGACCATGGCAGGAGGATTGGAACTAGATGATCTTTAAGGTCCCTTCCAGCCCAAACCATTCTATGACTCTATGATTCTCTGTTTCTTGCCATTTTTGTGGTGCTGAGAATAGATAGAATTCAACAAAATAATTTGTTGTATTTCAAAAGGATCCAGTATTTATTTGCTTGTGACATTTGCCTACACTCCAAAGCCCATTAGTGTTAAATCAACCACACTCACTTAATAACTAACAGCAGTACTTCTTGCTAAATAATGTTCTCTGAGTCTTTTTTTCCCCCCCTTCTGTTGGAAGCAGGGCACTCAAAATAATCAGTAGAAGCTAAAGGCACTCAATTCCCCTTATCAAAGGCACAGAGATTATTTGAAAGAAGGAATATCCTTATCTTCAGAGGGAAGATAACCTTCCACGGATATCCTGAGCATTTGCCTACTCCAGAAGAGAGCTTTCCCTAGCACTGCAGTTGTGCGAATACCTTGCACATCTTCCAGCCTTCATCCCCATCTCCGCTGCAGAACTGCAGGCAAAGCAGCCAGCACCAGACTTCTTTCCATGGTGAGTTAATCGAGGAGGAAAAAGCTCATTAGAATTCACTTTCTGAACTCACATTCACAAGGAGAGAGTTTCCAAGTGACTCCTTGCAAGCAGCCAGGCTCTGACAGCAATTACATCATGAGTTTTGACTGAGTAAACCGTAAGCAAGATTTCTGATGTGCCAGAAATGTGGAACACCGAGGTAAAATGCACCAGCTGAGAGGATGGATGTAACCAAGCAGTAGCATGCAATAGTTTCCCTGATATGTGGCAAATGTATACATACACACACATAATATATAAATGTATTTAGACATACATATATACACACACATCTCCATATATACAAATATATATGTACATATGCATATACGTGTATATATTCACTCATATTTATATATACACATATCTACTATATGTGTGTTCTTGTGTGTGTAAATATATATATACACACATACATACAGCTCATGACTCTTCTAGAGATATTTTCCATTAATGTTTCTTCCAGAAAGTAATTACATTACATGATACTGATGGGTTTTGACTGGTATATGCAGACTGATAAAGCGGGGTGTGCTGTCCTTCAGCTTGGGCAAATGCCTAAGTGTAGACCTAGTTCTAGACTTTATTCATTGTAGGCATGAGTTTCAGAGTCAAAAATGATTGATGATGGCACCAGCACAGAGGCTTACATACACAGTCTCACTCTGTCTTTCCCACATGTTACCAAAGCAGAGGAGATAGAGCTGGAAATTGTGTAGGAGCCTATCACAGCAGGCGGGACACAGCTACAGCCTTCAGCCCTCTGGAGATTCTTGGCTTAGGTGGAGCCTGTAGGAAGCCCTGGGCTTGTTTCCATGAATCACAGCAACTGCAGATTGCTTCAGTTTGACCATGATACAGCTGAGTCTCAGCTGCAGCTCTGAAACAGTTTCGGGAAAAAAGCAAATTTCCTTGAACCTTGTGTCTGCTTGGACACATCACCCAGCCTGGGGCTTTTGGAGTGATTTTACGGAATTTGCAGCCTTCCACCACGGACCAGAACAAGCCTGCTGTGGCGGACACTCATTTCTCTGTACATTCTTACGTAGCATAATCCCAAGATGAGAGCTCCAAAACAGAGTTGTACATACACCATAAAGCATATTTTCTTGTCTGGATGTAAGTAAGTAAGATGACATGCACTGTCAGTTTTAAAGTACAGACTAATTTGTGTACTGAACATTTACAAGCGAATACACTTACAACTGAGTACATTTAGGATGTACTATCATGATTTGCACAAGGTTTATAACTTATCTCACATGCTGTTTATTTACAATGATATAAATCTCATAGAAAATACAAAAGTTACAAAATGATTTCCATGTATTGTAGCCTAGGCTTCCAGGAGTGTATTCATAGCAGTCTATCCAGATGTATGCTACAATGACATCACAGACAGGTTGTGATTTTAATAAGGCAGATACATTAGCAAGGGGGTACTAAACTGAGGGTGGTGGGATGGTGAGCAGGGATATGTAACGAACAAATAAAAGAAAGGAAAAATCAAGAGCAGCAAACTTTCCTGAAGCTAGGTGCACTTCAGGATGTAGTACCAGAGTAAAAATATCCCATGCAGTAAACATAACTTTGACCCATGCCAGCTGCAAGAATGTCAATTCCAGACCAAGGATGAAAGGGAGCCCTTTGCCTTTTCAGAAACTGAAAAGAGTCTGGTTGTAGCCGACTGACTAATTTTTGTCTGTTTCCGTGGTTACGAGATAACATATACACACTCTAACGAATCATTTCTGGCAGAAGGGAGTGTCTCCATATCAGCCCATCTCCCTTTCCCTCCACAGACTAGAGGAATTAGGAAGGAGAACCCAGGCTCTACGAGGGGCCCGTCTCCCCTCACACAGCAGGACACGGAGAGGAGGGGACATGCTTTCAGAGCACACTTAGCTCAAGCACAGTTGTGTTTCATGAAGAGCCTGTGTGGACAGAAGCTCATGACTGAGGATGAGGAGATAGCAGCCCAGCATACCTGCCAAAGACGTGAAGACGTAAAAGCACCAAGGGTTGTCGGTGGGAGGGGGAGCCTTGCCTGAGCTGGGAGACACCCATTCATATGGGATGAGGAAGGGTAACAAGGCTAGCGCTCATGTAAACAAGAGAGCTGCTTTTGCTTACTGTTTGCGTGGGAACCTAAACGAGGTCGCTATGCAACTTTACCTACTGCCAAAAGGGCAGCGCTTGACGCTCTTACCTCATGAAGGTCAGGCTGAGGATTTAGCCCACACCCTTGTCTCCCCACCTTCCTGTATTTATCATTATTGACATCGTCTCTGCATGTTTCCATGGAGATCGGCTGTATTCAAAAGAGCCATACAAGGACAGCCCCTTCCAGATCCCCTCGGTTCATGTCTTCTGCCTGCTGAAGCTGAAAAGCTCCTCATTCCTCACCCCATGAGGGTTCCCATCCTCTTACTGGCCATCTGCCACATTTTCCTAGCAGTGAAGGAGAGATTCTACAAAATGAAAGCACCTGAAAGCACTTGTGTTATAAAACCCACCCTAGATAGAAGTATGTAATATTTCAATTCACTCCACAGTTTAAATATTTTCTGGATTGATCCAAAATTAATTTGGAAAGAGTGGGATGTTTAGTGAGAAAAGAAAAAAAAAAAAGTTTAGGTTATTTGAAATATTTTGCTGTGTGTCTTTGATATGTGAAAGACTTGCCAAAAAAAAAATTATATATATTTAAGAATTGCCTACTTCAGCTCAACATAACTAATGTACAGCAACCAACAACTCTGTCCTTTTCTTACTAGTCTTTTGATTTCATGGTCTTGATAATGCAGGTTTTTTCTTATTCTTAATATGCTGAGGACAGTTTTCATGTGACTTCCTATAGAAAAAAACTAAGGGAATCCCCTGAAAAATCATTGTGCAGAATCCTACCAGCACTTCCATGAAATATCAACTGTGATGGCACAACTGGATCCATGGGACAGCTCTTCATTTCTCTTTTTTTTTTACAGGACATTCACATGAAGGTCATGCCTCCATTTTTGGTTTCAGAAGTACAGCACTAAACATTTTACAAGACTCTGCGGCTTGCTAGCCAAATCTATCAGATTTTCAGGGAAGAAAAATAAAGACAGAGTACAATTTTGTAGAAGCAAGTCTGGCTGAAGTTTCTTTAACTTCACATTGGTGTGAATTATTGCTTCCTGTTACCCAGAATAATCTTTTACTGTATTTCTTCAGCCTGGCCTTCATTGGGAATAATGCTGCCAAAAGATACAGCCCAAGTTCTATCACAGTCTCAAGTCATGAAAGCAAGAAAGGAAAATGTTATAAGTGCAGAATTAAACCAAGACATGTTTATGGTGTTTTTTTTCTCTTTCTTGTTCCACCTCTGTCCCCCTTTATATGTTCATGTATACATGCATGTAGATACCGATACATGTATAGCTATGTCTATCTACATAGATACATGCATATGCACACATACATCGTTTTGCCTCCTGTATATGTCTGTACTTCATGTTGGTGTATGATAAAGCAACAATGAACAAATGAATAGCAGCAAACCTGACTGCCTATTCCATGCTCTGAATAGTTAAATCACAAACCCTGTACTACTGAACAGACTAAAATAGGAACTGCAAAAATCTGGCAACTGAACAATTAAGTTCTAACCTTCAATAGTTCACAACCTCTTTCTCAACTGAGCAGTGCTCTGCTATCGGTGGCGACGTGCGGCTCCCATACCCCCTTGCTTCGCCCCTCTGACCCATCACATGGCAGAGAGGAGTGGGCTTCCAGGAAACCCAAACAGGATGAGAAAGCTGATCCTGAGTGATGCTCATCCAAGCAGCAGCAAGACTATCATTCCAGCAAGTCTCGCTCTGATGCCAGCATTCAAGGCAGCAGACAGGGAGCAGGGCAATTTGCAAAGAGAGGGTGAAGAGAGATGAGCACTAGACACTGTATCTGTATGATTTTCCTCCAGAGCCTGAGTAACACCTTCGCCCACCCTGTTAAATTCTAGCCATTTATTTATGTAGGCAGCACTTCAACACTTCTCACTTTCCCGTTTGTTAAAGGTGCATTAAAACACTGAGTACAATACCTGCAAGAATTTCCATTGAGCTGGCTTGAACCATGTTTTCTTTCTTCCCCAGTTCTTCCAATTCTTTTTTGCCTAAGTAATCATCAGTGCATATGATAACATTAGAGCTGTGGCGTTATGCTCTAAGTTGGAGCTACGCTGTAAATTTAAAATGCATCCTCGAATCTTACAAAGAATTATTCAATTTGTATTTCAAACCATGGTCCATTTGTATTTTCTATGCCAGTCCTCACACATTACTTTCAAGGCCTAGTAGGAAGGGAGCAGATATAAATACAGTGAGACTGATTTCTTGAATTATTGCCCAAGTCAGCATGGATTTCAGCTGCGTTCTTCCAGAACTGACACTTTATTCAAGTGCTCTCTAGGGAGGTATCTGACTGTACACTCTCAGCTGATACAACAGATTGAGGCACCACTGTAACAGTGGGGATTCCTCTTCTAGCTCCTGAAGATGGGAGTAATAAACTCACTCTTTTAGAAGCTGAGCATTCGCTGTAATGGACAGGTATAAAAAAAGTATGTTCACTGGTAAAACACAAAATAGGTTTTAATTGCAACTTACAGATTTCCTTTTCTTTTTTCTTTTCTTTTCTTTTTTTTTTTTTTTTTCCCACAGCATTTTTCTAATCAAGTGCTACAGCAAATATTACAGATTTTCTAAAATAGCACCCTTATAACGGAGAATTTCTCTGGAAAGGGGCGTTGTGGTTTGGTTCCACTGGCTGCTCCTTGTACAACTCAATAGGCCCTTGAGTTTATTTGAGGCATCTGGTCTTGCTGCAGTAGAAACAGAAGGCACTTATGAGTGAAAGGAGGCACCTGTTTGAACTAGTGTCCCCACCCCTGGTCAAAGTAGTAGCATCCTCTAAGATCACATGTGTAGGAGAACATCTGCATATTGTGAATAAATAGAAGCGGTCCAACACAATGTTTACAAACCCAGAAATTCATGAAACCCAAACTAAATTTACCAAAGCCACCCCAGGACTTTGAAATTCACTGACAGTACTCAGTTTAGTTGATCCACACTGTTCGCCCTCCAAGAGGTGCTGTGAATCTTTTCTGGTGTATTTTCCAAGACAGGTGATGTTTAGGACAGCATTGCTGTGATGTGAGCCTGAATAAGACTGAAACACTCATGGAGACGAGTAACAGTGGCTGTGTCTACACGGCTGTATACATCCTATCCCCAAGAGTGATCTCTGCATATCAAGCCAATATTGACTATATCCATATTGCACAGCATCTGACTGTGCGTCTGCTTTGGATACTAAGTCACAATGAAGTAAGAGAAGAAGAAATCATCTTGAAGTGTCCAAAATAGCGTGGGACAGTAAGGTGAGGGTATCCTCATGGGAGCTCAGAGGAGTAGATCTGGGTACAAAACCTGTGGGGAGTGCTGGAGGTTTTCACCATGCAAAGGGAGCCTGGATGTGACCTCCAGAGTCTATTGAAAATGGACACAGGGAGAAACTCTCCCCAGAAGCAAATCTACGTTTTGTTTTGGAGAAGACTCATTGACCGGAAAAGGAAGCTCGAGAATGAACTAACATTTAGGCAGGGGACCAGGTGTAAACTAGGCAGAGACGTTATCCGATAGTGTAAACACACCCTCTACATCTGCTTCCCAGCAGCAGCAAAGCAAAACAGATTCAAAGGCTGGATCAACAGACTAGAAATTCTTAGATCTGAGTCCAGTCTGATATCTGAACTCACAGTTTTCAAGCGGTTTATGTATGTCATGGTTCACATATACCAAAAACAACCTGCAAACTCTGGTACTTTTAAAAGATGGGGTTTTTCTAACTTACCACTCTTCTGGCTGTGTGGGGCCATTCCCCAGCTGTCTGCTCATGGGAGTATTTTGCTGGTATTACTTTACACAGGGTGTATGCTCAGAAGCAGTAAAACCAATACAAACACTGTCATTAGGCAACTGTGGAAGGAAAAACAAACATGTTTAAAAATTCTGTTTCTTCATGTCTTCAAAACCCCATCATTAAACAACTGTTCAACATGCCAGGCATCTATCAATATATACAAATTCATACATTATGAATAAATAGATTATCTCAGCTATGTTTCATGAAATCAAAACACATTGCAGCAAACTAGTGAAATTCCAGTAAACACTCCACAAAATCTTCATTTGCCAGATTTGCTGTATCTGAAATATTCAATTATCCATGCTTCAGGTAAGAAGATCCCACTGCCACTCACATGAATAAAATCTGAACAGAACTGAAGAATTAATGCATGACCTCCCTAATCTTACAAAATCTAACGTTTTGTGGGAAGGGTAATGTTGACACAAAGACAATGAAATTTAAGGTTTCCAGACCACATGATCCCTTAGATATCTCAGTTCAGCACTTCTCATTTGGGGGAAATTCCTGTCCATCCCAACTGAATCCCAGGGTTGAACTACAAGTATGGCATAGCGCAAATATTTTCAACAGAAGGTTGCTGTTCCTATGACTGGTGAGGTACCCTTCACACACATGCAAAACAGAAACAAACTAGCTTTCGGATCGCTGAGGGTTGCCTCAGTTGGGAGAACATCCCTAGAGAGCTTGTAGATGTTCTACCATCCTTGACAGCATCTTTCTCAAGATCCCAAAATGAGGGCCCAGGGATGACCAGCATTCAGTTGTAAGAATCCCATTCGAAAAGGGCTTCTGGCGCCTCACACAGACCCATTGCTCTAAAACTGCTAAGTACTGCAGCAGCACTGTGGTGGCTCAGGCTGGTAAGGGTTGCAGCTGGCTTCCTCGTGCTTCCAGTTCTCAAGCAGATCCTTGAGGTCACCAGAAAATAGCAGAAACACCGATTTCCCAATTTCAACATGAGAATCCTGGATTTTGGCATACAAATAACTCTTTGGTAACATGTGCTGTCTGGCACATCTCAAGCACTTCACAGAAATTTTTAAGCCCTTTATAATCAGTTGATTCCCACTACAGTCCTAGCATAATGGTAAACAAACACTGGCCCTATCTTAATGACAGGGAACATGATGATTACAGAAAGCAAGTTCCATATTAAACAGTCCCCAGTTTAGGGACCTTTAGGTTCTTCAGATCAAAAGGAAACCTGACTCTAACCCTAAACCCATCTGAGTACCCATTTGATCAATGGGGTCTAAAAAAGCCCTGACAACAGTGTGTGGTAGTCCCCTAAGTGTGTTAGGCATCACCTGTGTTAAACTGCTACGTTAACCTGCAGCAAAGTCAGTGCAATGGGAACCGAGGAGTTCCAGCCTCTACCTCTGAAACACTGTGCTACAAAAGACCCCAGAATGCAGAGGAACCCTGGATCAGAGTGAAATAAGCAGAAACTAGGCAACAGAGCTGACATTTACAGTGAAAAACTTTCTCCCTATTATCACTTGTAATTTTGTTAGCTGTGCACAAAGACATGTGGGTATTGCCAAGACGTGTTACTTTTACATGCCCGGTATTTCCTGTATGGGATATTACATTTTGTAAGTTCTTTGTCAAAACGCAGTGAAACACATCCAGGGAAAAACACCTTCTGTCCTCTCAAGAGGACGCACAACAGAAACTGAAGTGCTCGGCAGTGTTACGACAATGCGTGGGGGCAGTAATGAATGGAAACATGCAGTTGGTATCTCTGAGCTGGCATAGACAAAACTGGAGATGGAGTGCTAGGTGATACGGAGGGGGTGGATGGCTGGCGACCCGTCAGGCTGCCTCCTCTGCTGTGTCACCAGGGGCCAGCTCAGGCCGGAACCGCGTGGTGACATGAGATAACACTATCCCATAAAGGCGAAACCTGCACCAAGGCTGAGAGCACAAAACAAAGATCATGGAAACTCTTAACTCATTTGTGCAAGAGGGTTTTTTTGTTTGCTGTTCAACACTTTCCCAAAGCAAAGGAAGCTGTACTTTTTTTCATACAGTCAGCCTTTTACCCATATATGAATTACCTAAAATCTCACTGATCTCAGAAATTAGAAAAAACTAGTCTACCTCAGGTAGCAATAACCCGCTGCCCAGATCATCTAAACACAGCAAAACAAGTACACTTCGGTTACACCTATGCTGTGTTTGATCCTCTGTGAGTACCAAGTACAAACAAAATCACATAAAGAAAGGCAGGTCTATGTAGACACAGCTGTTATCTATGGGCTGGGCATAGGCTGGGCACAGTGGCAAAAGTGAGCAAAAACACATCAGAAAAGAGCTTCTGACCGATTAGTGTTGTTAGTAGTACAAAAAGATAAACGTGCCAAGTGGAATTCTGCTGAGAACAAGCCCATGGACCACACAGTTCCCAAGAAGGCATACTTTGAGGCATTATTAATTGATCGATATTACATCAATACCTAGAGGTCAAGGACCTCATGTGCTACATGCAGCTCAGGTGTACCAAGACAGGCCCTGCCCAGAAGGCTGTCAAGTCTAGTCCCCTTGCAGATGGAATAATTCCATTCTGAGACAGTATTTTATAATAGATTTATTCTAATTTTCTGTGGTGTGAGATGAGGATTGTGAAGGACGCCATGGAACTGCGGATAACTCAGGGATTCCTTCCTATACCCTGCAAACCCACCGTGAATCTTTATGTGTCGGCTCATGACCGTATGCTTAGTCTGCTGGGCAGTGTAAGTGACACCTTCCTCATTTGTCATCATACTGATTTATTGTAAATATCCAATGCAAAGCAAAGTCAAATAACAAATCTCTCAAAGCTTAGCTGCGCAGCAGAGGAAACTGAGACTCACTCAGTACAGCACAGCAGGACACAATGACAAAAGACTATGTGGACAGAGAGAAGTAAAAAATGAAAAACGGCACAGATCCAAGAGCTGGCAAACACTTGGTTGACCATGGTAGCTTGTTTGGACAGAGCTGGGTGACTACCTGGGGAGCCAACTGTGCTTGCTGCTTGTTCTTTTGATCCACATTTTCTCTCAAATGCTTTTGTTCTGAGTTAATGGTTCCCAATCTTAAGATGAATCGGTTAGCCCCCATTTAATCCTGGGGAAGACAACTGCAGCTGTTAAGATGAATTTAAACCTTCTGCAAGCAATTGCTTTTGGTCAGATGAGATAGCCTAAGAAATAGGTCTTGAGGAATAAAACTTTAGGAACGTGCAGGGAAGAGCTGGTAGCCAAAACCCCAAGATTCCTCTGAGGCCCTGGGTTCTACCAAGCAGCTAGCATTACAGCTAAGCCAGCGGCTGTGACAAGGACCCTATGTAAAAGGGACAAACATAAAGCATTTCACATCTGCAGAGATCTGCTTGCAGCGAAGCTCAAATGGAAGACGAAAATCTGTGGACACAGCATGACCCCCGTAAATCTGATTTCAGTCTGGCAGAATCTGGTTGCCTAAAGCTATACAATAAGTAGCATGAGCTAAATCGTTCTTTTCTCCATCATTTTTGATCCTGACAGATTTATAAATAAGCTGAATAGCTTCACTTTGGTTTGAAATTAATGTGTGTATTCTCAGCATGCAGCCAACCTTTTTTTCATAGAATGGATACCAAAAAAAAACACCAGAAAAAAATAGAGTGATGGAGCCACACTTTACCCAGGGAATAAATAAATGTGACACTACAGTGCCTTTTTCAGAAGGATAAGTTTTTTCTGTTTTAATAACTGAAAACATCTTTGTTATAGTTCAAAAAACATATTTTTGCATAACTGCCCACATCTATAAACATTCACAAAATAAGCAAAGGGCAGGGGGGGGGGAGATATTACCAGGTTATTGTGGTTATGAAAGAGCTCTGTCACTTGCATTATAGAAACTAAAATAATGTTTGCATAAAATTGGACTCTGTAGCTCTTCCAATCCTTGGAGTCCTGTTGATATCATGTTAGAAAGCATCCTTTTATAGGTTATGTATACTGTTAAACCATATACAAGGTAAAATCTTGGCTCTACTGAAATGAATATGAAAGGTCTCATTGCTTTTATTGGAAAAGAGATTTTAACCTATTACCCTCATAGGTTTATGCTTGACCTTAGGCATTAGGAAGTAATGAGGTAAACAGTAAATGTTACTCTGGTGTGACAAGGCAGTCAAACAGAGCAGGTCCTTATAGGGAAGGTAAACTCTGTGGTTTCAATATTACAACACCAGTTTCTGTGTATAGACTGTACACTCAGGGAACTGTATTTATAATTTAGTATGATAAATCCTTCTTTCTTAAAGACCAGACTGGAAAATGAGGGATCATGCTGTTGTGGTTTAACACGGCAGGCTGCTCAACACCACACAGCCTTTCACTCACTCTCACTCCCCTGGAGTGGGGTGGGGGAGAAAACTGGAAAAAAGGTAAGACTCATGCGTTGAGATAAAGACAGAAAAGGGAGGGAAAATAATAATGATGATAAAAGAATGAACATAACAAGTGATGTACAATGCAATTGCTCACCACTTGCTGACCGATGCCCAGCCAGTCCCTAAGCAGTGGGATGCCACCCTCTAGCCAACTCCCTCCAGTTTTGTTGTTCAGCATGATGTCATACGGTATGGAATATCCCTTTGGCCAGATGGGGTCAGCTCTCCTGGCTGTGCCCCCTCCCAGCTTCTTGTGCAGCCCCAGCCTCCTCACGGGCAGGGCAGCATGAGAAGCTGAAAATTCCTCATTTTACTGGAAGCACTGCTCAGCAACAACTAAAACGTCAATGCTATCAACATTATTCTCATTCTAAAACCAAAAAGCAGCACTATACCACCTACCAGGAAGAAAATTAACTCTATCCCTGCCAAAACCAGGACACATGCCAACTTTTTATACAGCTCACGCAAGAAAAGGAACTAAGATTCAAGGCAAACAGAGAAGATGCACATGAACCTCTGTCCTTAACATGTCCAGGTCCAGGCTGTTTGGTCTGCAGCACTGTAATGCTCATGCTTAAAGAGAGATAAGGCTCTATCCTGCACCATACTGTGATAGCAGCTCAAGGGAACCAGCTCAATATACACCTTGAGGGGGGAATTTTCTCACTGATCAAGTGAAAACTGATGTTTCCTCTCCTCACTGTTCCACACAATTATGGAGAACATTGCATTACATATTGTGTATTCTCAGTGTTACGCTTCATGGCTTTATTTCCCCTATTAAAGAACCATAGAATGTTTGAGATTGGAAGGCATCTTATAACAACACCCAGTCCAACCCTCTGCTTAAAGCAAGGTCAACTATAAGATGTTACTCAGGGCTTTGTCCAGTCAGGCTTCGAATATCTCCAAGGACAGAGAATCACAACCCCTTTGAGTCACCTGTGGCTGTTGGCCACCTTTATCACAAGGACACATTGCTGCACAATGTCATCCACCAGGATCCCCAGGACCTTTTCTGCAAAGCTGCTTTCCAGCTGGTCTGAAAGAGTTGCTCCTCCCCAGCAGTGACACTTGGCATTTTACTTTGCTGAACTTCATGGTCCTGTCAGCTCATTTCTCTAGCCTGCTGAGGTCACTCTAAATGGCAATACAACACACTGGTGTACCAGCCACTCCTCTCAGTTTTGTACTGTCTGTAAACTTGCTGAGGGTGTGTGCTATCCTATCATCCATGTAATTAATGAAAGAGTTAAAGCATATTGGCAATACTGACCCCTGGGGTACCTCACTAGTGACTGGCCTCCAGCTGGACGTTGTGCTACTGATCACAACACTTTCATCTTGGAAACTCAGCTAGTTTTCAACCACCTCACTGTGCTTCATCAGTTTGCCTATGAGGATGTTATGGAAGACATTGTTAAAAGTCTGGCTAACATCAATTTAAACAACATCCCCTGAGACAGTCATCTCATTACAGAAGGCTGTCAGATTGATCAAGCATAATTTCTGCTTATAGAAAGCCTTACTGATTAGTCTCAACCATCCTCTTGTCCTTCACCTGTTTAGAAATGGTTTACTCCATCACCTTCCAAGGGAAAGAGGTGAGTCTGATTGGCCTACAGTTCTCATCCTCCGTTTTTATAGACTATTCCAATACATTTGGAAAGTATCGATTTTGCAGTCTCATATGCTATATAACTAAACAAGAAGAAAAGAGACCCAGTTAATAGAATATATAATCTACTCTAATTCTGTAGCCTGATGCTGGCCATTATGTGGTGTTCATTAGCTTCCTGTAGTTCAGAGCAAAAGATTACAGATAATGAAACAGGATTCATTTATACCATCCACTGGCTTTTCAAAACATGATTCATTTATATCATTCATTGGCTTTTCCATCATAAAAGAAACATGAACTTTCTACATTTAAAAGTATTTATGTAAATTTTAAAAATATTGTATTTACTTACATAAAATATATGGATTACACTCACACTATTTAATATATATAAAAATATTAATTACCAGTATAGATGTATGCATTGCATACATTTGCTCACAAATTTATGAAAAAGCATTTAAGTACACTTTGAACAGTACTTATCCAGCCTGCAACAGAGCTTATGTATAGCTTTATGTTTTATGCTGCAATCACTACAAGAAGTTTTGCCTATGTGGCTGAAGCTAAACATTTGCCTAAATGGTCTGCTCAATAATGATGAAATACAGGATCAGGGCTTGAAGATGCTCACTACTACTTGAATTCAGTCTGTCTATTTGAAGACCGCCTCTCATCCACAAGTACTTGCACAAATCTTGTCCCTAGAAACAGTTTAAACAAGAGTAACACAATTTATTCCAGCAATGATTTCAGAACTGAGATCTTTTTTTCTTAACCAAGTTTTCCTTCCAGAGTAGGGCTTATTCATGTAAGCACACCGCAACTGTGCCACCACAACACTGGTTTAACAGAAAACATCTTTTGCTAATGGGGCATGGCATTTCCTTGTTGCACCACATTAACTTCATTTCTTTGGATCAGGTAATTAAGGCCAATTGTCTCTTGAAAACACCAAATGAATTCCTGACACTGTTGCACTTTCTAAGACTATCACATCCAGCTGTTGCATGAAGGCAAAAAAAAAAAAAAAAAAAAAAAAGAAGAAGAAGAAGAAGAAAAAAGACATTTGCACAAGATTCACCAAACTGTTTACATCCTGTTTACACCGTGTATGTGCT
Organism: Falco punctatus; assembly: GCF_963210335.1. Lineage (NCBI taxonomy): Eukaryota > Metazoa > Chordata > Aves > Falconiformes > Falconidae > Falco > Falco punctatus. The sequence goes on along the minus strand of NC_137582.1, from coordinate 19,042,364 downwards.
GAATTCTTTGGGCAAATAGCAGTTTGTACACAGTACAAATAGATGTAGCAAGGAAGTACCAGAGCAGTGTCATATTGTATGGTCTCCCTCTGCCCAACAATCACAATTGGCTGTTCTTTCACAGCAGGTATCTTCAGGGCTGAAAGGAGTTACCTGACGTCACTACCTTCCTCACTTTACAACAGGGAAGCACAGGACACACCAGGGACATTTCAGCAGTGAATACAATGTCAAATGCAGCAAGTGCTTGGCCACTAGAAAAGACAGCCCAGAGCCCAAGCACCAAACCCTTTCAAGTGATGGCTTTGCTCGTGTCATGAAAATGAGCAAGTTAGAAGTGTTCAGAAAACAAACCTGCAAACAATCCCTTCTAAGCTCTGGGGAGGTATATTATGGGGTTTTCCCCTCCTCCTTCTAAAATATATGAAGGGAGACTGTCTTGGCTCATGTGATTGTTCAGAAGAGCAGTAGTTTACATCAGGATGTGCATGTTTGCACTCGTGTGTCCAGGTCAGGGGGATCAGGGCATGAACAGGGAGCTTGTGGCACTAAAGGATTCTGCTCAAGCACCATTAGTCAGGGGTATTTGTCACCAATCCGTAAATAAAAAACATACATATATTTTTTTCACATGCACATGCATGTACCAATATTCAGTAACCATCAACAATAAGGACAATGGAAGAAAAAGGGGAGCAAATCTCATTGTTATTTGACAAATGGAGAAAAGAAAAATTAATTAATTCTTTCTCGAAAGTAACTCTAGGTTGTCTCTTAGAAGTCAGCAAGAAACATCTCGACTTAATCACAACCCAAAACTTTAAAGCTTTATCTAGTCTCTGCCACACTGTGTTGCACAAGACAATTTCAGTTTGGGGGCTGTCTTTGGAAGGAAACCCAACAAGGTTCTCCCACTTTGTTCCTTTTTCCTGTCCTGCCTTTGGCTTTCATTCTGAAGACTGAAGATGTTTGGCTCCACTCTGAGGACAGTTCGAGTAGCTTCAGGGTGTTTGTGCAGCTACTCTGTTGATACGAGAAAACGAGTAAGAGCACTAGATAACAAAGAGTTGGTTTGAGGTAAATGTCAGGACAGGGGAAAGGGAAATTAATATAGGAGAAATTACATCATTTTAATTAACTATCACTGTTTAAATATCTGGTTCAGATCTCACTTTCCTTCCCTTTTCTTCTCCATGACCTCAGTCCTTATCACGTTGGCTTTATCTGCTGGTGCCCATAGTGACACGAAGACTTCCAGAAGACTTTGCAAAACACTAACCTCATTTAGGCGATGCAAATGTCCAGCATTGTTCCAGGGACAGAACAGGCCTGCTGATGCAAAACTGCTCTGTTTATTTCAGGAAACTCATTGTTTCAATAAGCAACTTTCTTGTCTGGCCATTCTGCTCCTTGTTTCAGGATGTCAGTCAGTGTCAAAGAATTGGTAGTGGTGGGAAGATAAAACAGCTTATAGTCTCACTGAGTTACATTGCAGCACCACACAACTATTAATGTTCCCAGCCAGGCCAAACAAACAGAAAGTAATTAAGAGTAGCTTACCCACGCAGCAGTATTTAAATCTCACCCAGTTCTCTCTAAGGCAAGAATCCCCTTCATCCCCGGGCTGAGTAACAAGCCAGTCATGTCAAAATATAAGGTGACATGTTCTTTTAGACCATAAAGGGTCCATTAGAAAACACATATTTCCCATAATCATTGAGAATCCCAGAGGACGCACTGTGTAGATAGTCAACCTAAATAGAGGACAGAGTCCCAAAAGCTCCCAGCCAGACTCCAACTGTAACACAAACAGATTTCCCGAACAAATTCTGACTCTTTTTCCCTTTCTTTGGTGTCTAAATGCGAATCAAGCTGTTTGGCTAGCTCTGACTAAAATAGATCTGTCCTTGCTCCGTACCCTTTCTAGCAAAGACAGTGACTACACACAACAGTTACTTTTGCAAATAATAGTCTTGTGTTTCTGCGTGACCTGTTGAGCATGACCAGAGTGTGTAACTGCACCTCTGGGATTTAGACACGATGTGAAAACTGTACATGCACGTGTAACCTTACATTGTTATATTCTATTTCTCTGTTTTCATGATAGGTTGGTACTTCTGGATGGTCTCAAGGAAGTTACAGCAAAGATGGACTTTGATTTAGATGTTGTTTAGAACACATATGGGCATATATTACATAAAATGTTTATACACATATCAGTATTATAAAACATACTTACATCTACATATATATATATGTAGGCACATATTTATGTATATTTATTTCCAGTCCTGAAATCAAAGCTCCTGTGCTACTAAGCCCTTCTCTCTGACAGTGACATTGTGCTTTTGCCAGCTTAAGTCCACCACTTAGGAGTACAAAGACATCCAGAACTTCAACCCGATACATCCGCACCAGCGAACACTCTCCTGTAAAAACAATCTATTTCTCCCTCTTTCTAAAACTGTGCCATTTTAGCAGTATAGCAAATATAATTTTGGAGGTGATCAAGTACGTGAAAGAACAAATTTTGCTAATATAAGCCATGTCTCCAGCAGGAGGCTTTGCTGGCAGAGTAAGATTTTGGAGCAGTAGCCAGCATCAGCTGCAGCCAGCTGCTGAGCAAAAGCATCTCATGCCATAGCCTCTGCAGCAGAAACGGCTGCTTTCTGCCCTCAGCTACAAAGAACTCCAAGGTCTTCTCAAACAGGCTGTTGATTTCAGCAGTGCCAAATGCAAACAACCTCCCACTGTGGTTGCAATTGGAGCAACAAAACCTGCAGTTTGAAAGATTGTCTCTCAGAGCAGCAGCAGCAGCAAAAGAAGGGAGAGTAAAAAAAAAGCTGGAAACTCTTCAGGAGCCTCTGGGAGCCCCTCGCTGTGTAGGTAGTGGTTTCCAGACCACACTGAGAGTGTGGCAAAGAGTGATGGACTTTGTATAGGTTTAAAATACATTTCTAACTCAGTGAAATAAGAAGTGATATAAAGTACCTTTGATATTTGGTTGGTGTTCCCAGATCTTCTGGAGCTCCGTTTTACATATACTGCAAACTCCATGTGGGTTCTCGCTTCACGTTGCTGCACTCACAACAGACAACAGGTTCCTCTAATGAAGGATCTTGTTAAAAGGAGACAGTCGGGGGGGTTTTCTACCCTGTGATTCCACTTAGCTGTCCCAAGTACAAATCCAAAATCTGCCATGCTCTGCACTGTCCAAATATAACTAACAACAGCGAAAACAGAGTCAGCTTTAAAGCAAAGGACAGCCACTGCAGAACTGTTCACACCTTTGGGAAGAGGACAGAATGGTCGGGGAAAGGCTCTTTTGGAAACAATTTCATTTTCAGTGCAGTACCCATGACTCAGATTAGTCAGGTGACAAACTAGCCATTTGCATGCGCAATTATCCACTGCCTGTAAGTATCCTTTATTCCTCTGCGTACTGTTCATTTTTAAGATTTCAGGTATTGAATGGCCACACAGCCAACTGCCTTTCACACTGGTCAGTTTACTTCAGTGAGACTTTGGCAGTGATTTTATTGGCATGACAACGCCCATGCTGAAAAACAAGATCCCTTTTCTTTTCTAGCACATGGTACACCTTTCTTACACTTCATTTGGGAGAAAAGCGGAGTCAGGAAATGAATCTATAATTCCAGGAAGTATTCCCATTCTTACCTTTCATACCAGTAAGTCAGAGGCAGTGACTCCCACTGTAGCCTGCAGGGCAACAGAAGTACATGAAGCCCAGCCAGGAATACTTATTCTGACCAGCATCATGACAGACTTTGTTCCACCGAAGTATGTCCTCTGCTTTAGTAGACTCTGATTCTGAGATTGTATTTAATTGGCATGGACTTATAATAGGGCAATCAATTTTAGTAAAAATATTTAATTGAAAGCTGGTAATTGGAACAAACAAATTAATCCCGTAGTAAAATACACTGTTATAAAGTATTTTCAGTTATTAACATTATAAAAATGGCAGGAAAATCAATTCATTTACAAATATAGGCTTCTTATAGCCAGCCAAAAAGGATTTAGTGTGGATTCACCAGAAGCCTGAATAGGCTCTATTGTTCAGAGCTAATTTAAACCATCCTGTGCAGTTTCAGTAATTTAAATACCACTGAAGTACAAGCAGAGAAGATCTGCTTACTTGTGTCTGAATCACATGAGAATCAGGAAACAGTTTAGGTTAGGAAGCATGCTTCACAGTTTCCAAAATATCAACATCTATTCCCATGTCTCCAACCAGCAAAGAAGCATCAAGTGCATACTTTGCCTCATTCTTTGGATCTGTTCACCCTCTGAAACCATTGCTGGGAACACATTGTGATGAGACAGAAATGCAGAAAAAATTATTCTGGTGTTTATGTAGGACCCAGTCCTGCAAAAAGTGTTTTGTGGGAAACACCCCACACTTACCCAGAGTCCTTCTGACTACAGATGTTCTCCATTTGGGCTCTGGGACCTATGGCATGGAAGTTCCTTCAGAAGTGTGTAGGCATCTTTGAGTATTATTCTTAACCTGTGTCTCTTCCACACAGTCAGTAGACACCTGCCTCCTATAAAACTGCAGTACTTTTCTGGGGAAGCACTTAAATTTGTGCTCAGATTTAAGCATAATCTCAAGTGACATCTGAAGTCACAGTAGATTTCTAGGCTTGAGCTGAAGATGAAATGAGATAAACTCAAGCCCAAGCGATCCCCTTAAGCATTTGTTCGGTAGTGTTCCTTTTGAAAAAAAAGCCTTTGTTTTCTTTCTCATGACTGAGATTTGAAAGGGAAATCAACAGAAGGAGGAATTAAATGGCACACGGCCATCTTCTTGGGGACAAGAGGGTGGGTGGAAGGATACACTGAATTCAGAAGGAAAGATTAACTTGCCAGAGAGAAGCTGGTCATTATTATGCTCAAATGAAGTGATAATTCAGACCTCAATGCAACCATGACTCTTCACTTCCCACAGGACAATTCTGTATTGATGCAACAGGTGATGAAAGATCTTATTTTCCATAAAATATATGCACAGCTTTCCTCAGGAAACTGTTTTTTAACAGCCACTTGAGAAGTCATTGGCAGAAAGTGAACAGGACAGGTTAGCCCCCTGCATGGAAACTGGGGAAAGGAGTAGGTGCTGGAGGAAGGAGGACTTTGGAGAAGATATAGGGAATCTGTGTGCATATAGGAACAAAGCCCATCAAGGCTGCAGCACTTCAGCAAGTAAAGTTCATCCTTGCAACTTAAGTCCTGAGACAGAGCGAAGGAAATTAGAGATTCCTTCAAGCTTAAAATGGGAAAGAAATGTTTACTGTGCTCATACCTACTAAAAGGCTGTAAAAATCAGTTATAGAACCCTCACTTTTTAGAGACAGGACACCTAATCTATTTCACTGGAGAGACTGGGGAAGCAAGCAGATCTAGCCTTAGGAAAAATACTTACAACTTGCAAGGACAGGTAAACAAAAATAAACCAAGGGACATAATGTTAACAGCAATCGGTAATGAGCCATGCACAGATTCTAGGCGAGCAATCCAGATAGAAAAACAGTGATACCTACTGAGAATCCAGATACCGTCAAGGGCTCTGCCAGGAGAGGAGTGAAAGAATGAGAAAATGTTGCACAGACTAAGGGGATCGACCAGACTTCATAGCTGGCCTATCATGTATCAAGCAAGACACTAATGATGGGGCAACAGGGGATCATGGTATCCAGCTACGATAAACCCTGACCAGGTGCCAGCAAGTGAATGGCAGGCTAAAGGCTGACAAACTGGAGTCTACCAGGACTGAAGTCACAAGGACTCAAATCAAGGAAATTCTAAAAGACACAAGCAATTGGGAAATGCCTGAATGAGAACGTGTGAAACAAATACAGCAACCAACAGAAGCAGCCAACTATATGGGCTTTGTGCACATTTATCAAAAGCTGAAGCTCCTTGAGGCAGTTAAAGTGAAGAAATACGGAGAAAGTCGTAGACCAAAGAACCAGCATTTGGAAGAGTAAAACTAATCAAAAGGAAAGCATTTGTCATAGAACACCACACCCTTACAGAATAGCTTGAGTGAACGCTCCTGAACCTCAGGAGTGTAGAATCAGCGACTATGTAAAGCCAGCCTACAGCATTTACTAGTGTAGCTCCAACAGAGGAAGGAGGTATGCTTGGAAGGGTAATGGGATGAGGGCATCAGTTCTGACATTCAGAAAGGAGGGATTCCCTCTACTCACTTTTAAGTGAGTGGCACAAGATTTATAAAGTACTGTATAAAAGTCAACCACAAGCATCTGCAAGCAAATGCATTTTATGCAGACTTGCAGGAGAGGAAGAGAGTTTTCTGCCTTTGAGAGCTGCTAGATGCTTTAGGGCAACCTGTAAGGCTCTTTCCGGGACAAGGCTCTACAGATTATAAAAATTCAAAGTCTAAGCCTGGCCATTTTATAAGATAAATCTTATATTTTGCCTCACGTAGGTGCTGCCAGGATGTACATGCTAGACAGGATTTCATTTCAAGGTGGTTTAGCAGTAATCTCACCAAATTTAAGATCTGACATCACAAAACAGAGGCACATCTACTGGGTAGTCCTGAATAGTCAGTTTTTGAAGCAAACCACATACACGTCACGTGCATTAGCAAAGAGGTTTTACAGTAAAAGCAAAGATTTGACAGCTTTCTGAAAGCTCAGATGGATATTGTGAAAAAAAGATCAGAATTGGCATACCCTGCCTGTATGTCAGCAAGCAACATTGCTACAGTGGATTACAGCTCCAGGTCAGAAAAGTGGTCTGCTGGCAGCACGCAGGTATCAGCTGTGGCCAGGAAACTGAGAGCAAGTTTTGTAACTTTATTTTGTAACAGCAAGAGGCCACAGAACAGCACAGCAAAATTAAACCAGCTAGTGCCAAACGGGAATTTGAGCACAAAAGGAGGCTAACAATAAAGCAACCGGAAAGCAGAAACCGTAGCAAAAAATCTGACTGCAAAGGCAAAGCAAAGACACACACACACAAAAAAAAAAAAAAAAAAAAAAAAAAAAATGCAGTTTTGTGTTGCTGTGCACTCTCCCAAGTACCTGACAGTGAGGTTTCAAAGAGCAATGACTGACAGCACATAACAGAAGTTAGGATAATGTGGGAGACTCAGGTCTGAGGTCAACACAGAGGCTGTGTTTCTGAATCCAGTTTCATATAGCTACAAAGCAATGGTAAGGTGCAGCTGGTATGTGTCATTCAAGGTAACTGCAGATGTAATGGAGGTAAACCTGGACACAACTACTGAGTAATCAGAGAAAAACAGAGCCAGGATCACATCCAGGGGATGGAGAAAGAGGTGCTGTCATCAAAGGAAATAAAATCCACCAGAGCAAAAGATACATTTTTGTTGGCCAGTCATTCTCCAACAGAGCAAAAACAGGAAAAAAAAAAGATGGATTCCAGTTCTACACCAGAGGTAATAATAGAAACAAGATGTAAGAGAGTTTTAAAGGCAAAAAAAAAAAAACCAAAAAACAAACAAACAAACAAAAACAACAAAAAAATCCTCATGACAGTTAAAGGACCAAGTGGAGCAAGAGGCATCCTTATAAGCACCGCATATGTGCACACGTGCTTTCACACCGACAGTTCCCAGGGCACTGCAGGGCCTGAAAAGCTTATGACAAAATGAGGCAAAAGGAAAGATGGAGAATGGAAAGATAAAGTAATAATCACAAAACAATAAAGTGAGAAAATTAAAATAGACGAGAGCTAACTTTCCGTAAAAAATAGTAAAACTTTCAAAGTCACAGAAATGTCAGAAAAATTCCAGTATGGGTCATTTTTTTTCTTAAAAAGCAAATGTTACTAATAACATGTTTTTCATGAAAAACATATGTCTTCTTGATGACTTCTTCTGTTCAAATTCTGCAGAAGTTTCAAGTGAAACCAAACCAGCAATGTTTCTTTGTCACTGACATTTTCAGAGCCTCAGAGATTCTTTGCAACATAAGTACAGGTCTTCCCCCATTGTTCCTACCCTGCAGCGACCTAGAACGCAGGAAGCAGCAGTTTGCATTAGTACTTTGCTGTCAGCAAGTCACAGAGCCATTAAAACCTAATGGAGGTAAAAACCCCACAAATCTTCAGCATTATGTATTCGGGTCCCCTCCACCCCCACTCACCTCAAATCACACTCTCTTTCAAGAAGGAAACCCTCTCACATTTATTTTTTTTTTTTTTTTTTGTTCAGCAAGACCTGCAGCAGCTCTGTTTCTTGCATGTGTGAACTGCACTTCAGAGCGCCTTCATCCTGTTACACTAGGATATAGGGAGCACATGAGAAAGCAGAGGATGGCTTTAAAGAACTGCTTAGAACTGCCATAAAAGACTTGTTGGCACCTAGCCCTAAGGGTTCTCGTGGCTCAGGGGCCTTCAAGACATGCTCCAGAGTTTGCTGAAACATTAGGAACCTCCTGCCAGGTCACCTTGTCCTGTGATGATTTCAATACCAGGTGAGGACACATGGCAGGGGTTGAACCATCTAGCACACCTTCAAATCACCAGCTTTAAAACCATCGTATTTCTTAGAGTGTACAAACAAGACACATGCACAAAGAAAATTTACAGGCACAGGGAAGTAAACCGGAATGGGACTTCAAAGGCCATTCTGACAATCCCCTCATTTGGACGCCAAGTCTCCTGTTTGCCAAGACCATCTGCAACAGATGTTTGTCATGAAATCTGAATGAGAAGGAGATTTCACTGGCTCCTTCAGTAGCATGTTGCAATGCTTAACTGTGCTTATAAAAAAAATGTTTTCCTAAAATCTCACCTGAATCTTCTTTGCTGAAAGGTCAGATGCATCTTGTCCAACTCCCAAATGTTCTCACAACAGTTTATCACTAGCCTCTTCCTAATAACTTCATACATATCAGAGAGCTGTTATCATGTCAGCTGTGGTCTCTGCCTCTCTAGACTAAACAAACTTTATCATTTAAACCTCCTTCCAAAGGTCATATTTTTCAAGACTGTTGTCATCCTAGCTCCCCTTCTCCAGACTAACAATTTGTCCATAGTTTCATAGAAGTGTGACCCTGGAAACTGGATATCAAGCTTCAGTCGAGGGATAATTAATGCCAAAAAGAGTGAAGACATTACCTCCGGTGTCTTATACACAATACTTAGATTAATACATGCTGGAATGAAATTTACTGATGCTCTGGAAAAAAAAAAAAAAAAAAAGCCATCGGTCAAGCAACTATACATCGAAGCACCAGTCTGCGTACATACATTGTTTGCATGTGGAAAATGATATTCCCATGTGCAAGGACTTCTGTGTTACAGAGCTGCATTCCTTTCAGTTACATTTAACACAGGCCAAGATTTTTTCGGAAGTATATGCCAAAAGCTGGACTCCTAAATCCCTCTTTGGTTGCTGAAGTAATTGACTTTGATCTTTGCACACTCTCAAGATGCAGTAGCACCTAGCTCTGCAATCTCATAGTCTCTGCACACCTTCAGCACAGTCTTTGAATCTTCTTTTTAAACCCCTTTTTGTTATTCAGAGCTGAAAGTAAAAGCACTACTCTTTAAAAAGTGCTTTTAAAAGCATCCAGTTTATCATATCCTAAACTCTACATCTCTGGTAGACATTTTTTTTTTCTCCAGTTCCCACACAGAAAGCTGGGGAGCAGGTGGTCAGCTCCTGGCATCTCTCAGCACCAGGTCCTGTTACAGTTGACTTTAAAGGAGGGTCAAATTTAAAGACATCTCAATAGAGAAAAACAAATTTCTCTTAGAAGTTGATCAGAGTTAATGCTTGGTAGGTCATCCTCTAGGGAGGGACTGTAGTTAAGTTAATGACCAGGGCTAATCTATTGGAGTCAAGGCACTTCCACTAGTCCTGGGCTTAAACAGATGATGTCCAAGTGGTTGCTGGAATCCCCTTTTATCTTCTGTCTGCAAAGCCATAAATATTCTGATACACTGTTATAACACCCCAAGAAAAGAAGATCTGAGAATTAAGGTTCCCTAAAACTTACACAGGGGATTCTTTTGGAGCTAAAAAATTACGGATTTTCTTCTTGGGTGACACAACCACAGCCTGCCAGTAAATCTTGCTATTCTGCATGGAAACATCCAGGTGGCTTGAACAGTTGGGGTGGGAATGTCAGACTGTCTGGTATGCAGCGCTTAAGGGACTCCTGCTCTCTGCTGACATGCTGTACTTCTTCTAGGGCTTCCCATCACAAGTGGAATGACTTTTGAAGATATGAGCAGTATCAGCAGACCACACTCAGTATCCCTTCCTCATCCCTGCCCTGAATTTTGCATTGTTGACAACAAACCAATGGATATTCAGCTGGAGTGAATGATCAGTGCTCTCATGATGCTCCACTTTGCTGGCACCACCTACACAACCTTATGAAATCTGTTAGCAGAAGTTTGGACTCCATAATAAACTGCAGGTTTGGGAGTGATGTGGCTCCTGAAAGTACTCAAAAAAAAATAGAGGGTGACAAACTCTTATTAGAAAAATGGAATTATTATTCAATTCTCCAGGACAATTCTTCAGACTTTGAAGCACCTTTAACACTTTATTTGTTTTTGCAACTTGTATTGCATTACAACATCAGCAGCTATGTGAATAGAATGTCTGCACACTACTGACAGAAGAGTGGAGAACATTGTGAGCTATGTAGCTGTCACCACAGCCACAACACAACTCTCACCCTCACTGAGGCTTTATTTCCTCAGCTAAACACCCCTAAGAAGACTCCTTGGTTATTCTGAAAACCTAACATTAGGGTTGTGATTTCAGATCTCAAAGCCTTAAATAGAATTTGTAAAGTAATAATTCTTGTGTTGGTGAGTCACAGAAGGTATTTCTCACCTTCATGTACTTCTGGCAGAAGTTGCCTTTGCTGGAGAAAAGCTGGCAGCTTCAAGGGCTAAGATGACATGTTGGCCCTTTGTATTCAGTAGCAACAAGAACACTTTCCTCAGCCTGATAGGCTTCAATTTTGAAATTAAAAAATAAGTCTCCAACCCACACCAGTGTTCTTGGATATGGTCATTTACCAGTAATGTGCACGTCTGGCATTGAATACTTATTTGGAAACTTTCTGAACTAAACTCATCTGTCTTGGGTATTTTATTGTTGGTAGATGGTTAAAGACTTATATCCCACCAAAGTCCTCCCAGTAGTATTCATTTTCTTATTCTCTCATTTGGAAGTCAGACTGACTTGGAGCATACAACCAATAGCATACAAGCCTTTGGCTTTCTGCTCAGTCCTCTACAGGGATTTTGACAGAAATGGTATTTACATGCAACTATTTGCTCTATCCAATGTGCAGTGACAGAGAATGTAATCTTAGAAAGTGGAAGACAGAAGACAAAAATCTGCACCTGTACTTTCTAAAGAAATATCGGTGATTTAGGAGGCTTACATCAATAATGTCAAGATTAGATCCATGCCATTTTTACATTCATGTTCTGAAGAATTCAGTCAACTAAACATGTTGTTTTATATGGCCACAGTTTCCTATCTGACCTCTAACTGCTGGACCAGAAGGACACTGAATGTTCAAAGAGTCTTCTGTCACATCTGCCAATCGCATCTGGATGTCAAGATGTGCCAGAGTATTTCAGATTAGACTAAATGCCTATGATAAGGCAACGAAATCTCATTCCTGGTATCCAATACATAGTCCCTAGTTGCAGACAGATGGTTACACATGCCTTTATCTGTTTGTACACGCAGGTACACACCCCTCTTTATAAGAACACACACCCCACTGTAGCTGACACTGCTCTGAGCCATTACATGACCTTCCAGACTGCTCTTTTGTGGTTTAGTCTCTGCATTAAGTCAGGCTTTTCTTAGGGTTTTTTTTCCTTTCTATTACCACAACAAAACAAGGAAACCCATCCTCTTGGTTATCTTGTGTCAAGCCATGCAGATAAACAGAACACGTCATTTGTCAGTGCTGTGCATTTTCTGTAAGCACAAACATAGAGACAAGCACCTAAATAGTATCAAAGTGGCAGATAATCTCCCAAATGGACTGACACTATTTAATCTACACATGACTCAGGAACCGTATGTTGTGTGTGCACATGCATGCAATACCATGGAGGAAACACTTGTTTATTCCTGTTTCAAGAAGTATCTCTTCTAAGTACTTCTATGCCTCTGTAAATCTGTTTTCAAAGATATGCAAGTGAGCACACTGGCAGAATGAGCAAATTCAAAACTCTTCCCAACACTAGTCTGGAAGCCTGGAAAAAAGAAAACCAGCAGATGTAGCTTACCTTGAGATTACCTTTTTTCCAGTTTACCCTTCACCCATTATTTTTCTGTTGTGCATTTTTGTTTCAATCTTCATCATCTAACAAAAGGCAGGAAACTAGTTCATTGGGGAAAAAAAAAAGTCTTTAGAAATTTCAGGAAAGAAAATTGAAAGTCCCATAAATCCTCACCTTCTTCTGAACTGTATCTGCTTTCCAATTTGATGGACTCCAGCTGGGAACTTGTTTGAACTTGAATAAAAGGGAAGGATTTTACCATCACAGTGCAATTCAGTCACAGTTCTACACTAAAGATTAGTCTTCCCAGTCCCATCACTGAAGGGACTTTCCATGCAACTTTTTTCCAATACGAGGAATTCCTTTGGCTCTAGCCTAAAGGGTCTCTTTCTCAATCTTATTTATTGCACACCCTGTGGGACCTTCCAAACATTAACTGCTCAAACTTGGCAGAGGAGAACTGGTAGATTTTCCCTCTCTCTATGGAAATATCTATTCTATGAGCCCACATTGTTGCAGAAGTCCCTCTCCTGGGAATCTCTGTCTCAGAGGAAATGTGGGACAGCTGTGATTTTGCATGTGGTTTACTTCTTTTTCTGGATTTTATTTATGGTTTGTAAAACTTCCAACAGCACAGTTGCTCACAAACAGAACAGAAGGAGATTGAAACCTTACCCTTGCAAGTGTATCTTGCAGGATTTCCTAAGGAGTGCAGACAGTGGCTATTTCTTTGATGGCACTTGAATCCAGCCATCTCCCACTTCTTCCAGGATATGGTCACATTTTCTGACTAACTCCAAGTATCAGTGGTTGTCACACAAGTTCAGTGGCCCAAAGAAAATCTTCTTCAAGTACATGGCAGATGAAACAGCCTTAGACCATATGTTTTGGGGAGCTGGCTGCCATTTCCTTTTAATTACAGAATCCACACTAGATGCTTTTAAAGGTTTAATGTATCCCCTAAAATATTAGCAGCCACAAAACAGTCTACATAGGAATAACCCTCTGCTCTGTTTTTCAGTACTTCCAAATGAAACACTGGGATGTTTCTAATCTGCCAGGAAGAGTCATAATTTCTGACTAGAAACTGTTTACTCCACCTGAAGTTTCCAGTAATTTTCTTGATAGTTCTATCTTTGTCACCTCTGCAGATTAGACACCACACACACATACAGCAATTAGTTGCAGCCACGCATTTTAAAAGGCACTACATGCTCTACATCTCAGTGTGTCATAAAGCTGTCCTCTAGTTAATATTAAAAAACAATACCAGTTTTATTACATGAGTATTATTTGGAATAGTATTTAAGTGTAATGGCTATTAACATTAATACATATATATACACATCAATAACCTATATGCGCATATGTATATGGATGCATGCAACTTATTTCTCCACTTCTGTGGTACGTGGCACATGAAATAAGCAGCAGATAGACTGTACGTGATCCAGGTTCTGTAGCCCTCTGGATGAATGGCAGGAGGTGGCTCTAGGGGGTATATAGCTTCATTATATCTAATCACTTAATGCGAAGGAGAGAGTTGAGCGCAAAGATAAGGCTTTTAGATTACACTTATCAGTTCCTTTCAGATTTATTTCTGACATTTAAAGCACAAAGTTCAATCAATCTGAATTCTCATAAAACACAAACCTGTTGATTCTCGTCTGCGGGAGAATACATACTCCTGATGCCAAAATTAGCGGCTATAAGGCTTCACACTTGACTTGTTAGAGCTCTCCAGGACTCAGAAATAGCATAGTCTATGGTTATGAAGAAAATAGATTATAAATTTAGGAATTAAATTAACATTTCTATTGGTACTTCTTGGCTCAACTAAGTGTATCGGCTAATATATAGATTATCAGGTTCCAGAAAATGAGAGATGTTTTCTATTCATAGTGGACACTTACTTATGCATTCAGTCAGCAGATTTTAAAGAGCATCTCCTGGACAGTACACCGAGTATAATTTGGTATTTGAAAAAACAACTCAAAACTTGTATTCTGTCAGTGATCTACATAAACTGTCACTGCCATGAAACAATGTTTCAAACAGAAAAGTGTTTAACAGAAAGCATTTAAAACAACTCCAGAATTCTCAGCTGTTTAAAAGGTAAATCAGATTAGTTGCTTCATGAAGGTTTGTAACTGAAAAGCAAAACTGGCAGGCTGTATTTTTGCAATTACAGATGAATAATAGCCATGCAGCCAGAAACAATGCAGTCTTATACATCTTGATCATAAATATGGATGTACTTCTAATGACCTACTCTCAAATGAATACTTAAACCTCTTCCTTTGCAGTTTGTTTAGCTGCACGTGAAAGACTGGTACACAGCACAAAGGCATTGTAACGTTGTAAAATATGCAATACTGCAACCTCTAGGAAGCTGTCATCACTTTAATTGCATATTTAGGAAAACATTTTTCAAAGTGGCATGTTTTGCAACATCTCAGTGCAGCTCTAACAAACCCTAGAGCCATACAGCTCATCCTGCAAGCATTGCCAGTAAGGTTAGCTGAGCGTTTTATGCTTCCTGGACAAAGCAATGCAGACAATGGTCCTGCTGTGATGAAGGAGGGAGGCCCTACTGAGAAGTGGTGAGTGCCCTCCGCTCCCAATAAACTGTGGTCCCATTGGAGGTAAAAGGACCAAATCTGCTCTCCCTGATGTGAATGGAAGGGGGATTAGGAAAATCATCTGCAGCCAGCAATTGAGAGCACAAGCTGATATTTACCAACAGTGATTTATCTGCTGTTAACTTCTGACTGCCTGTTCAGCACTGCAGGTGAGTTGGTTTCTCTGCCTTGAATGGAGCCACATTGGAGATGCAGCAGAGAAGAATCTGTTTTTCTGGGAATGAAGAAATGTTTCTCCAGCTACATCCATGTGGAACACTCAACTGGAAGTATTACTCCTTACTCACATTAAAACTATGTTAACAATTTTAACTTTCTCAGACATCTGCAAAATTATGTACTTTAATCAATTGTCACTTTTTCATAGAGCACATGCTTTTCATCAGCTTTATTATTATTGTTGTTAGCCTGTCATTGTCCTTTGCTAAATAGGTTTCAATATGCTACTGAGCCAAATGAATGGCTCCAGCCATCTGGGATATGACAAATGCTTCATGGGATAATTTGGAAGCTTTTCATCTAAACCCAGCTTCCACTTTCTTTGCACCTTTTGGAGTTGTCTCATGTGCAAGCCCAGATCTGCTATCACACTGCACCTCAAAGTGAGCTCTACGAGCCATGGAAATGTGTGCCTGGTTTTCTGGGAAAGATGTGGAAGTGTAGAGGCTCAGCCTCTGCACAGATGTGGCATTTGGCCAACTGCATGTCCTGGTGTGTCCAGGATTACTTGGATTTCCAGATCACAGCAATCTTACATGGTAGTTAACATCAGGTGCTTAATTTTCAATGTCAGATATGCAAGGTTCAAAAGCACTGAGCCAAAGGCGGGGTTTTATTTTCAAAAGCAGCAGTGCATGTGGAGTTTCTAGGGTGAGGAGCTCCAGAGAGGCTCAGTTTACAAGGGAAGTTATGCTTAACATTTCTGGAAAATTGGGCCCCTTGGCAAAAGCAGAAAGCCCAAGTCAATGAGGTGTGCTGTCCCTTCTCCACCAGCATTTCTAGCTCAGTGACCATGCTTTCACATATGTAACATGGAAGAAACTTCAGCCTTACCTATATGAGAAAATAGCACCCAGACAACACAAACAGGAAAATAAAGTGCAGTAGTGCCCAGCTATTCATGAGTAGGACTTGGTGTACCTGGAAAGATGTGCTGGAGCAGCAGGTGCTGGTGTGGGTTGGCTCTCGAGGGCTTTGTGGCTTAGAGCTATTTAAGGCACCATTGTCACTAAACGAGAGAGAAGCTGCTGGAGTTACCAATGACAAATATATCATTGCCCACAAAATTCATTCCACATCACTTTAATGAAGAGCAGGTTTTCCCTCTCAATCACTACATGACAATAATGACTCCCTGTGGTCCTGTCCACCAAATGACAGGGAGATAGTACTATGACTTGAAAAAAGCAGCAGGTTTCCATAATGCCTAACAGCTTGATCTGCCTTATTGTTCTCAATCCAATGGTCTGGAAACACCAGGAGGATCAGATGTCATTTATGCATACTTACATACTTTAAACATCCTTAGTCTTTAGGATTAAATTGTGTCAGTCAGGCATGGCCTTGGCCAACCAACTGGGCACAAACACATCCCTAACAGTGGGCTTGAGTTATTGACTTTCCAGCTAACCTTCTATATCCATAAATATCTGCTTCCCAACTCATTGCTGCCTTTTTTGGTCCTGCAGGGACAACATGTATATGCATAGAGCAGCTTCTCTACTCCTTTATGTTGGCATCTGAGCAGAATTTACAAAAGGAAGGCAAGATCTGTCACCACTGAGACAAATGTTAACATACAGAAAGTTGCAAGTATAATCTTGTACTTATTTTTCTCCTTTTCTGTCTCTTCACTGTTGAAAACTGGTGCTCAAGGCTTCTACAATGTTTGGTTTTTTTTTTTTTTTACTTCTGTAAGCAAGGTCTTCAAAAGATCAGATTAAATTCTGCAGAAGATGAGAAATACCAGCAGACCTATTAATTCTGTAATTCTTAAGGCTGACCAAGGTTTCTCAAGTTTCAGAAGTTCAGGTATTTGTTGTCAGTCATAATAAATTTCAAGGTTAAAAATGTATCTTTCCCCCCCTTAACATTTTCTCATATATATATATATATTACATCAGTGTCTCTCGCAACTATTCTTTTTTCTCACAGCCTCAATAAATGATCAGCTTAACTTCCATTCTTTAAGTCTGTCTAGCTAAAAGAAAGTAAAAAAATCTGTAAGACAGTTAAAACACTAGCAAACCTAAACAACTCCTGGGTTTATAGACTTGAACTAGATGGGTTTGGTTTTTTTGAACCACGACATCCAGGAAAGGAAAGTTGTCTTCTAAGAATGTGTATCTTGTCAGCTCATGCCTGAACCTCAGAAAAATGCAAGGAACACATACACAAAGAGGACAAGAAATCATAGTTCTCTCTTTTACACATTGTGATCAGGAGATCCTGTGCCTTTCAAACTGAGATATGCATGTGGCAGTTAAATCTGGCATCTTTTGAGATGCAAATCATAGCATTACAGGAAATCTTCACTGCCAGACTCTTACAAACTAGAAAATTCAGCTAATACTGGAACGGATTGCTTCTTTGGAGACATACTCTTCCACTTGCTGAAGGGAATCTCCATGCAAATAATGTAACTATGCCCCAGAGGGCAAAGAAATTGATTTTACCCCTTCCAGATATCAAAGGAGGAACCAGCATGATCCTCACTGCACCAATAAGCTCAATGTGAAGCTATGAAGGTCAACTGCCTCAGTGAGACACTAAAAAAGGCAGATGTTTGCAGTCAGCCAGAGTAGTCTGGGTTTGGGATGTTTTGTTGTTGGTTTGTTTTTTTCTGGCAATGAGAGACACCACAAAAGAGATAGCAAGATCATTCCTGAATGTGCAGTAACAGATGCAAAGAGCCCCAGGATGAGTTCACGCCACTAGCACATTTTATACTGAAGTATCAGTCCTTTAGAAATTATGCAGATGTTAATGGCAGAGGGAGGGGAGGACAGCAGCAGCCAGAGGCAGCTTACCAGCAATGTTAAGAGCAGCTGCCCTTCATCTCCTTCCCACCTAGCAGCATCTTACTAAGCATTTAAGCCTGTCACCTTACCTCCGCTCTCCACCAGTGCAACTGCAGCATCCAGCACTGATAGCCCAGCTGCTTCAGCAACGGAGACACTTGGACCCCAGCCAGCACTAAAACAATCAGCCAACATGACCTTTAAAAATTCAATCCACCTAGGAACCAAAAAGTGAGAAACCATACCCAGGCATTTTACCAGAAAAGTTTCTTTTGTTCTGATAAATTACTTAAATACGGTCAAAGCAGAAATCTGTTGATGGCATATGACTCTACTGGAGACAGCCCCAGTGTGGGCACCCATCTGAAACCCACTACAGATGGTTGGTACACCCTTTTGAAGCACAGATGACATAAGGGTGATATGAGGTCTCAGGCATCAGAGTGGGGTCTTACAAATATCGGGAGAATGACCTTATCTGTGAGTTTTATCTCTCCACTAAAATGAACTACATTGTTTCTGACCTACACTCAGCTGCATAGCTTGGTTAACACCATGAAGCCGCTCTGTACCAGGAGAAAAGTTTTATTGCTGAGGGCCTCTGCTTTCCTTTGGAAAGTTCAACTTATATTGAGTGCAATGGTGTGAACTTCAGCATAGGTATCACAAACATTTTGATTCCAGGAACTCTGGTAAGCTGTCATAGTCGTATTATTGTCACGTGTAAGAGGAAATACAAATTATAGAAGAAGGTACAAACAAGATGGTATAAAGCATCTGAAATGTAACCAGAAGGATTGCAAAACATTATTTGAGAGGAAAAAAATACTCACCAAGAGGTCAATCACATCCAAAGATATTCTCAAAGCATCTGACTTCAAATACGGTTTGAAGGTTCAAATTAGATGCATTAGCACCCAGGCGACTTAGAAACTGGACTCTTAAATCACTCTGGCATCTGAAAAACACCACTCCAAGAATATTAGTAGAGCTGTTGCAAAGCTGCTTCTGTGCGGCTAGAAGCTAAAACAAACACCTCAAGAGTAACTTACAAAGAGAGAACACAGAAATACCAAATATAAAGTAAGAACGCAGTACCTAATCATAAAATAGCTACTTCATTGAGTACAGTACTTTGTGTTTCAATTAAAGAGCTGACAGCCTGAGAAGGCACATTAGGGTAAAGCTCCTGTGGGAACTGGTTGCTGAAAGAGTCAATAGTTTTGAAGCTCCATCACAGAACTAATTGGGAGGTTTCTTCAAGTTACAGAGAGTCTGGATTGCCTTGTCTTGTTCTGGGTCTACAGCAACCCCAATAACCAGGCAACTGGCAAGCATTGAGTGTTCAACATCTTAACATCAGAGCACCCAACAACACTAATAAGTGGAGCCTCATCACACCTCTCAGAGCTGTACAGTAGAGATACTTGCATGCTTAAAATTAAGCATGTGTGTAAGTATTTGTAGGACTGAGGCCAAAGGTTGCAACAGCAGCCAAGGGAATACCTGCCCAAGCTCTTCAAGGCAAGGATATTTTTTTTGTAAAAGGATATTTTAACCTTCAGAGGCCATGGACTACGTAGTGGTAACATGACCTTTAACTTCTACAGATCAAATGTTTATACAGGTGCTCTCATTTCCTGAAAGAGCAGCAGAGGTTTGAATATTATACAAACACTATTAATTTAAATATTTTTCCCAGTTGCTGTTTCATGCCATTGAAAATAAATATATTTATCATTTTTGCTCAGATCCATGCACATAGCAATAAGAATTTGAAAATGCCTATGGTCATCTGGTGGAAGTTATCAGAGTGTATGTATAGGAAGGCACCTTAGTTGCTATCTAGCTTGAATTGTGGAGATGGTAACAGTGAGACATTTCACAGGAAAAAGCTCCAAAATTTCCTGAAGTGTTATGAGGTAATCCTAGTGCTGCAGTGGCTGCAGGTCAAGTGAAAGAAGACCCAGGACTGGGATTCCTGTGGTTCCTAAGTCAGTTCTGAGCCTGACACCAAGGGGGTTTCCTCGTCCCGGTTTGGTGGCAATGTTAACAGTCTGAAGCAGGAACACCAGCTTTCCACGGGAAGTGCCTCAGCTACAAAAATCTCTCAATTACTCCTTCTCTGCCTGCTCGGAGTTGATAAAAACACTGCTTTCCACATCTCTTGGCAATGATTAGTTTTCCACTAGCTCAGGACAACCCAGTGTCCCAGCCAAGATTCTCCCTGCAGACCGGTACCACCGTGGCGTGCTGCCCTGAGTGAGTGTTAGCTGCTGCATTTGCTTTTCCTGTAAATCCATTGAGCTCAAGCCTGGAAAGCAGACAGGCACAAAAGCTCTGAGAAACGCTGCATGCGAATGATTTCACATCCACCCATGTGCTCTAAGCCAATTAATTAGTGAGATGGGATTCTGGCTGCCACCTTGCCAACTTTGGACTGTCTCAGAATCTCCGATAGGTGATTTAAAACAGATGCTTAGAAAAGCACCATGTGAATCATATAAGGCTCATTTGCTGTGCTTTGTTAGCAGGTTGAAAGTTAAGGCAAGCAATCAGGTTGTGTTGAAAATGTGGACAAACCCAGTAGCATGCTTTTTTCAGGTGGTAAGACCTCCAGAAATTGCTCTGCGGGAAACTTCTCCCATTTATTTTGAAATCCAGGTCAATTTCTGGAGTGTCTTCCTATGTCAGCCCGGAAACATGAAACCTTTGAGCAATGCTTGTAACTCACACGCGTGACACCGAGGTGTCTGCTGCCCTCCCACACAAACCAGAGGATGAGGCAGAGGCTGTTGAAGAATGTCAAGGTTAAAAACACAGCGTACAAGATCAAGACATGGGCTTGTTGGGAAGAACAGGTTAGTCTTGATGTGCAGTAGAGACTTCTGCTTCTACAAATGCTGACAGCCTGCCTGGTGCCAGGGAGGGACTAGGAGGTGGCTGGACACAGAGATGTCTACATCTCTGATAAGGTCTTGAACATTGTGGAGGGATGCTGTTTTCCTTAGCTCTGTAGAGCCCAGGTGACACACAGAAAATATTAAGGCAGCATGGCTCAGGCTAAAAAATCATCTCTGAGGAAAAAAACATGGGGTACTGTGTGCTAAAGCAGAGTCGTGTAAGTATTAAATCGAACTTCATGAGACATCTGTCTTAGGAACAGCAGCTGGGTTTCTAATTAACAGCTTTTGTCTGAAAAATATTCAGAGTATTCCAAATGCCACATACATCAATGGTGTTCGCAGCAGGTTTTGTATGCATTAACTAATGTTTATTAGTATGTTTACTAAGAAATTATATGGTATTCTTTGAGGATGTCTGAAAAAATGGTAACAGGTACTGATCAGGATTTTAGGGTTTAAATTTTAGACACCTGAATGAGAGGTTTTGTTTGATGCTACACCCTAAAGGGAGGAACCTGGTGGCCAAGAAGGCCAACAGCATCCTGGCTTGTATCAGCAATCGTGTGGCCAGCAGGACAAGGGCAATGATTGTCTCCATGCACTCAGCACTGGTGAGGCCAGTTATTTAAATATGTTATTTACAGATGTATTTGGGGATGTAAAATCAGCTTTTTACTGATCATATGGGGAAGCACTCTGTTCACAGATACTGCAACTGTGATGCTATTGCAAAATGGGACTGTGGTGGACTTCCTCTCTTCTCTCTGCAGAGCATTTTATGCAGCTTTCTGATCTTGCTGAGTGAATTCCAGATGTATATCATTATGCCCAGAATCCTGGAAACCTATTTATTTAGTGTCTTAGTAGATGTGTGATTTTCACGGGATGATTATATACTCTGATTTGAGACATGCTTGTTTTTATTGTTTGTGACATTCTTAGAGCTGGATACTTTTGTGTCCTTGGTTTTTAGAAACTGCAGTTTATTATTTCAGATCTCTTCTTAACTGATTCACACTTGTTTTTGTGTGCAGAATGACAGAGTCAAAGCTCCACAAGCACAACACCTTTTGCCAGAACAGAAGTCAAACCAGAATTTCCAGAGATATTAAAATAAATAATGAAAGCTCCATTATCCATCCAAATAAAAACCAGAATTAAAAATAAGGGAAGAAAAACAAGAAACAGTGTAGCAGTATGGATAGAGATTGAAATGGAAGATAATCTTAGCAGCCCTGCTGTAAATGTCAGTTTACCTCAATTTTCAACATGATTGATGATACAGAGTATGATGACAAAGTCAGAATGACTATTCAGAGCATGTGGATGGAAAAGGAAAGAACTGTATCAAGGACAGACACTAACTTCAAACATCTTGATAAACTCCAGTTGGGTGTGGAGAGGGCAAATAGTCTCCATGGAGGAACACAGGAAAATAATCACACAAAATGCAGGTCCAGCATCAAGGATATTTAACAGATTGATGAAATCAAGGACACTAACATATGACTGGAGAGT
Organism: Falco punctatus; assembly: GCF_963210335.1. Lineage (NCBI taxonomy): Eukaryota > Metazoa > Chordata > Aves > Falconiformes > Falconidae > Falco > Falco punctatus. Next base: position 19,019,987 of record NC_137582.1, on the reverse strand, counting down.
AGGAAACCTCTTGCTAGTGTTCAAGAAATAAAAGAAATATGATCTAAGCAACTATAGATTTGGTAGTCTGACTTCAATGGTAAATTGCACTTATAGTAGAAAAATCATGAAGAAAAGGAGCTAAGTGACTGAAAGAAAGGGTGACATACAACATGGTTCTATGAAACGCTGAATGTTAAAAACAAATCTGATTATTTTCTTCAATAAAATGGTTGATTTTCTAGGTGAAGAAAATACAGATATAAATTTTAGAAGGAAAATATATACCTTGCCATGTAGGGAACTTTATTTCAAACAAGGAATTTAATAAAAAAATTTCAAGATGGTGATGACTGATAAAACATGGGTTGTTCTGAAAAGGAATGTTGTTAGTAGTATTCTTGAAGGACCAGCCTTGGACATATTAGATCAGATCCATACCTAAAATAAGTGGGAGAATACTAACAAAATTTTCCATAGACAAAAAGCTGGGAATCTGTCTTCAATACAGAAGGTGCCTAGAATATCTCACTGGATGCACTTGTGCCCTAGACTCAGAGAAATTACATAACAGGTAGATGTTACTGCAAGGTCTCATACACATAGTCTGACACTGATGTCATAATCTGGAGGGATTATAAGTGAAAAAGATACAAAAGAGACCCTGATGTTCTGTTAATTCCTAAGAAAACTATGAACTATCAGAATAACATGTTTTTTTATAAAATGCAATAGGAAAAGCAAATGTGGAAGAAAAATACAGCCGTCTACAAGAGACAAAGCATTACCATCAGGTTCAGAGACTCATTAACATTTTGTATGGCATTGGTGAGAGCTTAAATGGAGTTCTCTGCTCAGATAAACTTCTGTTTTCAGGAAAGATGAGTTCATATTACGATACAGAAGCACATGAAGCCTTTCGTTTTACCTTCACCAAATGCAGGTTTAGAAAAGATGTGACAGTTCCTTGTAAAAATATCACAGAGAGCAAATAAATAAATAAATAACCAAACCCACAAATTTATTTAAGATAAACATCAGTGGTGGCAGAATAGCAAATGATTATAAACTGTCCATGAATACAATGGGGAAAACATTGGAATAAACTTCCTTGGGGAGACATAAGGGTCTGAAACTGCATTCAAACAAGCAAAATAAGAACAGCAGTGATAAATGATTTAGGGTGCTCTTCCCAGGTCCCATGTTTTCAGCCAGAGTGCACATGGAAGACACAAGACATATTTTTAAAGGAGTTTTGATTGTGATCAGTCTAACACCAGTATGAACCATTCATGTTTCAGTACACAAATCATCCAACAAAAAGTGGTGAAATGTGTTGCTTACTTAAGTAACAGTGTTATGTCTTTTCCTTCTTCTATAATGTGAAATGAGAATTGCTCACCTTCCAGGGAGAGAAAGTTTGGGTGATGATCTCGTTCCATTCAATCTGCTTATATATAAAGTAATTCACCACTCACTAGTGTTATGCTGGCTTTTTGCTCCCACTGCCCTACCCCATTAAATTCCTAAATACTGGCATTTCACCTTACTCTAATCACAGGTATAATACCCAGAGTCAATATCCCACTGCTGTAGAGTGGTATCATTCTCTATGAGCAAGAGATTGTGACAAGGAAAATAACTTGCCTTAAGGGCAAAGCAGACCTACCCTGATCCCTGGATGGTAACTGAGGACAGACTGGTTTCATGTGCATTACTCCAGGCCATGAGTCGTGTGTAGGTCTAAGCAGAGTAAAGCAAGTTTAAGAAGGGTAAAGAGCAGCTGCTAGCTGGATCTCACTCCAAAGAGGTGTGTGTTCATGTGCTTTCACTACCATAGATGGAGAATTTGCCCTGACTGGAAAAAAGAAACACCAGAGGGAACTAAGGGGGCAGTGGGTCAGCCCTAATCCTTGGACACAAGGGCTGGCAGGGCTTTGACATTTCACCTCCATGACAATGGTGGCACAGATTGATCCTGGGCTACAGAAGGAACCAGGGAAAATAAATATTGCTGAGACCTACTCGGACAAGGAGAAATCTAAGAGCAAATGAGCCTCATCTGGCCAAGTAAAGCAGTCTGGGGAATATCTAGCAGGTATTGACACCACTTTACCAAGACTGACTGTATCGCTCAGAAACAGGGAATAGGAGATTATCCAACCATCACTTTTACACTGGCTCCTCCTGTGCTGTTGGAGATGTTACAAAAACCCAGTGAGCACTTCCTAGTTCAAAGCAATGTCCTTCTTGGATACCCAAAATGTGATGCACAGGTTTCCTGCTCACACCTGTGGATGCTGGCAGGGAGGGCAGTTTCATCTGCTCACACCTTCCCAAAAGGGGAGCCATCGCTGATAACTACCACCTTCCTTGATGCATCCTGCCCCCATCCTGGGCAGCAGCAGCACTGGACTCATGCCAGAGTCCCTCTTCTGTGCAGTGAGCTCAGTCCCCCTGCACCTCTAGTGCTTTCTGGTAGAGCCACAACAGGAGATCTTCATGCCAGAAGACTCCACGGTGGCTTCTCTTTCATGTCCTAGTGCTGTCCTGGGTCCCTGGGAAGGTCTGCAGGAGTTGTAGAGCCTGGTCTCTGCATGTTGCTGCTGTGGTGCTGGACACAGCCACCACTGGTTCCCCAAACCCTTCTGCAAACCTTGGATGAGAGGAACAGCTCCCAGGGGGCTCTGCCTGCCTCCTTCATCACCTCACACCCAGCCATACCCACCCCCTCCCGGCCCTTTCAGAGTCAATGCCATTTTCCCTGACAAATGGGATGCCTTACTCTCAACTACCGACAACTCGTCATTAATGCTGCCAAAGAATCATGCAATGGCTTTTTATTTTTCCCTTTTTTCTTTTTCTTTCTCATTTTAACTAGGAGCACTTCATGTCTGCAGTTGGCAGGGACAAAAGGAGAGGCAGCTGGGCGGGAAGGGGAGAGGGTCGGGGAACATCTGTTTCACATTTAACCTGGAACCAAACTTTTTCATAGTGCTTCTCCAGCCTCGCTTGTATATTGATTCAATTACTAGGCTCTGCTAGTGCAAGAGATTTATATTAAAGCCTCATACAAAGCTATTGTGTTTTGTCACACAACGGTACTGAATCAATTACAAACGTGGTCAACACGATCCCTCTCAGCTGTAAGCATTCGCCTGGGGAGAAGCTGTCTGACCAAGCTGCTGGCTGGGTGTTAGCTGATCTCCAGCAAGGTGTGACACACCTAGCTGGCACTCACTAGCAGGACAATCTGCCCTTGGCATGTCACCATCACTGTCACCTGGGTGCCGTCTTCTTCAGCTCTGCCTCATTAAAAGTTTGCATGGGCTGGAGAAGCGGGGCTGGACACACACACGAAAGCCTGGACTTGGTGGTCTGAGCAGCTGCCCAGGGGTAACGGTCCCTCAGATAGGCAAAGCGACAGCAGTGCTGGCCCTGGGCTGCGGTGACGTGACCCTGCTCCCAGCAGCAGGGAGAAGCCGGCCAGTGCAATCACATAATGAAAATAGGAAAAGGCACTTGGAGCTGGGCAATACTAAGGGAGGAGAGGGGAAGAAGAAACCGAGTCTACAGCCCTCCAAGTCCCTTTTCCTCTAATCAATCACCTTCTAAGCAGGGAAATAAAATGGCAGTTGCTCTTTGCAGAACGTGTCCCAGATTTTCTAGATGGGCAATTTGCGGCTTACACCAGAGGCCAGTTCCTGGCTTGGCCAGTGACTTGCCATGTAACCACAGCCAAAACTTTATAAGCCAATATTTCAAATCCATCTGATAATTTTAGATGCTGCCAGACTTTCTGAGCTCTCAACACAAGCTTTCTGTAGAGAACCACAAAGGCTGGAGATATCTTGAAATAAAAAGCTTATTTAAACTGTTTAAGCCTACCAATTCTTTTTGCAAAACACCCAGAAACCTTATGATACTTTATAAATTACATTAGCTTATATATAAAAGAGCAATTGATAAATTTGCCACCTAGAATGCTTCCAAACTGCTCAGAAGCAGTGAGGAGCCACAAAGCAGGTTGCTGTAGCTGTGTCAGAGGTGTAGATGGTCCTCATTTACCCATATTTCCTACCTATTTCTCTGTACAGACTGCATTTGCTGCTTCTCAACACCTGTTTTTCAAAATCTTCCTGATGGGGCTATAGCCACAAACCAGTCCCTCTCTCAGAGTCCACGTGTGCCCAGTTCCCAGGTATGTGCAGCTACCTGGGCAGGCAGTACCTCCTTCCATGCAGGCTGTAATGCAGAGCTGGGGCCTCGATTGTGAGGTCTCTTGCAATAGGAATTGCTTTGAACTTTGTGTTTAATAAGCAAGCACAACCTGGGAGGACTCTCAAGGTATTAATGTGTGTCAATAGTAGTATTAATGATACCGTACCTGACTAAAGTAGACTTTCAGGATTAGTTCAAACGGTCCATTGAACAGCCTTATTCTTTCTCACGCTCAATAAACAGCCTGAAAGATAAGAGAAAAGTTGGAGTTATCCAAGATAAATTCCCCTTTCTCATACTGATTCACCATGCTAGTTACCCACTCCTGCCTCAGTTTACCTGTTCCTGCAGTGGAGATAACATCTACCAGGGAACACAGCAAAGCTCCTATTACACAAACTGATAGCATGAAGCACATACCCATGGACTTAACCCACATATAGAGCTGACTCAAAACTCCTCAGCAGAACTTTGTCCTGTGGATGAAAGATAACTGGACCCCGCCCCTTGGGAAAGGTTGAAAATATCTGAAAAGATGGAGTCTTTAGTGCCCAGAGATTCCGAGCTGAAACTAGCAGGGCTCTTTCAAAGCCAGACCATAACTAGCTGTGATTAGAGCTCTTAACGATGAGCTTTAGCTAATTCTGAGCTTTTTGGAGGATCTTTTATACAAGCGGTGTGCAAAGAGTGGCAGCAGCTGTGTGTGCTGTGCGTACTGCGAGCCAGCCGGATGCAAGCCAGCTGCAGCCCAGAAGCCCTATAGCCACATTATCTTAATGCTGGCTCTGAGTTATTATACCTTATTTCTCAGCAGGGCTTTATTGCTTCAGGTTGAGCATCCTTGTTAATACGGCTACTCAGCTTCCTGCTCTGTCACCAGCTGGCACAGATCACGGGCAAAACAGGCACTCCACTGAGTGTGTTGGAGTAGGTCTACCCCAGAGGTCCCCACTTGCAGGGGTGTCCCCATGGCAAACCTGAGGTTCAAGGACAGCTGGTAGCCCCATGCACTGGCATTCAACAAGCAACCTGGCAAACTGCCTCCTGGCAAACACCCTGACACAGCTTGTGCAGCTACCAGTGAGGCTTGCACCACCACAGGCTTATACACAGTCTTCAGCGAGCTGAGTTAAATCTAGCCCTGGTACCTCTGCCCTTCTGAGGACAAATAAACACCACTGGATCATGGTTACCCTCCAAAGGATTTCTGTCTTCATCCATGACACAAATTGATCTGCATGGCCACCCCTGAAGATCAGTTTCTTGTCGCGGTGCTCTCCAAACTAGCCGGCTGCAACAAGGTCTTTTACTATCTCATACCAGTGCATTCTTCGTGCTGGTCCCTCTACTGCCTTCTCCTCATCTCACCTCATCCAGAGCTGCTCTCTCTTCCCTTGCTTCTTCCCTTCTCTGCTTCCTCCTCAGCTGCTCTCTTCATTGGCTCTCAACCACTTATCAGCCACCCCACCACCCCTGAAGCCAGCCCACAGCTGTATGTTATCAATGTTAATTAACCCAGCTTCATTCCTCTACATCTTGTCATCAAATGTGTAGAGCATTCCCATCACCAAGAAATGGGTTTCAGCAAAATACAGGGAAATATGCCCCAACATCAAGCATCTTCATCTGACCTGTCGTGGTAAGAGTGTGAAAGGCAGAAATAACAGAAATGGAGCTTTCGTGTTCAGGATTTCTGACAAACAGTTCTGAAGCTACTCAGAGGAGCCATACCAGTATTTTGCCCACTTCTATAACCAGTGTCTGTGAGTTTATTCTTTGCACTTTCTGTACATCTGTTTAAAATAAAGAGCCTTTGTTGGAAAACCATGTGTGATAAGTTGACATCTTAACACTACAGAGACCACCCCTTTTCAAGTCAAATCATTTCAAAAGTTTATACGCCTAGAAAAAGATGAGAGAAACATGATCAGGGAAACCTGTTTTGACTAATTGCTGTTTGATTAACCTCAGTTGCAAGGTATCTACACTCCAGCAATTTGTAGTTTTACACTGGTGACTAGTGTTGGTCATTTTCTTTTCTACCTGAGACGTCTGGTTCTATTATACAAGAAATGTGAAGTTACTAGCAAATTATCTCACATTTTCTGTGTCAAAATAATATTTTCCAATGGACATTTTAAACTAATTTGAGCGGGGGGCAGGATTCTTCCAATTCTTGAGAGCAGACAGCAGATTTCTTGCAACTGGGTAGTTCCATAGAATCATAGAATCATTTAGGTTGGAAAAGACCTTTAAAGTCATCCAGTCCAACCATTAACCCGGGACTGCTAAGTCCAGCACTAAACCATGTCCCTAAGCACCACATCTACGTGGCTTTTAAACACTTCCATGGATGGTGATTCCACTACTTCCCTGGGCAGCCTGTTCCAATGTTTGACCACCTTTTCAGTGAATTTTTTTCCCTAATGTCTAATCTAAACCTCCCCTGGTATAACTTGAAGTGTGTTGGACAACAAGGTCCCCCCTCAGCCTCCTTTTCTCCAGTTCCCTCAGCTGCTTCTCATCAGACTTGTGCTCCAGCCCCTTCCCCAGCTCTGTTGCCCATCCCTGGACACGTTCCAACACCTCAGTGTCTTTCTTGTATTGAGGGCCTAAAACTGGACACAGGATTTGAGATGCAGCCTCACCGGTGGATGATCACTTCCCATAACCATGAAAATATTATCTCAGTGCCATGTTCTTTTATACAGAAAAATAAGTTTTAAGAATTCTACGAAAAAGGAAAACACCCTGCCGCTGCATGTGTCTATGCATGTGTCCTGAAAGTTGTGTCATGTGGTCTCCTGACATCCTAGACACAGAAAGATAAAATAGACTGGAAAAGGTTCAGAAAAGGACAAAAGATATTAAAAGGTATTCAAGCTGCACAGGACAGCTTCTGTACAAATAGTGCCTAAGACAGGTGACAGTCTTCATCCTGGAAAAAGGCAGCCAGAAGGGGATTTGATGGGACTCTAGAAAATCAGGGGTAGGATGAAAGCATATTGAATATACACTGCCTGTTGAATACACAGGAGACATAGAGGATATAAAATAAAATTAGCTGGAAGCAGGTTCAGAACAAATGAAGAACATTTTTCTGTGCACCAGAAGCTGTTTAATCTGCAGAGCTCCTCACCGTGGATGTCACAGGTGCCAAAAGATCACATATCTTTACAAGGAGACTGGAGAGATTCATAGAAAAGAAATCTATCAAAGGCAATTAAATATACAGATGGTGCCTCTGGTTTGGCAGAATGATGGGCTGTAAATTGTTGAAGACTGGGAGGACATTTGAGAATCAATTTTTGCCATATCTTCTATAGTTTCATAGCTGCACCCATTTGGCACAATCCAAGACAAAATACTGGGCTAGACTGCTCTTTGCTCTGGCCCAATATATCTGGGTTTACATCTCTATATTGAGTCTGAACGACTAGTTAAGCTGAGGGAGTGCCTGTGATCATATATACCCAGAGCTACCACTGAGCACAGAAACCAGGCAGGCACAGCAGCAAGACAGAGGTAAGAGATGCTGCCACTCACATACCGCTTTCACAGGGATGCCCAGGCAACGCTGCACAGTGAACATGGCAGCTCAAGCCAGCTCTCACCTGCAGGATATCTGAATCATTGCCTGGCACACAGGATAAATGTACCCATATCATCCTACATGGCTCTTCAAGTAAGAGCTCCCCAGTTCTTTTTTGGACCCCAAACTGCCAATCATACAAACCGCCTAAATGGTGGTTTACTCCCTGGTTCTCTTTTCCAGTGAACCAGCTAGAAAAAAGCATGCAACTCGTAGATCTGGAGACAGTTCAAACTAAGGACCCCTCTGAACCAATTTCCTACAACGGATAAGGCTGCAGGAGGTCCATTTCCCTGTGCCTTACAAAGGCTTGCAGTGCTCTTCAGCTGGCTGTGCACCTTCACGCCACATCTCAGGGCATGCAGTGTAACCCCTTGTTTACATCCCACAGCATATTTCTGACAAGCTGCAGCACAGTTCTCATTGTCATGGAAACTTTGCATTGGTAGGGGAAAAATAAAATGAAAAGGAAAAAAGGAAAATCGTAAATTTGCCTTAGAGGACACCACCACATGGAGCCTCCAGGGACCCAGCATGAAGTGCAAAGCAGAAGGAATGGTACTTGGAAGAATCAAATGCCCTGAGCAGTCTGAGCACAAGCAACTTGGACTCGGGACCAGGGATCTTGTCCTGGAGGAGAATTATTTAGCAGAATTTATGTAGGTGATGTTTCCACTGAGAACACAAATCACCCTTGAAGTAAAATCTGTTTTCACTCTAGAAACTTTATATGCCAAATAAAGTCTAAGGATCATCCATATGTCTTCTGACCATTACTACCTTCAGCCTCTTCTTCCCAGCCACAATATATTCAGTCTGTCAGTGATGTACCATAAATCAGTTCCACACAGATTTTGGGGTGTTTATGCTGGTTGTGCAACATGGAGGTACATTTGCAGAAATTAAGAGTATATAATCCCCACAAAACCAGCCAACACTGTCCCACTGTGGCATAACCCAGATGTGATCCCAACATCCAGAGCTGCTGCCAGCAAAGAGCCTAATTATAGCTCCATTTTCCCCTGGGTGCTTGGAGTTTCCTGACAAAACAGCTCCTCTGATAGCTTAAAAAATATCAGAGAAGTTACAGATGGTCCTGACTATAGGAGACTGCAACAGCGCTTGTAAAAAATGTGCTGCACAACGTGAGAGTCAAAGTCTAACAGAGCCCAGACAGCCCATCAGGAAACACGAGCCCGTTTCAGAAGGCAACGCTGCAGAGAGAAAGATGACGGGCACCACCCAGGCAGCCACCACCTTACCCCTCAGTGCTCAGGTGCTCTTTTATGCTTGGGGAAGATGCAAGGGGAAGGGGAGAGGGATAAACGGTATCTGTGTCTGAGGCTGAACTCATGTCTTCAAGGTTTGTCAGGGTGCTTTCACCAGCAGGTCACCACACCCTCCCCACATGAAAGAACTGCACAGAAACCGCTGCCAGTAACTTTTGGCCCCCAGCTGATGCAGCGTTTTGCTCTTTCTCTGATGTGATCTGAATAAGCAAGGAGAGGTGTTGAACTGAAGTGCCTCAGACGCTGCAGCGTGTAGTATAACAAGGCCCCCTTTTCTGTGTGTTATGATATGCTCTGACATACGGTACTGAATGTACTTGATTATTGCCTAAATTCTGTTAATTTCTGGGAACTGGTAAGGAAGCAGACTTCCAGCTAAGATCTTTATCCTTATATACCCCCTGGAGCCGACCACTTCAGTAACATTTTTCAGCAGTGCAGTAATGAAGGAGCTCCTTATATGAGCCACTGGACTGCCCTCACTATTTTCTATCACCTCTTACTTGCCTCCAGTAAAATCCCTACCTGAGGAGAGAGAAAAGAAAAAAAAGGAAAGCCAAGAGGTGAGCAGCTTTCTCAGGTTGAATCCCACTTACTCTGGCTATGGTCTGGAGCAGATGATACCAAGCTGTGCTCTGCTTCTTATTGTACAGCTGCGCAGTGGAGGTACGTAGGTAGGCAAAGACCACCCCCAAGGCATGACCATCATCCAGGAATACTGGTATGGGCTACCTTAACCAGGTCTCATAGGTGTCAGTGTAAAGATGGTGAGCTAATGCTGGGCTGGGCTGGCAGCCTGCCCTACATCCAGGTGTCTGTGGCTGTCCCCTAACCAGCTGCATGAGCCGGTGCTCAAGAAGTTCTGGAGACTCTATCTACAGATGCATTGTCTCTTCAGCAGAGGAGTCGGGGCTGGGCAGTGGCCTCCAGGGTCAACTTGGTCTCTGAGGCACATTGCCATCTCAGCTTCCTTTGTCTCTTTGTGTTTTGTCTCATGCCCAAACCTCTGCATAACATTCCTCATGGAAGATGTGCAGGAGAAATATCATAGAATCATAGAATGGTTTGGGTTGGAAGAGACCTTAAAAACCATCTTGTTCCAACCCCCCTTCCATGGGCAGGGACATCTTCCACTAGACAATAAACTATAGGCAGAAGAAATAATTTCTGATTAGCTAATAAAGCAATGGGTCATAATGTGATTTAATGGGTAAACATAAAGATGTTTACATCTCCCAGAGTCTGGAAATTTAACAATTAATCCTACTAGCCCAGGGACATGAGGTCTTTACAAGTAGATAAGGGGAGAGCAGTGGATGCTGTCTATCTTGACCTCAGCAAAGCTTTTGACACTGTTGCCCATAAAAATCCTTGTATGTAAACTCAGGAAGTGTGGACTAGAGGAGCAGACAGTGAGGTGGACTGAGAACTGGCTGAATGGCAGAGCTCAGAGGGTTGTGATCAGCAGCACAGAGCCTGGCTGGAGGCCTGTAGCTCGTGGTGTTCCCCAGGGATCCGTGCTGGGTCCAGTCCTGTTCAACTTACTCATCAACAACCTGGAAGGAGGGACAGGGCGTACCCTCAGCAAGTTTGGTGACAATACAAAACTGGGAGGAGTGGGTGACACACCAGAGGCTGCGCTGCCATTCAGCCAGACCTGGACGGGCTGGAGGGCTGGGAGGGAGGAACCTCATGAAGTTCAGCAAAGGCAAATGTAGGGTCCTGCACCTGGGGAGGGACAACCCCACACACCAGCACAGGCTGGGGCTGGCCTGCTGGAAGGCAGCTCTGTGGAGAAGGACTTGGGAGTGCTGGAGGACAGCAGGTTGCCCATGGACCAGCAACGTGCCCCCAGGGCCAAGAAGGCCAATGGCACCCTGGGGTTCATTAGGAGAAGCGTGGCCAGCAGGTCGAGGGAGGTGATCCTCTCCATCTGCTCTGCCATGGTGGGGCTGCGTCTGGAGTGCTGTGCCCAGGTCTGGGCTCTCCGGTTCAGAGGGACAGGGAACTACTGGGGAGGGTCCAGCGGGGGGCTGTGAAGATGATGAGGGGGCTGGAGCATCTCCCTGATGAGAAAAGGCTGAGAGAGCTGGGCCTGTTTAGCCTGGAGAAGACTGAGAGGAGAACTTATCAATGTCTATACATATGTTAAGGGTGCGTGTCAGGAGGATAGGACCAGGCTCTTTTCAGTGGTGCCCAGTGACAGGACAAGGGGCAATGGGCACAAACTGAAACACAAGAAGTTCCTCCTGAATATGAGGAAGAATTTCTTTACCCTGAGGGCGAGAGAGCACTGGAACAGGCTGCCCAGAGAGGCTGTGGGGTCTCCTTCCCTGGACATGACTCCGTGCAACCTGCTCTAGGTGAACCTGCTTTATCAGGGGTTGGACTAGATGATCTCCAGAGGTCCCTTCCAACCTCAGCTATTCTGTGATCCTCATTCCTGCAGTGCTATAGGACTGTAACCATCTTGTCCTTCTGGACTCCCTCTTAGCTCTTCACAGCCTTCCCAAAAGACCTTAGATCTCAGACCACCAAAAAGGAGGAAGCAGAAAAGTTATCATCAGTAAGAATTCGAAACAAGACTGAAGAGAGACATCTGCCATCTTTGTTCTCTACTCCATTGGATGTCATTGCCTCTGAAAAGAAGTGGTGGAAACTAGAAAACTGATAGGAACTTTATTTTCTTGGCAGAATTGTTTCTGTTCCAACCTCCTCTCCCATGTTGGCCCTCATTTTCTGTCTCTGACTGGCAATGTTCTCCTGCTCCATGTCCCCATTCTTGGTGTTTCCAGCCTCCTGCCTTTTGCCTGCCAGACACCAGAGACCCAAAATAAATAAATAAATTCATTGAATTAATAAGGGAAGTGACTGGACCTAGCAAGACAGGCACCTGTCACCTTGGTGGCATCCGTTAGGCTCACTCCACTCCACATCAGGCACGGCTGCATGCTCAGACCATGAGGTGTTTAAGGCAGGGATTATGTCTTCTGAAGTTTGCACAGAGGTGCTGACTGTGGCCTTTGGGCAGTGTGAACATTAAATAAGAGCCTTGTACTAGAAAACATTCCCACCTGGAAAGTTTCAAAGAAAAGCCTCCTTGTACAAGTGAAATTCCTACTTGGTGCACAGGCTGTTTATTTAACAGAGCTTTGCAACTGAAGCAAATGGCTGTGCAAGAACAAGCAGTGACTTCCTGTTGCTCTCCACCTGCCCGCCCACAACCGGATCCGCTAACACGTGCCTGCTGTTCTACCAGCCTGGGATAGGCAATGAGATGGGGCCTTTTCTGCATGCAGAGGTGACCCTGCAACTGTCAGAAATGGCAAGTATCAGCCTTGAGGAGAAACCAATGAAAACATTAATGCAATGGACCGATATCTGTCATTCAAATCATACGTGATGCATTACAATTTCCATAAAAGACTGACAGAAGTATATACTGCAATAAAATTTTAGCATTAATTATTTTCAAAAATCAAGTGGAAAAATAATTTGTTCCACTACCCTTTCATTTCTACGGACCGCTGACAGCAATCCATTTGTTCTTACCAGTCTTGTGTGACAGTCATAAAGAGGAACTGAAGGAGGAAGGAATGGATTGTCTCACAGAAATCAAAACTTAAGCAAAAACCATTCACTCTTTCCTGTTTCTCTTACTCCTCCCAGCACTGGCCATACATATCACACATTAAAAGGACTTCATTCACATGATAGCATTTGTGCACAGACATTACACCTACTATATAAAAGCAATGCTTGAAAAAAAGCAGCACTATATTTTAAGTCTTCTGTGATTCCGTTCTTCTTGGGTCTCTGAATTTCTGGTTTCACCATGTGCAGATTGGGATACATGCCCTTTTACTGCAAATTGCTTTGAGACGTATGGATGAAAAGTGCTATATATGTACTCCTGACTACGGGCAGTTTATTTGTTCCCCTAATAATCAGTTTGCTCAATGAAAATATTTTTATTAAGATCAACAGGAGAGAGGGGTGGGGGGGAGAGGTATTTAAATTGGAGTAGGATTTTTAAAAGTGAAATTAGTCTATGCCTCTGTAATATAACATGCAGGAAAAGAAACATTATTTCAACAGGTGCATTTTATATATCACATGCACGTGCACTTTCACTGCTTGAAGCCCCTCTAGTGAAATTCACCTGGGCAGCAAATGAGCCTGTAAAGTTACATTATTAATTTTCAGGCTAGCATTCCCATTTAGATAATCAGCGTCATGCCTTAGTAATTTGCTCAACGAAGCCGATTCAGCAAAATTGCCCTTTTTACAGCATATGCACCCCATATGTGAAGGCTGGATGTATCCTTTCATTCCAGCATAGTAAGAAAGAACATTTTGTCAGGATGATGTAAACGCACGGCTTACGATAATCAGCCATGATACACCATCTAAGGATTTGTCTAGGAGCTGAGCACTCTTTTTATATTTATATACCGTATTTCTGCACATGTTAGAGCCCATGTAATAAAGCAACATGGTGCTCATGATCAGACATGGTACAAGTTGAACTGCACATGCAGGTTTCATGTACCACCATCAAAGGAGAATCTGTATTGTGCTTCCACTGCCTAGCCACACCTGGGCTGATGTACAGTGGAGAAAGCATGAGGAAGATCCAGGACAGATCAGGGATCCTGCGGGACAGGCGCTCAGAGCAGTTCTAGCAGCTTGTATTCAACTCATCTGAGGGCAATCAGTCACAAATAGGATCCGCAGAATGGAAGGTGGCTAAAATAGCTAAAAGTCTTTAATGTGTCTTAAAAACATATAGCTGTATATATAACATACTGTGCTTCACCTGAGTACAAATTTCCAGTCACATAGAACCAAGGGCAAATGGGGCTGCAGTATGGACAAAACTTCAGGGAGCTTGTTCGGTGGAAAGTGAGAACCAAATTCAGCCCAGCTGAGTGATGAACATCGTGAAACAGAATACACAATTTTATCAAACACATTGTAGTGGAGAACCGCCCTAATTATCAGTGACTATATTCAAGGCTCATGAAAAAATTTGAAAAAATTTCAATATCCATTTGCTAATTGCTTTTCACAGAAATGGCTGTCTCATAGGGAAAAGCACCATCTGATCCCAGAAGGAAAAAAAGATGAAATTGGTATCATCTATTTTGTGCAAATTGAACAATGTGGAAAATGGAACCTCCAGGGACAGTCTGTGTGAAGAGGTTACAAATATTGCTTTGCCCAGCAGGGATGATGTCATGGTTTCTGTCAGAATTACTAAAATACAAACATGTATTTTCTGGAACATGGGCTTAGAGATACATGGTCTTCGTCCTTACAGACTCACTTTCCCACAGAACTTCATGAACTGACGGGTGAACCTTCATAACACTGTAGCAGCCTACAGCTTTTCTTTCTTTTACTGTATCTTGTAAAAATCTCTCAGTTCTTCATGTTAATATCCTTCTCCAAATTTTCTGACATTGCATCTGAAATACATTAAAGAATTATTCAAAATTTGGACAGATAAATGCAACAGAACAATTACATTTAAACATTTTTGATCTCAAATGTTTAACAGACCACTACAACTTCACATCTACATACCAGACAATCCCACAAGAGAGTTTTGCTCTTAGATCTGTTTATGAACTTCATCATGAAAAATGCATTATATCATTTAGATTCACACTTGACTTGCTGCACAGAAATACATGTCTATAGGCATTTTGCAGATTTAACTGATTTGGGATATAAGTGGGTGTGCACAAATTCAGTTTCTTGTGTGTTGAATTAGCATCCAAGATTCTGAAATAACACAACCAGGAAAAAATTAAGGCTGATTTATCCATTTCAAAAACTGATCCCACAGGTCTTAACTCTAAATTTTCCTTTCCCAGAACTCCCAGTATAAAATTCTTTAGTAGATTTCTTTATTTTCCATCAGAGCGATGCTGAGATTCAAGTCAGAGCTGTGCAGCCCAACAGTTGTCAACCAGTCCTGAGACCAGGGGCCAGAAAGCAGATCTGGGGACAGGATCAGCACAAGCAGTGATTTCCAGGTCACAACCCAGACCTCTAGAGCTGCAACTGGCTACGTAAGGAGGAAGAAAGAGGAAATGTCTGCCAAGGTAAATGTGTAAAATGTGGTTTGGGTACAGCACTGGTAATAGATGAATTTGCTGGTGACAGTTTCCACCAGGTGATTTGATAACCACCCATGATTTTATCAGCAAATTCTGGTAAACCAGGCCAAATCTATTCCTGTCATGATCTGACATAAATTCTTATATTATAGTTATTGTCTAATCTGGCATACTTAGACAGTCCAAGCTATTTATTTATTTTTTTCTGATCAATTGCTAGAAAAATAAATGAAGATTTTATTATCACCAAGACAGGTTAGAAACATGAGAGAGGAAATCAGCACACGGTGAAGCTGTTCACTTAGTGTATCCAATGCAATATTGATTTCCGCTGAGTTTATGCTTCTTGAAGACAATTTGGAGTTCAAGTGCCTTCACATGGTGGGACAGCATCCTGAGACGGGCAATAAAAGCAATCCTATTAATTCCATGTTTTGACTTCAGTGGCTATAAGCAGTTTCCCTTTCCTTAGACTGGCAAAATAAAGTGAGATTGGAGGGCCACTCACATTTCAAAATCAACAATTATTCAAAACCCAAAAGTGCCCCAACAAAGAGCTTACATTGTGGTGGAAGGAGAGGATCCACCAGCCCTACAGCAACAGGGTCCTGGAGGCAGAATCTGGTTTTTTGCTTACAAAGTTAGACAACACAACAACTGTATAAATTAGAAGCTTATTTTCACTTCAGTAACCACTTTGTGACCTGCTACAATGTGTAGTCGGTAAAAAATTATACTTGTTAGAAGCCCATTGCCTTGGTAAACCCATTTTTACTTCTTCGTCTTTGCCTGTGTTTGTGATGATCCAGTCTTGAACAACCCAAGCTATGTTGTATAACAAAGTAAGTCCTTCAAAATTCATTCCCCTCATGGGCAGACTACACTGGTGTCACTCAAGTTAGTGATGAAGTTCTCATTGTTGTGTCTATAGCCTTAATTCTAAAGGAAGTGAAAAAGACCAAAGGCTGATGCAGGAAATATGGGTCCATCATCTGCCTGACTTGGATGCGTATCACTTTCAATGTAATACCTGCACTGTAGAAGAAAAGCTATGTGTTCTTTTCTCCCGAACTTAGTATATGTATCAAGAAGATGTTAATGCTATATTCTCCCAACAATCTAGTTGCCAGCTGATGGAATATATTTTCCTTATCAGGCACAATGGTAATACCTTCCCACTCTTAAATCAGAACTGAATTTGAGAATAAAAGTGGTTCAGAGTAAGCAGGATAATTTGGAATACATTAGTGCTGCCCTCTGTGGTTTAAAAGACATGAAAAACGAGACAGCCATGAATTGTCCCTCACAGACTGTGATGAAGATCATGGGTCAGAGTCTCTATATACAGAAAGGATTTCCAGTTTGGAAACAATTTTCACACTACACAGTGTAACAATGTAAGTATCTTATCTTATCTATGCTCTCTACCAATCTGAAGACCCTGAATAATCAATCATTCCTCCTTTAGGCAGCACAAGTCCAACAATGAGGGTGTCAAATCAAGAATGTAGAATTTGACTGGCACTGTCAGGCTCCTGGAGGAGTCCAAAGATGAACAGAGGAAAGCTCTGAAGTCAACTCTTGGATAGTGATGAGAAGTTGGGCACTTCAAAGCTCACACAGCTGTAGAAAGGATGTTTACAAATTAAAGCTGACTAAGGTCAAGGACACCTGCTAGTAAAAAAATGTGTAGCTTTTGTTATTAGCCTAATATGAGGAATCTAGTGGAGCCTCCCCACTGTGCTTATAAAGTCACACGATGTTCTTCATTCTGATCATTCGTGCAAAATTAACGTAGCTCTGTTCTGCTTCCTGCTGTCCCATGACAGAGTATAAAAAAATTGCTAATTGTTACTTAAATAACATCCATTTTTCTAAGGGTGATAAAAATTTTGTTTACCCTCTGAAACTGCCAAGGTGTTTTAGTTGGATTTGGATAAATGCTTGTTTGCAACATTAGTGATTCCACTGGGGGAATCCAGCCTGGAAAATTGCTAATTGCGTTTTTCCCTCCAAGTCACAAACCGCTCCTATTGCTTTTATGTGGTTTTTCCACTCAGCATTCTCAGTTCGGCAAGGCAGCACTCAAAGACTCTTACCTATGTAAATAATAAACCATAGCATAGATACTGGAGTAATTCTCTTAGTTTTGCACTGATGTAATCACAACTCTAACTCAACAGACTCTGATTCTTCAGTTTTTAAGCTTAAAAAGATAAAAACAGATGAACCAGTTACAACAGGATAAGAACGGTATGAACTTACATTGCACTCTGGTAACCAGCTATGCGCATAGTCTAACCTCTCATGTAACTTCCCCAATTTATTTCCTTCAGATCCCATAGGTATGAATGTACTACCACATATCCTATGGAAAAACACCAGATAGTTCTGGTTCATCTTTAAAACATCAGGGAGACTTCACCTTGCTGAGTTTTCCCAGTGTTTTTAACTTGATTCCCAAGAGTAGAGTCCTCTTGAATGAAATTTATTTTCTCTATGTTGTCATTCAGAGGCATTCTCTTCAACCCACCATGCATAAGGAGATCCCTGAGTCTGGTTTGTGGCACACTTCCCATTCCTTGCATAATTCTTGCAGCTCTTCACAGGAACCTTCTCCAATTTATCAGCATTAATCCTCAAGTACAGACTTCAGAAATGGAGACTGCAGCACATATGCTGCTGCCCACTGAAAGCTGGGCCACTTTTAAATGTTATGAGTTGAGTATGGAAAATGGAGACACCTAAAATTACTAGACCACACTGGCCCTAGTGACTGATTCTCTTTCAACATAGTGCATTACTAATACCTTACCTAAAGTCATCACTTGCATCAGTTTCAGAGGAAGAAGAATCTGATCTTCAAAGTCTGGCCTTAAACTCTTCACGCCAAAAAATCATGAGTTAAAAAAGTTGACCCGCACTGGAGTTTAAAACAGGGAATAAGAAAGAGGAACTCCCCTGCCCTTCCTGTTTCGATTTACTTTAACTAGTGACCATAGTGCAAATAAACTAAATAAGCAGGAAAAACAAATACTCTTTCCCCCATCACCCAAACAACTGTTGTGTTCTCAGAGTTTGCAAGGAAAAGGAATATATGTTACTAGAGCAGCTGTAGACACGGACAGGTTTTTGGACGTGCAAGCTGTTTGTTCTTTATGAAAGCTGGAAAGGCTGCATTAATTCCCTCCTGCCCTCGGTATTTGCAATGGGATGTGAATTCCCTCTGTTAATAACATACAACTATTATGATCCTTTCTCTGCTTAAATGCAGAGTGATTGTCCAGCTGCAAATGTGGCATCTGAATTGGAAATTTAGGGGGGATTCTGGAGTGGAAAAAGTATCTGCAGGAAGGAATGAGATGGAACCCTGCACTTGTGGCAAAGATATTTGGTTATAAATCCATGCATTATCAAAAAAAGTCTGTGATTTGATTTGAGCCAGCTGAGGAATGCAGTGACCATCCTGGGAGGGGACTGGTACCACCACAGCCAGCCTGTTGTTTAGTATGTCCAGAGCATCTTAAAATTCAATTTGCAAAGTACTCACTGGAAGAGGTGAGGGACCAGCCGTAAAGAGTCATGTAAACTGTCTTCATCTAGCCTGGCTTTGCCTTAGTTATGGCTCTTAGGAGAGCCTCTCAGTTCCATGGCTCCAGCTGCACCCTAACCCCCTGGGAAACCCAGGTGGGGACAGGCACCATTCCCTCCCCAGCATCCTTGCCTGTCCGTACAGTACACCAGCACACAGCAGGACGCCAGCATCCCAAGACAACGCACAAAGTAGGCATGCTGAACAGCTCACACGTGACTGCTGTTACAGATCTTGCTAGGACCTTCAGGCATATTGACATTAAAATGTCACATTGGCCAGGCACAGAGCAAAAGCAAGGTTGTTTTTTTTTCAGGGTGAGTGAGATTTGAACTCCAGAGGTCAATTTGGAGATGCTGTGACTCTTTCTAGCTTTCTAAATCATAAAGGACGATGACCCTTTACTAGTGAACTCACCAGTGCGTGGGCCAGTTGGTTGTCAGGTAGTTAAATGGTGTCATTTGTCACCAGTTAACAATTGCATCAGTGACCAAGATTCCTAACGTCAGGTCTGTGCTCACTACACAGCTGCATGCTAAAAGATGAAAACACATGGCATTTTGTACCACATTACACATCTGGAAATTCAAAGTTAACCTGCATTTGGAGACTCTGAACTGAAAAATAAACAAATTCTAATCAACTGTGGCTTCATGTAGCCTTGGAAACAGCTATGGCTTGAGAGCAGCTGTGCTTTATTTTCAATGTTTTCTGATACGCTACAGTAAGTTACGTCTGAGTTACAAGGAAGTTACTCCTCTGCTACATCAGTCAGGGTAATCTTCTGCACTGTGTGTTTGTTGAATTATTTGTGGTGCATCACACAGCTGCCGACCTGAGAAATCCCACACCCTCGGCATCAAACTCAACTAACGACAGTGTCCTGCAAATGCTTGCAGAGCAGATGGTGGGTCAGCCGCCACTCTGATCTCAGCATGCTTGCAGGCTCAGAAGACTTCACTGGGTGCTATCTGCAAATCAGCGTGGCAGCCCCTCTCCTACAGGCATGTCCTAGCACATCTCACCACCCTTTATCATGCGACAGTGCTATGCTAACATACACCAGGAAAAACTGTACCTCACTGGAGAATATTGTCCTGAAATAGTATTGAAACTCTCTGTCATGGATCTTGCAATTGCTTTTAAGCACCTTGTCCCATTTAGAGCCTGATCTAAGGCTGATAAAATCAGTGAATGGATAACACTTGGTGGAAAGGGGTAGGGTGGCAGCCACAGTTATGGCTGCCTCACTGCTAGCCTCGTTACTGTGGAGATGTAGGGTATTCAAGGAAGAAAGGGATTTGTGGAAAGTTTAAATGCAGAAGGAAAGAAGGAAGGGAGGAAGAAGGGAGGGAGGCAGAGGGGGAGGGAAGAAGAACCAAGAGAATGAGTGAAAGAAAAAAGTAGAAAAAGAAATATGGACTAAAAGGATGAAAGAAAGAATGAAAGAAAAAAGGAAAGACAGAAGGAAGGAAAGAAAGAAAGAAAAAAAGAAGTAAAGGAAGGAAGGAAGGAAGGAAACAACAAATGAATGGCTAGCTTCCAAAGCTGCTTTTTGACTTAGTGTTTGAACAGTATAAAAGCAACCAGCTACCTTCAAAAATAGTATTTGTTCTTAGGAGCTTAACTTGTGCTTTTTAACATGCTGAGGAAACAAAGTCTGTTTCAAGAAGAGAGCTGAGATCCAAAACACAAAAAAGGATTTTCTCAGGGAACAATAAGAACCGACTGCAGCAATGGCTCCGAACTTTTTTCCATTTTTGCCCATTGGGATTTTGTGAGCAGTGAATTAAACCCCTTCATAAGGAGCCCACACTGTGTAGCAGGGCCTGCAGACCTCACAGAAAGAGACACCCATACGTTAGCACTTTGCCATTTATCACTCACTGAGTAGGCGATGGAGGTTACCCCAGTTTACTGGGGCCTCATGAAGGGGTCTCCAGCACACTTGGTCTCTACCCCAGGACTGTGTTTATGTAGTAATTATAGCCATGACAGCTAATTGAGTTTTTCCAATCAATCACACTGGAAGTTTTGTTTGTTTTCCTGTTCTAGGGAACAGGAAGGTTTTACCCTTTTCTAAACAGTGAGAAAGAAATGAAGGATATTTTTCAGGCACAAGTTGAAAATTATTGTTTAAGAAGGGTTCAATCTGCGAAAATCCTACTTACTTTAATTGAGAGTCTGTATGTAATGACACTGAATTTTATCTACACTTTATAGTAGGCAATCAAAAGAGTTTCATAACAGAAGTCAATTCCCCTTCACTTGATACACAGAGAGGTAAAATAGATGCTACAAAGTCACTCCACAAGCTGGAAATAATTGTCAGGTCTCTTGAGCACTTAATGATTATTAGACCATACAGGCTCCAGCATCAGACAAGAACCATGCAGCTGATCGCAGCCAGGAGTACCCGGGTTTGGCTGCTGCAACGGGGAAAAGAAGGAATCTTCTTGTTTAGAGAAATCACACCAGCAAAGACAGGAGCCCCTGAGATAAGAAGTTGTGCTTTTCCCTTCTACTGTGCCTTTTCCAAGTTAATTAGGAACTCTGGTGGCTGACTAAGAAGTTGTCATAAGGCTGGGGCATGTTCCAAGCCTATGCATACCCAGCTCAGCAGGTTAGTCACTACTCTGAGCCACTGGTCTATGGGACAAAGCAAATACTCCACTCAGTGGAGTCACACTTCTCTTTTCATGCAAATACTAGCACAGACCACGTCAAGTTTTCTGTCATCGCATTTTACAGTCATTTTTCTTGGATTTGTCTGTTCAGTGCCAAAATTTCTTGCTATGAGAAATTAAGG
Organism: Falco punctatus; assembly: GCF_963210335.1. Classification (NCBI taxonomy): domain Eukaryota; kingdom Metazoa; phylum Chordata; class Aves; order Falconiformes; family Falconidae; genus Falco; species Falco punctatus. The sequence continues at coordinate 18,998,377 of NC_137582.1, read as the reverse complement.
TTTTGAAAACAGTTCTTACCTACCTTTATGACTCACCGATAAATAAAAAGACACAGTACATTCCAAAACACTGTAAGCCATTGTTCTGAGTGCAGCACATGCTGTGAGTTTGGTAGATATCTGTCAGAAACTATGCTGATACAATTCCTCCTACCTGAGCGTAGGGGAATGGACTAAATCACCTGGTTTCCACTTTTCTCTGTTAGCAGATCCCTGAACAAATATCCATGGGAGTATAACTTCTGTAGACCAAATTTAGCCCAGTGACAGCAAAGTTTTCTTACCCTTCGCAGGCCCCATAAAACTTATTTATTCTCCCAATTGCCAAGATATCATGAACCACACATGTAAATCATCTGTACAAGACAGCCTATCAAAGATCCTTCCCACCTTATTGCAGGCATTTCAAATAAAACTATACATAACCTATATAATTGTGTATGTAAAGGGTCTGGAGCACAAGTCCCATGAGGAACAGGTGAGGGAACTGGGGATGTTCAGCCTGGAGAAAAGGAGGCTGAGGGGGGACCTTGTCACTCTCTGCAGCCACCTGACAGTGGGCTGTAGGCAGGGGGGGGTCGGTCTCTTCTCCCAGGGAACAAGCGACAGGACAAGAGGAAACGGCCTCAAGTTGTGCCAGGGGAGGTTTAGATTGGATATTAGGAAAAATTTCTTCACTGAAAGGGTAGTCAAGCATTGGAACAGGCTGCCCAGGGAAGCAGTGGAATCACCATCCCTGGAAGTGTTTAAAAAGCACGTAGATGCGGTGCTTAGGGACATGGTTTAGTGCTGGACTTGGCAGTCCTGGGCTATTGGTTGGACTGGATGACTTTAAAGGTCTTTCCCAATCTAAATGATTCTATGATTCTATAGATGACACAAAGGTTTATCATTAAGAAATCTACAACCTGCAAATATCCTATTGTAGGAGAAGCAAGTTTGCAGCCAACGTGCTGACTGTTACCACATAAGTGATTACCTTGCCATTCATACCCAAAGGGGAAAATTTCGTGGGAAAGCTGCTTGCTCCAACACATGGTGCAAGAGGAGAAGTCTCCAGTGGTCAGTGGATTTACAAACAGGCAGCTTTCTGATAAATAAACAGCCAAACACTGTTGGCTTATGTTCCCAAACTCACACTTCTTTTGGGGGTGAGGAATTCTTCTGACAACTCCACTTATCCAACCTCCGTACTTAAAAAGAATGAAGAAGCTGAAAGGTCACAAAACCAGCTCCGCTTCCTTCCAGTCCCAGAGAATAACATTTATTTTTTTTCTCCCTGGATATATAAACACAAGGCAATGTCCTACTGGTGAGTCTAACAGCTGACCTGTACTCCAAGTTGTAGAAATGCCACTATGGGAAAGTAGAAAAACTAGAAAATTAGATCACAAATTATAATAATACACTGTATTGAATGGGCTGCTGTTTCCTAAATGGTCCAGCAGCAAATAACATCTGTCACTGGCCCTGACTGATACCAGCTTCACCTGTTATTAGTATTACTGAGCAAAGTTGCTGGATATTTCCCACACAAAATCAAAGGTGAGACCCAGGATTTGATAAATCACAAAGAAGAAATGCTACATGTTTACCTTGCTCCTGGCAGGCCATGATGCTCATCCCTGGCAAAGGGACAGAAGACTGCCAGTGACCTCCTTAATCCCTCTGAAATGATTTAGCCTAAATGAAAATTTAGGCTAAACTGAGATTTAAATGATAACCAAGACTTAAGCTCATTCTTTTCCCTGAAGACATCTTTAGCTACTGTATTTGGGGAAGGCTGGACATCAGGTCCTACTCCTGCCCTGGGAACTGGTCAAAGGCTTTTTTATTACAGTTCATCAGGATTATTTTAATTTACAAATTATATTTAAAAATCCATTGCTTTCTGGTGTGTTAAATATGTCTTGTCTTTCAGCGTAGCAAATGTTAGCTTCCCAGGACATTAAACATCAAAAACCCCAAAAACGTTCTGTAAGGAAGACAGATTGCTAAAGGGTTTGGATTGCTTATGGTCCAGTGATTAAAAACATAAATTCAGTATTGCATTGATCATGACTCCCTCAGTCTTTTTGCCAAAGACTCTACTTAATGTGAACTTTTCTCTGCATGTGCTGTACATCTCTCACTGAAATGCAAACAGAAAAACCGGAGACACAAAAGTGACTGAAACAAAACCCAAGATCTCAGCTATGCTCACATCCAAACACTTGCTTCAGTCTATTAATAACAAAGAAAACACAAGTTACTTGAAACGTGCACAGAGTTTATATTTAATCCTTTTTTACCTAATCCTCATTGAGCACAATAATAAGGGTGATCCCCTGTAGGCAGGCAGGCAGCAGAGTCTTTGATGGCAAATGAGTTATAAATCAGCAAGTCAGACAGGTAAGGTTGTATCTTCCCTAGGAAAAAAGATATATTTTAAACTTGAATTAGCTACCACAGTGCTTAGTCCTAATGAAGACTAAGTAGTTGATAGCTTTCACAGAGGTTAGTGGGTCAAAGTAAACCCTGGGGCTGCCCTAGGCTTTAATCAGATCTGCCAACATCTATCAGAATTAAACTTTCTTCCCCAAGATTTTACCTCATCTTAGTATACTAAGTCTTCTGTCTTGATTTAAAAACACCACATTTCCCCCTAGTGAAAATTAAGTTTTCAGGGTAAGAATAACAGGAGGTGTGTTGACAGTTCAAGTGGAGGGTAGGAATGATAGGGAGAAACAATGGGAAAGCAAGATGGGAAAAGGAGTGGTTTATCAGCATTGAGGGATAGAAGTTAAAAAAAAAAAAAAAAAAAAAAAACCAAAAAACAAAACCAGAGAAAAGATAAAGTAGATTTACATTATTAGATAGAAGAAAGGAAGAGTAGGTACGGATTTAGCTGGCTGTGAAATACTTCCATATATCAATATCGTAGGATCAAAGACAATTCAATAAAATATCTAGAGAACTTTTCTGAAATCTTTGATCTCTTCCTTTCCTAATCAATAGACAGACATATGGACAGACAGAAAGACTATTTCACAGATACTGTCTTCTGAAGGGAACAGATAACAGCGGAAATTATTGTGTATGTGACCATACCATATTATCCTTCTGCTCCTAACTGCTCTGTTAGCACAGGCAGGAGAACCACCACTACAGATGCTCTCAGGTATGACAACCATCTTCTGGTTATTTGGCTGTTTTTTTCAGATTCTATGGTTTTCTTCTGTAACCTCTTGCCACAAGCAGGAACTTTTGAAGTAACTTAATAAAGTTTTTACTAAAGCACAATATTGTTTTGGTAGGGGAAAATACCCCTAAGGAATAGCATTTAAAAACATACATATTCACAAGGACTGTTTCAGGCCTCTGACATCTTAATGTCTGAAATTAAAGAAGTTTGAAATAAAAAGAAGAGAGCTAAATCAACCCTCCGTCTTGCAGTCTCCTTCAGTATTTGCTGGGCTGCCCTTGCCCTTGAATTCTCTTGTTTCTGGATTGATTCACTGTGTTGACTGAGTCCAGAATTGGGGGAAGTGATGTATTAACCCTGGGACCTCTGCCTGCTCCTGGCTGGTCCACCTTAGTAGCGTAAATACAAGTTTTTGATGGGAATACTGATACTAATTGCAATCCAGGACAGAGCTGAAACATAAACTGCATGCCATGTCAGTCCTAACTTGCTCTAAACAGGCTTCAGCGGCAGCTGACAAATTCAGATGGTAAGGCAGGCTGCTCGTGGAGTCATTATAGCCTGGTATAAAGACCCAACAGCATCTTACCCTAGGTTAACGACTGGATGTTGATTGGACTTCGAGTAGGTTTCTCATTCAGCAAGAACATCACAAATCCACGGTTAGTTTGGAAATCAGCATCTTGCTTTCATGACACTAGGGTTAGTCAGTAAGATATGGTGAGTGAAGAGTGAGTGATTCAATCAGTCAAAAATCAAGGAAAGTATGGTATTGACTCTGGAGTCTCCAGCAGCTCTTGGCTAACTGCATTTCTGAAGCTTGCAAGTTCATGTTTGCTGAGAGAAAATATGTTTCTGGTGATTCCCAGAACATAAAATTGTAGGCCACATATCTAGGATCTATTTCTATTATAAAGAGCAGAGAGACAAAGGCCTTTACAGAGGGAGTGCTATGAATTTAACATCCCCTCCACTGTTAAACACGCAACACGTTCATTACCTGTAAATGTTGCTGTGCACCACTCTTCACCTTGCTCCTTGAGCAGTGCAAGGTTTGGCACTGCTGGAATTCCAATTTTTTAGAGGAATGAAGCTGGGTTAATTAACATTGATAATATACAGCTGTGGGCTGGCTTCAGGGGTGGTGGGTTGGCCAATGTAGATAAGGTGCAGCTGTGGCTGTTCTGTTAAGGGGTTGGGCAGCTGATGAAGAGAGAGCAGCCAAGGAAGGGAGAACAGAAGAAGCATGAGAGGAGAGAGCAGGCCCTGGATGAGGTGAGACTAGGAGAAGGCGGCAGAGGGACTGGCATGAAGAGTATGATGGTATGTGGTGGTAAAAGACCTTGTTGCAGCTTGATAGTTTGGAGAGTGCTGTGATGCAACTTGGATGCATTAAAGCTCTGAACAAGTGCATGCTTTCTGTTTCTTTTTAGGACATTTCAAGTGTATCACTGGATCGCAAAGGGAAAAGTGAATGTTGCAGGGTGAGATCTGCAGAACCCAAGAACATTGCACACTGATAAGCAAGTGAAAACTCACATGGATTTGATCAGGGATTTGGATGTGTCTTGTATCCATGTTCATGCTAAAAGACATCCCCTAACCCAGGGAGAAGAGAAAAAGTCTGCATGCAGGTGGAGTGCACAAGGCCAGGCTTGGACACACAGGTGGAGCGCACAAGGCCTCTAAAGCCAGGCTTGGACTGGGGCTGTTTTTACACGTTATGGCCATTATTGAAAAGCAGAGCAAAGGGTGTCTCTCTGGCTAATGAGAGCACTTCCAGCTTCAGGCAGCATCACATGTGCCATGACAGTGGTCTATATTTCTGGCTAGATATGTGATCACCTCTCTGGCTTTGAGTAAATTAATATTTATCATGAACTCGTAAGCATGGGCTGTTCCTGACCCCACTCTCAAGAAGACCTTTCCCAGGGGTCTCTCTTGAGTCTTGCATTCTCTTCTATCCCCAAGAAGTTCCTCATGGTAATTACTGCCTGTGGCTGGGATGTCGTGTGTACCAGGCAATGTGAGAAAACTGTTAACACTGCAATCGCTTCCTTGCCTTCTATCCCTCTCATCCTAAGGCATGTGTCTGAAAGTGCAGACATTCCACAGCTGCCAAGAGTAAATCATGATAGCCTTTTTTACAAGGTTGTGCTGGTCCAAAATGGGTATTTTCAGAACAATGCAAAAAGCCTCACGATGTGAAGCTGAGAGCCCTTCGGAAAGCAGGGCTTTGTCTTGATGGTCTGTGCCAGTGAACATGACTAGGAAAGGAATGCATCTGAATGGCCTTCAGAAAGTTTTCAAGTCTGCCATTACCTAACCCTTTCTTAAAAATAAAGCTCCTCCCTTCCCTCCTATGGTAATGGGGAAGTCACACGCTGGAAGCCTGGGCTGCTCAGACCTAGCACAGGGAGCAGAAACAGCTGAGGGTTTTTCTGCTCTCTTGGAGAAGCTGCTTCAGCTGTAACTGTAGTTGTTGCTCCTGCTGCTTTTGTTCTTTTAGCTGATCTATACTCCGGCTGTGCTGTCTGCCTGTGTACTCCACTGTACATCATGCAGGGGGTTAATATGTCAACCCAAGAGAAAAATGATACTATTTGCTGAGGGGGCTGGGGTTCTGGCCCCGCTGGAAACAGAGTGGTTAAGGAAAACAAAGCAAGTAATTTTTCTGGATACGATGTAGTTCACTAAGAACCACACCGTTCTCCCTCTCACTCCTAGAGAGATGATCTCCCTTTTTCTTTCATCTTTTCTTCTAATTATCTGTTTCATTTGCAGTACGGTGAGTATGTGACACTCTTCATCATTAGGTTCCTGTGGCAGTACCACCGTTCACATTCTCTCTTCCAGAAACTGTTGTTCAAAATGAGTATTCTGGAACTGCCTGTGCTCCAACATCAGTAATGGTCAATGCATGCTAACAGGTAAAGGTGGCAGCACCTGAAAGAAATTTTTACTGCACTGACACTATGTAATAAGATCATCCAACATAGGAATTATGAGAGCTCCTCTGCAGAGTTCGTTCGATCTCATAGCATTTATGCAGCAATGAGTGTGAATTTTCATTACCCTTTGAAGGCTTCATAGGCTTCATTCATCAGTTAGCTTACTGATCATATCCCTTCAGAGCTGGATAATATCCAATTCTTCATCTAACTCTTCCTATCATGTCATTGTTGACACTCAAGCATTATATTAGCTTAGACATCATATGGAAAAAAATGTAATGATCCATAACTGGATGATTAAGTTTAACCCATAAGCACTGATGTTAATGACTACCAGGCTGCCATGTTCTTGTTTGAAGTACAATGGCTAAGCCTTTGTTTTCCCCTTACAAAAACAAAAACCACTCGTAATTTCCTGGAGTAACATGGTATAAATTCCTGTTCCATCCAACACAATCTGAGCATTTTAGCTTCCTCAGTTACAGGCTCTGTGTCTTGGAAAATGTGATGCTCATATGGCTCTGTTTAATGAGGAGAAATTAATTTTCCTCCTCATTGACTGTTTTGAATCTTCGCAGTTCCAGGGAGAGCATCTCAGTCCTTTATATTCTCTCCCTAAAACTGTGCAACAGAATCATTCCTACTAAATGATCAGATATTCCTTAAAACACTGGTGGGTATTTTGCCATGGGTTGTGTACATAATAATGCAGAGTAATTCTCTTTTCTAGATACATGCACAGAAAGAATGAGAAGTTTATAAATCAGTAATTAATACAAAATAGTCCAAAGAAAATAGCAATAGCTGAGGCCAGTATTCTGGATATTTCTGAATGAAAATATTACACAGCTAGGAAAAGTTATAATAAGGTATTGATGTGGTATTAAAAATAGAATCAGAAATAAACTAGGCTAATCGTATATTCTTAAGTGAGATCCCTCTGAAGCCTCTTTTAAATGAATTAAGATAAGTTACAGAGGAAGTACAAATGCAGCTAGTTATGTCCCTAGATCTAGGGGTTTTGTCCACTCTTGGCTTCTCATGTTTCCCTGCACAAAGATCCAAAAAAGGCTCCGTACAAGTGAAGGAGTCCACCATGTGTGATCTATTAAAGCTATGACACAATATTGTCTCCTGTTTGTAGTGCAGCAATTCCTGCAAAGGCAATTAGGACATACCCCCAGGACTTCTACACAGGGGGTATTGACAGGCATGAAACCATTCCTGAATGGTAGTGTGGAGGACTTCTTCCTGAATTGGTCCTTACATAGCTGTGATTTTCCTTTCAGCCAAGGTACATAACACTCAGTTGTGACTAAGCTCCCACTGATCACTAGCAAATTGGCAAACAGGTTAATCCAGGGAAGATATGGCATTCATTGTTCAGCAGGCTTTTTGTAGGAAAATCGGTGTCTCCAGAACAACACATGTAGGAGTAACAGATGCTGTACAGCAAAGGCAGACACTGGTGAGACTATTAAGACAGGGAATGAGTGGTTTTCCTCTGCTGCATTCATTCCAAGTACGCACATTTTTCCTTTTCTTTCAGGCATAGAATTCATTCATCTTTCATGAGATAATGAAAATTAAGTATTTCCTTACTGGCCAGAGTAAATCAGGAGCAAATACTTTTGACTGCGATACGTATTTCACATTACAATGCCTCTGTGGTGTAGACTTTCTCTACTTTATAAGTTTAGTAATCTCTTTCTTCTCCAGAAAGAAGACAATAATTAAATTTTTCCCTAAGATGATTTTCTATTTGTAGTTCTTTACCTGCCAGGCAAAAGAAATGTCCTAATTAAACAAAACTATTAATAAGGATTAATGTTCTTTCTCAGAGCCACCAAAGGACCAGAAATAACTCTGCGCTGTATTTTCAACTGCTCTGCCATACTCAATGTTCATAATGTATCCAATATATGTAAGTGCCATTCTAACGATCCTCTGCTAAGCTGTGAATTTATGTTGCTTCTTCATTTCTGAGGAGGCAATATATACAAAAACATCTGGAAAGTCTCAGTGCTGTTCACCTGTGACTCCTGATTGTCCCATGCCTGCTGCGTTCAGACGACACACCAGAGAGCAAGAGCTCTGCACACCGAATCCCTACCATACGGGGTTAATTTGAAAAATGCCTCATAAGTTGATCAAAAGCTGAAAAACATTAAGAGCAATTTGTTCTTTTCAACAGAAATAAGCTTATGAGCGTTTTCACTTTGATGGTTTCCATTAGCCAGAAAACATGGTCCTGCAGCAAGTCCCTCTCCTAAGGCAGCCCTTTTATATACAGGCCCTCAGTCAGACAATAGAGCAGGATCTGGTTGGTTTCCAAGCTCTGTAATATGAACTGATGGAGAGATTGGACCTGATGTATACCATTATTCGTAAAAACAAATGCTCCATTGGCAGCACAGCAGAAAGGGATGCTGTGTGTGCATTGCCAATCTGGATAGGGGAATGGGTGAAGACAGACATGAACTACCCTGTCTGTGATCGAAGTTGGTCAGATGTAAACCAAACCCAGTCTGGAAGCTTTACAGCTAACTTCATGCGGAGTCTGTGCCCTGGATAATATATCCTGCCTCTCAGCAAGGCTTATTACCTCACACACAGCTCTCACATCAGAGCCCTTAGCACCCCGAGCTCCAGTGCAGCAGCTCAGGTCTGCCTTCAGACACAGCCACTGTCTGCAAGCAAGAGAAGGAAAATAAGAAATGTGATTTTGGGAAACTACTATATGTGATTTTTTTATTTTATTTTTTTTTTAGATGCCTATGACCTGTACAAATCAAGGAGCAGGAACATATATCTGGTGGAGACTGTTGAGGTCAGACACTTTTATTGCAAGCATCAGAATCACCTTTATAAAAATACACATCTTCCTCCTTTTTTCCTCGTTTCTTGGGCTGGAAGCTCTTCCAGAGTCTCTCTGTCCAGATTGTAAGAATTTCGTTTCATTCCCAAGTTAAATGGATGCGTGGGCCACTTACATCCTATTGCTCTTACAGGCCATTTTAATTCTTGTGGGTTTGGATTCAGTTGATTCAGTTTCTGAGTTCCTGCCAATACCCAGTTCCAGAATGGGGATTCTTCCCACCCTATTGCCAGCACAAATAAAGAACTAAAAGATAGATCCTGCCCTAAAGTGTTAACAGATTTAACCTAAAGGCAGACAACGGACATGGACAGTTGGGAGAGGGTAAAGAAACCACGGTGAGCATCAGGCAGCGTGATGGCCACTAACAGCCTGCTCGTGGCTGCATTTTGGTAACAATCTGATCTGAGCAAGAGTTTGAAACAGGGAAAAAAATCAGCTATGTGAGTATTTGGAAACATCTCAGCCAGGAGCAAAAACGCATGAAACAGCAGAGTATATCTGTATTTGAAAATAAAATTATCTGGACCTGTTGGCAGAGTGTATACCCTGGGTTTGCTGGACACAAAAGCTGATTTCTCAGGAAAATTAGATTGTACACAATGAGAGGTGATGTAGGAGCTTCAAAGTAAAAGTCTAGAGGAGAGAAGAAGGATTAGGTGGGAGCAGACTGCAAGTGCCTATGATAATATGAGGCCAAAGAAGGTGGGAGTGTGTGAAAGGGACTGCAGAGCTTTAAAAGTTCAGAAGTACCATATGGCTTCATCAGATGTGCCCCTCACAGCTTACTAGGCCTGAGCTGGGGATCCACTAGGATTCAGCGAGAAAAACATAATTCACTGCATCAATAGCAGTGCTTTTGGTTGTGTATATGTTTCTTATGTGTGTATGTTTTCAAGGAGATCTCACTGTAGACACAGGCTAGGCTCAACCCTGCTTAGCTTATGAAGCCTGACACAAGTCAGTCCTGCCATGAAATGTCTGCAAAACGTATCCCTTTTTCTAGCTCTTAGTTACTTTGTCTCTCAGTTATTGGAGTTTGTTTTAAAACAAAAGCAATTTATCTAAATGACTGTTGTGACTATAGCCTGATCCTCCCATTATTTCTACACCCTCTGGAATAGTTAGTGGTGAAATTTCCTCCTGCTTTATAAATCAATAAATTATTTAGACAAGATATCACTTTGAATTGCCAGCATTTGACTATCAATCAGAAGTGTAACAGACAGCCCACAGAGAAGCAGAATACTCCTTTACCTGCATGGCTTTCTAACAGGCAAGAGTAAAATCACACCATTTCTGAATAGTCTGAACAAAAGTCATCCTTTCTTTAACTAGCTGGAGAGGCAAAGTGTATTGCCCTGTAACACGCTTCTGAGAACTGGCAGAGGAAAACATTCTTTCCACCAGGGATTCCAGGCCTTTGGACAGAGCAGCTTGAATATGACTAAAAAGGTTGCAAAATCTTTTAAACAGTGTCCCACAAAGCATATAATGTACCCACTCCTTGCAGCCACTACAGCAATTATGCCAATAAGTATAAACTAATTGTTAACATCTGTGTTAAGAGAGCAGTAAAGCTGTGTTTGTTATCCTGAAGTTTTCAGAGGATAAAGCTGTACTTCAGCTTCAAACACCCTGGAAGAACAGACCAGGAGAACACTGGGATCAGGAAATAAAACAAGACTTTTCACTTGTGCCTTTTATTATGACTCCATTTTAACAGACCTTTTGCAAATATAAAAAAAGAGGCTTTAAATCTTCATTTTACATACTTCTGTCTCCCTGAAATGGTAGGTCAGAGAAAAAAAAAATAGAAAAAAAATTTCTTTATCAGTGAACCAGGGATTAGTGGTTTCAGGTCGCTGCCAGGCAGGTCGGGTAGTTATCAAGACTCACTAATATGGTCTGCAGTGATCCATTGCACATTTTCCACAATGGCAAATTTCATAAGCATGATGTTCATTGATGAAACCACCTAAGCAATGTCACCTGGACAATCTAAATTTTGCTCTAGGGCTGGTGCTGGCCACCTTCAAGCAGCACAGTGGCTGCCAGCTAGCATGCACCATGACCGCTGTCTGCTTAGGAGAATGGCAGAAAATAGAACAAGCAATGAGGCTCTGGTTTGGAGGAGGACTGGAGGTTTTTGTTAGATCTATTCTTTGTAAGGTATGTCCCATTCTGCTTGGAAAAGGTGAGCGCCAAGAGGTATTCTTGAAATTAGGAGAAAGTCGTGATATGGTTTGTGACTGTCATTTCCAAAATGAGTCCACACTGAGAGAGAGCAAAGAAACTCATATACAGAGACAACAGGCAGTGCCACGCTGCAGATGCACTACAGGTTTTTCAGCTTGTATTTGGTTCATAGTATCATGTCAGCATCCAGATCTTCCAGCTCAATCCTCCTCAGTTTCTGAAGAACAGTGTAGCCATTCCTGTTAAATTAATTATTTTTTTTCTTCCCCACAGCAGGCAAAAGCCTCTCTACCAAATCTTTCTTCGCTTTTGTAAAACTACATCAGGATTAATTTACGGACAGCATATCAGGTTGTCTGAGCCATAGCATTACTACTAACCCCACTGCAAAAACACCTCTACAGAGAAGCGTATGGGATGGAACTGAGTCAATTTGGAACTGCTTTGGTATTTTAGGACACAGCAGGTGCAAGCAAGAGTAAGACCTTGATTTTTCTCTGTGCTAGTATCCGCTTGGTTTAAGCATCACAGGAATTATAACCCCTGAAATAATTGTCACTTTCCACAGAGATGCTGTAATACCAGTTCAAAGATACCCACAACATCCCTACCTAACGACAGTGCAGGTTCCCAGGAACAACCAGGTCTTCACCACCAGCTATGAGCTTCTGTTGTGCCCTTCTCACACCTAAGACAATTGTCTGCTGTTACATTTCATTTGCTTGATTATTGCAACTGTTAAGCCAGATGGCAAAAATGTAGTAAGAGGTATTAAGCCATAATGTTTCAGTATGAAACTAGAAAATTTTATTTACCCTAGCTGTGGCCAAAAAAACTGCTAAATTCTAGTTAAAAAGTTGATTCTCTTCCCTTCATGGCTTTTTTCTGGTGCTTTCTTTCAGAAGAATGTATTCAGTATTTTTTAAAGTCCTCTCCAGAGCACTGCACTATAAAAAATTGGACTTGTGTTCATGCATTGGGATTGCTTGCTATAGCAAACACCAACCTTCTACAGGGTTCCATAGCCTGACACTCATCACATTCACTGAAGTACTAGTTGCACCCTTATCTTAGTCAAAGACCATAAGTGAGTTTTTTTTGTTTGCATTAGCCTGAACCCAAATGTCACAAGTACCATTATAAGAGAAAAAAATAGTCATAGCACATGCTGACTGATGCTGTAAAGCTCCTCATTTATTCGGGGCTCTAATAAGGCTCATTTATTCCATACAAAATGAAAAAATAGCCAGGTGCATTAGATCCTTGGCCTGTCTGTGAACCTAATTCTGGTCAGCCATTGGCCAGCCAGTGCGGCACAAACTATCTATATTTTGGTTGCACCTCGAGTTTCATCGAGTGTCTCCTTCCTTTTTCTCTAGAGTTCCCTGACCTACACAAGCAGCCATCCACCAGATTTGAGTGTCCCAGCAGGAACTTTGAGTATGCACAAAAGTCTGTTACGAGCTAAACTAACAAAATATCTAGATGGCACTTGTAACTGAAGCCAGATGAGACAGACCAGTCCATGGAGCAAGAGTGCTTCCATGAACTCTTGGTGCTACACAGATCTCCCAGGGATATGTGGAAAATGCATCTCTTTGAACTACTGAAGCAGGCACATAACATTGTGATGCTCAGTGGTGGTTTGTGTGTGTGCCAGTCAGGACAGGCATTACCATACTGTGCACTCTAATGGGAACTGACCATGGCAGGGTGATGTGAAACATCAAACATGCAGCAGAAGTCCAGTGATGGGCACAAAATAAAGCCTGTCCCCAAAATGCACTTGCATCCATTGCACATGTGAAGAAGCTTTCACAGCTGAACTCTTGATAGAAAGGATAAGCAGAGATTATCTAATGTGGCTTTCTCAATCTGTGTGGCTGGTCTCCCAGGGAAAAGCTCTGATCTTTTCCAAGTATGGCACGTGTGTGTAACCCTGGGACAAATGAGAAATGGAATGTGTGCCATTTATTTGTTTAGTGCTTTGCAAACCCCCAGCACCCTGTGCTGGCTACTCAGTGCTGAATGCTTATTGTTCAAAGGACCGCTCCTCGCTAGGACTAATCCCAGCCCTGGAGAAGTCAATGGGAATCTTCCCCTTGACTTGAGGATGCTTTGGATAGAGCCCCAGTCTTCCACACTTACGTTCCCATTGAACTCAGTGGGGTGTCTGGATGTGCAAGGAAGGAATCACTGGTCGTTCAGTTACCCAATGTCAATATTAACCAGTAAAGTAAATACAAGCAATGGGCTTTCCCACACATAGTAATTAAGGATGCTTCCTCTATTCTCTTCTGCTTTATACATTAAAGGTTCTACATTGTTTTGTTTTAGTTTCAGCGATCGTAGCTGGGAATCATGTTTAAAAGAGGGCACCATAATCCCATGTTACCAACAGAGTGTTAGAATGTGTTTTGTAAATATGGCAATACCAAGGCAGAGTTTAGTAAGAGGGTTTTGCATTGTTTCTGGTCAGCTACAATACACAGATTTAGTTCATTTTGTTCATATGTTGAAAAAACGTTTAATTATACAAGATAACTCATCTTTTTCTGCCATCTAGTGACAAAAACTGCAGCTTAGCAATAGACCTTCTATCCAGGTCATTTATTTTATTCATTTAAACACAGGCAATAATATACAGCTATCAACATGTGTTTTCCTGGCCATTCCACAGCATTTAATGTGACCTGAATGTCAGAGAAGGCATAGAGTTATTGTTTTTCCCTTTTACATATCATCATTTTCATAACTGTTTTTAGCCTCTCAGTCTGTACATAATGACTAGGTCAGTCTTGCAATGGAGAAAGAGCACCCCTAGAACAGAAATCCACTTGCCATATGTGTCTTCAAAGAAATCCTATCTGGCACATCATCTATGGAGACTGTCTCTCTGCAGAGGACCAGCAAAACCATTCTTCCACCTGTGACAGGCTATGCGCCAGCACATGCGATACAATTGCCCAGTGATGGTGTTAAGACAATCAGTGGCCACCACCCACAAGAAATGAAATAGTTGCTATATCTAGCCCAAAGACTGTATATTTCTCTTTCTTTCCTTCTACTGAAATTGAAGAAATGCTTCACTGATGTCAGTAAAACTTAGTATACTTAAAATGCAAGAATATGTTTAAAATGCTTTGGTCAAGCAAGCTTTTCACCTGCTATTCCATAAAAATTTTGTTGTGGGGCTATGTTATGAAATGAGAATTTTCCTGATCCTTGCCTGACCACTGCCTTATCCTCATATATAACAGAATTTTCTGGCTTCCTTTATGTAAGCACCAGCATAGACACTAAATACCTGTTTCTGGGGTTTTAATACCACCTGAGTTAAAAAAGTAGTTCTAAAACACTTTAAAATGTTATATGATTTTTCCCTAAACAAGAAGCTTTATTCAGATCCCATTAAAATAAAATAATTTTAAAAGATCAGCAAGGCTTAATACACATTGGGTCAGGCCCAAGATAAGCCTGTGGAGAAATGATGGTGACATTCAGCCTCTGTACTGCATATACATAATTCTTGGCAGGACTGGAAAGTAAATTACCTCTGCCTGTTTTTCCAGACAATGTCAAAATCATCAGATAAGGTGAGCAAGAATGACAACACACATTAACATATCACTGCTAGCTTTACATTAAACATTGCAGCCTTATTAACAACAGCTGGCCACCTTGTTATACTCATTGCAGCAATTTTACAGACAAAAATTAGTAAAATAAAGCCTTTATTTTCACATTTTTTCTAGTGAATAATGGTATTATTTTCTTGTCTAATAATGGGGAAAGGCTGCATGTCTCATTACATCTGTGTAAGGCATGGCCGTTACTAATAAAGACCATTGTGCACTTGGGTTTTTTGTCTTACACATGTTTGATTGTTGAAGATTTATATTCATGATTCTTCTGGACAGTAACACCGATATGGCCCATAAAGTCCTTCTTTGAACAACAATATACCCAATCACAGAGATGTTACTGTCACTTTAATGAAGTGGTTAGAAAGATTATCTATGCCAAAACATTGCACTTTTCATTTCAAATAAAAAGTAAACATTTCACATTAAAATTACATGTTTATAAGTATTTGTGTGAAATGACTATGAAAACTAACTGGCTTTTTAACTGGGATCAATGGAAATTAATAAGAAAACTTAAGAAGTACTAGGCATCAGCTGCATTTTATAACCATCTCATAGAAACAAAGGCAAGCCCATAACTGTGTCTTTTCTCTAAGCAAATGAATGATGTAACCTTTCTGTTTAACTTCGCATTCTCTTCATTGTCTTTAAGTCTCTTCAGTTACATCACTTTGCATTTATGTGAGGAATGAAAGAGATCCCTATCTATGAATTAATAATTAAAAAGAAAAAACAAGGCCAGCACTGTTTTTGTAGTTTCCATCAAGGCAGGGTCTTGCTGGAACAAAGCCAGATGACTGTCCTGATCCCCACATACTCCAGTGACACAAGCACAGAGGGTTCTTTGAGAGATTGGCCTCTGAGATGAACAAGAAAATACTGACCATAAGGGAAAAGAGATATTTTCAGACACCATCATGAACTCTTGTTTTTTTAGCTATCCTTTTTCCACTTAGAGATGTTTTCCCACAAACTCCCCTTAAGTTTTATGAATAAATAGACCACACAGAGAAACCTTGGATGAAATCTCAAAAAAAACTTTTTAAAAGAAGGAACTGTAAATCTCACTCAGTGATGTTTCGTTGGTGATTAGCGTAATGCAGTGCCTTTGAACGTCATGGACCAAACCCTAAAAGGATAGGACAGAATCATATAAAAACTGCCAGTTCTGGGGGTTTTGGGGGTGGGAATATTTGTAACACCAAATAATTTTTGATTTCCAGTAAAACTTAGGACTGAAAAGCCTTGACTTCAATCAGTCTAAATAAAGTTAAGCATGTATTTAAGTCTCCAAAACCTTAGGAGCCTTATTTGTATATTTTCACAATGAGTAATTTAAAGCAGTAATACTGGTGTCCAACAACAATAATTCAAGAAAAAATGACCTGAAGGCCAAGACTAGCAGTCATACTGTAGTGGTGGGATTCTTCTGACCATATCCAGGTATCTGCTTATGTGCAAGTCATCCTACCCTCCCTTTGCTGTCAGTGCAGAGCTAGCTAATGAAGTCAATGGAGTTCTTGGTGCAATTCATCGTACCCTAAATTAGTTGCCAATATTTGGTGGACATGAATCACAGTCTGAACTGTCAGCCTAGCTGACTAGATACACACTGGTTGCAGCCCTAGACCCACAGAGCTGTAATACCCATATTGGGGACACCTAAAAGTATCTCTAGCTTTTTGCTGACTTAAGATGAATTCAAAAGGTCGGTGATATTGTTTTCCTTCTCAGCTGACAAGATATAAGTGAGATAATGCATCAAACATATCTAAAATGTCATTTCAGAGCAGCCATTTGCCACGTTTACAGGCCTGGCTATCTGAGGATCTCTCACATGTTCTGGTTAAAGATGCTGTTCTGCAGGTGCAACAAAAAATAAAGGTGTTTATATGGAAAGGACTTAAACATCTGCCAGTTCCTAGAACAGGTATTTAAAATAGCTATGTCTTTTTATATTTCCATTAAAAAACATACAATTTTATTTAGACTCTAAGTATGTACAATATCTGTCTTGAAGCCACCTTGTGGTATGAATCTCTCTAGCCTTCTTTCTAAATCATACATTAATTAGCCAGATTTAATTCCCAGAAAAATTAAGCTGCTGTCGAATCACTAGGTAAATCCAGAGGCTAAATTTAATTCCTCAACCACATCCACACACAGCCGTTCTGTGCATGTGTTGACCTACATGCAGAGGGTGTGAGCAAGTGTTTGTCTGGCTCAATAACTCCTGCATCAAAGCCCAAGAGGGGAAATGCTGTGGCGACAGTGATGCAAAACGCATGTGTCAGTCGTAATTACATTGCTATTTATTTGCTCGGTGTAGACACTTGTACTTTTAGAAACAGATTGAGACAACTGGCTGATTTTAAACAAGTCATGGAAGAGACGTGGTTTTAGCCACGAGGTTAAACAAACTACGGACATAGATGGATTGTAGTTTTGTTCCAGTTTTTGATAGCATCAGACCTGGGAAAAGTTTAATGCAGTGAATGGGTAGTCCACCATACAGATAAAAGAGCTTTCTAACTCTTCTTTGGAATAAGTTTATTTGGGGAAAATGGCCAAGCATGATTACAGGTCTCATTAAAAAAGTGGTCTTATAGTAAAAAATTGCATTGTATTTAACTCAGACTACCTGCAGAAACATCAGTCTTATGCTCCTTGTTCAGCTCATGAAGTCACTTTCCTCAGTGACTTGGGTGCAGCTTTTGAAACCCCAAAGATGCAGTGACTCAGGTCTGCTTTACTTCCAGAAGCGAGCTACAGGATCTCAGTCACCATGACTAAGAGACACATGCATGATCAAGTGGCATGAGGTAACCTGTCCATGTGCCCATGTGTTCTCCTGACCTAGTTAGAAGGATGTAAGCAGTTATTAGTACATGACAGAGGTATGTTCTCAAGGAATTGGGAATGACTTGGTTTCAAGGTCAGAGCATGATTTCCAAGCAAGAAAATGCTGGTTTACCAGGTGTTCTATCTGCTTCTCTTCTTTTTCCTCCTCCCCTCTCATGCCAGATGAAGGATACAAATTTACCACAGTCTCAAATAAGCAGTAAATCATTACCCACCACACAGTGACCACTCTGCAGACAGGGGTATAAAGGGCATCCCTACTTCTCTTTTGCATGAACATATAATCCAATTGGCAATCCTGCTTTAAGTTATGGGAATCAGTGATGAGGGTTATGTTCCCAGATCCCACACAATGTCTCTGTGCAGCACTGAGCTAATGCCTGCCGTTCCAGGGAAATATTTCAGGCTTTCATTCACCAAGGGCCATGAGAGTCTGATGGAAGGAGTTAGCTGTGTGCCAAGTATTATTAATAACATTAACATATTAAAGACCGCCTACTTACTGCCAAGCAAAATAAAATTAAAACATGTTAGGATAGTGGGAAAATCTCATTCAATAAAAAAGAACAAAAGCCATGAGATTATTTATTCTAAGGTATTAGCTAATTAATATAATTTCAGGTCTCAGGCCACATGTAATTTTTGAGGTGTTTTCAGTCATTTTCTTTGTCACCAAGCAGCAGGCTGATCCACAATCCTGTTGTCAGTTAGCAGGGACTAGCAATGGGTTTTCTACTCATCTGGAGCTAGGGGAACTATGAAACACAAGACAGGTCTCCAGTTTCTTTTATATGTAACTGGCCCCCCCTTGGGAAACAGGAAAAACTGTTGCACCAGTAGACCAGTCCCAGTGGAAAACCTCCCTTGCAGCAAGACAGGCTCGAAGCCAAACATCTCAGGGAGAGGGAGGGAGATGACTAGCACTGCTATCTGCACCGCCCGCCAGCTTGGCTGACTGTCAGCTTTATCCCCCAGGCTCCAAAAGTGTCTCCATCTAGCTACTACAGCCACAGCTTGCCATCTGCCACCTTTAAGTCAAATGTCATAAAAATGCTCCAGTTGAACTAAAAAAAAAGAAAAAAAAGGATTTATCTCCTTGCAGCCTTTGCATTCCTTGCTGTCCTTTCACAAATACGATGGCTCTGGCTTCTTTGGTTTAGGCAGAGCAGCTGTCTTGAACATCTCTGCTGTGTTCATAACTGCTTGGGACTGTCAGTACAAATCTACTTGGTCAAGGGTAGTAGACCCCATTATTGGTCATAGGACTTGAGATTTGCCTTTGTCCACATCATTCACCTGAAATCACATGAAATACTACACCAGTCACATAATTAGATGATGCTTCAGGCTGAGTAGGACCTTCGAATGTGAGGAGTCAGTTCTTATTGTGGCCTCAGACCAGGG